>NC_141143.1:147294322-148496822 GCF_053477565.2 Lygodium microphyllum | reverse complement strand
GTGCAAGCTACATCATACTAATGGTGTGATGGAAACACACCTATTATTGCGAGGACGGGAAGATGCCGAGAAGATGGCAGTTCTTGAAACCTTATATGTTGTTTATGAGTTTGTCGTATGGCATCTAAATGCAATTAACTTCTTTTAATACACGCATTTGGGAACTTTGATCCTTCAAATACTTATGATGCAATTTATTCTTTTCAATGTCCTATTCTTGAGCGGCATAATACGACTCTAACGTCTCTCATACGATAATTGAGCAAGCATCTATTAATTTGAAAATACATTACTTATGATTGGAACAGCGATTGGGTTGGCAATGGTACCCTCGCCCGAGGCTTCGTCGCGGTTTGTGGGATTGCCAATTGCACTCGACATTCTTCACTTGGGGGCCATCCCCGATCTTCCTTGCTTTAGGTGTAATTGTCGTAGGAATTTCAACAGCCTCTTGAGTAGAAAGAGTGAGGAAAAATGCACAGGATAGGGATTAAGTTTGCGGGAAAGGCAATAAAACTCGGGGAAGAAGGAAGAGGAAACATGTGTGGCCACCCTCCTCTAAGGAGGGGAAGAGGGAGGAACCTTCTAGAAGGCTCCCTCCTTCTCTCTTTATCTATCTCTCTTTCTTCATCATCATCTTCATCTTCTTCTTTTCTCTTTCTCCCTTTCTCTTCTTCTCCTCTCTCTCCCTCTCTCTTCTTCTCCCTCCCTCCCTCTCTCCCTCTTCTTCTTCTTCTTCTTCTTCTTCTTCTTCTTCTTCTTCTTCTTCTTTTCTCTCTCTCTACGGCAAGGGGGGGAGAAGTGGTCTCTCCTTACACACTTAAGGAGGGGGGGGGGGGGGATAAGGTGGCCTCCTCCCTCTTCTTTGGGGGGGGGCATGGTGGAGTGGTGGTGTTCACTCCACCCACCACCTATTAGCGTGGCGGGAGGGATAGTGGGGAGGGGAGGGAGGTGGCACACGTGTGCCCATCCTCCCCATCATCATCATTTTCTTTGCCTTCATTGATGCCATCTACCACTCCTTCTCCCCTTCGTAGTCGTCATCTTCCTTGTCATCACTGCTTGCTCCCCCCCCTCACAGCCACGTAGTCTCCTACTTCCACCATGTCGACTATAGCTCCCTTTCCCTTGTCATCATCATGCTGACTCCCCCTTGACATCATCCTCTTTTTGTCATCACCGTCATCTTCGCCGTCGTCTTTTTCCTCCCTTTCCTCCCATCTATTCGAGATAGTTGGGGAGGAAGGGATAATAATTTAAAAATTTTCAAATATTCAAAAATTAGGGGGGTTCTTGTAGGCTATGGGACATTACAAAATTATTGGAGGAATACAAAGACATATTTCAGTCCCATCTTTATTACCATCCAAGAGAGAGGTTGATCATTTGATGATTGATTTGGTTCCTAATTCTAAGCCTATAAAACCTTACAGATCGTCAAAGTTTGAGCGGAAAGAAGTGGAAAGACAGGTTAGAGTTATTGCAAATGGGTTTGATATAGCCTAGTCAATCACCTTTTGCCTCTCTAATGCTTTTAGTGGTAAGAAAGATGGGAGATTTTCATGTGTATTATTATAGAGAGTTGAGTAAGTCTACTATTAAAATAGGTATCCTATTCCTTGCATTGACGATTCTCTAGATAAACTAAAGGACATTAAGATCTTTACAAACATTGGTATGCATTTGAGATATCATAAGATTTGCATGAAAGAAGGGGATGAGTATAAGACTACATTCAGAATCGAGAGGGGATTGAGTCAATTTCATGTGATGCCTTTTGTTTTATCTAATGCTCTAGCTACTTTTCAGGCTCTTACGAATACAATTTTATAGCCATTCTTGTTCAACGCAGTTCTTGTCTTTTTCTATAATATCCTCATATATAATAAATCCAGGGAAGAGCATTTATAGTATGTCAAGGAGGTGTTTGACACATTGAGGAGGCACAAACTCTTTGCTAAAGAATCCAAGTATTCCTTTATGTAAGAGGAGATGCAATATATGGGCCCACACTATTGGTGAGAAAGGGATTAGAGTAGTGCCAAGATACTAGTGGAAAATGTATTAGGGTAGTTCTATATCAAGATCATAGAGTGATTGCTTTTGAGAGTAGAAAATTAGATGAAAAGGAAAGCCAACATGGATCCATGTCTATAGGTAGAAAAAACTAGCTATTTTATATGCAATCAAAAAGTGACATCACTACATCTATGGCATGTATTTTACATTCAAACGTGATCATATAGTGTGCTGAAATATTTTCTATCTTAGCCCACCTTATCCCCTAAATAAAGACAATGGTTGTCTACACTTCAAAGCTATGGCTTTGATATCTCCTACATAGTAAGTAAAGATAATGTTGTGGCTGATGCTTTGTCAAAAATTTAGGCATGTTCACTTTCTTCTATTTCTACTTTATACAAAGAGCGGATTCATGATATAGAAGAAGATTACCTGCTTGATGAAAATCTAGCCACTATAATGAGAGCGTTTCATCAAGGAAGAGGTAAAGGGCATCCAATATTTATATGGCATAATGGATTATTATGGTATAAAGGTTAGGTTTATTTGATGCCTCGAATATCTTTCAAGGCATTTTGCAAGAAATACATTCTTCACATTTGCCAAGTCACCATGGGTTGTTTAAGACATTTGATATTATCCATAGGAGTTATTATTGGAAGGGCATTTGGCAGAGTATGAGAGCTGATTTTAAGGTAGGATTCAATGTGAAAAAGTGGCATGAGATCCATAAAAGAGATATTTTTGGTGAAAAAAAGAATGATCACAAATCAAGGAGTTGGAGTTTTCCTAGATGCATTTCGACAACAAAGCAAGATAATAGATTTCAATGCCAAAAAGCCATTTGTCCAATCGGATCACAAATTCGAGTTCGTTTGCTCCTCCATTCGGCCTAAAACCACTTGTGGGATAATGTGAACGCATAGGGGTAAACTAGTTTTTTTAAAGGTTAAAGACTATTGTTAATTAAAAGAAGCCTCAAACTCTCAAAAAACTATGGAGATGGGGGAGAGGAGATGTAGATTTTTTAATGCCCCATTTTTTTTCTCCAAATTTGAAAGATCGCAACTCTTTACATTAGGCTCTCGCATCTTGGACTAAGATGCTAAAATTCTTCACTCAATTTGCCTAAGATCACACAATTTGACATATCAAATGAAAAGTTCAAATTTCAACTTTTCTCTCTAAGGCTCTTTCTATCTCGCCATAAATGTGATTCATATAGGTTGAGAGGATGAGGGAGAATGGGTGTTGATTCATGAGAAGATGTAGGAGATAGATCAAGAAAGTGTAAAGGAGGTGTCAATAGTGACTGTAAAAGAGCGTCATTAGCTTCCCATTTTTTAAGTACGATGAGTGCATATGTGGAAAATAGTATAAGAGCCTTTTATTGATTTTCAATATGAGTCTTTTATTCTTGCTATGGAAAATGATTGAAAATGGTCGAATATACTTGAATATGTTTGAAATTATAGAATAATCAGTAATTTCCAGCAATTCACGTAACGGTAGTCAAATCCGTAAAATCTATACATTTAGATTTAATAAAAAATGATAGTTTCATGGATTATTATGGTTCAAATGGTGTTCTTATGGAGTGATATTGAATATAATACCGAATCATAATCCATATAAGCTTCATGAATTTGGAAATAAAAAACTAATAATTAATATTAAAATAAACAATAAAATTTATAAAAATAGTTTTTAATAAAGAAAATTAGTCTAAGGGTTAAAAAAACTACAAAAATTTAGAAGAATGTATGTGAATGTGTAATGGTTGTAAAGCATAAGGTTTGGCTCAATCTACATCGATTTGTATATTAAAGTGACCATTTAGAGAGTATTTTTGTGGAAAAAATATCATGAAACATAGGAAACAACCTACATAATAAATGAATACATCAAGAAGCAGAAATTGTCAAGGAGGATACTAAGAGGTGAGAGAAAGAAGAGAAAGGAGAGAGAAAGAAGTGATGAGGAGAGAGAAATACTAGAAATGGAGAGAAAAAGATAGAAAAGAATAGAGCGAAGCCATATAAGCTATGAACAAGAAGGTAAAGTAAGAGACAATAATGTATTAATGTTTCAAAAGATGTGAAAATTTACATGTCTCTCCCTTTTATACATGTATCAATGTGACAATGTATTATTATTAACTCCATACTAAATATATCTTCTTCCTAGCTTCTTACAATTCCATCCCATCCCAAAGATTTTTGCTCACAAAAACAAACTTACAAGAGTTAGAAAGGATGGATGAAACAAAGTACTATTGTCTATTTTCAGCTATAGAAAGTATAGAAATGAATGAAAGATTGAAGACATGTGGACTGAAATAAAGTCATGAAAGTAAGCCTCAGCTATATACATGATCATGAGTTTTAAAAAAGAGCTTGGAGCCTTTAATTCTTCAAGAAATAGACTCAAAATGAATAAGACAGCTTGCTATAAAAAACAAACCCTGTTATTGAACCAAATTTGCCATAACTTTTGGTAGAGTTATCCAAATGAAGCATGCCACAAGTCAAAATGTAGGTCTTTAAGAGTACTTTGACATACGTAGGTGGAATATTTTTAAAAATTAGTAGAATAAAAACTATTCTAAAATAGACTATTGTTAAGACACTATCTACACCATAACTGGCTCCACAATAATTATGCTTTAGCCACCAATGTATCTCGTAGATAAGGAAACTCATCTAATATAGTTTTGGGCCTTCAAGAAGCTTCCTTAGATGGTAAACCTCTCCATCTAATCAAATACTCAATGATTAAGTGAGAGTAAATCTTCTTCTCATGCTGCCCTATGATAGCCTTAGGGATATACTAAATAAAATTTTCTTCATCTGTAGGTGGTAGCTTATCAACTGTATCCACAAGAGCACCATAGAAAGACTTGAGTTGACTAACATGTAATACATTATGAATCTTAGTGGAAAAGGGTAGTTCCAATCTATATGCCAAGTCTCTAATGCACTTTAGGATCTTGTATGGTCCATAAAACCTGTGAACAAGCCTATTACTAGATTCATCCTGCAAGATAGAATAACGAGACTTAGGCACTTTCAACAAAACTAATTCTCCTTCTTGAAACTCTAAGGGTTGCCTCTTCTTATCTGCAATCTTTATCCGATCTTGGGCATTCCTAAGATTCATCTTACATTATTCAAGAAGACTCTATATTCTTTTCAATTCTTCTTTCCCATGAGGATTGATTTTCTAATTGAAAATGACTATGGGTAAGGGCACCTTATAACCATACATAGCCTCAAAGGGTGAAACTACAATACTAGCATGAGTGGAGTTATTATAGGCAAACTTAGCCAAATACAACCAAGGATTCCATAAATGCTGCACATCATGACAAAAATAGCGAAGGTAAGTCACCAACCATATGTTTACCCTTTCTATCTAGCCATCAGTCTATGGATGATAGGCTATAGAAGTAGCCAATTTAGTATCCATGGAGCTGAATACTGCTTGTCAAAAGTTACTTATAAAATTTGAATCTTTTTCATGAACAATCACCTATGTTAATCCATGTAATCTAGAGATCTGTTCTATAAACTAACTAGCCACCTATGAAGTAGTAAATTGTATCTTGGTAAGAATAAAATGTGTTGCCTTGGTGAGTTTATCCACCACCACATAGATACAATTCCATCCCTTTTTGGTAGTAGGTAAATGAGTAATGAAGTCCATGGTAATGTGTCCACTTTCTCTTAGGAATATGTAGTGGCTATAATAAGCCACTTGGCTAATGAGTGATGTCCTTATTCTGCTGACAAGATATACACTGCATAGCAAATTTTTTAACATGTTTCCATAGTCCTTTCCAATAAAATCTTTTTCTTATTTTATCATAGGTTTTAAAAAATCCAAAATTCCTAGCTAAAGATAAATAATGCAAGTCCTCCATAATGTTCCAAATAAAGAAATAAAGGGAATAACAATCTTACAATTTAATCACATTAGGCCATTTTTAAGGAAATAATGTGAGTTTTTCTCCATGAGACCTTGCTATAATTTTTTAAAAACATAGCTAAAATCATCATCCAAAAGATAGGTTTCCTATAATTCTTCAATCAAGTCACTATATAGCTCAGTCATAGCTAAAACTTTATATGCCCACATGTGAGAAAGAGAATTGACCACTACATTGTCTTTGCCCCTCATATGAGTGATACTAAAATCATAATTTTGTAGAGTAGCTACCCACCTACGCTGCTTAGGAGTAAGATTGGATTGAGTGAGAAAATACTTTAGGGCCCTGTGATCACTTTGAACTCTAAACTAGCTACCATACAAATAATGATGCCACTTCTTGATCGCATGTAAGATAGCCAACATCTCTTGATCATAGACATTAATACCATATTAGAGAATTTGGGAATCTCTTAAGTTTCACTTTCAAATAAGGAGTAAAGATTTGACCAAGTGGCTAAATCTTAGCCCCATATTTGAGAGTGGACTTGGGGGGATTGCTTATAAAGTATCTAGGAAAAATTTCACCTTCAAGTAAGGGAATAATATTTGATCATGTGTCCAAAAATTAATCACATTAAGAATTTCCAAACTTTATGAAAATTGTCAAATTTTTGAATATGTAGCTCATTCATAGCCATTTCCTTATCTATAAGCTTGCGACTTTAAGGCAATCACTCCATGATCCTGTAATAAAGCAACTCGTATGCCTTAGCCACTTGCATCATACTGTATGCTAAACTCTATAAAAAAATCTAGGCATACTAGAATAGGAGTAGAAATAAGGAGTTCCTTTAACTAGTTGAAGCTACTAGCTGCAAGTACATCCCAAAAGAAAGCTTTCTTCTTCAAATTGTTGTCAAAGGAGCCGTAATAGCTACACAATGCTTAATGAATCAACAATAAAATGAGGATAGACCAAGAACCCCTCTAAGTGAAGTAGTGGTAGTAGGTGTTGGCCAATATTTAACACACTGCACCTTCTTAGGATAAGACTATATCCCTTTTTCACTAACAATATGGCCCAAGTACTCCACCTCAATCTACATGAAATAGCATTTCTTCTCTTGCAAAGAGTCCACGATACCTCAATACATCAAAAACCTTCTTTATATGTGATAAATGGTCTTGTAGAGTCGTGCTGTAAATCAAGATGTCATCAAAGAAGACTAGGACATATTGAAAGAGGAAAGGCTACAAAATCTTGTTCATCAAACTCTAGAAGGTAGCGGGAGCATAGTAAGCCCAAATGGCATCACTAGAAAATGGTATAACCCTCGATCAGTCCTAAAGGTTGTCTTAACTACATCACCCTCTCATATACAGATCTAATGATACCTTCATCTCAAGTCAATCTTGGTAAAGAATCTATCCCCCTTGATCTCATCAAGCAAGTCATCAACTCTAGTTATTGGTTACTTGTTAACACCTCACTATGATATTGTTTAGATCTCTATAGTCAATACACATCCTAAAGGATCCATCTTTCTTCTTCACTAACAAGACCATAGATGCATAAGGTGAAGAACTAAGTTCAATGAACTCCATCTCTAAAAGCTTCTTGATCTACTTGGCTACTTCTTTATGCTCACACTTAGACAATCTATAGAGTGGTTTATTAATTGGCTTTGAGTTGGGCTCCAAATCGATACAATGATCTACTATTCTCTTAGGAGGTGATGAAGTAGGTACTTCAAACAAATCCCTATACTCCTCAAGAAAAGCTTTCAAAGTTAAATCAAATTTACTAGAGATTCACTATAAATAGATAGATTTTCTTCCATCAAAGATAAACTCCATATACAATTGTGAGAAATCCATAATAATATTTCATAATGTCATCAACCAATCACATCTGAGTATAACATCTATGGGCCCCATTTCCAAGGTAATCAAGTTTACTTTTACTTCATAATTTTCAACCAACTATAAAGAAACTTGTGGGCATATTCGAGTGCTGATTTATTCTTTACCATTTTCTATTTGAACTCTTATGGGCTACTATAAATCAATGGGACAATTCAATCCATCTACAATGAACTTATTTACAAAACTGAGTGTATTGCTACTATATCTGTCAGGATAAACATATCCTTTCCATGAATATTTCCCTTCATATGAAGTGTATTACGGCTCTTAGAACCTGTCCAAGCATCCATGGAGCAATTAGTGGTAGTATGTAGCTCATCATGAGTTCTTCCCAGATCAAAAGGAATACTACCACCCATATAAAAAAGAAAGGTGTCAGTAGGATTATAAAAGTATACTTGCTCAACTTCCTCCTCAAGATCCTCATTCTTAGTGGTTTTACAAATGCATTGACCTAATCATTGTCATTCTCTGAATCCTCAAAGGCTAACATACTATGGAACTTGGATTTTTCATTTTTATATACACTGTTGCATGATCAGATGTATACTTCTCCCCACATTTCAAGCATAAACATTTTTCTTTTCTTTCTTTGTAGAAATCCATAAGAACAGACTTTGGATTGACATTGGCTGAAGTAGATCTAAACTTGTTGTCCCCTTGTTTAAAAGCCACTATTAGACTATTTGTTGTCTTTAAATTGCCTTGAGATCTTGAAGCATTGAACAATGAATAAGTTGGCACTTTTATGCTCCCACTTGGTGCATAATTGCTACCATAAGCATTGCCAACTTGTCCCTATTTGAAAATAGTCCTTGGCTGTCCATAACTAGGTTTAAATGAAGACTCTCTTCTATACTTCATTTCATAACATTTCGCAAGCTCAATAACTTTGAAAATATTGGTAGGGTTTTATGTGATAACATCAGCTTGCTAAAGAAGATTCTAAACTATACATATGCTTGTGGAGTTTAGCTTCATCACTAATGTTCTCTACATACATATTAAGGTTGAGGAATTGGTTTGTATAATCCCATATACTTAGGCCTCTTTTCTCTAATCCATACCATCTTCATGTCAAATTCTCTTTTTCAAGAGGAGAGAGAAAGACGTTAGCCACCCATAAGTGTCATAAATGCATCCCAACACTCTACAACTATATTAACTTTCTTAATGTATCTCCACTAAGTATGTATAAACCCTTCCAAATATAAGGATGTAAAATGAATCCTCATGTCATCAATTCTAGATAATATATCAAAATAGGATTATAATTTTGAAATCCATTCCTCTAGATCGGATGGTGAAAATGATTGCCAATTGTACTTTGCCAAAAATATTCTATCCTCCAACTCCCTTTCATGAAAATGTTGGTATCCCAAAATAGATTGCTCATGGTTAGTAGACATTGAACCTCCAAAATAAGATGGTAGTCTTCCAAAAGGTGGCTGAGAACTAGTGTGAAACCTTCTCGATGGTAGAGGATCTCTAGGGGGTTGAGGATTTAGCCCATAAGCTTGGGAATTAGCACCATTCACATGATCCAAATAGGTCATCATGCCTTTGTGAAGTCTCTTCTACTTCATATTGACTATTGAAAATTTCCCTTTGTCTAACAATTCCTTGGCTTTGGCCATTTTGATTAGGTGGCTGAAGTAGGACGGATCACTGTTTGAATGAGATTTTCCCCTAGCTTCTTTGGTTTCCATTTGTATTTGCATCCATTGGGAGAATTGTGCCATTATTTGAGCATTGGATCCTCCTAGTTTGTCAATTGAAGCCTTTTTTTGGATAGTGCAATCCACCAACTTGTCAATGGAAGACTTAATTTTATTAGTAGACAATATCATCTGTTCAACTCTGAATAATAGCTTCATATATGGCTTTCATTATGCCTACTCTCATGTTTACACATTGTATTATTAAGTGCACTAATTTATCTTTGCATTTGAGGCTCTTCAAGGCTCTCTTGAGATATATTTTCCAGTATAGAATCTCTGATTTTTTGAGTATATTCATCATGGGCCTTACTCTTTCCCTTATGACTTGCTATAGTAGTGTAATCATGCAATACCCCTTGTTAGAAAATTGGCTATAACTTACGCTTAAAAACTTCTATTTCCAAAATTCTTGATTCAAAACGAAGTCAAAATTTCTATCTTCAAGATGAGCTATATCACAACATAACAAATTTAGGATAAAATTTTCTGTAACTCAATCTTTAAGACTTAATTGTCCAGCCATATACTCTGTTTTAACTTGTAAGTACCTTGTTTCCACTTGTAAGATAAAAATGGTAATACGTAAGGACTTCTAAACCCTATGGAGAGCTAGATAGGACCTATGGACAGCTTGTAGTACTTAAAGCTAGACTTCAATGATGAAGATTGTACATGTATATACCCTATAGTGTCTTGGAAAATCCCTGTTTTGCCCTATTTTGATCTTCAAGATACTTGACTCTTTGAGAGTGCTTCAATCTTCAATTCTCCACTCATTGTACTTGTGTAAGGGATAAAATGGTAGGACAAGTTCCCTACATGGGCTTTGAATCACCGGGAGGTGGACAAAGTTCCCCATAGATTGATTGGTTGCACCCTTTCGGGATCTTTAATGGTGGGAGAGGGTCACCTCTCTATTTTCTCGCTATCTCCCCCAACACCCACCTTTTTCCTTGGTAATAATATCAACATGACAATAACATGCTGCTTTAATCAATCAAGATGATATGCATTACTGAAATTTTCATTCAACTCTTTAGAGGGTCTTACCACGCAATGACTCACTGTTGACTTACCCTTTACAATGGATTATGATATATTTTGCTATGAATCAAACAATCATTAGCAAATAAATGGATTAGAGTAAGCAATCTAATCAACTGATTGGGCTTTAATCAATGGGGTTGAATGTTATACTAAAACTTCAAGCAAGAGCTTCTAATTCATTGATTGAATTAAGTATGAATCAACTAAATAATGCATGCCATGACTGGGCTGAATCAACCAATGATGGACTGAAATTTGATACTAATTTTGCAATTATTTAATCTCTCAATCAATTGGATGAACGAGAGAGATTAATAATTGAAGAGAAATACCTCTTGTTAGCTTGATGAAGGCTTGAATGATTCCCAAATGCTTAATGAAGCCTCTGCTTTCTCAATAATATTGAAATACTATTCAATACTTGTGCATTTAATGCTTAAAAGCAATCTTAAATCTTTAGAAGTTTAAGATTGAAGCATTTGACCTGTTTCACCCAAATTTTGCTCCATAGAAGCTCTTGAAGTTGAATCATTGGCCATTCTTGGTCAATTCTCACAGTTTCTTCAAGAATCTTTACTGAAATAAGTCCAAGGCTAAAATTATGAAGAGTCTTTAAGAAATTGAAGGTTGAGATGAAGCTTTCATGGGTGTCCATGGACTGCACAATTAGAGTTTCAAGATGAAGAATGGAGTGCAAATCTTGATGATTGTTGAAGTATTTTACTTAGTAAAGATTGGACATCCAACATTTGATGCAAATCAATTAGGAAGGAAAGAGATCAAGTAGAAATCAACCCAAAAATTGCACTGCAATTTTAAGGCTGTTTTGGCTTTCTTGGACAGCACTGATCCCTTCACAATGGTTGTAGACTTAAAGATTGTGAGCTAAAGAAACTAAATCTCAACTTGGATGAAGTTTGTAGGCTCATATTTGTGTGCTGAGAAGAGATCTTGGATGAAAAATCCATGGAACCTGGAAGGAAGCTCCAAGAAAGGGGTAAGAGAACCCTCTCCTTGAAAAGTAACCATAGTTTGTTTCTCTCTTATTTGACCAAGTTACCTTTAAATAAGCCTGTAATGGATGCATGACTCACCATTTTAGCCAAGTTTTAGCCAAATCTCTCCAAGATCTTTGTTAGAGCCCCAAGTTTAGTCTCTGCTTCAAGTAGAAAACCTGCAAGTACCTGCCATGTGTCTTGTGTACATGCTATCTAAGATTTAATGGAGAAAATTTGAAGAAATAAGATTGGAATGATAAAATAAAATTGACTAAAAGCCTATGCTCTGATATCATTTGTCAAGGAGAGAACTAATAGGTGAGAAAAGGAAGAGCATAGGAGAGAAAAAGAAGTGATGAGGAGAGAGAAATACTAGAAATGGAGAGAGAAATACAGAAAGGAAGAGAGAGAAGCCATAGAAGCTATGAACAAGAAGGTAAGGTAAGAGACAGTAATATATTAATGTTCTAAAATATATGAAAAATTACATGTCCTTTCCTTTTATATCTGTGTCGGTGTGACAAGATATTATTATTAATTCTACACTAAACATAGCTTCTTTCTAGCTTCTTATAGAAATGTTAAGAATTTTACATAGAAATATAAGTGCTTGTATATTGAAATGAAGCATATAGGATTTGTTGAATATTTTTAAAGGGATAATCATAAAAATTAGTCCAGTATTGTTTCTAAGTAATGAAACAATGTGTTAGAAAGAAAATCATTAAAAAAATGTTTTTCACATGGCACATTGATTGATTTGTGGTTATTTCATTTGAGAACTATATGGCATTACACCTTGTATTTGCATTCTCATACATAGTATTGAGAAAGAGGAAGTCTCCCATATGCATTGTGATTAGTTGTTAAAATTAGTGGACCAATAATGAGAGTGTGATAATCCTTGAGTTGTAGAATAGTATAATTTTATTTGGGGACTCTTATGTGAGGAAACAAAATTATCTCGTGGAACTCTTTATCAAAAGAGTTAACAATGTTATGATTGTGTCTTATGTTTTGGCGATGTATCTTAGGGCCAATCCTTGAGGTGTAGAAGCATAGGAGCCATACTGATTGGCTGGGGAATACTCTGTATGTGCATATAACGAGGTGTAAGTCACTTGTATGTGGTATACTCCCTCCATTGGAATTGGGATGGAAAAATTTGTTGGACTATAAATTGATACAAATGCTTGATTTATTTGGATCAGTATATACCTCCTAGATACTCTTGGCCGGAGGCCATGAGGGTGGTTTGGTGAGCATAGAAGCCTGGTTGGAGTCCTAAAGCTAGTGTCGGCGGGCCTATTTTTGGTCCCTGCAGGTGGTAGTGCATTTGCCACGCCAAGAGCCACTAATAAGTGGTGATTTTTGAATCTCAGTTAATAGGGACTAGTTATTCAATGCATACAAAAGAGCATTGAAATAGATTCGTTATTTCCTAATAAGCACTATGAAGTCAAGATTCAACAACAAGAAAGAGATGAAAGAGCTAAATGATGAGCCAATATCATTAGAAGGTATTATCCTAACTATAGCAGTCTCATATCCTTGAAAAAGATAGGTATTGTTGACCCAATTAATATCCCACTTAGTCTATCAAGGGAAGGAGAAAGCTTCAGCATTTTCCTTTTCTTGAAAAGGCAACCTACTTCAAGTGGGAGTGTTACCCCACTGATATAGATCCTTAGAGCAAACCCGATCATCATGTTGGTACAACACATTGCAATACATGTAGGAACGTCAGATTTAATAGTCCTAGGTTTCCCTTTATCCATCTTTAATGGGTTAGAAAAAGAAGATGCAGAGCTACACATCAATGAGTTCCAAAAATTAATGTTCAATTACCAAATTTAGGATGAAGGACATCTCATGATGTTTTTCAATATGACTCTGAAAGGAAGAGTTACAATGTGGTATCACGACTTGGAAGCTAGAACCATAACTATGAGAGACCTATTTTTGCAGCCTTCTGAAGCGAATTTTCCCATGAGAGAGGTGGTCATTATTGGTTGTGTATTTTGAATGTGACACATTATGAGCTCCACAAGAATGCTCAAGCGTATGCCAAGAAATTGAAAGGGGCGTTTCACAAATTGTAAACCTCTACTCCTATTCCACTTATTGCCTAACTATAGTACTTTTTGAATGTGACACATTACGAAGTCCATAAGAATGCTCGAGCATATGCCAAGAAACTAAAAGGGGTGTTTCACAAATTGTAAATCTCTATTCCTATTCCACCTATTGCCTAACTATAGTACTTTTTACATGGATCAGACTTCAATATCCAAGTGCAATTAAGTAGTGTTGCTCTTGTTGATATAGACACTACTATTACATGAGTAGAGGACATAGAGTCATGCTTGCAAGTAGCCTACGCATCTATGGTCAACCTAAATTTGAGTCTAAGTCTTGAAAATAATTTGGCATTGATTAATGGAAGTCAAGATGCAACTAGTATACCTTTGACCAATTCGAATGGAAGAGGAAGCATAATATAGAATATGGCCATGCTGCTAGCTCCTCTTAATGTTACTATGTCAATGGCTAGCCAAATGGTTCCATTATTAAATAATGGAAGCCAAATGATGAACCCTAATGTCATGCCAATTGATCAATACCAGATCCATAATCAAGTTGTTAGGCCAGTTAAATGACAAGCGGATGATCATGACTAGGTGTCTAATGCGTCAAATGTTCTTGGAAAAGTCAAGATATGATGAAGCATTATACCGATATGTTAACGTAACAGTCTAGACAAATAGTTGTAGATGTTAATTTTCTAAAGAAGTAGCAAAACTTGATAAGAAATTCACATCCTGAAGAGGGTGCTCCATCAAGATTTAGCTATAAGTGGTGTGGTGGTCAAAACTTTCTAAGAAATTGTCCTAATATCAAATGGAACATATGTGAGAAGCCTAGCCATCTAGCTAGTACTTGTTGGAGTATAATTAGCTCTCTTCAACAAGGTAATAAGCAACCTTGTTCAATTAATCATTAAGCATAAGAAACTAACCTTCAATAGGATGAGGGACAAAAGAAAATATTATAGAGAGGAAAAACTATCATAGAAGAGATGCTTAATGGCAATGGTGATAGCCTTATTGAAGCTGTGCATATCAACATCACTAATACTTCCAATTTACAAGCCATTACAAGAGGACAGAAGGTTAAAGAAGGTGATAAGGATAATGCAAAATATTTTGAGGGAAACCCTAAATAGAATGATAAAGGGATGCAAGTCCTTAATCCTATGTGGAAGCCAGTTCTCTAAAAGCTGCTGACTCCAATAAGGAGCTTCCAAAGAAGAAGGTAAAAGCCAAGAAAGAGACAATTAAGCCTGTTCAATGACCAAGAGAAAGAATAGTCTAGTTGGAGAGGAGAACCATTGCTAATTATCATGAATTTGACTTAGCCACTTCTCTTTCCGAGGTAAAGCTTGATGTGAATCTCTTGCAATAGCTAATCAAGTTATCTCCAAGAGTGCATAAAGAGTTTAAGAAGATTCTTCGTACTAGATATATTATTGAACCCTTAGGAATAGCTCATGTGGGAGATGAATGGTTTAAACATGTTGAAAAACATTGTCCAATGGTGGTAGCATATGTTGACGATATATTAGTGGATCATGCCATTGTGGATATGGGCTTCTCTATCAACATTACGAGTTCAAAAAAGGCTAGGACTAGAAATCCAAAAGGATGCCTTCATAATTCTCAAAATGGTTGATGATAGTTTAAGGCAATTGAAAGGTTACATTACCAAAATCCATGTGACTATTGCTAATGTGGAATGCATTTTGGACTTCAGGGTTATTACGTTTGCAAGGTGGCGAAGCTATCAAGTATTATTAAGGTGCCATGGATCTTGCAATCAGATTGTCAACTTGATATATTTGCTGGTCATATAATTTTTAGGAGAGGTGTCAAATGCATAATAGTGGATGCATATCCTAAATCTCCTCAAAGCGAGAGAGTACCCTTATCTTTAATAAAATTAGATGCATTAGAGGATCCTTCTAGCAGTGAGACTTTGTCAAGCAATGAATCAAGAGAGGGCTCCACTACAAAATATATCTACTAGGTGACTTTGAATGAGCCGATAGAAGCTCAAGATAGAATGAGAGGTGGGGATGTGATTGAGCTAGAACTCAGTACGTTGGATGAGCCATGATAGATTAAGTTAGAATCTATACTCAGTTTGGTAGAGAGGAATGACTACGTGTCCTTGATCCAAGAATTCCATAATACTTTTGCTTAGAGCTATGATGAGTTTAAGAGTATTCCTTCTATCTGGTTATGCATACTATTCCCCTAAAATAAGAGAGCCCTCGTGTTGATGAGCTAAGGAGTAATCCTCCTATCTAGCTATGCACATTATTCCCCTAAAAGAAGACAACCATTGAATTCGATAAAAAGTGAGGTATATACTATTTGAGGAGCTACAAAAATTGTGTAAGACTGGCTTGATATTTTTTGTACAATACAAGAGTGGTATTTACTAGGAGTTATTAAGAAAAAGAAAAATAATCAAATCGAGCTTTACATAGATTTTAGGGAGCTCACTAAATAGAGGTCAAAGATTACTATCAGCTATCATTTATTGATGAGATTCTAGATTAGTTAACAGGTAGGGATATCTATTTATTTATAGATTACTTTGTGAATTATAACCAAATGACTATTATAGAGGAAGATAAATTGAAAATGATATTTATAACTATATTTGGCACCTTTGCATATCATGCTATGGCTTTTGGATTATGCAATGAGCTAGGGTCTTGGCAATGTATAGTTGATAAAACTTTCAATGATATTTCCTTGGAGGAGTTGAAAATCTTTATTGATGACTTAGGGAAAGCCACCGTAAGGAAGAGTAATTAATTTGGAAAAATATATTTTAGTGGTGCAAGCAATTTTGCATTGCTCTCAATCCAAGAAAGTGCATCTTTGGAGTACCCTATGGATTGATGTTAGGTCATGTGGTTAGCTCGACTGGTGTTGTTACCGATCTTGAAAAGATAAATATTATTGTTGAGGGCTAAATTGACTTTTTTTGGGCTAATTTTTGTTATTTTTCTAAGGTGAATGGTTGATTTTGAGTGTTTATTGATTGCTTTTGGATGATTTGGAAGTGTTTTGGAATTTCTTGGGGTGGGTTGAGTATGTTTAAGAAGCTCATGATAGTTTTGGTTAAGATACAATGTTTTGATAGGTTCTGTAATGTGTATGTTGTTTGGTCTTGATATGGTCTATTTTGTCTTTGTTTTAATCTGATTTCTTTATGTTTATGAGGTTGAGATTGTGTTTAAGTCTTTTGAGAAATAATTGAGAGTGTGTTGAATGGTTTTGGATGATTTAAAGTGGTTTTGATTTGAGCTATATGGTTTTTATGCCTTCTTTTGACCCTTTGTACCTCTATCTCTATTCTGTAAGCCTTTGTTTGCTTTTGTAATTGTTCTAATGGATGGATGTTTAGCTTGGGAAATGTTTTGCAATCTTAAAAGAGGAAGAATACAAGCTCAAAATATCTTGAAGAAGCAAAAGAAGTAGTTGAAAAAGACTTGTCAAAGTGAAGACTATAGTGAGAGTGACAATAGTGAGCTCTCAAGGGACACTGTAGTGGCTCTAATGACTCTTCATATTAGACATATTTCTTGGGAGGGGAATCCATGACCAAGAGAGGTTTATTGAGTGTTAGTCATTGTAATTCCAATGTACTATTCGGGGAGAGCATATGTGAGAGGGCTAGAGTATGGGAGATACCAATTTTCTATGAGAAACATTGTATCTACATGAGAAAGGCTATAAAAACTATGAAGATGGTGAAAGATGAATACTATGTGATGAATTATACTAAAATTTAATCTTTCTTTTATGTCATTGTGGTTATTTGATAGTTTCTATGATGAATATGAAGAATGCATTTAAGATGTGTTGTGATAAATTTGTGGAAGAATTGTTATGTGATACTGTGTAAAGATTTGTGAAGATTGATGTTGTTTTTTTTTCTTGTGATCGATTAAAATATAAAAAGCATGCTTGTTGGTGTGACAAGATAGAATTTTTTGCAGTATATTCTCCATTTTTCTTGGTGTTTCTCTTGGGGCTCCAATTACTGTCTGCCACACTCTCCTAAAGAAATGCATAGCTTTCTATTGTCAGTCAAATATTACCAATGATTTATTAATGCAGTGGCTGAGAGAACATTGCCATTGACAAATATATTTTCTTTCAATTATTTGTTTGTTTGGAGTGATCTATGTCAAGTATCCTTCGAGGATATGAAATAAGAATTGACAAAAGCACTAGTCCTGCAAGCACCTAAAAGGGATGAGATATTTTAAACACAATATTGGTGAGTTTGGGAATCTTCCAATTCCCATTTTTTGAATACTAAAAAGGTGGCACCCGGATAACATGCCTATAAGTTTCTCAGAACCATATGATATGACCTATCATTGGAAAGCGCTTGAAGAATGGAATCTATTGAGCTATAGAGCGCTCGATTTGGAGTTACAATGTTTAAGTTATGATAAATCCAAAGATTTGACCACGTGTCCCAAACTTATGGAAAACTTCCATATTTTCCAATATGGTGTTTTTATATATTTTCAACAGCTACAATGCATACTATCAGCTATTGTCTAGCCCGAATTTGGAAGGAAAGTGGTATCCTCTAATTGCATTTGCTAGTCAAAGACTGGGGGTGTCCAAGATTAATTATACTACATGGATTGTGCCTTGGGATAGTCTTTACAACAACGAACAAATTTGAACACTACATCCTATATGAAAATGTAGTATTTTATATGAAGGCAGAGGGACTTAGGCTACAATTGAATAAGTTGCACTCACTTGATTGCCTAATGAAGTGGTTGATCACTTTCCAAGAGTTTAATTATGAAATTAAGAGTAAGCTATTGAAGTTGTAGGAAATTGTTGAATGTCTTGTGGATTTTGGGAAGTCGAAGAAAGTCTCAGTTGAAGATAGTGACCTTGAGGGTCTATTCAAAATCAATATGATCTCCATTCCATCTTGGATGCTATCATAACACACTATCTATCCATGCCTTGAAATTTGTCTTGATTGTAGGATTGCTATATTAGTAAGGGGTCAATGATATTTATCATCAATGTATCATGCTTGATGAGATTTCTTTTATCTTGGAAGAGTGTCACGACTTTGCTTGTGGAGGGCACTTTGCTGAACGGCTGACTGCACAGAAGCCTTTGAGAGTCAAATATTGGTGGCCATCCATTTTTCAAGATGCATTTGCATATGTCAAAAGATGTGATATATATAAAAGACATGACAATAGGGAGAATAGAAAGTGACCACCCACTCCTATCATGGTGCGCAGATCGGTCGTTGTATGCTCACGTAGTGAATCCCGGAAGGTCCCCAAGAACAATGAACTCTACCTTTTTGCACAAATTACAATGTAAAAAGCATGAACGACAAGAGCAAGAGACCAATTGGGTTCAATCTCCCCCCATGCCTTGTGTGAGCGCTTCACAAAGCATGTATTTTATGTATATTTCCATCTTCATGCTCAATAATAGCCCAATTTACAAAAATATGACAAGCTTTTAGCTTTTGAGTTTGCTTTTACAAAAATAGAAATAAAGCTAGTGGACGGTGCCCAAAGAGTCTGGCACGCCCAACACAATGTCCAAATATAAATAACATATCCGTGCGTATAGGCGCATACAAAATAATAATCAATAATCGATGCCTCAATAGACATAACAAAATATAGGCGTGGCGCCTATCAAAATATAATCCATAGGTCGAATACTCGCTAAACTCCAATGCTTTCCTCCGCCACTGCTGCTATCTCTACACATCAACTGAAGCATTCACAATCGTTAGTAAAATAATACAATTAAACCGACAAAAGTGAATACCTAGCAGTCTTCAGCTACATAAATAAATCAACTGGTTAGAAATAAGTCCTAACCTTAATTTATTACGAGTGCGCACTCTAAACTCATAAACGTTTATTAATTTAATATGTATTTTGCGGAATCACCCGCTATGGAATCACCCATGTACACACTAAATTAATGAAACTCCCAAAAAGGACAGGCGTCCCCATCAACTTCTCGCACAAAGAATCCTCTTTGTGTATGAGCCCCGGTCATCAAAGTTTACGGAATCCACCGTAAAACCTCACAGAATCCACCGTGGCACGGAATCCACCGTGAAATATGCCTCCTGGCATCATACCCCTGGGATGGGATAGCAATTGACCTCAATTGCTATTAGCTCAATGTGGAGCTAACAGAGTGGGGAAAGCATTTAAGTCTCTAGCGTGCATCCATTGTGCTTCCTCTACAGGATGGTTCTTAAATTTAACTAGATATCTAGAATACCTTTGGCCAGTTCTAGTGGTCATAAAGTCAGTGTCTATGATAGCTTCTGGTTTAAGTATTTCAGTTTCTTCCTCTAATAAAGGTGGGTTTTCATAAACAGGGTGGACAGGTAATTGGCCTCTAAATGGTCTCAATAAACTAATGTGAAATGTATTGTGAATTTTCCAGTGAGATGGTAATTCTAACTTGAATGCATTATCATTAATTTTATGAATGGTTCTAAATGGTCCATAGAATCTAGGAGCTAGTTTGACAACTAGATGTCTATCTACACTTTGCAGTCTACGTTTTTCTATTCTCAGCCAAACATAATCATCAACTTTGAAATTCATGGCTTGTCTTTTCTTGTTGGCTTGTTTGGTATATGATTGCTGGGCTTTAGTAATCATATTCTTAACCTCATCAAAAATACTGTTATACATACTAGCAATATCATCAGCACTTTGAATTCTATTAGACAAAGATGCAACAGGTGTAGATAATCTATATCCATAAATGACTTCAAACGGTGCTTTCTTTGTAGATGTGTAGGGTGTATTGTTATATGCAAACTGAATAAATGCAAATGAGTGTCCCATGTCTGAGGTTTTGAGATAGTATATGCACGTAAAAGATCTAGAATAGTGTTGTTTGTGGCTTCTGTTTGTCCATTAGTTTCTGGATGAAATGCAGATGAGAAATCAATCTTTGTGCCTAGATTAGCAAACAGTGTAATCCAAAAATTGTTACAAAATCTAGAATCACGATCTGAAATGATAACTTTTGGCAATCCATGGTTAGTAAAAACAGTTTTCAAAAACAACTCTGCTGCCTGTGATACTGTTAAAGTTTTCTTACATGGAATGAAATATGCTTGTTTATTAAATCTATCTACAACTGTCCAAATCATATCATGGTTAGATTTAGTATTTGGTAAACCAGTAATGAAATCCATAGAAATTTGTTCCCAAGGTTTAGATGGAATAGACAAAGGCATGAGTAATCCATACTGTTTACAATGATGTCTCTTAACTCGTTGACAAATCAAACATTCAGAAACGAAGTTAGATACATTTGTATCCATATGCGGCCAATAAAAATCTTCAGTTAACATACGTAATGTAGATATGATAACTCTATGACCTTGATATGGGGGACAATGAATTTCATTCAAAACAAAAGATCGGAATGGAATGGTAACACACAATCTCTTTTCATAAAACATAAATCCATCATTATATGACAATGAATCAACAGGAATGAAGTTATTTTGAACTAATTTATTCCAATCAGAATGAAAAGTAAAATCTTGGTGATATGTATCTTTCATAGCAATCAAAGAATCAAAAGATATGACAGAAATATTATGAATTGCAGGTCTACTACTCAATGCATCAGCCACTACATTTTCTTTTCCAGGCTGGTATTGAATGATAGGATGAAAACTTTGAATGAAGGAAGCCCATTTGATATGACGGTAGAGATTTGGGGTTGACTAAGTAAATGTCTAATACTTTGCTGATCGGTCTTTATCATAAATTCTGAACCCATTAAGTAGTGTTTCCACTATCTTAAGGCTTGTACAACTACTAATAGTTCTTTGTCATATGTGGAATATTTCAGCTCAGAGGGTTTTAGCTTACAACTAGAATATGCTATAGGATGATTGTCTTGCATTAGTACGGCTCCTATTCTTGATCCGCTAGCATCGGTCACTACTAGAAAGAATGGTCTATTAAACTCAAGCAACTGTAGAACAAGGGCATTGGTTAATGCATGTTTCAGTAAGTCAAAGGATTTCTGTTGATTTTCGGTCCATTGATAAACAATTCCTTTCTTCAGAAGTTTGGTTAATGGTAAAGCAAGTAATGAAAAATTATGTACAAACTTCCTATAGAAACTAGCAAGACCAAGGAATGAGCGTAACTCATGCACATTTTTAGGAACATGCCAATTTAATATTGCATCAATTTTCTTAGGATCAACTTTAATTCCATCAAAAGATACAATATGACCTAAATACTCAATTTCTGTCTTAAAGAATTCACTCTTTTCAGGATTTGCAAACAATTGATTTTCTTTCAATAATTGAAAAACTAATGACAAATGCTCATAATGTTCTTTCTCATTTTGACTAAACACCAAAATATCATCAAAGAAAACAATTACACAATATTGATATTTCAAAAAGATACGGTTCATCATTCTACTAAAGGTAGCAGGGACATTAGTCAATCCGAATGGCATGATTAAGAATTCGTAATGACCAAACTGTGTTCTGAATGCAGTCTTAAATATGTTAGACTTATCTAGCCTCACCTGATGATAACCAGACTTAAGGTCAATTTTACTAAATATAGAAGATCCTTGCAATTTGTCCATAAGGTCATCAACTCTAGGAATAGGATACCTATTCTTTACAGTGATCTTATTTAAAGCTCGGTAGTCAATACACATACGATAGGTATTATTCTTTTTCTTGACTAACAATACAGGTGCACCGAATGGAGAACTGCTAGGTCTAATCAAAACTCTATTTAGTAATTCTTCAACTTGACTCTGGATTTCTTTTTGCTCTATCTGGTTGTGCCTATATGGTGCTTTGCAAGGTGGTTGTGTGCCAGGGATCAAGTCTATCTTATGGTCTTCTGGACGTGAAGGAGGTAAACCTGGTGGTAGGTCTTCTGCAAAACAGTCCTTAAAATATGCAAGAAATTCCTTATGCCTAGGGTGCATATGACTTTCCTTTACTTGCAATTCATTCACCCAAATGAGATATGATTTACTACTCTTGCGTAATGCACGTTTAGCTTGAGTATGCGAAAGCAGTGGAAAAACATTAGATGCATGCATACCATATAATGTAATAGATTTTCCTTGAAAATTAATATTCATTGTGTGTGTGGAATAATCTATATCTGGCTTATGCTGGTGTCGCCAAGGCATTCCTAAAATAATGTCACTCCACTGTAATGGAACAACTAAGAAATTTCTTATTTCAGTGTATGAACCAATTTGAATCTCTAAATCTTACACTTCATGTGTACCATTATACCTAGTGCCTAAAAATGCAGCTTTTATGCGATAATGCGTAGGTACAGTCTGTAATTTCAATTCCTTTACCAATTTTGCTGAAATAAAATCATGAGTACTACCGTCATCATGCAAAATAGTCTTTTCCTTTCCATGCACCAAACATTTCATAGTCAATAATGAATGTGGAGTAGGCATACCTGGTAAAGTATCGGAAATAGTAGTGGTGTTGTCCTCATCTTCAGTGAAATCAGGCATATCCTCATGTTCGTCTTCGTCCATGGCTCCAAGATAGTTGATATGAGCTGGTGGCTTCTTTGAATGATAATTTGCTGCGAGATGTCCAGGCTGGTGGCATTTATAGCATACTATTGGTTTGGCTTTGGTTACATTATTTGCAATGGCTGGAAGTCTAGGTACATTTGGATTTGGCTGTGGAATAGGCTTAGGATTTGGATTGACATTGGATGGTAATGCAGGTGGTTTAGCCCAATTCTTGCAGAAAGATGATGAAGAGAAACGACCTGGATTAAATCTTCTAAAATTGGAATTGAATTGTTTAGATCCATAATTGCCATTGGCCTGGAATTGCTGTGGTCGTCTATCTCTACCGCATAGCTTATCTTCAGTGCCGTGAGCTAATGAAATGGCATCTTCAAGGGTAGCAGGCTTGAACATGTTCACTTCAGCGTAGTAATGTCCAAGAAGTCCAAACATATACTTCCGCTTATGTGTCACCTCTAGTACGTCTTCAAGCATGCATAGTTGTAGGAGTGCATTCCAAAAACGCTCTGTATACTGAGGTATAGGCTCACGATCCCGTTGTTGGAGTAGATCCCATTGCTTGATAGCCTTCTCATGAAATCACGGTGGAAGGAAATTCTGCATGAACTTCTTCTTGAAATCTTCCCAAGTAGTAGGACATTCTATGCTCTTGCGTACTACAGTCCACCAAAGTGATGCTCTGTCTACCAAATGATTAGTAACACACTTGATTTTATCTTTTTCTGGATAGGTTTCCTCATGGAAATAGTCATCAAACTGACTAATGAATGATAAAACAGTCTTTCCTTCTCGTATACCATTGAAAGTGCGAAATTTGAAACTTTGTTTACTTATCTTTGATTCCTTGCGAATGGTTTGAGCTTCAAGGGTGGCGTCGATGGTACGTTGAATCAAATCTTTAGCTTGAGGTTCTTCTTTGTCGGTAGACGCTCTTTGTAATTTTGCCAATTGCACTTGCAATGCTTGCCTAGCCCTTCATTCTTCTTGCAATTGCATCATGATCAAGTCCAGCTTTTGCTCCATCGTAGGCTTAGGTAGGTCGTCTTCAGCCATAGGATCATCCATATGTGGTTCCGTCATCCTGTAAAACTCAAAAGACCTTTCTCACTCAAAATCAGGTTAGCGGGATGAACGTAGCTCAATTTCGGGGTTACAAGGATATGTGTTTTTGGGTATTTCTTTCTCAATCTTCAGAAAATCTGCGATTTTTCCTTCTTCGTATGCTGAAAATACTTCAGCGAACCTACGTATGGGTAGAATACCTTGCCACGAACAACTTTGCAGTTCGGAGTTTCTGCACAGGAACATCCCTTCTAAGAGTTTTGAGCACAAGTCAGTTTTGACTCCAGTTGACTAGTCTGACTTGCAGAGTTGCAGACTTGCAGAACTTAGCCGACTTAGTGAACTTGCATGACTTGATCACAGTTGACTTGCAGAACTTGAAATCTGGAGTGCAAGACCTGGAGTTGCTGACTTGGAGAGTTAGAAGCTTTGAGTTACTTAGTGGATTAAGAAGCTTTTAGCTTCTTAATCCGTCGTTGATTTTTAGGACAAAAGTATGTCCTTGACGGATTTCGCACCGCCCTAAACAGCCTCATGCCACGTTCAATTCGATTTGATTAATTGAAGCTTTGTGAAGCTTCTAATCAAGCTTACTAATTGTTAACTTTGGTCTTTGAAGCTTAATGAAAAGAAAGTTACTCTTTTTGTGTGTTTATCCACGATTTTGGTGAAGGAGATGAATGCGTGGTCCTCCGCCTGTATTGACTGGTCCTTCGTGATCTGATACTAGAAACAGGGGTTCTTGATCGCCAGAAGTCTGCCTGTATCGACGGTTCGCGACGAGATTGACGTAGAGCCCGATCGTTCCAGGAGCTCCGCCTTCGCACGAGATGGGTAGCGATTGGAAGCTCTTGATCTCAGCTCCGCTTTGATACCACTGGTGCGCAGATCGGTCGCTGTATGCTCACGTAGTGAATCCCGGAAGGTCCCCAAGAACAATGAACTCTACCTTTTTGCACAAATTACAATGTAAAAAGCATGAACGACAAGAGCAAGAGACCAATTGGGTTCAATCTCCCCCCATGCCTTGTGTGAGCACTTCACAAAGCATGTATTTTATGTATATTTCCATCTTCATGCTCAATAATAGCCCAATTTACAAAAATATGACAATCTTTTAGCTTTTGAGTTTGCTTTTACAAAAATAGAAATAAAGCTAGTGGACGGTGCCCAAAGAGTCTGGCACGCCCAACACAATGTCCAAATATAAATAACATATCCGTGCGCATAGGCGCATACAAAATAATAATCAATAATCGATGCCTCAATAGACATAACAAAATATAGGCGTGGCGCCTATCAAAATATAATCCATAGGTCGAATACTCGCTAAACTCCAATGCTTTCCTCCGCCACTGCTGCTATCTCTACACATCAACTGAAGCATTCACAATCGTTAGTAAAATAATACAATTAAACCGACAAAAGTGAATACCTAGCAGTCTTCAGCTACATAAATAAATCAACTGGTTAGAAATAAATCCTAACCTTAATTTATTACGAGTGCGCACTCTAAACTCATAAACGTTTATTAATTTAATATGTATTTTGCGGAATCACCCGCTATGGAATCACCCATGTACACACTAAATTAATGAAACGCCCGAAAAGGACACGCGTCCCCATCAACTTCTCGCACAAAGAATCCTCTTTGTGTATGAGCCCCGGTCATCAAAGTTTACGGAATCCACCGTAAAACCTCACGGAATCCACTGTGGCATGGAATCCACCGTGAAATATGCCTCCTGGCATCATATCATGGCTATACTACCATTTGAGAAGTGGGGCATCAATTTCATTGGACCTATACATCCTTCATCAACTACACGGCTATACCACCATTTGAGAAGTGGGGCATCAATTTCATTGGACCTATACATCCTTCATCAACTACACGAAAGCATTATATCATTGTGACAATAGACTATTTCACAAAGTGGGTTAAAGCTTGTACTACGATGAAGGACAATGCCAAGGAAATGGCTAGTTTTATTTTAGAATAGATTGTTTGCCATTTTGGTCCACCTAAGGAGCTTGTTTCTGAACATGGAACACATTTTTTGAATAAATTGATTGAGGCTTTTGCAGAAGCTCTGAAGATTAAACATAATAAGACCATGCCTTACAACCCCCTGGGCCAAGCAAATGGGCAAGTAGAGAGTACTAATCAGTAGCTTGTGGAGATTTTATCCAAGACTATTTCCAAAGGTAAGCATGATTGGGATAAGAAGTATGTGACCATTTAGGCCTGTGACATGACATTCAAAAGAGCTATAGGCCATACCTCTTTCAAATTAGGATATAAGGCAGAGCGTGTTTTATTTTTGGAGATTGAGCTACCTACAATAAGGTTTTCTTTAAACCATTTGTTATTGAAACGAAAGCATTGCAAGAAAGGCTTACTTTCCTTCCAGATCTTGACAAGATTTAGTTGCAAGACATGTTACATCAGAAATTAGGAAAAAAGTGGATGGAAATCATCTTTGGGCTAAGAAATATAAATTTTCTAAGGGCTGATTCATCCTATATTATGATGTCTGAGCTCTTCCCATGCGATTAGAAACCCAAATGGGATGGTCCTCATAATATTATTTGTATAGAAAAGAATGGCTCTATAGCTCTTTTAGTAGATTTGCAAGGGATAGAGTTCAAAACTAAAATAAACTTCAATAAATTGAAGCCCTGTTATATGTAGGGACTAACGTTGGACTTGGTGCATGTGCAAGTCCTTCAAGATCTAGCCTAAATTTGTAGAGGCTACCAAGACTATTAGATGGGGAAAGCCATTCCTCATCTTGAGCATCTGTATTTAGAATATCATTACAACCAAGGCAAAGTGATCTGGTGGAGTAAGGGTTATCACATTATTGAGTGGAAAGATGGCTCTTTCATGTGGGATATTCAATTCTATTGCTAGTATTGTCATTAGGTTCTTACTAGCATCCCTATCGATTTTAGTGAGGAAGGAGGGATTGTACTTGTCTTACACCCTCTCTCTAGGTTAGACTTTGACTATGATAATTATGAGTAGGTTGATTGCCATGGAAGATTACATCAACAAAGCATTGATTTATACATTATATTTTGATGGAACTTCTCAAGGACTTGCTAAGTATACAAGTGTTGGGCAAGGGTTGTCATAAAAGACCCATGTCCCATCAAGTGATTTTAAAAATGATAGTGTATTTAGGCAGTGCTTTTATGAATAACATGGCAGAATGTAATGCCTTTCTTATGGGGTCAAATCTAGCCAAATGTGGTGGTATTCAGTTAGTGATGAACCAATTGAATGGGACCTATAGTGTAAGGGATCCCATTCTAAGGATGTACCATTGTGCAACTTGGACACCCTTGAGATCTTTGAGGCAGTGACATGCTAGTTAATCTACCAACATTAGAATTACTTTGCAGAGTCCCTAGTAATTATGGATTTTCTAAAGATTTCTTTCTTAACTATGGTCATAAGGGGCTTTTATAGTTGCCTTATGATGTTAGTCCAAGGCTATAATGGGGATTGCTTGCTGACATATCCTATTTTGGCCACCGATGGTTATTATGGGTTACGAGGCAAGTACAAATTGACCATCTTCATATTCTATCATAGATGCATCAGATTGTTCAACAACATATTCATCGAACACCCCTTGCCATTTATGCAAGGTGTTAGCTAATAATTTGATGCATTTAGTTTAGGGCATGAATGGCCATCCCCTTGGTATATTTTTGTACTTTAGTAGGATTTATGTGGGGACCAAAGGTTTAGTTTGAGCAGCAGGTTGTTGAATAGTGTGCTTCATGGTTATATTTCATTGACCCAAAAGAGCCCTTTGTTCTTATAGAGAATTATTTGATTTTTTAAGGCCAAGAGGGACATTTGTTTGTTTGGTAGGCATGTGGTTAAGGGGTTTTATTTTAGTTATACACTAAATAAATTTGATGGAGCACGTAGAGGGAGCCTCTTCCAGCGCAAAATCTTCTTATGACCAAGTCTAGGTGATATCCCTCCGTTACAACTATATGTGTATATATATGTGACATATGTTTCTTTTGTTGGGGACTAGCATTCAAGTCACGAAGACCCAAGGTTAGGTTAGGTGTATCTAGGGAGGTTTGAGCAGTTGTTTCTCTCTTATAAAGACATTATTACGCACTCTAAGAGCTATTTTTTAGGATAGTCCTGGTGACCTTATCCTACTAGCCTACTAAGTAAATATTTCTAGGTATCTGTGTTAGTTTGTGAGGCAACTAGGGAGGTCTTCCAAATAAAATAGGAAAAATAATGAATATATTTGAAATATATAAGATACAGAGGTGTGTAAGAAGGGGATCTAACCCCTCAAACAAGAAAATAAAGAAAGAAAAAATCAAAGAGGAAATTATCATTGCCTTGCAAAGCCTGGTAGGTTCTTGGGGATGAGTCTTCAATGAATTGTCTTTCTAGGGGTGGCATTTAGTCGAAAAATAAATAAGGATGGTCAGAGTGAAAATAAAGATGAGAAAAAGAAAAAGGATTTAGTGTCACCTTGTGGAAGCTTGGTTGGTTATTGGGTACCGAGATAGGACCTAAGATCGATGCTTTGTTCTCCTTGGGTCACAATATGCACAACTCCCTCTTTTTTACACATTTGAGTATAAAGTAATGAAAAAAAATGTAGTAAAATGGAACATATGTAAACTAGGCTATATGAGTCCTTGCCTAGTAAGCGTTCCTGGTCCAATTAATCTAGGTCAGGTAGACAGGTTAGACTACCACTTAAGGTGACTTCTTTGATAGCTCTTTTAGCTAGTGTGTGTTAGAGAAGTTAGTGATTAGCTCTGAATTTTTATTAGACTATGTTGGGCCTATTCCTCGTGGACTTCACGCTTTGATTTTGTCAGGGGGTAGGGTGAGGGCTATGTTTGTGCTCTATTATATATTTTTATTTGTAGCAGCTTCATGCTCTTTATAGTTTATGTTTATGCAGATCAGTTTGTGGGTTCGACAAGATAAGTCATCCCACCTCGTGGTTGCCAATGAGTATTGATTTTAAGGTGGGATTTAAAGCGCAAAATTGGCTTGAGATCCATAAAAGATGCATTTTTGTGAAAAGTAAAACAATCACGGATCAATGAGGTGGAGTTTTTCTAGATGCATTTTAACACCAGGAATCCAACGCGTGTATGTTTATAGATCAAAGTCCATTTGACCCCCTATTTAACGGCCACAAGGTTTGGTATTATGAAGCATCTACATGATCCAAAAGCCAAAAAGAAATTGATGATGGCCAAGGTAATAGATTTTGATAATCTGAGGTCGTTTGCCCCTCTGTTGGTTTGGCCCAAAACCACTTACGGGATAGTGTTAATGCATAAAGATGAAGTAGTTTTTTTAAAGGTTAAAGATTATTGTTAATTAAAAAGAGTCTCAAACTCTCAAAAACTGTCAAAATGGTTTTTCCCCAAATTTGGAAGATCTCAACTCTCTACATATGGCTCTCACATCCTAGGGTTGAGATACTGCAATTCTTTGCTTTGATTCACTCTGGATCATGCGCAATTTGATGCATCAAATAAATAGTTTACATTTCAGTCTTTCTCTCTTCTCTTTCTCTCTCACCATAAATGTAGTTCATATGGGGTGAGAGGATGAGGAAAAATGGGTGTTGGTTTATGACGAGATGTGAGAAACGGAGTAAGAAATTGCAAAGGAGGTTTCAACGGCTATTCGATCGGAGATTCTATCAGTTTTATACAAATTGGATTCAAAGTTTTAACTACTTAAATATTTCTTATTGCAAAAATCATAGTCCCTAAATCTAATTCTTCATGAAAATCCTATTTGATGCAATAGAATCATAAATTATTTCCAATAGTGTAGTATCTTCCCTATGTCCTATTCCTAGTACATCTCATGTAATCAAATTAATCCTTTCAGTTTGCAATTAAGGATTTTCCTTTAGTACTTTTTCTATGCATGATATTATATAGAAAAATACTACTCTTATGGATGCAATTTTACCAATCTATAAGATGATAATCTATTTTTCGTACTTAGTATTCAAAACAATATTCAAATATGGCACCTAGGGATACATGGCCAGTGCTTAGTTATTGTTGGTATTTGCATCTTCGTTCGTAATTGAGGTACTTACCATTCCATTTGTAGTGGTCATACCCATAGAATTATTAGTAGCTCTCGCTTCCACAACCTTCATAATTTTCTTCTTCAAGTCCATGACCTTTGATCACAAAATTGTATAGAAGACTTCAATAATAGAGCTTTGGGCTGTTTCGATTGGATCGATAGAGATGGCGACAATAGGAATTGAGAAAAAAATGAGTAGAGTCTTGATTTTACATGGAAATGAAGGCAAAAGAGATAGGATTTGACTTAGAAAGCCAACAAAGTATCCCCCTTGTCTTTGTAATACAAATTATCTCTCTCACTCTCCTCTTGCCCCTCTCTTTTTCTCTATTCTCTTGATTTGAGAAAAGTCTCCTCTCTCAATTAAGCTAGTGTCCCCTACAGCTACTCATGCCCCATATTTATAATTAAAATAAAGGGAGAGAGGGTCTCGTGAGTTGTGGCCAAGAATAAGAGTTCTTTATGGAGGGTATCTTGCCAATCTAGCAATTTGGAAGCTTTCAAGATGCAATCTAATGCTGGCGATCTAATCTTTGAGGTCCAAAGAGGCTGTTAGAGATGCCATGACTAATTTATCTAGCTTTTGGGTGATCTTACTTCAATTTGGGCATCTTGTAAAAACTAAGAAAAGGGAGAGATTCTTAGAGTTTTCTGCTAAGATTGAGAAGGGAGATCTCTATCGAAAAAAATCTCTATTCATTGAATCTCTTCCAAAGGAATTCAGTCTATGATTATTACCACCATGATTCGGTTGTTCCAATCCAAAAGAATGATGTTGTCCATTAGTGGACTAACCATAAAATGACTTATCTTTATTGGTGATATCATGAAATGACCTTCTTTCATCAAATCTTCCATTCTTATCATGAAACTCCAATTCTTTTTACTTGATGGGGCAGATTGAGAGGGAAAAGATTTGTAGAAGGGGTCACATCCATGAAACTTCTCATTCTCCTCTCTTCTTATATCCTCCTCTTCTTCATAAGTAGGTTCACATCTTGGATTGAATTGAGGACAAGCATGGTGCTTTGATGATATTGGTGGCTGGTAATGAGTACTCCTCATTATAGATGGCTCTCCTTTCTTAAAGGTTGACATGATAGGCTGATCAATTCTCTTTCATTTCATATTGGATGTCTAAACTGAGGTATTTTCAATATGAATAGTGGGTTCATTTGGTGTAGAAGATATGGGCCAAGTCTTCAAATCCTTGATAGCTACTACTACATCCTCAAATCCACTCTTCATGAACTTGACCAGTTGGGCTGAAGTCCTTCATCCACTTTGTTTGATGTATTCTCAATCTTCCCCAAGGATTTGGAAAGTTTCTTGTATTGATCATGCATCCCAATTTTCAACATACGCATCTCTCGTGAAAGCATGTGCTCTTCAAAAAGATCGTGAGTCAAAGGATTTCCATCATTACACAACGGTGCACTATGGGCATTACCAAAACTTACATCATAATCTTGTTGGTCATGATTGAGGGCTTCATTAGTATTGTTTTGATCATTGATATATTCTCTGATATCTTCTTGAATGGTCTCCATGACTTGATCTTTTCTCTTGTGTTTGGCCATTAAGGATAGGTGCTGTCAAAATGACTGTGGAGGAGAAAACGTCAATAACCTGCTTAGTGTTGCACCAATGCCAATGATTAATTGACCCAAATGAAGCTTATATATCAGGGATATTTCAGATTTAGTAATATCTCAGCTTGAAATAGGGTATATGGATAGAATGAACTCAAACAGTATATCTAAGACAGCCTGTTTAGGTGCATGCCCATTAGACCCCCTCCCCTGTCAGTAAATTGGCCATAACATTTTCTCCTGATGTTTGATTAATAAATTTTTTTATTCAAATGAAAGATTAACATCCCCTCTTTGAATCAAGCTATCATGATTCCAAATCAAAGCATGATAGAATTTTCTATAATAGGAACTATGTACTTGTCCAGAGAATTCCTGCAACTTGTTAACACCCTGTGGGAAGCCTGTTTGATCGTGAAATGAAACTTGTAGTACTTGTAGACCTTCAAAGCAATTAATAGACCTATGATAGGCTGTAAGGCACCTGTAGGTATCCACTAAACACTTGCAACTGATAGGTACATGTGTGGAAAGACCTGTAAATCTGCCCAAGGATGTCACAAACTGCCCTGTTCGATAGCCCTAGTCTTCAAATCTTCATTCACTCTTTCCCAAGTGGTCTTACGTGGTCCACCACTTGTGGTGAGAGATAAAATGGTAGGACGGGCACCTAAATGGGCTCTGAAACTCCGGAAGGTGTGCAAAGTTCCTTCTGGGCTAGATTGTGCCCTACTACGGAATCTTAAATAGTAAGGGAGGGTCACCTCTCTTTTGTCTTGTTATCTTGTTCGGCTTCGACTTTTTTCCTCGGTCGAAATATACATGGTAGAGCTAGCGTTCTAACAATCAAGGCATGCAATGCATGGCTAAATCACGATTTTTCCATTTCATGGTATGCAAGAATTGAAAGGTAAAATGTATGAAAAATGAGGATGAGAAAGGCTTACCAATAGTAATTAGTGACTCACTAATTTACTGTGCTCACCTTTTACAATTTATTGGGTATTCTCAATGGGTTGAATCACAAAAGACCCCAAAGTTAGAGGTTAAGCAATTCTTTAGCATCAATGAAAAGAATTTGCATGAGCTTATAATATGGGCTGATCAAGCACAAAGCAAGGAGTAATGAATCAATCAATGTCAATGGGCTGATTACAATTGGCCTGATTTTCAATCAACTCGTGCTTGGTTAATTGAGCATTTTGGTTCAATCATTCAATGATGAAATTGAAGCTCAATGTAATCAATCAATAATCAATCAACAATACAATAGTACTCTACTTAACCTCTCATTCAGCAATAGGAAATGAAACAACAATTTATTGGGTATTCTCAATGGGTTGAATCACAAAAGACCCCAAAGTTAGAGGTTAAGCAATTCTTTAGCATCAATGAAAAGAATTTGCATGAGCTTATAATATGGGCTGATCAAGCACAAAGCAAGCAGTAATGAATCAATCAATGCCAATGGCTGATTACAATTGGCCTGATTTTCAATCAATTCGTGCTTGGTTAATTGAGCATTATGGTTCAATCATTCAATGATGAAATTGAAGCTCAATGTAATCAATCAATGATCAATCAACAATGCAATAGTTCTCTACTTAAGCTCTCCTTCAGCAATAGGAAATGCAACAACAATTGAATGAAGGTTGGAGAGATTTAAGAAGAGTAGTATGAATACCTCTTTCAATGATTGAAGAAGAATACTTGTTTGAGTCAATCCTTAGTCACAAAGATTGATAGATCTTCCTCTTGAATAAAACAGTTGATCATGAGAAGAATAGATCCATAACCAACTCATTAGCTTCAGGATGAAATATAGATCAAAACTTCAGCTCCATTGAATAGCATAGATGATAATCCCTAATATTTGAAGCCTATTTGATGAAGATTTTCAGTAATTTTCTTCAATCCCTGTGATAGTTGCAATCCAAGAGAAGATTGAGCTTCAATCTTGAATACATTGCTTGGATTCTTCAATATCTTGAATGGTTGAAGTAGAAGGAAGATCCTTGGAGTGGTTTAGAGTAAAAGCCCCATGAAATTGAAATAAATAATCCAAAAATTGGATTCTTAAAGCATGCTGCCCTGTTTTTGTAATATTTCCAAGCAATAAAAGTTAGTTGGTTAGTTCAAAAGTTAGTTAGTCAATTAATAAGTTAGTAAGATTACTAACTAAAGACTAACTAAGGTAAAAACTGACTAGCATTAATAGCTAATAATTTTCATTCAATTAAAAATATATTTAAAAAAATTGAGAGTCATAAATCTAACATTTTTCTTGGATTGATAAGGACTGTAGCCACCCTTTATGAAAAGTACAACGTGAACAAGACTTATGAGCTATATTAATCACTAGTATTAATGTGTATAGTTTGAATGGTCCAAAAATATTAGATTCTTGGGGGGGGGGGGGGGGGGGAGGGGGAACTATTATATTTTAGATATTATCCTAAAAAGATAGAACTAAAAGTCATTTAAAAGCAAAGACAAGTGATGTTTTAGTTAGTTTTGGAGATTTTATAAAAAGAGAAATAAAGAAAAGTGACTAGCAAAATCGTGTGCGCCGCGATCGCAGTCTACAGGCAATAGACAGTACTTCGAACAGAGAAAAGAAGAAGGAGTGAACTAAGAGCTTTCTAAGCAAGCGTCTTGGGATTTTACCCCCCCTTTTGGACCCAATGCAACCATTAGATTTATGATCTGAGCATCAGATCACTGAGTCTTATAAGAGCCCCTCCACTCTTGTTCTTAGACTTATCCCCTCCTCTCTAATTCATTATAAATATGAGGCATGGGGAGGCACAAGGGAGCATAAGGAGACCCCAAAAGGCTGTAAGAGAGAGGGAGAGAGAGAGTATACCCCTCCAAGAGATTGTGAGAGAGAGCTTGAGAGAGAGAGAGAGAGAGAGAGAGAGAGAGAGAGAGAGAGAGAGAGAGAAGAGTTACCCCGAGAGGCTGCACAATTTTCCTCTATCTCGATCCTCGATTTAACCATCTTCTCTTTCACTCTCCCATCTCAAATCTATTCCACCTTCTTAATCTCTTAAGTCTGCTTGCGGACAATGGCCTCCAAGCAAAGAATGTCGCGTGCAGATGACAATCCTACAACCAGCAACAGAGCTTCGAGCGAAGGCATCACTATCAATCCAATTGCGGTACCGGTCGTAGGTAATGTATTTTCAAATTGATAGATGCTTGTTTTAATGCTCGCAAGAGATGCATTAGGCTCCGTACCTTGTGGTGCTAGAATAGGTCATTGAAAAGGATAAATCGCATCTCAGATATTCAAAGATGAAGTTTGTGAAGTGCTTGTATCAAAGGGAGTTAAATTGCACCTAGTTGCTATGTGATGAATCCATGCATAGCATAAGCAACATATGGGACACTAAAGTATTGAGCATCGATGAGTCTTTGATTAATATTTACCAAGGATAATATTGTTTAAAGTCTGCAAATGCATATACACAGTACATACATGGGAGAGATTATGTAAACTTTACATCGATGACATGCGACTCCTTGCCTTAAGAGAAAGGAAGATAAAGCCAAGAAAAAAATGTTGCATAGTAGGGAAATGCTAAAAGATAATTGTCACTTAGAGAAGAGGCATAAATGCTCTTGCTAGATTGATTAATTTGCATTGGAATGATAGGACTTACGTCATGTATAGTATTGGAACCTTTAGCATATGCCTTAGGCTAAAGGAGGGAATATTAAGTAAATTCTACTCTTTGGCCCCAAGGGGAAGAGCGAATACGCGATGGAATTATTGTCGCGTCTATTATTGTATTGTTTGGGAAAAATACAATTAGTTTTGTTGGTTGATTGAACAACACCCTAAATGTTTTCCTTTCAATCAAGGGATTGTTGCATGGTGATTTGGACCGAGTACTTTTGTTGGATAGAAGGATACATAATTCTCCTATATGGGCAAAAGACAAAGATTAACTTAAAGATAAGTTAAGGAACTTGTTTGATAAAAGGATTGCTTTCTCACACTATTTTGTGGACTCACTAGGGCTATCTGATAGGGCACTAGAGGAAAGATTGGCAGCTAGAGATGGAGCCCTCCTCATGTTGTTTTATGGAGTCCTGCTCATGCCATTTTGGGGACTCAGCGAGGTTGGCCAATACGACATGAGAGGGAAGATTGGGTGCTAGTGACAGAGTCCTCCTAGCATTGTTTTGTGGACTCACTGGGGCTAGCTGATATGGTGCAAGAGGATAGGTTGGGAGCTAGAGACAAAGTCCTCCTTATGCCATTTTGTGGATTACGAACTAGGCAGCTCAAAGGGGAATGGTGGGAACATTTTGAAAGAGGAATCTTTGTGCCATTTTGTGGATAACTCACCAAGCATACCATTGCTAAATGACTAAAATGAGCCACATAAGCGAGGGCCCATCTTATATACTTGGTGTGGCCCATGATACGTAGCATTGTATAATTGGCTAGGGTTTACTATAGCCATCTATATAGCAAGGACCCTCGGTTTTGTATAAATACAAGTGGCAAGGCCTTCATATGCTTTTTTAATTGAAACTTACACTTTAATTGTCCTAGGTTTTTTGAGCTATTTTTCAAGTCTTATTTCTTAATTTATTTACATTCTTTTTCCTTTCATTTGTTGTTTGAAGGATATTAGGAAGCGAGGAGTGCAATTCGTGTTGAGAAATAACAAATGATGTATGCTCCAGGAAGAAATGTCTTGAATCCCATATGCATAGTGAGGATATTGGAGAAGCTGGAAAGCTATAAAAGCATGTACTTGGTTCACTTTAATGCAATGCTATTGTACTTCGTACTTAGAATCTACAACTCTATTCACTCAAGATTGTGTTTATGAGTCCAAGCTAATCTATCTTGGAACCTAATTCACTTGAGTGAAAGTCTGTGTCTAATCATCAGTCTTCATGTCTCTTGCTTACGAGTTCAAGCCTCCATAGCTAAGCTGTGTTTAAGATCCATGTTTGTCAACATGGTATCAGAGCCATGATGAGCTCAGTTTAGCTCTTCTCCCTGCTCCTTCAACTCTCTTGAAACTCAGCTTAGTTCATAGCCACAGAAAGTCTTCAATCTTTAACTCTACTTTACTTAATACACACTCTACCTTGAACTGCCATGGCTATCTACCATACCTACTGACCTTGGAGGAGTCAATGTGAAAAAACAAGACCATCTTAGCTCTTGTTTCCTTCAAGACTATTGTTCTTCATGTTGACACACTTCTCCCCATAGCATCAAAGGTTGACATTGCACCCTACGTGACCTGACATTGCAAAAATACCCAATTCTGGCCCAGATTTTGCCTACACCAGTTCGTACACTCTACATGCACATCACACAATTAAATCTCCACGACTTCCATAAGGATTTGATAGCTCTACATATGAGCTATCTCTAGCTAATATAGCTTGACAAAATTTTGTCTCTACAAAGAGATATTACACAAACCCTAACTGTGTACTGTGCTGGAAGCCATAGCCAGAAACTTAAAAGCTTGGCATCCTTTTTCTTCCTCTTACTGCCATCATCAATAGTGATTTTTATCACTCTGACATTACCTCTGAAGTCTATTGGAAATCCGGAAGTGCCCAAGGAAGCTCAAAAAAAAAAACCTAGCAACATCAAGCCTAATATCAAGATCTTCAAGACATAGTATCTATTGATACTCAATAAGTGCTTCTTGGCACTTAGGTTTTGTTAGCTTACTAAAGAGTAAATCATCTTATGATTTCATTTCAACTGCTTCAAAGCTTACTCTTAGTTTATAATGATTTGAAATTTTTATTGATCCAATTCCTTGTAAGTCTCAATTTCATTATAAAAGGATAGACATTGCTCAAGTGTTCTCGTGGTAAGAACTCCTTCTAAGATGACTGAAGTGGAACAGATAATAAAGTTTAATGGTGAAGGATTTCATGCTTGGAAGGAGAAAACCATATACCATCTCGTGACAAAAGACCTCTGGGATCTCTTTGAGGAAGATGATGCAGATGACAATGCTAAAGAGGAAGATGCTGCAAAAGACTCTTCTAAAACAAAGGCATGGAAGAAGATGAACAAAAAATCTCTAGGTATTATTGCCTAAGGTTTATCTGATGATGTATTATATCATATTTCTGGCATCACGGATGCAAAGAAAGCATGGGAAGAACTTGACAAGATCTTTGATACACAAGCAAAGAACTCGAAGGTAAAATTACTTATGCAGTCTTATAAGTTGGATGTAAAAGACAGTTCATCTATGATTGTACATATCAATAAGTTCAAGAACCTTAAAACTTAGCTAGTTGACTCTTAAAAAGAACATTGATGAGGATGAGGCAATAGCAGTGCTACTTGCCAGTGTTAATCATGAACCATATGAGAAACTTGTTTCAACACTAAGTAATGTTCCCAATCTCTCACTTAAAGATATTGAGCACTCTCTTCTTGATGAAGAGAACAAACAGAAGAATAAGAAGGCAAAAGATGGTATTTCATCATCTAGGGAAAATCTCTTATATTCCAAAGGAGCTGCTGGACCCAAAGGAGGAGGTCAAGGATTCAACACCAACAACAAAAGTCGGATGACATGTCATTATTGTGGTAAGACTGGCCATATTGCCAGTGAATGTTTTCACAAGAAAAGAGCACAGTAGATGCAGAATGACCACCATCAAAGTCAATTCATGAATGAATAAGAAGAAGAAGGTGCTTCTGCTACCATCAACAACTCTGACAGATTTTTCTAAGTAAATTGTCCCATAATGAATTTAGTTTGTAAAAATCCTTGCCAAAGATGTAAAGTCTCAAGCTTTAACTTGACTAGGCTATCTATGAGCTAGTCTCCCGGGCCATGTTATCATGTAGGGGGAGCAAAAGCCAGCAAGTGTAAGGACTCATCATTTGAGGGGGGCTGTTGAGAAATAACAAATGATGTATGCTCAAGGAAGAGATGTCATGAATCCCATATGCACAGTAAGGATAGTGGAGAAGCTGGAAAGCTATAAAAGCATGTACTTGGCTCACTTTTTAATGCAATGCTATTGTACTTTATACTTAGAGTCTATAACTCTATCCACTCAAGATTGTGTTTATGAGTCTAAACTAATCTATCTTGAAACTTAATTCACTTGAGTGAAATTCTGTGTCTAGTCATCAGTCTTCATGTCTCTTGCTTACGAGTTAAAGCCTCCATAGCTAAACTATGTTCAAGATCCATGTTCGTCAATAGTTCGTCGTCAATAGTTCGTTAGGCATGCAAGTTTATGATTGCACTATATTGATCTTGTATGATACAAATTGAGGATGCATTTTTAATGTGGTCGGGTTCTTCTCCTTCTACTATTTCATGGACCTTCAGATATTTGATGCAAAATATACTTAAGGCTCCCCAGATGTGGGCATATTAAGAGGAAAAGAAGAAGGTTTTGCTCCTAAAACTCCCTTTTCTTCTTCTCCTTGCTCAACAGAAAGTGTGGGAATACCTAAGAAATCTCCATGCAAAGGTAAGTCACCATTGAGGGCTCTTGGATTGTCTCAAATCACAAAGGTTTCTCCCTCATAATGGCTCCTAGACTTTCTTCTTCAAAATGGCATGGAGTTATCTTACTATAAAATTACAAAGGATATTCACAACCTTGGTTGGGATATTGTCCATGTGGAAAATTCTTGCCAAAAGAATTTGTGGAGGAGTTTGTTGAGTTTAAAAGTCTAGCATTGCCTGTGGTTGAAAAGGGTACAAAGGAATATGTTCATGTACCTATTGGGACCTCACTTTCTATAATGTTTTGACTTTTTTGACTTCCCATATATTAAATTTGAACAGTTTAGACTATCAAAAGTGAGATCTCTAATAAAATAATCTATATCTTGTACCTGAACACCTTTTGAGAGATCGATACGACTACGACTATCTCTACACGGGAATTGTCATGTGCTGATGGTATATTTCATGAATTTCCAATTAATTGATTTGCTGTGAGAACTAGTTTATTACAATCAAGTCCATGAGGATCAAGAGTTGCTACAATAACGGTTAAGTATGTTTAGGTCATGGCAATACTAAATCGGGTATTAGGCTCCTATAAACCTTTAGAGAGGAGTAGCTTGCATTTGCATTAGGCCTAATGACTCGTGTTCCTCACACAAAAGAAAAATACAAGTCTCTATTTATGATTTGCATAAGTGTTTTGAAATGAATTCCCAAGAGTAGAACTCCACATTGCATCATAGTCTTAAGAAGGACTCACATCTAGATTGTGTGGTATCATGGACGGTCTCAATTGCACTGCTAGGGATTAATCTTAAAGATAGTTATAGGACACACATATGAAGTGCTACACTTAATTGCTCAGGGCAGCTCAGTAAGATGAATCCTATATATGTAAGGATAGGGCTTACCTTGACTTATTTAGGGTTTTAAAGTAAATGAGCCAAACTATTATTACATTCATAGGAGGGCCTTGGGACAAGTAAAACACTCGCTGGCCTCTATCCTACATCTGGCCCCGATAAAGTTGAAACAACCTTGAAGATATCACCTTTAACCATGACACAACTCGATGTTAATACAAGAGAGCTTGAGTGACCTTTTTCCAAGACAAGAACCCTAGACTAAAGGCTAGCAAGCTAGGATAGCTACCATCCAAAAACTATCGAATATAGATCCAATTGCATAATTGCCCCCTCCTACCACATAGGAATGGGGTCGAAAAGAAGGTATTCCCTATCCCTCGAGATATTGGAAATTGCGGCCAACACAAGGAAAAACGCTAAGTGTCAAAGATAGGGACTCCACCTTAGCAGATGTCCGAGCACTTGCCTTCATTGTTGTTTGTGCTTGTAACACTAGATTCAATGTCTGTGAAAGGAATGTATGACCCAACTCACAAAGGAAATTTGAATAATGAATTAGGTTGAATTCATGGATGGCACACCAAGCTACCCCCAGGTGGTTACCAATCCTAGCCAAGGGAAGGGGGTTCCAAATAGTCATGACAAGAACGTGGACAGAACTCACCACGAGAGGTCTCTCCGTGGGTTAGTTTGAATGTAGGAGAATGGTTGGATGCCGAGGGGGGGGGGCAGGGGTGCAGAGGGGGGGGGGGGAGGGGCTCTGGCTGTAAATTCCCTACCTCCGGGTCCTACTCAAATGATCCATGTGACTCAGGATAGATTCCCTATTACTAGTACAAGGGTAGAAACTTGGAGGAAATAAAGCACATCCTCACGGATTGCGGGATTCTTCCTTTGTGGACGAGATCTGTATTTCATTTAAAATGCTAAAATAAATTTTACCTCCAAGAAACTTGTCTGAACAGTTCTCGTGTCAGTGCCATAAGTTATGCAAATGAACCCTGTTTCCTAAAAGGATTAATTAAGGAAGTTGTTTTTAAATGAACCACATAAATGTGATAGGACCTACTTCGATAACTAAAGAATGCCCATTGAGGGAAGCGGGTGGGTGGGACCTTGACGGATCCGTCCTACGGAAGGGTGGTCCCAGAGAACTAGGAGGCTTCTCACAAGGTTCTATAGTTGTACGACCCTTAGAAAATATTAGGTTAGAACCCGATTCATGCCGTTTTAGGGGACCAGAATGGGACTATGCCCTATGGACAGAGAGGCTAAGTAGTGCATCCCTCTTGTTTCCCCTTTCTCTTTGAACCAAGTTCGGCATGGGTCTTCTTTGGCTTGGGTATTTCTATGTAAAGTAAGATGTCTAGGATTTGATGCTATAATACTGTTAGCGGATCTTGGCTACTAGGAACCCCAATTTTGGGTCAATCTTAGTGGGTTCGGTTGCAAATGTTTTGTTGCAAGGCAGACTCAGGAAAACCTAAGCGACAAACCCCAGAACAATCCATGGGAGTGTCGGGTAGCAATGCTTAGATTCGTTTCTTGATGGACCGCTAAAAATGTGCATGAATAGCTATTAGAGCAGTACATTACAGTTTGTATCATAGCCGACCAACGACTAAAACAATTAGGATAGATCGGGAAGAGTGAAGTTATATTATCATTAGGAAATGTTTTTCTTTTTACTGACTTGTGGAGTGCTGCTGCTTCCATACTTACGAGGCATGGAGCACGTTCCTGGTATTTCATATCATGTTTAGGACAGCTACAAACTCTTCAAGCTATGACAAAAGGTCCAACATGATGGGGAACTTGGATCGGCTCTACAACCCCTCACCCATGTATGTGGAAAGGCGTTGAACTTGGAGCGCGGGATACTGCTACATAGATGCCAACCAACTTGCATATTTTCAAAACAACCTGAAGAGGTTAAAGTGGTTGGAGGACTTGAAGATTATCAAGTTATTCATCTTCCATGGGGCTCGTGTGAACTCTATCCTACACATCGGATGCCGGCAAGTAGACCAGAACCGCTATATCTATGAAGAGGTGGTTAAAATCTTACCAACAGTTAGAATTAAAGTAATGGGGCAAAATGAATGCCACGGCTATCAAATACAGGGATTTCCTGAACTTCCCATGACCTATCGCTTCTTGAGAATCCATTCCCCAAATCCATACTACTATTCTGTCCCTGTAGTTGAATCCAATAGGGAATTATTAACATGGCGTTGATGTAAACCCTGAAAAAAAATTAGCTTAGCCAAACTCTATCTATTCATGAATACTTGTACTTGAGGCTTACGCTTCCCTATGGTTAAATAAGAATTTTATGTTCATACGAATAGTTGCATAATAGCGATGGAAAATATGTGCACATTGATTTAAGTTGTATAGGGATGTGTAAATGCAATCCTAACACAAAAAGTTTGAACTGGTAACCAGATATAACCTCAAACGCAGATCCAGAATCATAATCATGTTTCTGCACTAAGCCCAATAGAGGCCCAAGAGAAGAAGTTTCTTCTCAAACAAATTAAACCACTAGAATTTTATGGAAAAGAGAAGACTATTGAAGCCAATGCCAAAATATGGATTGAATCCATGGAGGATTATTTTAGTGTAGCAGCGAAAAAGCACCTGTGAACCAAGCCATGATTGCCAAGCTCAAGCTCACTGGCGAAGCAAGGATGTCGTGGAAGCAATGGTGTAAAGACCAAGCACTCACTGAAAGCACAATAACTTGGAAAAAACTAAAGAAAGCAGTGCAGGGAAGGTATATGCCACCTGTGTATAGGACTGAGAAGATGAATGAGTTCTTAAGTTGAGACAATTGGGCCTGTCTCTGGAGGCATACTACTTGAAATTTGTTTCCTTTTTGCTGAAATACGCCCCAACAATGAGTATCCCCCAACAAGTCTCAAAGTTTTGTGATGGGTTGAATCCACCAATAAACACTTGCTTGAAATCAATGTGTCCTTTGGATTTGCAAGATGCATTGATAAGAGTAGGACCTATTGCCCAAGAAGCCAGCCCAAGTCTAGATCTTGGGCTTATAGAGACCAAAATCCAAGGATGTCAAAAGCTTAGATTAAAAGGGTGCAAGGATAGAGTCAAGGCCAAAGGAAGAAGCCAAGAGCAAATGCAATCAATGACTTTTTCCACACTAAGAGAAGTGATGAAAGCCTACGTTGTTTCCACTGCAGTGAACTTAGACACTTCAAAAGGGAATGTTCCAAACTTGGCAGAGATCGCCATCAAGGGAAATTTGGAGGCCAAAGCCAGGGCTACCTGTGGCCGTAGTCGTGGAGCATTGGGAAGGGAAAAAAATTTCAATATTACCACTAAAGGAATCCAGAAAGAAGAAGATCCATCCATGGAAGCTAAGATTGAGAGGGCAACCATTCATGCCACTCTCCATAAAAAGGGCCCAAACTGCCAATTCTCGATGATTCAAACACCATCGGATCACTAGGGTAAGAAATTCAAAACCCTGATTGAATGTGGCAGCACTCATTCTTTCATTTCACCAGCCTATGCAAGAAGGTCAGGGGTAACCACTATAGTTGCACCCACTTTGCTCGTCAAACTAGCAAATGGGAGAGAAATCACTTGCGCTAGTCAAACTGCTAAGGTGGAATTCCTACTCAGAAACGAGCCCACATCTGTTAAGTTTAGGGTAATGAATCTAGGAGTCCATGAATGCCTACTTGGGATGGACTGGCTAATCCCCAATGATGCTCACATTCATTGTGGAAAGGGTCAAGTGTCCTTTCAGAATCCTAAGGATAAGCTAGTTACAACACAAGGAGAAGCAGGTAAACCAAAGATCCAACTAGCTAAGGCATCGCAAATAGTTCAAGGAATAATTAAGGGATTACCCATCTACCTGATCAAGCTAAACAAACCAAATCAGGTAGAGGACACCAATGAAGACCTATCATGCTTAAAAGAATATGTGAATGTGTTCTGAGAAGAGTTGACTTAACTACCACTGCCAAGGAAAGTGGATCATGAGATTAAGCTAATTCTAGGAGCTACACCAGTGCAAAAAGGCCCTACAAGATTTCCATTCTTGAAGCCATTGAGTTAAAGGAACAACTCAAACAGTTACTAGACCAAGGGTACATATGCCCCCAGCAATTCTCCTTGGGGGGATCTAGTCTTGTTCCAAAAGAAGAAGGATGGTACACTTCGCCTTTGCATCGTTTATAGAGGCCTAAACCAAGCAACCATCAAAAATAAATATCCCATTCCAAGGATAGATGAGTTACTCGATCAATTGCAGGGAGAAAAAATCTTCTCCAAGATTGATTTGAGATTAGGGTGTTATCATATCCGCGTCAAGGATGAGGATATTCTGAAGACAACATCCAATACCACATATGGTCATTTTGAATTCATAGTAATGTCTTTTGGCTTGACTAATGCCCCTGCCACTTTAACAGGCTAATGCAGGACATTTTTAGACCATACCTTGATGATTTCGCACTCGTCTTCTTCGATGACACCTTGGTTTATTCGAAGGAAGAGGGGGATCATGAATCCCAAGTTTGCATCGTCCTTGAGACCATGAGGACTCATAAGCTCTATGCTAAGAAAAAAAGTGTGCCTTCCTCAAAAGGCAGATTGAATATCTTGGATTTATTGTGTCAAATGAAGGAATTTGTGTAGACCCTACTAAGATTAAGGATGTCCAAGAGTGGTCTCCACCGGCTACTATTAAAGAAGTTTGTAGCCTTCTTGGATTAATAGGTTGGTACAGGATCTTCATTAAGAACTATACTTTAATCGTAGCACCCCTCACAAATTTGCTAAAGAAGCAAGTTGCCATAGTGTGCCCTCTGAACAAGCAAGTTTTGATCAACTCAAGCATAGCTTGGTGACAACACCAATATTGAAGCTCCCTGACTTAAGCAAGGAATTTGAAGTTGTCACAGATGCTAACTCACTTGCACTAGGCTGTGTACTAATGCAAGAAGGTCATCCTATAGCCTATTCCGTGTAGAAGCTAAAAACTCATGAAAGAAATTATGCCACCGATGACCTGGAGCTGCTAGCAGTGATTCGTGCCCTCAAACTTTGGTGACATTACTTGCTTGGTAACAAGTTTTCTTTGGTCACAGACCATAAGAGCTTTAAATGGATCTTCACCCAGACTGACCTCAACATGAGGCATCGTTGGATAGAAATTATGCAGGAGTATGATTTTGAGATCAGATATTGACCCACAAAGAGAATGTGGTCTGACGCCCTAAGTCACAAGGCATTCCTCAACTCTCTTATCATGGAGGAACCCTCAATGGTTGAATCATTGGCAACTATGGTGTCAATACCTAGCAACCCTATCCTTGAACTAGCTAAGGAAGAAACTAGCCATGACCCAGAATATCTAGAGATGATAAAGGAAATTTTGGAAAAAGATCAAAACCCAAGACTTAAGGTCAAATATCAAGAATTCTCTATCAATGAGAGACTTGTGTATTTTGGGACAAGATTATGCATACCCTCGAGCAGGAAACTCAAACAGAGAATACTTTGGGAAGCACATGACTTCCCCCTTTCAGGCCATCCCAAATATGTCAAGACCCTCAACATAGTCAAAAAGAGCTACCATTGGGGAAGACTTAAGGGAGACGTGCTCCCCCAAATAGAGTGGGAATTCATTAGAATGGACTTTGTTGTTGGGTAACCTTCAGTGCAAGGAGGCTACCATTCAATTATGGTTATACTGGACATGCTCACCAAGGTTGCACACCTCATTCCAGTCAAGAAAAACTATAAAGCTTCAGATATTGCCAGACTATTCATCAAAGAGATATTTAGACTCCATGGGTCCCTCTTCACATCTCACTTCTGGAGAGGGATATTCGAGGCCATTAAGACTCAACTTTGCTTCAGTACAACCTATCACCCTCAAACTGATGGCCAAACAGAGAGGGTCAACCAAGTCATTGAAGATATCCTTAGAGCTTATTTCTATCGTGAACCCAGGAAATGGATTCAATATCTACCATTGGTAGAGTTTTCCTATAATGCTTCCTACTGACAAAGCATTCAAATGACACCTTTTCAAGCATTGTATGGGCATGATTGTTGTACCCCATTGAACTTTTCAGATCCTAATTTAAGAGTAGAAGCTTCTAAGGAAATGCTCAAGGAAATGGATGAGTAGGTTAAGGCCATCAGACATGACATTAGAGCTAGCAAGGATAGGTAGAGAGCCTATGTAGATCTAAATAGACAAGAGCGACTCTTCAATGAGGGAGACATGGTTTTCATTCATGTACAACCCAAGAAGAGTTTCTTATCATTGGGAGAATTTAAAAAATTGAATCCAAGATATTGCGGACCCTACAGGATCCTCAAATGCCTAGGGCCCAATGCCTACAAACTCCAACTCCTTGAGAATGTAAAGGTTCATAATGTATTTCATGTTAGTCTATTAAAGAAATATATATCCAAACCTAGCCATGTACTCAATGATCAACAAGTTGTAATGCCACAAGCCAAGGAGTCCTTGAGCTCTGGCCAGATAGAATCCTAGACACTCGAGATAAGAGATTAAGGAGTAGAATCCTCAAGGAGTACCTCATCCAGTTGAAGGACTCTCTAGAAGAAGATGCCACATGGATTGATGAGAGTACTCTCAACCAAAAATACCCCCAATTCCTTTTGAAATTAGGACATCTCGATTCCTTAAGGGGGGAAGGATGTAATATTTCTCCCTCCCCCTGCCCCTCGCTGAATGTATTTTCCACCCCCTTTAATTAATGAATTTTTTTCTAAATAAAAAGGATAATATGCCCCCTTACTTACGCCGCTAGCTGGCAGATGGAGGGGGGCCTACTATGGATGTCATGATGGCATGGCAGAGGGAGGGGGAGCTGCAGGGAGACGTTGAGCATGACGATGGAGATGTGAATGTGGCAATGATGATGAGACACGCTGATCCAAACGGTGACACATCACTAGTCCTTCTCTCCCTGTCAACCACAATTGCATGGCGGCAACCCAACCACTTGGTTGCCTAGAAAGAGATAGGGGAAGGGGGCCTCCATACCATGCTATCCCCCCCCCCCCCCCCCCCCCCCCAATACACTATAAAAGCCCCTTAGGACTAACAAGGGAGGGGATTATGATCGTGACTCTTCCCTACTGTCAGACTAGAAAAAGAGAGAGTAAGAGAAAAGAGAGGGAGAGTGTGAGAGAAAAGAGAGAGTGTGTGTGAGAGAAAAGAGAGAGAGAGAGTAAGAGAAAAGAGAGTAAGAGAAAAAGAGAGAGAGAGGGAAAAAATTTTAGAGGCTTCCGAGCTTTCACTTTCTTTTTTCCCCCCCTCTCTAAGAGGGTTCTCACGAGCAGTTTCCTTCCACTAGGAGTCAACTCTCTTGTAGCCTTGGGTGCATAGCCGCCAAGAAAAATTCAAATTATATGATGCCTCTCCCAAGCGAAGTAAGGTCCAATCGAGCGTGAATCCCGCTTCAACCAATGGAGCTATGGATCAAGAAACCACAACACTTGGTAACTAGGTGTATCTCCCATAAATTCTACTTTGATGGGAACTCTTAAAAAGGTAGATCGACTTCATTGGGAAGGGAGAAGTATTCTAGTAAAAATCTATGATAACTAACCACCAATAAGGTTGCATTATTCAATCATGTTGGTAATTGTGTTTGATTGAACTCCAGCATGTTTAGAACAAACAACTTGCACAAAAGATTTCGCGTTTGTGCACATTGAAATCAAGGACTTTATTGATTGTGTTCGTAGTGCATTAGATTTATGCACTAGCATTGGCATGCTTGAGAGGCAAAAGAAACTGAAAAATGGGTTATCGAGACGATAAAGCATATTCATCAGTAAGTGGAAATTGTACTTTTTGCATCGCGACTTTGTGAAATTGGAAAGGTAGGAGTAAAGGCTTGAATCAAGTCCATGAGGATCGTGAGTTGCTACGATAACGGTTAAGTATAAACCTTTAGAGAGAAGTAGCTTTTGCATTTGCATCAAGCTTGATGACTTGTGTTCCTCACACAAAATAAAAATAAAAGTCTTTATTTATGATTTGCATAAGTGCATTGAAATGAATTTCCAAGAGTAGAACTCCGCATTGCATCATCATCTTAAGAAGGACTCGCATCTAGATTGTGTGGTATCATGGATGGTTTCAGTTGCACTACTAGGGATTCATCTTAAAGATAGTTATAAGACATGCATATGAAGTGGTAAACTTAATTGCTCAGGGAAATTCAATGAGATAAATCCTATATACACAAGGATAGGGCCTAACTCGACTTATTTAGGGTTTAAAAGTAAATGAGCCAAACTATTGTTACATTCATAGGAGGGCCTTGGGATAAGTAAAACACTTGTTGACCTCTATCCTACATCTGGCCTTGATAAAGTTGAAAACACCTTGAAGATATCACCTTTAACCATGCCACAACTTGATGTTAATACAAGAGAGCTTGAGTGACATTTTTCTAAGACGAGAACCTTGGACTAAAGGCTAGCAAGTTAGGACAGCTACCATCTGAAAACTATCGGATATAGATCCAATTGCATAATTGCTCCCTCCTACCACATAGGAGTGGGGTCGAAAAGAAGGTATTCCCTATCCCTCAGAGGATATTGGAAATTTCCACCAATGCAAGAAGGACAAATGCTAAGTGTCAAAGATAGAGACTCCACCTTAGCAGATGTTTGAGCACTCACCTTCATTGTTGTTTGTGCTTGTAACACTAGATTCAATGTTTGTGAAAGGAATGTATGACCCAAATCACAAAGGAAATTTGAATAATGAATCAGGTTGAATTCATGGATGGTGCATCAAGCTACCCCCAGCTGGCTGCCAACCCTAGCCAAGGGGTTTCCAAATAGCCATGACAGGAACGTGGATCGAACCCGCCACGGGAGGTCTCTTCATGGGTTAGTTTGAATATAGGAGGATGCTTGGATGCTAGGGGGGGCTTGGCTATAAATTCCGTGCCTTCGGGTCCTACTCAAACGATCTACATGACTCGAGATAGATTCTCAAAGCCCTATTACTAGTACAAGGGCGAAAACTTGGAGGAAATAAGGTGCATCCTCACGGATTGCGGGATTCATCCTTTGTGGATGATATTTGTATTTCATTTAAAATGTTAAAATAAATTTTACTTCTAAGGAACTTGTCTGAGTTGTTCTCGTGTCAGTGCCATAAGTTATGCAAAAAACGAACCCCATTTCCTAAAGGACTTAATTAAGGAAGCCTGTTTTTAAATGTCCCACATAAATGTGATAGGACCTATAAGATAACTAAAGAAGGTCCATTGAGGGAACCAGGTGGGCGGCACCCCTGACAGGTCCATCCTACGAAAGGGTGATCTCCCAGAGAATTGGGAGGCTTCTCACAAGGTTCTATAGTCGTATGACCCTTAGAAAATATTAGGTTAGAACCCGATTCATGCCGTTTTAGGGGACCGGAATGGGACTATGCCCTATGGGCAGAGAGGCTGAGCAGTGCATCCCCTCTCGTTTCCCATTCTCTTTGAACCAAGTGCAGCATGGGTTTGCTTCGGCTTGGGTATTTCTATGTAAAGTAGGATGTCCAGGATTCAATGCTAGAATACTGTTAGGATACCTTGGCTACTAGGAACCCCGATTTTGGGTCGATGCTAGTAGGTTTGGCCGCAAACATTTCGTTGCGAGGTGGACTGAGAAAACCCTAAGTGACAAACCCCGGAACACTCCATGGGAGTGCTAGGCAGCGACGCTTAGATTCATTTCTCGATGGACCGCTAAAAAAGTGCCTTATACATTATACATTATATGGCCTTATAGAATATAATGAAAGGGTATTTCTTTAATATTTTTTAAACATACATTATATAGATGATTTCTTATAGGTGCACCCTTGAGTGTTGGGGTGTCTTCCTCAAGTTCTTAAGAAGTCCCTTCTTGAGAAACCTCCTTTCCTTAATGAGGTCTCTTACCTTCATCATAATCATGTACTATCTGAATACCCTACAATCATACTTCTTCTTCTCCTTGAACCATAGCATGTATTAAACCTCCAACAAAATACAATTTTCTCTTACTGATATCAATGATCTCTTCATAAAAAAACTTATTGGCAATGCTAAGAATCTCTTCAAGGTAAATTCCACATCACTATTCAAGATCTTTTTAAGTAAGTGGGTAACTATTATAGATCTTTTCAAGGTAAATTCCATATCACTATTCAAGATGCATTTTTCTAGGATCTTTTTAAGTAAGTGGGTAGCTTTTATGTCTAGCTATGATTTACAACCTAGCTATTTTCTCTTTGGTTTAAAATGTTCATAATTTCTTTCTTTCATAGATCGTTCATAGTATGCTTAGGTGAAGGCCTAAGAAGAGGTGAAGATAGATTGGAGTTAGATCTGTCACACGTCTTAACTGCTCTTTTTGGTGTACCTAGATGTAATGTACCCTCTACTTGATTGTGATTTTGCTTCTTGGGAGGATTTTAAGAAGGCAATGTTGGAAGTGTTTATCTCTCCAATCGAAAAATAAAGATTGCAAAGAAGGTGGTATGGTCTTCAACAAAGGGGCATGTTCGTTCGTGATTACTCTAACATGTTCCTTAATCTTTCTATGTACATTGAAGGAATTGCTGATTTGGCCGAACTAAATATATATATATATATGGTTTAGATTTAGCCCTCTCTTTGGAAGTAGGTGCAATGCAACCCAAGACAATCCATGAAGCCATTTTATATGCTGAAAGGTATGGGAAAAAATATAGAAGAGATTCCATGGGAGTTCAGCCAAAAAGTGCAGGGTATTCATTACCTAAATTAAATCAACCTTCAAAGATTGGAGCACATTTTATCCATAGCAAAGGGATGTTTAGAGGCAAGAAACCAAGGGAACTAGTAACTACAACATTAATTACAGCAAGTTGCCGACATATCCAATGGTCTATGGATCGAAACCAAGTGGAGAAAATGGTTATAGACCAATGGTTGAAGCAAAACAGAGCTTTGCAAGGGCTGAAAATGCACAAAAGGGATTTTAGAATAGCACTTATAGCAAAGTTCTTTCAAATGAACAAATTAGAGACATGAGGGCAAAAGGGTTATGCTTCAAGTGTGGAAAAAAGTGGACACAAGACCATATGCTAAAATGCAAATCCAAAAATAGCAAGCTTAACTTTGTCATCATTGATGAGATGGGTGAGGATGAAAGTGAAGAGGGGAATGTATTTCAGGTAGAAGTAAACCCTATGGTTGAAGAAATACATGACGAAAAGGAAGGAAATAATGAAGAATTTTATGATATTGTGGACAATTTTCCTTTTGATCTAGGTGGTTCTTTATGTGCAATTTCTCGAGATGCTTGGACTGGTTGTAAAGGAGAAAATACCCTTAGACTTGAAGGGTTGATCAATAGCAAAAAAGTTCATCTTTTGATTGATACGGGAAGCACCCATATCTTCATTAATACCAAATCTTTGCATGGGTTTAGACTGATTCCTCAACAAATGCAAGCACCGTTGAAGATTCAAGTTGCTAATGGAGCTTATGAATCAAGTAATGAAGTATGGCTACACACTCCTATTACCCTATCTCCTTCATGTGTTATGGAAGTGGACTTAATCACCTTGGAAATGGGTCCCATAGATATTGTCATTGGCTGCGATTGGTTGAAAACCATTGGAAAGTTTTCTTTGGATTTACAAAACATGCGGATGGAATTCCAATGGAATGGACAGTCTATGATATTGAAGAGCATGGTCAAAAGCAAATGGAACTCATCTCTAGGAAAAAGATGCATAAAGAAATCAATGCACGATCATGCATATTCACTCTTTTTCTTGCGAAAGTGGATGAAGAGCAGTCACCAAATAAGGCATCATCTTCTTCAAAGAAAAAAGATCCAAGAATGGAAAAGCTATGGGAAGAATACAAAGCTTTATTTTAGCAACCATCATCTTTGCCTCCAAAGAGAGAGGTAGACCCTATTGACTTGCTATCCAATACAAAACCCATCAACAAACCTCCCTATCGCCTGTGAAAGTTTGAAAGGGAAGAAGTAGAAAGACAAGTTCAAGAATTACTGCAAATGGGTTGAATTCAACCAAGTCAATCTCTGTTTGCCTCTCCTATGCTCTTGGTAAAGAAGAAAGATGGATCTTTTTTGTTGTGCATTGATTATAGGGAGCTTAACAAGTCCATGGTGAAGAATAGATACCCGATTCCTCGCATTGATGACCTTTTGGACGAGCTCAAAGATGCAAAGGTCTTCACTAAAATTGATCTTTGTTCGGGTTATCATCGAATTTGAATGAAGGAGGGGGATGAATATAAAACAACCTTTAGAACTAAAAGAGGTTCTATCACTTCTTGGTTATGCCATTTGGGCTTTCAAATGCACCCGCTACTTTCAAGCACTCATGAATAAGATATTGCAACCTTTCTTGTTGAAAATGGTCCTTGTATTCTTTGGTGATATCCTCATTTATAGTAAATCCAAGTTTGAGCATTTGATGCATGTTCAAGAGATCTTTGACACATTAAGAAGACATATACTCTTTGCTTCATAGAAGATGAAGTGGAATACTTGGGTCACATTGTTGGAGAGCAAGGTATTCGTGTGGATCCTAACAAGGCTACGAATTCTACTTCCTTAAGGGGTTTTCTTGGATTATCTTCCTTCTATAGAAGGTTTATAAAAAATTATGCTCATATGGTGGCTTATTTGATTGATAGTTTGAAGAAAGAAGCTTTCTTTTGGGACTCCATAGCCAACAAGAGTTTCAATGAGCTGAAATCTCTATTAGTTTCAGCACCTATACTTGTATGCCCGGATTTCTCTAAGGAATTCATTATATGTGCGGATGCTAGTGGACAAGGAGTTGGGGCTATTTTGTATCAATACCATGGAGTTATAGCCTATGAAAGTCACAAGCTTGATGACAAGGAACGTCAACTACATGTCTATGAACAAAAAATGTTGGCAGTTTTGCATGCTATCAAAAAGTGGCATCACTATATATATGGTAGCCATTTCAAGGTGAAAAGTGATCATCGTGCGCTAAAATACTTCCTTTCCCAACCAAATTTATCCCCTAAAAAAAGGAGGTGGTTAGCTACTCTTCAAATCTATGATTTTGAAATATCTTACATGGTTGGAAAAGATAATGTTGTGGCAGATGCTTTATCATGTATGTGGGCATGTTCTTTATCCTCAATTTTAATCATACATAAGGATTGGATTCATGACATCCAAGAAGAATATTTGCTTAATGAGCAAGCATCAAAGATGATGAAGAAATTTCAACAAGGAAAAGGAGGAGATTGTGTAGACTCTATCATGATACCATAAAAGACTATTGTGCATGAGATTCATTCTTCACCTTTAGCAGGTCATCATGGCTGTTCAAAATGTTTGAAAACATCCATAAGATATTCTATTGGAATGGAATTTGGCGGGATGAAAAGGATTATGTGATGCAATGTCTTCCATGTCAAAAAAATAAAGACTCATCTTTTCTACCTAGCGGCTTACTTCAACCACTTCCTATTCCTCAAGACAAGCGGACTGATATCTCTATGGATTTCATTATGGGATTGCCTACAACCAAGCATGGTGGAATATTATTTATGTAGTAGTTGATCGGTTGACTAAATCAGTCCATTTCATCCCCACAAAGGCCCAATTTACAGCAAAGAAAGTGGCTCAACAATTCATGGAATGTATTTTCAAGCTTCATGGTTTGCCAATGAAGATTGTGTCCAATCTCGACACTAAGTTTATGGGCAACTTTTGGAAAAGTTTGTTCTCTTCAATGGGGACTCTTTTGACTCCTAGTACCACATATCACCCGCAAATGGATGGAAAAAATGAAAGAGTTAACAAATGGCTAGAGGTTTATTTGAGGAACTTTTGCCATGAGACACAAAATGCATGGGACCAATGGCTCCATCTTGCATATTTTTGTTACAACAATACTTACCACACGAGCTTTGGAATGTCTCCTTTTGAAGCTTTAAATGGCTACAAAGTACAAGTACCCTCCCGCAAGGACAACATTCATAAAGCTCAAGAGACAATGAAGGTCTATGCAGATGGGAAAAGAAGACATATGGAGTTTGAGGAAGATGAATGGGTATTTTTTAAGGTTCCCAAGTCACGTTATGCTTCTCTTAAAGGAGGACACAACAAACTTGCTCATAGGTTGTATGGCCCTTATCGTATTATCAAGCAAGTTGGGGATCTTGCGTATCAACTAGACTTACCTTCCAACACAAGAATCCATAATGTCTTTCATGAGTCTCAACTTAAAAAGTATGTGGGACCTCAAATTCAAATTCTTGAAGAACTACCTCCCTTGGATGATGATGGTTTAATCATCTATGAGCTCGAGAAAATTATTGGCAAGCGGAAGAAGGTTCTAAGAAATCGTATTCTTGTTGAATACCTGATCAAATGGAAGGGTTTGCCTATCTAAGAGTCTTCATGGCAACAAACATCATATTTGGAACAATTTCCATGGCTTCAGCAAGAGGACAATTCATAAACAAAGCAGTAAACAGCTTGATGTATTAAATTTTTGTGACAAAGTAAATTGTCTTATTGGCTTCAAACTTTGATTTTGAAGGCATCATTGAATACTACATGTTGTCCTCTACATTTTTATATCTCAAACATGAAACTCAGCCACTTCTAGCTCAAGATATGGCCCATTTTGTACTACAGCCTGTTTTGGACAATTTACAGCAGCATGTTCCATTTATGTCATCCATCTTCATCAACTTCTATGATCTTCATCAACATGGAGCTTTATTTCAGCATGAATTTCAAATGCTTCAAGCTATCTTTTGTAATCATCCTTGTAATTTGTTTCCAATTTAGCTTTGAGGACAAAGCTCTTTTAGACCGGGATGGCTTGTAATAAAGCATAAGTCACCTTAGTCTAGAGTACGCTAGGGTTAAGTATAAAAGAAGGAGATTTAACTTGTGAGGGATCTTTTTTGCCATTTTCAAACAATACATGTTTTGAGGCTCCTTCCTCCCACCAACCAAGAGGGTGCATTTTATTAGCCACCAAGATATGGGGTGCATACCATGTCTCACCTTGACATGAGGTGAATATTCATGTTGCAGCTTACATCTTTGATTCTCAACCTTCCATGGAAATATTATTTCAAGCTTAGCTACCTTGGCTATGGCTACTTTACAAACATGGTGTATTTATTTGTAAGAGTGGTATATTTTATGAATTTTCAATTATTTGATTTGCTGTGAGAACTAGTTTATTACAATCATCGACGATCAACATAAAATAAGAAGATCCTCCCAAAGCTTGTGTAGGCATTTTACCACACAAGTTAGTATACACCAACTCTAGAGGAGCCTTTGCTTTGCTATTGCTTTCTTGTCAAGATACCTTTCTTTATTTCTTACCCATCATATAAGCTTTACATTGTTCTTTCATTTGAATTTACTATAGGTAGGTGGTAACTATACCTTGTTTATGCACCTCCTTTAACACTGAAAAACCAATGTGACCAAATCTTTCCGTATAGGTTATTCCTTATTTCTTCTTTGTCGACAACTTTTTCAACACTTTTGATCATTTATGCACCTGTCTTGGTAAACCTCACCTCATGGCCAATATTAATTATTATAGAAGAAACAATTGATAGAAGATTTCTCTTAGTCTCTTGAGCATACAACACATTTGAGAGATTTTTGAGTTCACTATTTATAGCAACAAAGAAAATAGTACATGTGCCCGTAGCAAGGCATTTTGCATCATTTCTAACCATCCCACAGTGTTGGATTCTTATATAGCTTTCATAGAACTATATAGGCCTTTCTTGTTAGTCATGTGATGGGAGACACCACTATCCAGTACCTATGAGTGAGTGATACATAAGTCTTGTGCTGAGGAACATTCTTCCTCAATGGCTACTATGAATAACTCCAACTCTACATCAACTGTATTGATTGTCTTCTTCCCTTTAGTCTTTACAATGTGATTCTTTTCATCTGCCTTTTGGCCATGGTAATCCTTATTTGATTTTGTATCCTGTACTCTATGTTCATTCTCTAAGTTCTCAATCCTTATTTGATTTTGTATCCTGTACTGACTCCTCAGTACATTCTAAGCCTCTAATGCCTTGGTTGTATGTTGAATCAAGGTAAAAACACTATCCTAATAGCTCGTAACTAAGGCACACAATGCATTTGTACTCCTTTGTTTCCAAGCTCATAGAATATCTACATTTCAAGGAATCATAACACTTGAATTTGATGGATCTGGGGTGGGTTGTGGTTCTAGGTCCATCCCCAGTACCGTCTCCAAAAGCTCATAAGAATCAAGGATAGTTGTAATTTTAAACTTTCACAAAGTGTAGTTTGTTCCATCAAACTTGCCTTTGTTAAAGGTTGGTGGATGAATCCTCAGTGCTTGAACCACTTGATACGCTAACACTGCTACCTAATTCAATAGCTCGGGTAAGTTACTCATGAATATGTGTGTGCATCACGTGAGTTCAAAATAAAATATTTTTAAAATACCAATTTTATACATACATAAGGGTGTAATATAAAGGGGTTATTTACAGATTGAATAGAAAAGGGTTATGTTTTATTTTTAAAAAAAACACATATAAGGATATTTATAAATAGACCTTGAATGCACATGATGTAGAGGATATACATATAGTAACTTCTCCGAGTTCAATAGACAATATTTCCCCTCTTTGCTATTGAAACCCTTGCCTCTTACATACTCATCACTCCTTAGAGTCCCCTAGACTCTGATACCATGCAAAATTATGCAGTGCAATAGACAGAATCTAATTAAGGAGTAGACACTGCACAATAAATATGAGAAGAATAAAAACTACTTTAATTTCAAATGAACTAATAGAAAGATAGCTCTATCCACCTGTGCACTTCCACCGTGAAGCTTAGTTGGCAATCCAAACAACTGATAGGCAAAGAGCTTAAAGCTAGCTAGAAGAACTCTGACTAGGTGAAAGATAGATTAATGATGGCTTTGGAGGAGTCTTCTTTTTATAGCCAAGGAAGATAGTCTAGTTGGCTTGTCCAACCATATTATGGACATTTTCTAGTTGGCCAAGGAATATTCCACGAAACATACCCTTTATCATATCGAGCCATGGGCACATGCCCCAGACCCCCAACAATGGAGCCACCTATCCCTTTGAGATCCCCAAGTCAAGGGTCGCTTCCATGGTCCCCAACTAAAATAGGGGTCCTTGATAACTTGATGCATTATGCCTCAAGTTGCTGCCAACATAAGTAAGCTATCTAACCCAAAGGCTAGATCCACAAAGGTTACCTTTTTTCCATCCTTTGGTCACATAGACCTCATTTGACACACAAGTTAGGACCCAAGCCGTGCTCACTCATGGGTGGCACCTTATGAGGGTGGGTTATTGACCATATCTAACAAATCTTCCTTTAGCCTTTAATATCAAGCTCACCAAAGGTGTCGAGGTATTTATTATGTGTTACTTAAGAAAGAAGAGTTTGTAGCACAAGGAAATGAAAATCTATAGAAGTAGATGGTATGAATGAACAAAAATCCAATAGATAAAGAAATCTGAATCGTGAAGTAAATTTATCACATAAGATATTGTGCTCAATCCTTGTACAACATGTAATTAGCATAAGGACCATAAATTGAGACTATGGCTTAGTAAAAGCCGATTTTAATCAACCTATATGCATTAGATCTCTTCATGAAAAATAGTAGATAGCTTGCATTATATGTTTAGAATAGTCCATAGTAGTCATAAAGTTTCCAAAACAATCCTCTCCCCTAAATCAAAAGCCCTCCCTGTTGTCCTCTAATATTTCCCTTCTTTTGAGCTAGTAAAACCATGCTTTATTCTTGCAACATTTCTCCTTCTTTTGAGCTAGTAATACTTTGTTACTCCTTCTTTTTAGCTAGTAATATTATGCTTTTTCCTTGCACCATTTCTTCTTCTTTTGAGCTAGTAATACATGCTTTACTATGCTTTTTTTTGCAATATTTCTTCAATACTAAGTGCTTGTTTTGCATTGATTTTCCATTGTTTTTAAAAATGTCTTTTAAATCAATCACACTAAAATCCACCTCGTGAACATATCCAAGTTCATTAATATTGTCCACTTTTCTATCCATTAAAGGTTCTTGATACTTTCAGTTTCACAGTGGTTTGTGGAGAGAATTGGACCTTGTTTCATAGGTGTTTGTTGCTTCTCCTATACCAGTAGATAAGATTAAAAAGGCCCATATTGTGGACCACTTAATATCTTGAAAGGAAAATTTAGAATATGTAAAAAAAATTCTTAGAAGGATTGAGCCTTGCCGATGTGGAATATGTAATCATTCCATATCATAAAGTGTGAGAATGGGAAACTTTTTGGAAATTTTAGATCAACCATAATTTTTGTTAGCAATATATCACACTAGAATAGTGCCATCCTAGACATTAACTTAAGGAAAATATGCTTTATGAATTCACTCTAAGATTTTTATGGTGAAGTAAAACTATAAGTATCTAATCTTAGTAGCTTTTGAGTAGTTTGATGTATATGAGTGATGTATACTAAAATTTTTGTCAACAAGATTTCAAAAAGGGTGTTTGTTGTCTTGAAGGAGATATATCCATATTTGAAGAGTACCAAAAATTTTGGATTTTTAAGTTTGAGGTGGCTTTAGGGACCCAATCTAAAGCTAGGTCATGGTGTTGAAAGTAAGAAAAAATGGTTGAAAATGGTCAATATCATTTAATATACGTATTGGACTTGAATTATCTAGTGAGAGTAAATTTAGAGGATCCTTTTTCACTTTTTGCTAGAAGTAGATGAGGTTCAGCCAAATTAGTAGAAAGTCAAATTTTACATTGGAGCACGCACGCCAATGCCCTATTGGCCTATTCACTAATATCATCATAAGTGAATAGTAATCAAAGGGTCTAATTTGGTTGAAAATTTTTCCTAGTGGTTTCATGTTACTCTAACACTGTGTAATACTTCCATGCAATTAAAAATTAGTTGGTTAGTTCGAAAGTTAGTTACTCTATTAATAAGTTAGTAAGGTTACTAACTAAAGTAAAAAATAACTAACATTAATAGCTAGCAATTTTTATTTAATTAAAAATATTTTTTAAAAATGAGAGTCGTAATCTAACATTTTCTCCGAATTGACAAGGACCATAGCCATCCTTCACGGAAGTTACAATGTGAGCGAGAGATATGAGCCATATTAATCACTATTGTTAATGTGTATAGTATGGTTGAAAATTTTTCCTAGTGGTTTGATGTTACTCTAACACTGTGGTAATACTTCCATGCAATTAAAAATTAGTTGGTTAGTTCAAAAGTTAGTTACTCTATTAATAAGTTAGTAAGGTTACTAACTAAAGTAAAAACTAACTAACATTAATAGCTAGTAATTTTCATTTAATTAAAAATATTTTTTAAAAATGAGAGTCGTAATCTAACATATTTTACAAATTGACAAGGACCATAGCCATCCTTCACAGAAGTTACAATGTGAGCGAGAGATATGAGCCATATTAATCACTATTGTTAATGTGTATAATATGGATGGTCCAGAAATATTAGATTTTTGGGCAAAACTAGCATATTTTAGATAATTTAGATATTATTGTAAATATCCTAAAAAGATATGGAAATTTCTATAACTGGATATCATGTAAAAAAAGTAAGTGATTTTTCAGCATGTTTTGGAGATTTAATACAAAAAAAGAAGGATTGGTGAAATTATGTGACCCGCTATCGTAGTTTACAAGCAATAAACAACGCTTCGAACAGGAAGAAGAAGGAGTGATTTGGAAGATATCTAACCAAGTATCGTGTTGTGGGGTTTTACCCCTGTTTTGGAGCCAATGGAACCATTAGATTTATGATTTGAGCATCGGATCACTGATTTTTCCAAGATCCCCTCCACAAAGAGCTCTTCTTCTCAACCACAACCCTTCTTCTTTTGTTTAGCAATAAATATGAGGCATGGGGAGCAGTTAGAGATGCAAAAGGAAGCACAAGGAGACCCTGAGAAGCTGAGAGAGAGAGAGAGAGAGAGAGAGTGTGTGTGTGTGTGTGTGTAAGAAGTTGGGAATAGTTAAAAATGTTGATAATATGCCATGTCACACTGACATTGGTATATAAGGAGATAAGTTGTAATTTTCCACATCTTTTGACATATCAATACATTTACAATCTTTCTCTCCCTTCTTGCTCCAAGCTTCCATGGCTTCTACATCTTTCCTGTCTTTCTCTCTCCAATTCTAGTCTTTCTCTCTCCTCGTCACTCTATTTCTCTCTTCCTGCAGTCTTTCTCTCTCCTCTGCAGTCTTTCTCTCTCCTCTTCCTCTTTCCCTAGTTCTCTCTCTGACAAGTGGTATCAGAGCCTAGGTTCTTGGTCCCAGTTAGTCCCTCATTTTCACCTAGTTACAACTTTCTAGTTACATGGAATTTTGAGTCACAGGTACACAAGTACGGGGAGCAGTAGGTGAGTTTCCAAAGCATCTCTGGACCACAAGGACTGCATGCAGAAGCATTAATGCCAGCTTTCTTGGGAGTTTACACCTCTAGACCACAAGGACTGCATGCAGAAGCATTAATGGTAGCTTTCATGAAGACCACATAGACCATGGCAGCCTTTCTTGGAGTCTTAAATGGAACTTGGACCAAAAATGGAGGCAGACAGACAAAGATGGCAGCTCGTTTTGCAAGCTCAGGACAATTTTGAAGGTATTTTGGTAAAAGAGTGGTAATAGCAGTGAGGGAAGGCTTAAGTTAGGGTTACTCTTGAAGAGAGGCCTTTCCTTTCCTCTTCCCAAGCTCTCTTTCAAGCTTCCATAGCTCCTTAGCCCTCCCAAGCTCCTTGTCAAGAAGCTTCAAATGGCTTTGAGCAGGCAAGCGCAGCCTCAACAAGCACATTTGTGGTTCTATTAGCTGTGGTGTGTGCGTCTGTTTCTATTGTGGCTTTGTGGACATTGGTTCAGCATCCCACGACCAAAAATCCTCTGAATGTATCAGATGCTTATGGGTCACGACCCTGTAGATGCAGTAAAGCTATGTACCCTGCAGTATCGTGTAGCTTCTCTGCAAAATTGAAATGAATAGCCATGTGCGGTTCCAGGGGCTTCTGTGCCTGATGGAGGCCCAATCTTACTTGCAGGAGTTTGGAAGGGGCATGGTAATCTAACCACGAGAAGAGTATAGAGCCATTACGAGTCAAAAGCTTCAGATCAAAAGCATTCTGGCATGAAGAGAGCACCTTCTCCATGGTGTCATCCTCTTTAACCTCCTTATCTTCTTCATCGTCATCGTTGGAAACCTCCTTGGTGGTGGTCTTCTCTGTCCAGAGAGAGATAGGATAGCTGATAAACTCAGAGTGTTTCTTGATCAAATCCTTTGATGGACATCCTGGTGCGATCTGTGGATAGCTGATAAACTCAGAGTGTTTCTTGATCAAATCCCTTGATGGACATCCTGTGCGATCTGTGGATGATCCGGCCTCGCAACCAGGACCTCCTCCACATCCTTGTCCATCCTGTCCCACAACGCCTTCATCGCCTGCACTCGACAGAACTCCATGAGCGATGGACCAACAACGCGGACTGGAATGGGCGCATACATTCACCGAAAAATGATGAGCCTGAGTCGAGTGATGACCAAATCAGAACCTGACAGAACTCCATGAGCAACTGTAAAACCAGTCGTTGCTCCAGAGCTACCATTTTTTTCCCCTTGGTTACCATCTGTATAGCCACCAGCTGTTTCACCAGCAGCACTTTGAGCATGGCTATGGCCATTATGCTGCTTTGAGCATGGCTATGGCCATTATGCTGCTTTGAGCATGGCTATGGCCATTACTTCCATTATTGCTTTTCGTAGCACTGCAGCTCAAACTTAAATTCCCATTATTTCCATTGCTGCTCCCACTCTGGCCATTGACCACTTCAGCCATGTTTGACGATCCACCCAAAGGAGCTGACGTTCCAACATTCGTGATGGTTTGGTCTTCATGCTGTGGCGTTCGAGGTCTCTGCTGAGATGCATGCTGGTCAGAGGGTTAGTTCGGTGCAACCACGGTAGTTCCAGACTCTGGCCTTAGCTCCAAGCCACCATATCCATCATATCCAAGCTCATCAAGATAATCAATACTCCTGCTCTCTGCAAAGGTAGCACCAAACTCAGGAAATGAGGCTTGAAGGAGAGCCAGCAGTGTGTCTCTGTTAGCAGGATCAGACAAAGCAAGCCCTTCTTCCTTCAGCCTCTTCTCCATCCAACTTCTACCCATGTCATTGATACCTTTCATCCAGCCAAGCCATGATGAGTATTTTTCATCACTAGGAGAGCAAACTGCTTCTGCTCCATGATTCTTTCCCTGAAACAGAGCGAGGGCGCAGCATTCTCTTTGGTTTGACCATCAAGGAACCATCCTCTGCAACTTCAAGCACCTTCAAAACTGGGTCATCCTGTTGAGCACCCTGCTTTTCTTGTTCATGGGGCACCTTCATGTCAGAACCCCAAGAGATAACTCATGACCTGCATCAACCCTTCTCTGGCGCTTTCTCTTATGGTCTTCAGTCATTCTCGCCATGTCTTCCACGGCTGAATAGCCTCTTTGAGCGGTGTTGTCATGCAGCATCCACCATGAACAGAACCTCATATCCTTTCTTCTTCAGTTTCTCCAGGAAAGGAGAGTTCTCCATAGCCTTCTTGCTTTACTGACTTCAGAGGTGGCCTTTTTTGTGATGAACCAGGCTTAGGAAAAACTGTGACAGCCATTTGTCTCATCTTGAAGACACAGGGCACACTTGCGACTCCACCTGATGGGACTCATGTCAACTTGTGTGAGCACAGATCGGGTGACAGGAAGGCAATGTAGAGAGTCCACATGTGGAGTTTCCAAAGTAGTAGGCCTGTGAGGCATCGCCTTTCAGAATCAGGTCAACATGAACAAAGGGTACACTCTGTCAGAGCCTTGTTGTTGCAGAAGCACCTTGAAAGCTAAATCTGTACTGTAGCTCCTTCCATCAAGGTAGTTTGCTTGGAAACTGGCTTGACAGCTAGCTTTACATTAGCCTGTTACTTGCTTTCACATTATCACTGCTGTAAATAGATTTCTCAATTTCCTTAGACATGGAAGGTCCTGTTGAAACATGCAACAATTTATCCATCTGATCCTGGAGCTTTTGCTCAACTGGTTGAATCTTCTCTATAAGAAGGCAAATTTCCACAAGCCGAGCAATCACAGGATGATCTTGAACAGATCGTCTCTCTGACTTCATGATTGAGTAGAACAGTATGGACTGACAATAACACAAAAGCAACATATGTTTTGTCTCTAGAAATTGGAGACCCTCCTTGGTCACAAGATTTCCTGCTTTGGCTTTGTTTAGAAGGGGTTCAATCTTGCTTTGAAGTTCCTCTAATCCTTCTCGGAATTCTGCAAGTAGTCCAACCAGTTCAAGATCCTCCAGCATAAAAAAAATGATCCCTTGGCAAGATATGTAAGAAGGGTCTCTTCTGGTTGTGATGCCCCAAACAACTGCTTCAGGTCTTCATTCACAGCTGCAGCAAGCAGCCGTGCTGTTGGATGCATTGTGGCTAGAGTTGTACATGCCATCTGTGTCATCATCTGCACTAGTATCTTCTTCACTACTGAGATCAACTTCATCTTCATCTTCCTAGCTTGAAGAAGAGTCCTGGTTTGCTTGGGACTGGAGTAATCTGAGTTTCACTCCTCCCCAACAACTTGCAAAGATCGATCCTGTGGTTGGAACAGTATTCTTAGCAGACTGTGGCTTTGGAATTTGCATACACTGAAGAAGTCACATTGTCTAGAGATTCAGCAATGTTTCAGCATAGGGGATAAGCAATTGGTTCTTCTTCAACAAGCTATGGTTCATGGAGAACCATTGGAGCATTATTGAGTAGAGTATGATGCTGGGATATACTACTATTTTGGTTCAAGCGTTCTTACTACAAGATTGGCTTTGAGGAGTTCATCAAGCAGGCTCAAGTAATTGGGTATCTTCTTACCTTTGAATCTACTTGGTATGATTCAATTCATCGGGTACTTTGAAGCTTGCAACCAACTCAAGCTATATTGGAGTTTGTTTCTTGGTTAGCTCCATTTTGAAGCAACTATTGGAGTTCTCAATGCTTATGGGTTTTGCTTGATCAAGTGGTTGAGAGTATGTAGTAAGGATCAATTGGGCTATTTGTAGAGCAATTCTTGGATGTATCAAGGATGTATTTGCAGAGTTGTGCATGTCTAATCAGTGTTCTTACTGATCTTAAGTGTCTTACAACTTTTCCTAGATGAAAGGTAATGATTACAAGGCAAAATAGGGTCATTACAGTGCTAAACAGGGCGCAGTCCAAACAGGGACAGATTTGGAAAAGTTGCTACAGAAATTAGTAGCATCATTCTAACGACAAAGGAGCAATTGGAAATGATACTAGATATCATAAGCTTCGAGTGGAGCCATCAAACGTCTCATTTGGACACATATTTCTCGAACTAGAGTCTATTTGGTGCCGACAGTTCACTAGCAGTTTACTGTGGACAGTTCTGGAAATTCTTAAACAGAGAGGGGTATTGCTACTCCTAAATTCAAACCAGGATTTCTACTTGATACTAGACATCCTAACCTTCGAGTCAAGCTATCATACACCTTATTTGGACTTCTATTTTTCAAGGAACAGCATATCTCTTCAACTTGACTGCAATGGCAGCAACTAAGAACAATAGTTCCAGCTCTAGTGAACAACGTTGGCTTCAAATACATGCTAAAATGGACAAACTTGGACAAGGTTGGCTTCAAACACAGGCTAAAATGGACAAAATTGGACAAGGTTGGCTTCAAACACAAGCTAAAATGGACAAACTTGTACAAGATCAGCTTCAAACAAAAGCTAATATTGACAAACTTGTAGTTTCGATTCAACAGTGTATTGCTCCTATGGGAAAAACAGCAGGACCTGAATCAAATGTTCATGCTTATGGACAGCATTTATATGCTGATGGTACACACTATGATCCACATGCATCTTATGAATATGAACAGCAACAATATGCAAATGAATATGACCAGTATGCAAGTACATCTGGACAGCATGTTAATGCTTATAAATATGATGTACCATATCATAATGCAGAGTATCATTCCATTGAACCTTGGCAGCAGAATGGTTATTATGGTCAACATGCTTATGCTTATGAGCATCCATCTCTTCAGCAACATAGTTCTTATGGATGTAACAGAAATGGTTATGCTTATCAATACACTTCTAGCTTTGATCAACAGCAAGCAAGTGATTATGACCAATACAGTGGGATCAATGATCAAAGGCAACATGCTTATGTATATGAGCAGCAAACATCAGTAGAAGCAAATGTATATGCTCAACCTAATTGTTCCTCTGATGTGCAACAGGCTATTGTCACCAAATGCAGTATGAACATCATGAGCAATATGGTTATGAGTATGGACAGCCATCTGTTGTACATGATGAGCATGGACAGCCATCTGTTGTACATGTTGAGCATGGACAGCCATCTGTTATGCATGAGCAGCAAGATGACTATGAGCAGCATGTCAAAAATATCATAGAGCTGACTAATGGTGATGAACAGGTGTGTAAATTGCTATCTAAAGCTAAACGTGTTAGACACCTTACTAGTGATACAATACGGGAACTGCATGCTGCGGGCTTATGCTATCGTTGTGCTAAGCCACTATCTTGTAATCACCAAGCCACATGTAGGGCAAAGTCTGCCAAAATAATCTTGCTATTTGAATATTATGATGTAAATGATGGAGAACATCTTGTTGAAGACCATTCTGGTATGAGTCCACAACAAGAAGTTCAGTTCAAGAAGGAAGATTATGGACAGCATGTGGACTTGGAAGATCATCATGCAATGGAGACTTTGTTAGTGAGTACTATCATGATGATCATGTTTCCAACAGTATTTGATTTCAATCTTATGAAAGTTGATCCTATGCATGGCAAAGATACAACTTTTCCTTTTGATCCGGGAGGCTACAGGCTGATTTTGACCTCCTGTATAGATTAGTACTACTATTGAGTATTAGGTAATCTTTTCCTTTATCCCTTGTAATGCTATACAGAGTAGTACTCTGTTCTATCCATCTCCTCTTTAGCTTGTTTCTAGGTTTGTTTTTTAGGACAAAAACCCTTTTTGGGAAGGGATGGATTGTAAGAAGTTGGGAATAATTAAAAATGTTGATAATATGCCATGTCACACTAACATTGGTATATAAGGAGATAAGTTGTAATTTTCCACATCTTTTGACATATCAATACATTTACAATCTTTCTCTCCCTTCTTGCTCCAAGCTTCCATGGCTTCTACATCTTTCCTGTCTTTCTCTCTCCAATTCTAGTCTTTCTCTCTCCTCGTCACTCTATTTCTCTCTCTTCCTGCAGTCTTTCTCTCTCCTCTGCATAAGTTGTAAATTTCCACATCTTTTGACATATCAATACATTTACAATCTTTCTCTCCCTTCTTGCTCCAAGCTTCCATGGCTTCTACATCTTTCCTGTCTTTCTCTCTCCAATTCTAGTCTTTCTCTCTCCTCGTCACTCTATTTCTCTCTCTTCATGCAGTCTTTCTCTCTCCTCTGCAGTCTTTCTCTCTCCTCTTCCTCTTTCCCTAGTTCTCTGAGAGAGAGAGAGAGAGAGAGAGAGAGAGAGAGAGAGAGAGAGAGAGAGAGAGAGAGAGAGAGAGAGAGAGAGAGAGAGAGAGAGAGAGGAGTTATCTCAAGAGGTTGCAAGGAAGAGAGTTAGCTAAATTCCCCCTAAATGGTCTTCGACTAAGCCCTCTTCTCTTACACTCTCCCATCTCAAATTCATTCATCCTTCTTTATCTCTCGAATACACTTGCAAACGATGGCCCCCAAGCAAATAATGCCGCGTGCGGGTGGCAATCCCACAACCAGTAATGAAGCTTCGGGCAAGGGTATCACTATTAATACAACTATGGTACCAGATATAAGCAATACATTTCCAAATTGTTAGATGCTTGCTTTGATTCCGGCATGAGATACATTAGGTCCCCTACTATGCCGCATGAGAATAGGTCATTGAAAGGGATAAATTCCATCTTTATAATTGTAGGATGCATATTCAAGTGCAAGAGTTGAAACTAGGAAAAAGAAAAATTCACTCATCCATGTATTGTAAACGCATCCACACCTAAGTGGCAGATGAAAATATTATCATGTCTATTCTTGCATTGTTTGGAAAAATGCAATTGGTTTTGTATTCTAGCGTCAAATGTAGGGTCTCCTGACAGCATTCTAGCGTCAAACCTAGGGTGGGCATTCTAGGGTGGTCCTAGAGAACTAGGAGGCTTCTCACAAGGTTTTATCGACATCCCAACCCTTAGTAAGTGTTAGGTTGAAACCCCAATTCATACAGTTTTAGGGGACCGGAATGGGATTATGCCCTATAGGTAGAGAGGTTGAGCGGAACATCCCTCTCATTTCCCATTCTCCTTAAACCAAGTGCAGCATGGATCTGCTTCAACTTTTGTATCTCTGCGTAAAGTAGGATATCCAAGATTTGACGCTAGAATGCTGTCAGGAGGCCCTGACCGTTAGAAACCCAAATTTTAGGTCGATCCCAGTGGGTTCGTGGCTGCGAACATTTTGTTGCAAGGTAGACTCAAGAAACCCTAGGCGACAAACCCTGAACATTTCATGGGAGTGCCAGGCAACATTGCTTAGATTCAGATGGACCATTAAAAACGTGCCTAGACAACCGGCACATTACAACTGTGTGATGTATCTATCCATGTAGTGTAATCAAGGGAAAGAATGTTTGGTAGTCACTTGGATGCCTATCTTGAGCAATGTTATTCGAACCTATTAGGATTGACATGCTAACTAGTCACACACTTCTTAGTTTACCTCATAATAGAAAGTACAACATTGACCTACTGTGATTAATCTAAGGGACCTGTGACCTAATAGTATCTATCAGCATTCTAGCACCCAACCTTGAAGATCACTTTGTAACCAACCAAGACCAAGAGCAGTCCAATCATCACACTTGGTTTAAAGAAAATGAGAGATGAGGGGAAGATAGGCTCAACCCCTCTTTTCCATAAGGCCCCATAAATAATTGCTTAGTTAGGATTTAAGATTGAACCCTAGGAAATCATCATTTGGCCCCATTCATATTTTCTATGGTACAAAAGTATCGACTTATCATATCTACCCATTTCATCTAAAAGTATCATCATGAAAACCATCCACCAACTTTCTACACTTGCACCTTAGCATGTTAACTATTTAATTGGATCGTGCACAGTATGAGATATATAAACATAGATTTCTTAATTATCCCATTACATATGGTTCATTGAATACTTTTTAGGTCACATAGATAAAAATAGTAAGGATAATCTTTCCCAAGGAAACATCATTTTATTAGAATAATCTAACTAATCTCCAAGGAAGACTTTTGTGTTTTCCATCAAACATCAATTTCACTTTATGTAGTTTCCACTTATAACTTTGCTACCAACTAGTAATTCAAAACCAATCATGTACAAATATAAGCAATTATTCTAAGTTGCAGTTCCACTATAAATGACCAAATTTAATCATAGGTTCCCTCATATCCATGTAACAATTATTTACACTTATACATTCAAGCCATAGCAAAATCCCTATCTTTATGATAATGCATCCATGCACATGTGATGATGGTATCTACAACTTGATACCATTTCATGATCCCTAACTTTGATAGCATTGCACTTCCACAAACGTAGGGAACCACCCAAGAGAATAATTACTTCTTTCAACTATTTTGATTATAGTATGACTCTTTATCATTGATGACAATATAATCTTAATACATTACTACTATATGATTCCTTCTTAGAGAACAACACACCTATATCTATTGTAAAACATGGTTAAGAAAGAAGAAAATATGAGCTATGGGGGTGTTGTTGTCCATAATATCTGTGGAATGCATAATATGACTATAGTGGCTCACAGAAATACATCTCATTGTTGTAGGCAATGCAAAAAAAAACACATAATGTTGTATCAGGCAACTCATAGAAAACTCAAAGATAATGACATAGGAACATGAGCATACATCATACAACACTAATAGCTATAAATTAGAAAACATACTAAAAATCGATTCAAAAATATTGAGAGACATGGCACCAACTATCAAATCTCATTGATGATAAAAAATCCCCATCATACTTTAGGTCATCAACATTTAGAATGAGCAAAGATGTAAGAGACATCCATAATACCTCTTTCAGACTGCCACGCTTGAAAACTACCTACATATCTAAGCTTCATGAAGCATTTAAAGAGTATTTCACACGTGAAAATACCAAGACTAAGATATTAAAGTATGCTAAGGGCAAAGATAATGTATCAAATCATGGCTAACACCTAGTATAGCTTGATGGATGGAATATCCATGAGTTGAATCCTTGTATGTCATAGCATCAAATGCCTTATTAAAAGTAGACATACCTAATACAATAAATTATGCCTTACACACAACCTTGTGCCATGAAGTGAGCCACACAAAGAAATGATAAGTAGAGCCTCTCTAGTAGGATAGTAGTAGCCCTCCATTACAGTTGCATAATCCTCAAAATATTGTCACAAAACATAAGCATAGGTATCATAATTATGGTGAAAAATACAAAGTGTTACAGTGATGGAAAGAGTATGTCATGAGCTATGAGGATCATGAGTATCATGAGAATCAATAATGGACTAATCTTGTGCATGTTGCTCATGTGATACAAAAGCTACAACATCAACTTCATAAAGCTTATCAAACATGAGTTCCCTTATCTTAACCTACTTACTCATATCTTGTAGTGCTTAAGTCATATCAATCTTCAAAGCAACATAATCCAAGGACTAATTTTTAGCTTTATCACTCTATTTAACACTTCGCAACTTAGAAAATATAACCAAAAGTATATCATAGCTTGCAATCCATCAAGATTTTCCTTAAGAGCATCCTTCTCATGTATTAAAACTTTTAAATTTTTTGAAACAAAAGCTTACTACAAAACTGCATATGGCTAGGATATCACTTGAACATTCTCCCTATAATGGCAATCCACTAATCATACATATTCTCTATCAAAACAATCTTCATTATGGTAGCAACACTTTGCATAAGCACTGATATATCAAGATCTACATCCAAATCCACTAGTATCTGAATCTCTTCATCAATCTCGAGAGTTTTTTGCATGGTATTAATGATCACTTGCTCCAAACTGCTACTTTCTTGCGTCATGTCATTGTTTACCTATATCAGGTTAATTGTCTCTTGTAGTAGTGAACTTGCTACATATACTAGTAAACATGCTGCCTATAGTGGCAACATTGCTACATTTAGGTGAACTTGCCACTTACGGTGGTAATCTTGTTTTGAGCTACCACAATCCTGTTTTCTAGTGCAATAACCCTGTTTCTTGCAACGATGTTGCAGTCTCCCGTAGTGGGGTTGCAATTGCCTTTGTCAAGATTGTAGTTTCTTATAGTAGGAATGACATCTATTTGGCCCATTTAAGAAAAATAAATGATATTGCCAACATTAAAATGTAGCCAACATAAGTGCAATGAAATATTGTTAAAGTTTAAAGTTATTTATCCCATAAAACTAGCAAATGACCATAATATCCATAGAACTCCACACTGCTACTTGAGGCACTATGACAATGATTTACATAAAATTGATTTCCATAGAACTCCACACTGCTACTTGAGGCACTATGACAATGATTTACATAAAATTGATTCCCACTACTTGCTCAACTTGTGAATCCTTCTATGGATCATCATAATCAATTTGAATTAGTATTTGGATTCTAAATCTATTAATTGCAAGTTTAAAAATGTCTCCTTGCATTATAGCTAGAATGAAAGTATCTTCAACTATTGATAGGTAATGAGCCATTGTTTTATAGTATGATCATTTCAAGACAATATGCCAGGGTTGAGAACTCATCATATACAATGACATCCATAATACATCATAGAGATGAAGATATAGAACCACAACAAAATAAGTAGATTACTGCTCCAACTGCAAAGAATAATTGCATTGACTCGAAAATATGTTGATGATACTCTAGCATTTTTATCATAACCCTTCTACAGAAAAACTTCCTCAAGAGCATTAATGATTTTGAAAAAAATGAGAAACTTGAAAATCCATTGCATTTTTCACTTAAGAACCCTCTTGCTCTAGTAATGCATTCTCTTCTTGAAGCTGATTGATAACAAATAAACCTTCAATTGCTACAATTTTTGCTACATTTCTCTTCTTTTAAGCTCAATAGAAAACCAATGAATCATCTTAGTTGGAGATTGAATTATAGAGTGTATCACATGCAAAACTTCAAAAAAATCATATAAGTTATCTGCATCCTCTAGTTCTTGATATTCAACCAACTCTTGCAATGGAAATGTAGTGCCAATCTTGCAATCATGCTCTTCTGTAGAGGAATTACAATGCTAATCTTGCAATCCCACAATTCTTGTAGAACACCGACTTATTCTTTGGAGTGGGCAATGCAATGACTTGAAATATTATCTTGTATGCTAGAAATGTGGGTACCTTGAATAAATAAATTCAAAGATGATGCATTTTGTACTAAGGCTAGCTACACTCCAAGTTCTTACAAAGTCCCTTCACAAAAGTCCAACTTAGTAGTTGTGTTATCTTCCTTAGCATCAATTAGAGAACTAAGAAAATCATCCACAATGACATTCTCATTGTGAAAACCATAATCCTCAAACATATCTCATCCATAACAACATCATCTTCTTGAATACATAATTGATCTTCTTGATCACCAATCTAATCATCTTCATTGTTGATAAATTTTTACTTGAAGTTAATTGGAGATTGATTATGACAATTTGCAAAATACCAAAATATGGAAAATACCTTGATATTATTGATGCAAACTGTGTGATGATCCACTCTCCTATTAGTAAGCTGCTCTTTTGTGTTTGGGACACTCGAGGATTCTTAGCTTCTTTGGCTATTATCCTCTCTTGCTCTCTTTACCTTAATCTTTTGTAGGACCATGGGTAAAGAGCACCAATCATCATCATCATCACTTGAACTTTTCAAATCTGAATATGAATCCAAAACATCTTCTATCTTTCCTTGACATCTTTAAGACTTGAGCAAGACCTAACTTTCTTGCCTTCATGATCATCATGCCATTCATAAGCATCATGAAGAATATCCTCAAAAGAATCCAACTTCTCCCATGATTTAAACATGAACCCTTCTTTATTGGGGCTGATGAAAATTTCTTACGAGTACCATCAAACTCATTATGTAAATTAAATGTAGAAATACTTGCACGATTTCCCTTCTTTACGAGACCCATCAACATAAGAACAATGCTTTGAAGTATGTCCAAACTCAAAACAAATTTTGCACCTCTCTCTTTTCTTCTTTGATTTACCCATTGCAATTAATTACATAAAAACTTTAAACTTCAAAACTTAGAATGAAATCTGAACACTCTCTTATTAATCCTGCATAAGCTTCTTGTAGTAGGAAAAATGTATTACTAGATTTAGCCAAATTTTGTTGTAGAGAGAGTATTCATGCAATAGTTCTTGCATTGTGAAAGTTCTCTATGAACAATCTATCTATATTTTCATCCAAGATTGAAAATCTTCATACTTCTCCTCCTTCATTCTTTTGAAACCCTTGTTGTGGTCGCTTTGCTAATGGTTTCTACAAATCTTGAGACGCTTCTAGAAAAAATAATAGAGTAATTGTCTATCATATAAGCAAAGAGGCCAAATTAACCTTGTGAACTACAACATATTGTTTCAAGTGATATATCATTACTTTAGACGATTGTCATTGCTTCAAGTTTTGGCAAAATTTTCGAATTTCTAGAATGAAACAAAGGAATTTGTGATTAGGCTTTGAAGTCAGAGATACAAGGTAGAAATGATGTAATTACATCATCTTGATGTATCATTGTATCACTGCTTTATATACGAAATTCAAATCTTTGCCATCAAACATTGTAATATTTGCTAGTGTTTCAAACAAAGATACAAAAAGGCAATGGCAAGGTATACACATAGAAAACCCTTAAAACTATATACATGAAACTCAGTTTTCATTATAAAAGAAAGTCATTTTAAACAAAGCTTCAAACTATAGATTTAGGATGACAATGGTAAGATCGCCAAAGTGTTTTTGTCCCTAATCTATGTGGAATGCATAATAGGATTGCAATGCCTCATACAGAAATACATCTATCTCATTGCTATAGGCAGCGTTAAGGAAACACATAATGCTCCATCATGCAACTCATAGAAAACTCAAAGATAATGACATAGAAACATGAGAATATGTTATACAACACTAATAACAACAAATCAAAGACAAATAAATTTTTTTGTTAACAATAGATCCAAAAATATAAAGACATGGTGCCAACTATCAAATCTCATTGATGGTGGTCAGAAATCTCCATCATACATGAGGTCGTGGACATCCAAAATGAACAAAAACATAGAGACATCCATAATACCTCTTCAAGTCATGCTTGAAAACTACCTATATAACTAGAATTCATGAGGCATCTACTTCATCAAGAATTTAAAGACTACTTTACACATGGAAAAACTAATATTAAGGTACTCAAGCATGCTAAGAGCACAAATAATGCATCAAGCCATAGCTAAAAGGGGGAAAGAAGTAGAACAAGTGGAGAGCGATGATGACGCCAAATAGACTTGATTGATTTGATAGTGAAATAAGTACATTATTTTATAGCCTTTCAATTATGCCACTTTTCCCTCTCTTTGCTTATGGGATTCAAATCCTAACTATAGTTACATGACTCTTTATCATTGATGACAATATAATCTTAATACATTACTATTACACATGATCCTTAACTTAGAGAACAACACACCTACATTTGTTGTAAAGCATAGGTAAGCAAGAAGGTAATATTAGCTATGGGGTAAAGAAGAAGAACAAGTGGAGAACCATGATGACACCAAATAGACTTGCTCAATTTGATAATGAGTCAAGTACATTATTTAGTCTTTTAGCTATCCCACTCTTCCCTCTCTTTGCTTATGGGATTCAACCCTTTCACATGCATTACATAAATTCATAACATACATTGCTTCTTGGATTATTACAATTTTGTAGGGATAAGTCATTGAACTTGGTGTTTATGACATGGATTATCCTTACATGAAATTAGAGTATTAGGTTTTTATTATGCATTAGCTTGGAATTAGATTTTTACATAGATATATTTTTTGGTTTCAAGAAGCATTTGCAAGGATTTTAAGGAGAGGTCTTACCAAGTTATTTCCCATAGCAATGTCTAGATGCCCAAAGAATGCTTTACAAAAAAATCTCAAGGTTTACATGCAAACAATACTTTATGCTTTTACAACAGTTGATTTGCATTATGTATGTGAATATAGCCCTTTACCATTGAACTAGTTTGGGACAACAATCAATATGAATAATGATTCAAACTAAACTAGTTCAAAAGAGAAGATGGAAATGGTGGTTCACATGCTCCAGTTACTCCACCTCCCACTACTGCTCCAACTAGTAATACACGTCCTTCAACACATAAGAAGCGAAGATGGAGACTAGGCCCAACTGCGCTACGTGAGATAAGGAAATTCCAGAAGAGTGCCAACTTGATTGTTCCTAAGGCACCACCATTCTCTAGGTTGGTGCAAGAAATACTGCAAGATCTACAGTTAGGGCATCATCACAAGTTCTTTTCAAGGAACCACACAAGGAATGTGGGGCGATGGTCAAGCCAAGCCTTGCTTGCTCTCCAAGAAGCAGCTAAAAGTTACTTGATTTATCTAATGGGTGATTGTTAAATTTTAGCCATCCATGCATGACGTATCACTATTAAGCCCATAGATATGGTTCTTATTCGTAGGATTCGCACAACAACAAGGATGCATGTAATCTTAATGTCAACAATATGCTTTGAGAAGCTACCTTGTAATTTGATCTATGTTTTTAGCTCAGGTTTGGTTGTAGATTATAAGGAGCTTATTTTTGGTTCATCTTTCCAGTAGACCTTCAAGTTTTTGATAGCAGTGGTCTACAAAATGGAGCTAAAATTTTCCTAGCTCTAGTTGTACTTGGTGAAATGCACGATCTACCATGTATTTCATGGTTTCGTAATGCCAAATCTGATATTTGATATTCTATTTTTCTATAATTTGCATTGTGTGTATTTCCAAGTTTTTAATTTTGAAAGTAGTTTTGTTGAGGATAAATTCAATGCACAATCCCGCACACATCAGTGATTAGTTGTACATGGGCTGATGCACTATATCTTTACTGTATTAAGCGGTTTGGCAACACTATATCCGATATGTGATATTCCATTTGACCCATGACTTATTTTTTGTAAATTTTTAAGTTTCCAATATTTCACATAGTTTGGTTGACAACACATTTAATATGCAGTTGCACACACTCGGTGTGGTGGTGAGTTTTTCTATTCTCAGTGAAGTATAATCCAGTTAATGAATTTTTTAAAAATGATTGAACCATCAATTTTATAAATTGAAATTTGGTAAAACTTCACCCACATGCAGGCATCATAAAAACTCATGGATATTAAAAAATTAGCCTCATTAGAAGTTTCTCGGACACCTATTTGGAGGCTCGTGTTTGGGGCCCAGGCCCCAGACGCGAGCCTCTGAATAGGTGTCCAAGAGACTTTTGATGAGGCCATATTTTTTTTTGGGTAGTTGATGTAACCTAAAGGAGTCCACAAGTAAAATTTCACATGAATGGGATCAATGGTCATATTTTTCCAAAGCATGGATACATTAATTTAGGTTTAAGGGTTTTTTAAAAGTTTTGCTATAAGTTTAAAGTTCACCTCATTTTACACATTTCACTTTTGAGTTTTGAGTTTTCTCTCCTAGAAGACATGGCACACACCAAGTAAGCGGCCCAGAGATACCTCCCTAATCCTATGCATAGGCCACTTTTCCTAGCTCCACCACCACCACCACATGGGGCGATGGTCAAGCCAAGCCTTGCTTGCTCTCCAAGAAGCAGCTGAAAGTTACTTGATTGATCTAATGGGTGATTGTTAACTTTTAGCCATTCATGCCTGACATATCACTATTAAGCCCATAGATATGGTTCTTATTCGTAGGATTCACAATAACAAGGATGCATTTAATCTTAATATCAACAATATGCTTTGAGAAGCTACCTTGTAATTGGATCTATGTTTTTAGCTCATGTTTGTTTGAAGATTGTAAGGATCTTCGTTTTGGTTTATCTTTCCAGTAGACCTTTAAGTATTTAATAGCAATGGTCTACAAAATAGAGCTAAATTTTGCCTAGCTCTAGTTGTACTTGGTGAAATGCACTATCTACCGTGTATTTCATGGTTTCGTAATGCTAAGTCTAATATTTGATATTCTATTTTGCCATGATTTGCATTGTGTGTATTTCTAAGTTTCTAATTTTAAAAGCAGTTTTGTTGAGCATAAATTCAATGCACAATCACACACACATCGGTGAGATCAGTTGTACATGGGCCGATGCACTATATCTTTACTGTATTAAGCGGTTTGGCAACACTATATCCGATATGTGATATTCCATTTGACCAATTACTTATTTTTTGTGAATTTTAAAGTTTCTAATATTTCACGTAGTTTGGTTGACAACACATTTAATATGCAGTTGCGCACACTTAGTGTGGTTGTGATTTTTTCTATTATCACTGAAGTATAATTCAATTAATATATTTTTAAAAAATGATTGAACTGTCAATTTTATAAATCAAAATTTGGTGAGACTTCACCCACATGCGAAGCATCATAAAAACTAATGGATCTTAAAAAATTGGCCCCATCGGAAGTCTCTGGAACACCTGTTTGGAGGCCAGTTTTGATGTACCCTAGAGGGGTCCACAGGTAAAATTTTATGTGAATCGGATCACTGGTCATATTTTTCCAAAGACTGGATACATTAATTTAGGTTTAAGGATTTTTTAAAAGTTTTACTATAAGTTTAAAGTTCAACTCATTTTAAACATTTCACTTTTGAGTTTTGAGTTTTCTCTCCTAGAATATATGGCACACACCAAGCAAGCGACCCGGAGACACCCCCTAGAAATCCTATGCACAGGTCACCTTCCCTAGCTCCACCACCACCACCACTACACTAGCATCACAAGCATTGATGAAAGCCAGGCACATTGGCTCTTTGTGAGATCTGCCGTTACCAGAAGACCATGCACCTCCTGATACCAAAGGCTCCATTCTAGAAGCTAGTGCGTGAGATTATCGATGACATACTCATTAAGAACAACATGAGGCACTTCCCAGATGGATCACACTTGCAACAACCAGATCATTGGACTGCCCAAGCCCTCCTTGCACTACAGGAAGCTGCAGAAGCTTACCTCATCGACTTGTTCAGAGACTCGGTCTATGTAGTAGTACATGCAAGGAGAGTCATCGTCACCGATAGGGATTTGCAAATAGTGAGGTTCTTTTGGTGATGGAAGGATAGTCCTCGTAGAGATCAACAACAAATAGGGGTGTACTACCAAAACATATACGAAATGTAGCTTCCAAAGAGATTTTGTAAAACCCTGGTTGTAATGGATCCCATGTAAAATGTTATGAATATGAATACAAATTTTTTTGTGTGTCTTATTTTTGTTTATTCACTTCTTATTTATTTTATTTATGTCTTTAAGCTATTGTTATATGCGTTCAAACGAATACATGTTGTGCATGAACTCGATAAAGCACTATGTATTAAATTTAGGGTACAAATTGTGGTGCGTATAAATTTGATAAATAAGCGTAACATTCAAGTAAAAAACAATAATAAATCATGCGTATGACAAACTACATTGCACACAAATCCAACAAATATCAATTTTCATTACTTCAAGAGAAGATTACAAATTACATTACATTGGTGATGAGATATCATTTGGCACTAAGTACATCTACTCTCTCCTAGGCTTCTTTGAGCTACACTCCCCATGGTTAGGAGCTATTCTCTTGATCATAGATAGCAACACATTTTGCCCTAGTAGTTCCTACCTAATGACATTGGAGTCTTGAACACCAGCAACCATGCCATGGGCCACCATGGAGAAAAGTGACCTAGACCTATTATTAGAGAATAAGTAGAGGAGCTTCGAATGTCGAAGCAACACTGATTTCTCCAAGCTAGAGTTCATTGGGATGGTCTTGAAGGACCCAACCTTTGTTAGTGCCCTTAACTTCAAGAAGTTCTCAATAAAAGCTGGAGAGCATGTCTCATGGAATAAAATAATGTCACTCACAAGCTCGCTAATATACTCCTTCAATGAAGAGTCATGCACCCTTCCTTGGCTATTAGATCGACCACCTTGTCTTGCATCACACAAGTTCAGTGTCAGACTCACTGTGTCAGACTTACTATGCATGGAATGTGCTCTAAAGATATATACATCAGATTCGCACAAAAATTTACCAGTAGGGCCTCTAGGGCATCAGGAGTATGAAATTTTTTTTTGTCGGGATCGATTCCCCAGAGTAGCCCTGGATGGAGGCTCGTGTCTTGGAGCCTGAATCTCTAACCATGGCTGCTCTGGGGGCCCGATCCTTGTAAACTTTTTTTTGCATACTCTCGATGTCCTAGAGGCCCACTGGTAAATTTTTTGAGAATCCAATAACATTAATCCGATAACATTGCATTCTCTACATCATCTTTCTGCTGCTATAATGGAGCATCTAGGTCTGCTCCTGCAATTGGGCCACCCTCGTCTCTCTCTTAGGACAGTACTGCATAGTCGAGTCGAGGTCCAAAAATGCTTTCTTCCAACCACTTGAACTCCTCATCTGAGATCTCATACTATGGCATCACATTCTCAATTTGCTCTTGGATGCTCACAATAGCAAAGATGTCATCGACACTCGTGCCATCATATCGAGCCACCTCATCAATATGTGCTGCCGCATCTTGTATATCAAAATCTATAAAAGCATCAGGTGCATCACGCACCATGAAATAATATAATTATTTTTCTCTTAACTCCAAAATTTCTAGTACATCTTGCATAAGTAAATATTCCACCCCCTCGATGATGATAGCATGGAGAGAAGCAAGGGGTGGCTCATCGCTTGTCGGTGTCTCAACAGGGCAAGGAGGTGGATGCACAATTGCTAAGCTTTGTGCTACCTCTACTCTCATATCAAGTGTGATATCTGGACGCTCCCTCTCAAAATACTTTAGCTGTGATCGAGAGGGTGTGTCGATGTCTTCCTTAGTGTCCTCTTGCACCTCAGTGCATAAAACATATATGGCAAATGTTACATCGTGCTCGATGAGGTCCATCATGGCGTCGTCCTGGGATGAGGGGGGCATTGCTTTGGTGTGGAGATGCTGCCCCACATGCACAAGGCTCCATTTATTTCCTTTGCATGGCTTGATCTAGCACGTAAACTATATAAGAAATCTATGGGCCCATATGAGAGCAGAGTCTATAATAGAGCAGGTGAGAGGGTTTGTCGCACCACAAAACGATACCAATATACTAGAGTGGTGCATAGATCGGATGCCGTAAACGCGCGTAGTGAGCGTCAGAAGGTCCCCAAGAACAAAAGAACTCTACTTTTTGCACAAAACTCAAGGTAGAAAGCATGCACGACATGAACAAGAGACCAATTGGGTGCAATCCCCCCCCATGCCTTGTGTGAGCGTCCACAAAGCATGTATTTTATGTATTAATCATCTTCAAGCTCAAATAATAGCCCAAATTACAAAATAGCACGCTTTTGGCTTTTGAGTTTGCTTTAGTGCCAAATAGAAATAAAGCTAATGGGCGGGCACCCAAGGAGTCAAGCATACCCAATACAATGTCCAAATACAAATATCATAATCGTGTGCCCATGCGCATACAAAAATAATGAATAAATATCCAACACCCTAATAAATAGGTGCGACAAAATATAGGCGCCATGCCTAAGATATGCGCCCATCAAAATATAGATGATAACTCGAATACACGCTATCCTCCAATGCTTTCCTCCGCCACTGCTGCTATCTCTACACATCAACTAAAGCATTCACAATCGTAGTAAAATAATATAATTAAACCGGTAAAAGTGAATACCTAGCAGCCTTTAGCTACATAAATAAATCAATTGGTTAGAAATCAATCCTAACCTTAATTTATCACGAGTGCGCACTCTGAACTCATAAACGTTTATTAATTTAAGATGTATGAATGGTCCATAGAATCTAGGTGCTAATTTCACAACTAGGTGTTTATCTACACTTTGTAATCTACGTTTCTCTATTCTTAACCAAGCATAGTCAAGATGCAATAGGTGTAGACAATCTATAACCATAAATCACTTCAAATGGTGCTTTCTTTGTAGTTGTGTGTGGAGTATTGTTATATGCAAACTGAAGTAAATGTAGATGTGTATCCCATGTATGTGGTTTTGAAATAGTGTAAGCACGTAAAAGATCTAAAATAGTACTGTTAGTAGCTTCTGTTTGACCATTTGTTTCAAGATGAAATGCAGATGAAAAATCAATCTTTGTTCCTAAGTTAGCAAACAAAGTAATCCAAAAATTATTACAGAATCTAGAATCACGGTCAGAAATAATAACTTTTGGTAAGCCATGATTAGTAAAAACAGTTTTAAAAAACAACTGAGCTGCTTGAGATGCAGTTAAAGTTTTCTTGCATGGAATGAAAAATGCTTGTTTGCTAAACCTGTCTACAACAGTCCAAATCATATCATGGTTAGCTTTAGTGTTAGGTAAACCAGTAATAAAATCCATAGAAATATGTTCCCATGGTCGTGATGGAATAGATAAAGATATTAGTAAACCATACCATTTACCATGATGTCTCTTAACTCTTTGACAAACTAAACTTTCAAAAACAAAGTTAGATACATCAGTGTCCATATGTGGCCAATAAAAATCTTCAATCAATGTACGCAAAGTAGATATAATACCTTTATGACCTTGATATGGAGGACAATGAATCTCATTCAAAACAAAAGATCTAAATGGAACTGTAACACATAATCTCTTTTCATACAACATGAATCCATCATTCTAAGACAGTAAATCAATAGGAATCTAGTTATTTCCAACTAATTTATTCCAATCAGCTTGAAAAGTAATGTCCTGATGATAAGTATCTTTCATAGGGATAAGGGAATCAAATGATATGACATAAATATTATGAATGGTCGGTCTTCTACTTAAAGCATCGACTACTACATTCTCTTTTCCTGGTTGATATTGGATAAGGGGGATGAAAACTTTGAATGAAAGCTGCCCATTTGATATGTCGGTCAGAGATTTGGGGTTGACTGAGAATATGTCTAATGCTTTGTTGGTCAGTCTTAATCATAAACTCAGAACCCATTAAGTAATGTTTCCATTGATGTAAGGCTTGTACTAAAGCTAGCAATTCTTTATCATAAGTAGAATATTTAAGTTCAGATGGTTTCAGTTTACAGCTAGAGTAGGCTATGGGATGATTACCTTGCATAAGTACAGCTCCTATTCCAAAATCCGCTAGCATCAGTAACTACTAAAAAGAATGGTCTATTGAAATCAGGTAGCTGTAATACAGGAGCATGGGTTAATGCATGTTTCAATAAATCAAAAGATTTTTGTTGATTATCAGACCAATGATAAAAAATACATTTCTTTAAAAGTTTAGTCAAAGGCAAAGCAAGTAATGAAAAATTTCGCACAAACTTCCTGTAAAAACTAGCAAGACCAAGAAAAGAACATAACTCATGCTCATTTTTGGGTATGGGCCGGTTTAATATTGCTTCTATCTTCTTAGGGTCAACCTTAATACATTCTAATGAAACAATATGACCTAGATATTCAATTTCTGTTTGAAAGAATTCACTCTTTTCTGGATTAGCATACAATTGATTATCTTTCAACAACTTGAAAACTAAAGACAGATGTTCATAATGCTCATTCTCATTTTTACTGAATACTAAGATATCATCAAAGAATACTATAACACAATGTTGATATTTCAAAAATATGCGATTCATCATTCGACTAAATGTAGCAGGTGCATTAGTCAATCCAAAAGGCATCACTAAAAATTTGTAATGTCCAAATTGTGTTCTAAATGCAGTTTTGAATATATCAAATTTATCTAATCTCACTTGATGATAACCAGATTTAAGATCTATCTTACTGAATATGGCAGAACCTTGTAGTTTATCCATAAGATCATCTACCCTAGGAATTGGATATCTATTCTTTACAGTAATTTTATTCAGGGCACGATAGTCAATGCATATGCGATAAGTATTATCCTTCTTCTTTACCAATAAAACAGGTGCACCAAATGGAGAACTACTAGGTCTAATTAATCCTCTGTTTAGCAATTCTTCTACTTGATTTTGAATTTCTTTCTATTCAATCTGGTTATGCCTATATGGTGCTTTACATGGTGGTTGTGTACCAGGAATTAAATCTATTTTGTGATCTTCAGGACGTGAAGAAGGTAGTCCAGGTGGTAAATCTTCAGCAAAATAATCTTTAAATTGTGCAAGGAATTGTTTATGCCTAGGATGCATATGTTTTTCTTTAGCTTGAAGTTCATTCACCCAAATTAGATAAGATTTACTACTTTTACGTAATGCACGTTTAGCTTGAGTATGAGTAAGCAGTGGAAAATTATTAGATGCATGCACACCATGCAATGTAATTTGTTTTCCTTGAAAATAAATTTTAATTGAATGCGTGGAATAATCTATGTTAGGATTATGCTGATGACTCCAAGGCATACTAGACTGCAAATGTACAACTAGGAAATTTCTATGTTCAGTGTATTCACCAATTTTAATTTCTAAGTCATGCACCTCTTGTGTTCCATTATATCTTGTGCCTAAGAATGCTACTTTAATGGTGCGCAGATCGGTCGCAGAATGCTCACGTAGTGAATCCCGGAAGGTCCCCAAGAACAATGAACTCTACCTTTTTGCACAAAAAACAATGTAAAAGCATGAACGACAAGAAGCAAGAGACCAATTGGGTTCAATCTCCCCCCATGCCTTGTGTGAGCGCTTCACAAAGCATGTATTTTATGTATATTTCCATCTTCATGCTCAATAATAGCCCAATTTACAAAAATATGACAAGCTTTTAGCTTTTGAGTTTGCTTTCTACAAAAAATAGAAAATAAAGCTAATGGACGGTGCCCATGGAATCTAGCACGCCCAATCTCAATGTCCAAATAGAAATAGCATATCCGTGCGCATAGGCACATACAAAATAATAATCAATAATCGATATCTCAATAGACATAACAAAATATAGGCATGGCGCCTATCAAAATATAATCCAAAGGTTGAATACTCGCTAGACTCCAATGCTTTCCTCCACCACTACTGCTATCTCTACACATCAGCTGAAGCATTCACAATCGTTAGTAAAATAATACAATTAAACCGACAAAAGTGAATACCTAGCAGTCTTCAGCTACATAAATAAATCAACTGGTTAGAAATAAATCCTAACCTTAATTTATTATGAGTGCGCACTCTAAACTCATAAACGTTTATTAATTTAACATGTATTTTGCGGAATCACCCGCTATGGAATCACCCATGTACACACTAAATTAATGAAACACCCGAAAAGGACAGGCATCCCCATCAACTTCTCGCACAAAGAATCCACTTTGTGTATGAGCGCCGGTCATCTAAGTTTACGGAATCCACCGTAAAATCTCACGGAATCCACCGTGGAATATGCCTCCTGGCATCATACCCCCGGGGTGGGATAGCAATTGACCTCAATTGCTATTAGCTCAATGTGGAGCTAACAGAGTGGGGAAAGCATTTAAGTCTCTAGCGTGCATCCATTGTGCTTCCTCTACAGGATGGTTCTTAAATTTTACTAGATATCTAGAATACCTTCGGCCAGTTCTAGTGGTCATATAGTCAGTGTTTATGATGGCTTCTGGTTCAAGTATTTCAGTCTCTTCCTCTAATAAAGGTGGGTTTTCATAAACAGGGTGGATAGATAATTGGCCTCTAAATGGTCTCAATAAACTATGTGAAATGTATTGTGAATTTTCCAATGAGATGGTAATTCTAACTTGAATGCATTATCATTAATCTTATGAATGATTCTAAATGGTCCATAGAATCTAGGAGCTAATTTGACAATTGGATGTCTATCTACACTTTGCAGTCTATGCTTTTCTATTCTTAGCCAAACATAATCATCAACTTTGAAATTCATGACTTGTCTTTTCTTGTTGGCTTGTTTGGTATATGATTGTTGGGCTTTAGCAATCATATCCTTAACCTCATCAAAAATACTATTATGCATAGTAGCAATATCATCAGCACTCTGAATTCTATTAGACAAAGATGCAACATGTGTAGATAATCTATATCCATAAATGACTTCAAAAGGTGCTTTCTTTGTAGATGTGTGCGGTGTATTGTTATATGCAAACTGTAATAAATGCAAATGAGTGTCCTATGTCTGAGGTTTGGAGATAGTATATGCACGTAAAAGATCTAGAATGGTACTATTTGTGGCTTCTGTTTGTCCATTTGTTTCTGGATGAAATGTAGATGAGAAATCAATCTTTGTGCCTAAATTTGCAAACAGTGTAATCCAAAAATTGTTACAAAATCTAGAATCACGATCTGAAATAATCACTTTTGGCAATCCATGGTTAGTAAAAACAGTTTTCAAAAATAACTGTGCTGCTTGCGATGCTATTAAAGTTTTCTTACATGGAATAAAATATGCTTGCTTACTAAATCTATCTACAATTGTCCAAATCATATCATGGTTAGATTTAGTATTTGGTAAACCAGTAATGAAATCCATAGAGATATGTTCCCAAGGTTTAGATGGAATAGACAAAGGCATTAGTAATCCATACTGTGTATCATGATGTCTTTTTATTCTTTGACAAATCAAACATTCAGAAACGAAATTAGATACATCTGCATCCATATGTGGCCAATAAAAATCTTCAGTTAACATGCGTAATGTAGATATGATACCTCTATGACCTTGATATGGGGGACAATGAATTTCATTCAAAACAAAAGATCGGAATGGAATAGTAACACACAGTCTCTTTTCAAAAAACATAAATCCATCATTATATGACAATGAGTCAACAGGAATGAAATTATTTTGAACTAATTTTTGCCAATCAGAATGAAAAGTAATATCCTTGTGATATGTATCTTTCATAGCAATCAAAGAATCAAAAGATATGACAGAAATATTATGAATTGCAGGTCTTCTACTCAATGCATCAGCAACTACATTTTCTTTTCCAGGTTGGTATTGAATGATAGGATGAAAACTTTGAATGAAGGAAGCCCATTTGATATGACGGTCAGAAATTTGGGGTTGGCTAAGTAAATGTCTAATGCTTTGCTGGTCGGTCTTTATCATGAATTCTGAACCCATTAAGTAGTGTTTCCACTATTTTAATGCTTGTACAACTGCTAATAGTTCTTTATCATAAGTGGAATATTTGAGCTCAGAGGGTTTCAGCTTAGAACTAGAATATGCTATTGGATGATTGTCTTGCATTAGTACGGCTCCTATTCCTGATCCGCTAGCATCGGTCACAACTAGAAAGAATGGTCTATTAAAGTCAGGCAACTATAGAACAGGGGCATTAGTTAATGCACGTTTCAGTATGTCAAAGGATTTCTGCTAAGTTTCAGTCCATTGATAAACAATTCCTTTCTTGAGAAGTTTTGTTAATGGTAAAGCAAGTAATGAAAAATTACGTACAAACTTCGTATAGAAACTAGCAAGACCAAGGAATGAGCGTAACTCATGCACGTTTTTAGGAACAGGCCAATGTAATATTGCATCAATTTTCTTAGGATCAACTTTAATTCCTTCTTTTGATACAATATGACCTAAATATTCTATTTCTGTCTTAAAGAATTCACTCTTTTCACGATTTGCAAACAATTGATTTTCTTTCAGTAATTGAAAAACTAATGATAAATGCTCATAATGCTCTTTTTCACTTTGACTAAACACCAAAATATCATCAAAGAAAACAATCACACAATACTGATATTTCAGAAAGATACGGTTCATCATTCTACTGAAAGTGGCAGGTGCATTAGTCAATCCGAATGGCATGACTAAGAATTCGTAATGGCCAAACTGTGTTCTGAATGCAGTCTTAAATATGTCAGATCTATCTAGCCTCACCTGATGATATCCAGACTTAAGGTCAATTTTACTAAATATAGAAGATCCTTGCAGTTTGTCCATAAGGTCATCAACTCTAGGTATAGGATACCTATTCTTTACAGTGATCTTATTTAAAGCTCGGTAGTCAATACACATACGATAAGTGTTATTCTTTTTCTTGACTAAAAGTACAGGTGCACCGAATGGAGAACTGCTAGGTCGAATTAAACCTCTATTTAGTATTTCTTCAACTTGACTCTGGATTTCTTTTTGCTCTATTTGATTGTGCCTATATGGTGCTTTGCAAGGTGGTTGTGTGCCAGGGATTAAATCAATCTTATGGTCTTCTGGACGTGAAGGTGGTAAACCTGGTGGTAGATCTTCTGCAAAACAGTCCTTAAAATATGCAAGAATTTCCTTATGCCTAGGGTGCATATGATTTTCCTTTGCGTGCAATTCATTCACCCAAATGAAATATGATTTAGAACTCTTGCGTAATGCACGTTTTGCTTGAGTATGCGAAAGCAGTGGAAAAATATTAGATGCATGCATACCATATAATGTAATAGATTTTCCTTGAAAATTAATATTCATTATGTGCGTGGAATAATCTATATTTGGATTATGCTGGAAGGCATTCCTAAAATAATGTCGCTTGACTGTAATGGAACAACTAAGAAATTTCTTCTTTCAATATATGAACCAATTTGAATCTCTAAATCTTGTACTTCTTGTGTGCCATTGTACCTAGTACCTAAAAATGCAGCTTTTATGCGATAATGCGTAGGTACAGTCTGTAATTTTAATTCCTTTACCAATTTTGCGAAAATAAAGTCATGAGTACTACCGTCATCATGCAAGATAGTTCTTTCCTTTCCATGCACCAAACATTTCATAGTCAATAATGAATGTGGAGTAGGCATACCTGGTAAAGTGTCGGAAGTAGTAGTAGGATCATCCTCATCTTCAGTGAATTCAGGCATATCCTCATGCTCGTCTTCGTCCATGGCTCCAAGATAGTTGATATGTGCTGGTGGCTTCTTTGAATGACAATTTGCTGCGAGATGCCCCGGCTGGTGACACTTATAGCATACTATTGGCTTGGCTTTGGTTACATTATTTGCAATGGCTGGAAGTCTGGGTACATTTGGATTTGCTTGTGGAATAGGTTTAGGATTTGGATTGACATTGGATGGTAATGCAGGTGGTTTAGCCCAATTCTTACGGAAAGATGGTGATGAGAAACGACCTGGATTAAACCTTCTAAAATTGGAATTAAATTGTTTAGATCCATAATTACCATTGGCTTGGAATTGTTGTGGTCGTCTGTCTCTTCCGCGTAACTTATCTTCAGTGTCGTGAGCTAGTGAGATGGCGTCTTCAAGGGTAGTAGGCTTGAACATGTTCACTTCAGCGTAGTAATGTCCAAGAAGTCCAGACATATACTTCCACTTATGTGTCGTCTCTGGTACGTCTTCAAGCATGCGTAGCTGTAAGAGTGCATTCCAAAAACTCTCTGTATACTGTGGAATAGGCTCATGATCCCATTGTTGAAGTAGATCCCATTGCTTGATAGCCTTCTCATGAAATTGCGGTGGAAGGAAATTCTGGATGAACTTCTTCTTGAAATCTTCCCAAGTAGCATGACATTCTATGCTCTTGCGTACTACAGTCCACCAAAGTGATGCTCTGTCTACCAAATGATTAGTAACACACTTGATTTTATCTTTTTCTGGATAGGTTTCCTCATGGAAATAGTCATCAAACTGGCTAATGAATGATAAAACAGTCTTTCCTTCTCGTATGCCATTGAAAGTACAAAATTTGAAACTTTGTTTACTTATCTTTGATTCCTTGCGAATAGTTTGTGCTTCAAGAGTGGCGTCGATGGTACGTCGAATCAAATCTTCAGCTTGAGGTTCTTCTTTGTCAGTAGACGCTCTTTGTAATTTTGTCAATTGCACTTGCAATGCTTGCCTAGCCCTCCGTTCTTCTTCCAATTGCAACATGATTAGATCCAGCTTTTGTTCCATGGTAGGCTCAGGTAGGTCGTCTTCAGCCATAGGATCATCCATATGTGGGGTCGTCATCCTGTAAAACTCAATAAACCTTTCTCACTCAAAATCAAGTTAGCGGGATGAGCATAGCTCAAATTCGGGGTTACAAGGCTATGTATTTTTGGGTATTTCTTTCTCAATTTTCAGAAAATTTGCAATATTTCCATCTTCGTTTGCTGAAAATACTTCGGTGGACCTGTAGATAGGTAGAACACTTTGCCACGAACAACTTTTCAGTTCAGAATTTTTGCGTAGGAACAGCCCTTCTAGGAGTTTTGAGCACTAGTCAGTTCTGACTCCAGTTGACTAGTCTGACTTGCAGAGTTGCAGACTTAGCCGACTTGCAGAGTTGCAAACTTGCAGAACTTAGGCCGACTTGATGAACTTGCAGGACTTGATTCCAATCGACTTGCAGAACTTGACTTTTGATGCGCAAGACCCAGAGTTTGGTGACTTTCTTGTTCTGTGTGACTTGAATAGCTTGGCTTGACTTAAGGGAATTAAGCTTGAAAAGCTTAATGATCAGTCGTCGTCTGATTTCGTGGGGGGGGGGGGGAGGGGGGCATTTTTTTCGCCGCGCGAAAAAATCGGAGGCCCCTCTGAGACCTCGATTAAGAAATTTGAAGCTATTAAGCTTTTTTAAAGCTCATAAGCTTTACAATTAAGCTTTTGAAAAGATGGATTATAAGTTTCCTCACTGTTTCTTGACGACTTGATGAAGGAGATGGATGCATGGTCCTCCGCCTACACAGCCTGGTCCTTCGCGATCTGAGAGTAGGAACAGGGGTTCTTGATCGCCAGAAGTCTGCCTGTATCGACGGTTCGCGACGAGATTGACTGTAGATCCCGATCGTTCCTGGAGCTCCGCCTTCGCTCGAGATTGGTAGCGATTGGAAGCTCTTGATCTCAGCTCCGCTCTGATACCACTGGTGCGTAGATCGGTCGCAGAATGCTCACGTAGTGAATCCCGGAAGGTCCCCAAGAACAATGAACTCTACCTTTTTGCACAAAAAACAATGGAAAAGCATGAACGACAAGAAGCAAGAGACCAATTGGATTCAATCTCCCCCCATGCCTTGTGTGAGAGCTTCACAAAGCATGTATTTTATGTATATTTCCATCTTCATGCTCAATAATAGCCCAATTTACAAAAATATGACAAGCTTTTAGCTTTTGAGTTTGCTTTCTACAAAAAATAGGAAATAAAGCTAATGGACGGTGCCCATGGAATCTGGCACGCCCAATCTCAATGTCCAAATAGAAATAACATATCCGTGCGCATAGGCGCATACAAAATAATAATCAATAATCGATATCTCAATAGACATAACAAAATATAGGCGTGGCGCCTATCAAAATATAATCCAAAGGTCGAATACTCGCTAGACTCCAATGCTTTCCTCCGCCACTGCTGCTATCTCTACACATCAACTAAAGCATTCACAATCGTTAGTAAAATAATACAATTAAACCGACAAAAGTGAATACCTAGAAGTCTTCAGCTACATAAATAAATCAATTGGTTAGAAATAAATCCTAACCTTAATTTATTATGAGTGCGCACTCTAAACTCATAAACGTTTATTAATTTAACATGTATTTTGCGGAATCACCCGCTATGGAATCACCCATGTACACACTAAATTAATGAAACGCCCGAAAAGGACAGGCGTCCCCATCAACTTCTCGCACAAAGAATCCACTTTGTGTATGAGCCCCGGTCATCTAAGTTTACGGAATCCACCATAAAATCTCACGGAATCCACCGTGGAATATGTCTCCTGGAATCATTTAATGAGATAATGTGTAGAAACAGTTTGTAATTTCAATTCTTTCACTAACTTTGCAGAAATAAAAGCATGTGTACTACCATCACCATGCAAAATAATCTTTTTTTTTCCATGCACTAATAATTTCATTGTCAACAAAGAATGTGGAGTTAGCATACCTGGCAAAGTATCTGAAGGAGTAGTAATGTCGTCCTCATCTTCTGTAAAGTCAGGCATTTCCTCACGTTCTTCATCTTCCATTGCTCCAAGATAATTGATATGGATAGGTGGCTTCTTTGATTGGCAATTGGTTGCTAGATGTCCAGGTTGATGGCATTTGTAACAAACTATTGGTTTGGCTTTAGATACATTGTTATCAATGGCAGGAAATCTAGGAATATTAGGATTTGGCTGTGAGGATGGCTTAGGGTTTAGATTGGTATTTGATGGCAAAGCAGGTGGTCGTGTCCAAGACTTACGGAAAGATGATGAAGGAAAATGACTTTGACTGAATCTTCTAAAATTTGAATTGAATTGCTTGGAACCATAGTTACCATTTGCTTGAAATTGTTGTGGACGCTTGTCTCTTCCTCAAATCTTATCTTCAGTGTCATGAGCCAAAGAAATTGCATCTTCAAGGGTTGTAGGCTTGAACATATTGACTTCAGTGTAGTAATGTCCAAGTAAGCCAGACATAAACTTGCGTTTGTGAGTCGCTTCAGATACGTCTTCAAGCATTCTGAGTTGCAGTAGGGCATTCCAAAAACGTTCGGTGTATTGAGAAATAGGCTCACGATCTCTTTGCTGTAGAAGATCCCATTGCTTTATGGCTTTTTCATGGAATTGAGGAGGAAGGAAATTTTGCAAAAACTTCTTTTTGAAACTCTCCCAGGTAGTGGGACAATCAATGCTCTTGTGAACCACGGTCCACCAAAGAGATGCTCGATCGACTAAATGATTAGTGACACATTTAATTTTGTCTTTTTCAGCATATGTCTCTTCATGAAAATAGTCATCAAACTGACTGATAAATGCAAGTACAGTCTTTCCATCTCGAGTTCCATTGAAAGTACAGAATTTGAAATTTCTTTTACTTATCTTTGTTTCTTTGCGAATGGATTGAGCTTCGAGTGTCACATCGATGGTACGTCGGATAAGATCTTCGGGTTGTGGTCCATCTTTGTCTGTAGTAGATCGTTGTAAATTGGCCAGTTGAACTTGCAAACCTTGTCAAGCTCTTCGTTCTTCATCAAGCTGCATCATAATTAAATCCAATTTTTGTTACATCGTAGATTTAGGAAGATCACCTTCAGCCATTAAATCGTCCATGATTTGTTCCGTCATCCTATAAAAATCCAAAAGACCTCACTCTCTCAAAATCTGATTAGTGGGATGAGCGTAGCTCAAAGTCGGGTATACAAGGCTTATAGATTTTTATTTGGCTTTTACGGTCTTCGACTTTTGCAGTTGCGGGATTTGTAGTCTTCGTAGAAACTGCGTATGACCTTCTGCGTGTGCTGAAATTGGTTCAGCAAGTCCTTATGGGAGTAATTGGAATTAGTCTGATTTGATCTCTATGGACTTGGTGAACTTGCAGAGTAATAAAACTTGCAAGACTTGATAGACTAGGAAGATTAGTGACTTGTAGCTTAGGTGACTAAGCTTAGAATTGATGAGTCGATAATTTTTTAGGGGGGGCCGTTTTTTCCGCTGTGACTCCGTTCAGGACATGCCGAGTTATCAAACGTTGATTTTGTGGGCTTTAAGCTCTTAAATAAGCTTTTTAAGCTTTTGACTTAAGCTTAAACTTTTGAAAGATATGGGAGCTTATCTGTTGATTGTGAAAAAATGACTTGATGAAAGATATGTAGGAGTGGTCCTCCGCTTCCTTAGGCCGGTCCTTCGCGATCATAGGCTGTAGACAAAGGCTCTTAACCGTCAGGAATCCACCCGTATCAACCGTTTGCGATGAAACTCACTGTAGAGCTCAATCATTCCAGGAGCTCCACCTTCGCGCAAGATGGGTAGCGATTGGAAGCTCTCGATCTCAACTTCACTCTGATACCACTGGTGCACAGATCGGATGCACTAAGTGCGCGTAGTGAGCTTCAGAAGGTCCCCAAGAACAAAAGAACTCTACTTTTTGCACAAAACTCAAGGTAGAAAGCATGCACGACATGAACAAAAGACCACTTGGGTGCAATCTCCCCCCATGCCTTGTGTGAGCGCTCCACAAAGCATGTATTTTATGTATTAATCATCTTCAAGCTCAAATAATAGCCCAAATTACAAAATAGCACACTTTTGGCTTTTGAGTTTGCTTTAGTGCCAAATAGAAATAAAGCTAATGGGCGGGCGCCCAAGGAGTCAGGTATACCCAATACAATGTCCAAATACAAATATCATAATCGTGCGCCCATGCGCATACAAAAATAATGAATAAATATCCAACGCCTTAATAAATAGGCGCGACAAAATATAGGCCCCATGCCTAAGGTATGCGCCCATCAAAATATAGATGATAACTCGAATACACGCTATCCTCCAATGCTTTCCTCCGCCACTGCTACTATCTCTATACATCAACTGAAGCATTCACAATCATTAGTAAAATAATACAATTAAACTGACAAAAGTGAATACCTAGCAGTCTTTAGTTATATAAATAAATCAATTGGTTAGAAATCAATCCTAACCTTAATTTATCACGAGTGCGCACTTTAAACTCATAAACGTTTATTAATTTAATATGTATTTTGTGGAATCACCCGCTATGGAATCACCCATGTACACACTAAATTAACGAAACGCCCAAAAAGGATAGGCGGATCGACTTCTCGCACAAAGAATCCACTTTGTGTATGAGCCCCGATAATAAAAGTTTACGGAATCCACCGTAAAACCTCATAGAATCCACCGTGGCACGGAATCCACCGTGAATTATGCCTCCTGGCATCATAGAGCTAGGGTCTACGATGGAAAGCGAGCTCTCTAGACTCAAGATCGCGCAAAACCTAGGGTATATCTCATCTCCTATGTGTGGTAACGTTTGGAGGTAATCATGCGGCAAAGGCGGGTGTGGTAGCCATGGCACACAAAGAGAGAAGGAAGGAGAGCACAAGTGTAGGGAAGTAGAGAACGAAAGTGAAAATGAGATTGGAGTTATAGCTTTTATGTATTTAGGGTTTTAAATAAATATTCTTTTTTAACCCTAAAGTTTCAAATTAAAAATCTTACCTTAGTTTCTTTATTTTAATACTTTAAAGTAACCGGTAAAATTACTCATATAGAAAAATCCTTCATTCTACATTATTATATCCTCAAATATACTTGGATTGCTGAGTATATTCAAGTCCAACTACAGAAAATATAGAAAATTTTTAAGAAAATAAATCTAAAAGACCTTCAAAATCCCTTGGATCCAATTTAACATTTAATTTTAAGAAATAAGTAGAAGAGACAAGCCACATTATATCATTATGCAAAGACAATATTGCATAGATTATAGAACTCCAGTGTAAGGTGCCCGCCCATCGGCTATCTAGGCATGCTTTTAGCGGTCTATCGAGAAACGAATCTAAGCATCATTGCTCGGAACTCCCATAGATTTTCAGGTTTTGTCACCTAGGGTTTCCCGAATCCGCCTTACAACAGAACGTTCACGACCGAACCAACTAGGATCGACCTGAAATTGGGGCTCCTAGTGGCCAAGGTCTCCTAACAACATTCCAGCATCGAATCTTGGACATCCTACTTTACGCATAGATACCCAAGCCAAAGCTGACCCATGTCGCACTTGGTTCAAAGAGAATGGGAAATGAGAGGGATGCACTACTCAATCTCTCTGGCCGTAGGGCATAGTCCCATTCTGGTCCCCTAAAACAGCATGAATCAGGGTTCTAATCTAACAATTCCTAAGGGTCATTGGACGTCGGTAAAATCTTGTGAGACGCCTCCCAGTTCTTTGGGACCACCCTGCGATAGGACAGACCCGTTGGGGGTTTGCCCACCCGCTTCCCTTGATAGCTTTAGTTTTCTAATTAGGTCCTACCACATTTATATGCTACACTTAAAATCAGCTTCATTAATTAAGCCTTTAAGAAAAAAGGGTTCGTTCGCATAACTTATAGCATAGACATGAAAACAGAGCAAGCAATCTATTGACAAACAAGTTCAAATAAGTTCCTTAACTAATCTTCAAGTTAGTCTTTGTCTTGCGCCGATACAGGAGAAATTATGTATCGCTTCTGTCTAGTAAAATATCCCTTCTGCCCTGTAGAAGTAACTAGTCCAAATCACATGGCACCACAAATTCAATCCTTTATCTAGAATAGGATCTCCCAACATGCCCAGATATTGGGGGCCACGGAGGTCTTCAACTCCATTCTAGACCTAGCAAGGGGTGTCCAGAGCTCCAACTGACCTGCAAGCTGTCTAGGAGCGAAACATCATTCTCGTGGTTGGCCTTTTCACCACTCGACCTTCGGGTGCCCTCTTTGGGTTAATCCGCAATGTGATCATGGAGGTGATCCACCCGTGCAAAATATCCTTCCTTAATTAAATCCTTTAAGAATCAAGCACAAACAAGGCATTCAGCCCTAATATCATTTTCTAAGAAAACATTCCTTTATTCCCATGGCGACTTGTCATCACAGACCCTTGCCATGCATTTACCACAAATCGCAAGCACTTGGAATAATCATCCAAACAACAACTAACAACCAGTTAAATGTAAAATCATTTAGGATGTTATTAGATCAACCAACAAAAAAACCAATTGTATTCTTGCCAAACAATGTAAGAATAGTTGCGTTAACATTACCATCGCATGTATGTTCTTTCCCTTGGGATCAAAGAGAGATTCTATGTAAAATTTACTTAACACTTGTATGCATAATTTTTATTGTCATGATTATGCCATTCATAACCCTTGACCGATTCCTCGTTGTAATTGCTCTATCAACAAATAAGCCATATGCAACTAGGTGCAATTAACTTCCGTTAATACATGCACTTTGCAAGCTCAGTCTTTTGAATATGTGAGATAAAAGTTATCACTTTCAATTACCTATACTTGTGCATCATAGTATGGGGCCTAAAATATCTCATACGAGAATCAAAGCAAGCATCTATAAATTCAAAAATACATTACTTGACAGTGATGCCCTTGCCTGAAGCTTCATTGCTAGTTGTGGGATTGCCATCCGCATGTGACATTCTTTGCTTGGGAGTTATCATCGGCAAGTAGACTCAAGAGATTAAGAAGGTGGAATAGATTCGAGATGGGAGAGCGTAAGAAAAGATGGCTAAGTCGAGGATCAAGATAGAGGAAATTGTGCAGCCTCTCAAGGGTAACTCTTCTCTCTCTCTCTCTCTCTCTCTCTCTCTCTCTCTCTCTCTTGGAGGGGGTATCATTCTCTCTACCTCTCTTAGGGTCTCCCTATTTTCCCTTGTGCCTCCCCATGCCTCATATTTATAGTGAATTAGAGAAGAGGCTTGTGGCTGAGAAATGGAGCTCTTTGTGGAGGGGGATCTTGGAAAGATTAGTGATCTGATGCTCAAATCATAAATTTGATGGTTCCATTGGCTTCGAAAGGGGGTAAAACTTCAAGACACTTGATTAGAAAGCTCTCAATTCACTCCTTCTTTTCTCTGTTCGAAGTGTTGTTTTCTGTTTATAGATTGCAATCGCGGCGTGCACGATTTTACCTGTCACTTTTCTTTATTTTTCTTTTTTTCAAATCTCCAAAACTAACTAAAATGTCACTTGTCTTTTCTTTTAAATGACATCCAGTTCTAAAAATACCCATATTTTTTTAGGATAATTTCTAAAATATCTAAAATATACTAATTTTGCCCAAAATCTAATATTTTTGGACCATCCATACTACACATTAATACTAGTGATTAATATAGCTCATAAGTCTCATTCATGTTGTAACTTACGTGAAGGGTGGCTACGGTCCTTGTCAATCCAAGAAAAATATCGGATTTACAACTCTCGATTTTTCTAAATAAAATATTTTTACTTAAATATAAATTATTAGTTATTAATGTTAGTTAGTTTTTACCTTAGTTAGTCTTTAGTTAGTAATCTTACTAACTTATTATCGAACTAACCAACTAACTTTTATTGCGTGGAAATATTGCATCCATCCTGCAATTTAATTATGATTTTAACGAGTAAGATTGACTAATTATAGTATGCATTATCGCACACTTGGATCATAGTAAACTAACATTATCTAAATTGAAAGTACTTAAAAGTTTATATTCATTCTTTATTTAAAAAAATTACAAGGATTCCACTATCTCAAGGATATGGGGAGAAGCATATTATTTACATATCATGGATTACTCACTACAAATCACGACTTTTCTATTATCTAACTTGAAATAGATTCTGCAAAGAGGCTCATTAGACATTAATTGGATTTCTTGTCTCAGGAAAGAAATGGGTCAATGGCTCTCTGCACTGACCGCAAAAGGATTATGACCATTCCACAAGATAACCACATCTATGAGAGATGTATGTGTCTCATCTCGGGTATCTTGATCCAAGCTGATCCACTCTTCTCGCAAAATTTTCCATCTTCTATATCAAAAGTGAATGCACAGAGTTTGTCTAGCGATGAAATACCTATAATAAAAACAAAAATAATGGTAAGTAAATGCGAATAACACAACAATTCATCTAAGCAAGACCTATGTCAATTAAGTCAAGGCATTCAAAGTAGTAAAAAAGATTTACATGAATGTGAGATTAGATTGATTGACCCTACAGTCAATTGTCTCATCAAAATTTATTCTTTTGACTTGCCAAGACTCACCCAATAGCTGACTCATCCATTCCTCGAATGGACACTTGCACTGATAAGTAATCTTTGTTTTCTTCAGAACATCACATGAACCAAACAAATGTGCAAACAATAAGAATGGAATAAACCAACTAAGATGCACATCTTTGGAGCCTGTGGTGGGTTTCATAGCACTAGTGATGTTAGATTTTATCTTGGACTTACATGCTCCTGACAACTCCAAGCTACCAATCAACCATTCACCACTAGATAGTGGCAGCAATGTGACATGCTGCAATCTCTGGCTTTCTATTACATACAATGAATTATAAAAAATGATATTTTGAGTTGCAAGTTGACTTGCAAAGTTATTTGTATAGATCAAAGAACCTATGTCTTCATGCCAAACATGTATCTTACCGCTCAAACATTCCACATTCTGCCATTCATGCAAAGTTGATGGATATAGAGCTATCAGTAAAACAAGATTGAATTAGAACATTGCAAAGATTTTTAAAAACAACTATGATGCAAAAGAATAAACAATGATAAAATTTAAAAACTTACTGTTTTGTTTGTAATTTGCAATGTAGTTCTTGTCGTGTACAGAGATTTGTTTGTGCGTATAAACATGTTGGATCAACACTTCTGTTATTGTACTTATTCCATTAAACACTTTCTTGAACTCTAAAATTCTACCTTTCCAATGTTTGCTAGGGTTTGCAACATCCTTACACTTGACCTTGAAACTCCCTTGAGTACTTGGGTGCATCAAAATCCAATCCAACTTATGGTACTTATCAAATCCAATTACTAACACTATCTTTCCTATTGAAGACCTCCGATATAAGTATGCTAATGATGTTTTTCCTTCGTGAAGACATCTATAATAACCAAATAGAAAAGTTACCTATTAGCATGCGTATAATTTGCAAATGTTCTCTCCAAATGAAATGAAATTTAAATGGAGCAATTAAAAAAAACATTGTACCTATAATTCTTTTCACAAAGAAGCCTAGAGATGTTGAACAAGAAGTTGACTTATAATAAGACCATTGTTCCTTCACTGACAAATTCCTAGAGTACAAAAATAAAAGAAATATCGAGTCAAATCATACATATAACTTACATAGGCTTTGTCCAAATGAGTTGAAACTTAACCATGGAGCAATAGAAAAAAGTGGCAATATACCTAAGGCTCTCTTTGCAAAGAAGCCCAAAGATGTTGAAGAAATTGAGTTTTAAAAAAATCATTTTTCTCCACCCTCGAAGACTCTTGGAGTAAAAAAAAAAGGAAAACTCAGTATGCATATAACTTGCATACATTTTGTCCAAACGAGATAAAATTTAACTATGAAGCAACAAAAAAACAAGACAACATACCTATAACTTTGTTTACAAAGAAATCGTAAGATGTTGAAGAAGAAGTTGAGTGTTCAAAATATCATTGTTCTTGACTCTAAGAGACTCCTAGAGTACCAAAACAAAAGAAATTACATGTCAAAGAATGCATATAACTTGCACAAGTTTTGTCCAAATGAGATAAAACTTTACCATAGAACATCCATGGAAAAGAACAATATAGCTGTGAAGTTTTGTGAAGAAAATCTTAGGACTTCGGTAGAATAAGATTTGCTCTCATAAAACATGTGAAACTCGCTCTGTGTTTGTGTAGAGAAAATGAAAATTCACAAGGTTATAGATAGGGCAAGCAACAATGAAGCTGTAAAATTTCGTCAGGAAAGAAGAAGCAGGGAAAGAGATATGATAAATTTGAGTTCTGCCTAAGAAAGAGGGGGAAAGTGAAAAGGGGAGAAATGAAAATTCAAACATTTAAAAAAAATGAAAATGAAAATTCAAGTCACAAACTTCAAGGAAGTGTCAGCATTGTATTCCCTACGTTTCCCCTTATTCTATTGTTAAGGAAAGATTTGGGCCACGATATAGCTAGAAGATTCATGTTACATGAATCTGCAATCCCAGCTCTCTCATTGGTTAGGCCTATATTTGTTTATTCGCTCCTTAAGGGGAAAAAGAGAGAGTCCATATTTCTCCTAATGATTGTTAGAAACATGATTGTTAGTACAAGTGATATTGTAAATAAGAAAGAAAGAAGAACCAAAAGAAACCTCCACATAAATCATGTGGCCCCCACTCCCCAGATGATGCATGACCCGTGCCTCCAATTATGCCCTCGTTGCCTGCCACTATTGTCGCCATCATCTTGGAGAATTTGTGGCCTCCCCCCTGAGTCTCCACCAATCCTCTATGTCTAGCCACTCGGGCTTTGAGGCTCCACTCTTAAGTGCCTTGTGTATGTCCAATCGTCTATGAACACAAAATTAGTGAGTTTGGGAATCTCCCAATTTCCATTTTTTGAATACTAAAAAGGTGGCACCCAGATAACATACCCATAAGTTTCTCAAAACCATATGATGTAACCTATCATTGGAAAGCGCTTGAAAAATGCAATCTATTGAGCTATAGAGCGCTCAATTTGGAGCTATAGTGTTCAAGTTATGACAAATCGAAAGATTTGACCATGCGTCCCAAACTTATGGAAAATTTCCATATTCCCCAATATGGTGTTTATGTGACATGTATGTATACTCCATCATCCATCCAGTGGAAAACCTCTCAACTCCATCATCCATCCAGTGGAAAACCTCTTCACTCCCGTAGGTATCAGAAACTCTTCATGCATATATAATCCTTGCTCCTCTCTAGTGTATTCTTTTAATGGTCCAAAACATTATGCCTAAATACTTGTTGGCACAACTCTCTCATGCGAGACATCACCCTCTTGCCCTCATCGTTCATGATCACAGCACCTATCTTGTCATCTACGAGGTATCCATATCCTACTGGGATATGTCTAAGGTGTGTCCTTTCCTACTAGTGACCACGCTCTTGGGCATAACTAGAAGACCCCTATATATCTGGTGTACCCATGGGAGTAGTATCTCTCAGAGTACCCAGAAGACCCCTATATATCTAGTGTACCCCTGTATATCTGGTGTACCCATGGGAGTAGTATCTCTCGGAGTAGCACCCATAGGGGTGCCACTTGCGTAGATGACTGAGTAAAAACCGAAGTCACTAGAGTAGATGTCCCTACAAGTGTGACCCACTTGATAGAGACACTGCATTGGTGCCTCCAAAATACCCACTTAAGCCATCCTCTTTAGAACGTGTACAAGAGTGAGGAGTGCCACCCCTCTCTAGAACCAACTATGGGCTCATAACATCCACATCTCTGCAACACCCCCTAGAACCACTCCCTTTGCCCGGGGCTAGTGTAGAGCATTGACCTTGTCTACTGGAAACCAAAGCATTAGAGTGTGCTAAAGTAGATCTCATAGAATGGCCCGATGATGTCCAAGACAACTCTTGGTCTGCCATATCTCTAAATCGGGCCGTCTAATCCAGAGACATACATGTGGATATCTCATGCAACTCCTCATCGCTCATTCCTCGACTCATTCTACTCTCCAATTATCATCAAAGGTAACCTGCATAGACAAAAAATGATGTTAGCATAATCAGTATAAAGGAACTACTCCCTTTGTCCGGAGCTACTGTAGAGCGTGGACATTGTCTATTAGAAACCAAAGCATTAGAGCGTGCTAAAATAGATCTCATAGAATGACCCGATGATGTTTGAGACAACTCTTGGTTTTCCATATCTCTAAATTGGGCCGTTTGATCCAGAGACATACATGTGGATATCTCATGCAACTCCTCGTTGCTTATCCCTCGACTCATTCTACTCTCCAATTATTGTCAAAGGTAATCTGCACAGACAAAAAATGATGTTAGTATAGTCAGTATAAAGATTTAGGTAAAGGATGACAATATAACTCTGAAAAAAATAATGCTAATTAAAATGTATATTCTAAAGTATCCTTAATAGTGAATCATCAATGAATTAAGTAGGAGGGTGCAAATACGACCCAGCTTATGGTTCCATGTCAATCTCATGGCACAACTCCGTGTACATTGGAAGGTCTATAGATAGGTATCTTCATCTATGTTACTCATGCCTATCTCCTCTACATGCTTCAAGCCCTCTTTAGCCTCCACCCTCTGCAATATCAACCCCTCCACCTGCATACTCTCCTTGTCTACACTGGGACATTTCTTTCATCATACACTCTTACACTCCAAGGAGTTGATGACACAACATACCACCATGGAGATTGTTGTGGATTTGGATAGAAGATTACCTCTTCAATATCGCATATGAGAGTGAATCAACATTTGTGACTGTTTTGTGTCATGAAAAAAGTTTTTAAAAAAGGTCATGCACATGTTCACAATGGACCAATAGAACAAACGCGTCATGTAGATTTGTCTATCTTTTCTCAAAATCTATTTCCAAAAATCCAAATGGACCTCACCGAATGGTTGCCCCAACTCCTTCCAATACCACTTTAAACCACTTTCCATTAAATATGATCACGGAGAAGCTACGATAATCCACTGAGATAACACTTCACAAGTTTCCAAAATACTCCATCTCATCTACAATGGTATTCGAATCTATGGCCCACCATAAGCTCTCTTGCTTAAACTTTACCATGACACCACAATCCATTGTGGAGTGCATCTTGTTGATGTGCTCAACATGGAAATGTCACCCACACGACCATGCCACACTATAGATTTTATACTATATAGTGAAATGACTAGAATATTTATCACATATAATCTAGATACGATAGCTTATAAAACATGCGATCACCTTCGGTCTACATCCCCTCGAGAATTTCCACTCCTCGGTAGAGACCTCTATCCCTTCACAAGAAGATGTGATCAAAGCTCCATGTATCCATCGCATAGACATAAATTGTGGCATCTCCTCCATGCCCTCAAGATATCAAATCGGTTGATGGTGTGTACTACATCAAAATTTCGATCCCATTTCTTCATGATCTTTTCTGGCCTGGTCGTACCTAGCAAGCCTCTTCTCCATGGATACATGATGTAACATACAAAAATGATTCACTTTCTCCTCCATGGCGACATTCATTATTTTTTATACTCCATTTCCAACCACCACATCTCTACTTAGTCTATCATCGTCCTTTAGCAACCATAGTATAGTATACTATTGTATCTGAATCCATAGTTAGTAGTCACTCTAAAATATGCACTAATGCCTCCGACACCAATCAACCTTTAGCTATGCTACCTTTTCTGGCCAAGCTCATTGTCACACAGAGCCCTTCACAGTTTTCATGAAGTGCTCCAAGAAGAAGATCCATTGTGTATGGATGGGTCCCACAATATCCACTTCATCTATAATATACACCAGGAGGTGAGTTTGTATTATGAGCATGTTGGTAGGTAGGTACTTCTCAAAGAGACTGACTGTCTCCACCACTCCCTGACTTGAGGATTCAATAGAGGATGTCTTGATCTCCTCTGTGAGATCCATTACACTAAATTCGATAACCTGTAAATTGCATTGCGTATTTCTAGAGTGAGACATCTTGCGATCACAATCAATAGTACAAACTGTCACAAATGAAGAAGCATTACGAACACTAAGTAGACACTAAATAGCAAAATACATAGGCTACTTGCAACCAAGGTCAAATAAAACTTAACATATCTTATGCCAATCATGGGATTTTAGTCCTAATCGTTGGTCCTCTTTAGAGAAAGTAGACCTGAGGGAATGCATCATACTTGTCAAGGGTGAGGGATAATTTGCTTCACAATGTGCTCCTTTTTAGTGGGTAGGACCCAAGGAGCATGAGGTAATTGCAAGTGACCATCAGTGCTTGACTATGGCCAAAGCACCTCCATCTTATCTACCTCCTTCAAATCCATTCATACCCTTGCAATGTCTCTCTTTCCTGTGATGTGGTCCCATAATAAGCTGCCCACATTCTTCAAAATATACATGGGATCCAACAAATGGTTGATTTTTAAGTGGGTCCAATATGGCAGCGATTTCTAAGTGGGTCCAATATGGCAGCTCGTAGAAAATCGAGAATCATCACATTCTATTCGGATGTGACTCCTTGTGGACCACTTTCAACTCATACCAACTTTGGGCATTCATTTGTGCTAGAGGTCATCCAAGAAAATCTTCCCTTAGTTCATGTTACGCATCAAGAAAGTGGTGTATCCTTGATATACCATCTTCTTCATGGTTCATGACCTTCAGGAGTCTAACTATGGCCCACACAATGGACATGCATGATAACCTAAGGTAACTAGACTTGTCACAACACCCTATATTTAGCTAACAACACAAGCTCGAACAAGCTATGTTAGATATCACCAATGAGAATGGAAGCCCACTTACTCGAGTACTACCCAAATCCCAGAAAGTCATTCATGGTCCACATGATAATGACTCATATATTAGTAGACCATTGACCATCATGCTTGCTCATGTCTTCCATAGTGACCCCCTCCTTCCACAAAATTTGAGCTCATCAACTAATGGATGGAGGCAAATGTCCATGTCCCTAACTTTATAGTGCCCGAGAATGAGCAAGCTAAGGATCGTGTGTCCTTTCTTTGTAGAAATCCATGGCGAGGGATGTTGTAGTTAACAAGGACTACATGCCACACAATCTAAGAAGTTGAGTGGAGACCAAATGGATTCATGCCATCCATAGCAAGATTGAGTAGAAGATTCCTTGGCTCTTGTGTAAAGCCTGGTTGGAGTCAATGTGGCTCCATGCATGTGAATCTACTAATATTCGTTGGACTCCATCTACGGATCTATTATGATCATGCCATGTTGTCAAGCTCTCCATGCCCGATGTATAAAACATGTGACATGCATGTGATATAAGTAGAAAGTGTCTAAGAGCTTTTTGAGGGATGGTTTACCCTTGCAAGTCTTATTGATACTTGTGAGCACCACACTTTGGACATGTCTCCATAGTCCCATAGTCTCCTCAAAACAGCACACAATTGTTGATGCATCCATAGATGTTATTCTATTCAATGCCAATCTTTTGTAACACCAACCACACATCATCTTGGGACTCATGCTGATATCATGTTTCTAGGTGGTAATATATGATACTTTAGCAACCTTTAAAAGAAATCAGAAGATGCCTTGAAAAGCACAATAAGTGTTTTTTATAATAGAGTCAAAAAAATCAACAAAGCGTAGAATGTACCTAAACAACTTGATCACACTCGCATTGCTCCACTCATACTTTGCCTACACACTTAGGAGTGCAAGCAGTGTCTTTATAAAAGATAATTGATATCCATCATATAATGTTGTGGATGCTTCCTATCTTAGTGGTAAGATCAGATGACTTGACATCCATGGGTATTAATACATCGATCATTGCCACCATCTCAAGCTCCAAGATTGGAGGAAGGTCCGAAAGGCCAATTATCTTCTCTGATATCGAGGGTGTAGACTGTTTGTGCCCTCCAATTGGTGTATCGGCTTAGGTACTCCATCCATCATACTCCCATGAACTCTTCTAACAGGTTGCAAAAGGTGCATTCCTTGGGATAAGGCGTTACCTCCTTGTACAAATTTCATGGGTGTGTCTAATATTTTTGTATATGATATTCAATTACTTTGTGAATATAAAGCATGATGGATACACACTTTTCTTTCCATTCACTCAAAGTATGAGATCACTTAATCAATTATATTTGATTGAAACTCACCAAAGCATCGTATGTGTTCTATGGACAAGCGATGCTTTCATCTGATTGCTAGCTTGCATTGAGTGCAAGGATACATGACACGCTAATTAAGATACACCTCGTGATCTTGGACATCATGACCATCATCATTCTCCATTTGGTCTATGTTATGGAAAACAATAGGTTTTTATTCTCCTCATTGATTATCTTTCTTCATTTTAATCTCTACTCCTCTTTCTCTCCCTTTCGCTTTATTTGTTTGCCTCCCTCCATCTCTCTTTGTTAATTCTTTTTCTCTCCATGTCTCTCTATCTTTATCTATCCCCCTCTTTATTTCTCTCCCCACCCCTCTTTCTCTCTCTTTTCCCTTTTTTAATTTGCCTCCCTTCATCCTTCTTTATTTCTCTTCTCACCTTTCAAAATCTCTCTCTTTTTTGTTTTTTATTTTCCTCCCTTCATCCTTCTTTGTTTCTCTCTCTCCCCTCTCTCTTCCTCTCTCAATGTTTCTTACTCTCCCCCATCTTCCCTCCCCACTCTCACATCTTCTCTCTTTTCCTTTTCCTCCCTTCTTCTCTTTATGTATTTCTCTCTTTTCCTCTCCATTTGCACTCGACACATCTTGTTACAATTAAAATCAAAGATAGAAAATAAAAAACTCAAAAAGTAAGACATTGAAAGACCCTCTCTCCCCACCCCTCTTTGTATCTATATTCCTCCTCTCTCTTTATTTTTCTATCATTTTGTTCTCTCTAATTCTCTCATTGTTTCCATTTTTCTCTCTCCTTCTCTATTTGTTGTTCTCTCTTTTTCTCCCTCTTTTTGTCCCTTTTTGTCCCCCTCTCTTTCTAGCTCTTTCTTTTTTTTAAAACTCTCATTCTTCTCTTTACCTCACCCTTTTATCCATCTCTTCCTTCACTCTCCGTTTCTTTTTCTCTCCCTCCTCTCTTTCTTTCTCTCTTTCTCTTTCTTTTTTGCCTCTCTCTTTGTTCCTCTCCCCCCTCATTGTTTCTCTCACTCAATCTCCTCTCTCCCTCCCTTTCTCTCTCTCTTCCTCTCTTTCTTTGTTACCTTTCCTCCTTTTTTCTCTCTCATTCTCTTACTTTCTTCTTCTTCCTCTCTCCTTTGATATCTTTCTCTCTCTCTCTTTCAATATATCTCATTACAAAGAAAAACAAAAAAAAGAAAAGAAGAAAACACAAGAACAAAGCAAGAAGAAGCAATGTACCTACCATAAAGGCCTAAGGATGGATTTTTTGTCTCCTCTTCGCGGTGTCTCTTCTTTTTCCCTTGCGCACTTCTCTCTCTTCTTCGTGTACACAATGGTGGAGGTGGTGAGAAGCTCTCATTCTCTCTCTTTTCCTCTTCCTCTCACTCTCCCTCTCAAAGCAACGATCTCTCTTACTCTCTCTTTTTCTCTCTCTTGAAAATGTTTACAGCAAATGCCTTACTCGAATTTTCAGCCTTTTTTTTCTCAGATGTCATCGCTATTTGCATTGCAAATAGCATGACTATTAGCGTAGTGATACAAATAGTGAAGCCGCTATTTTACATCGCAAGTGACCATCACTATTTGCTGATTCCCTTGTAGTGCATGTCATAACCCCTAGACACAATCCAAAAATCAAGACTGAACCATAGACTTAGATAATCAAAATTAATATAGATGGACAAGACCGATGTCTCTAACCAAGAAACCCGAATCTCCATAAGTGTATGGCATATACTTACGGTGTGGTAAAGTAGTTACGTGAAAATTACATTACTCATTTTTATTAGATGATAAATTAATCACAGTTTATAATTAAATTATCAAATAAATGCATGGTGATTCATATTTGCATCTCAACCCCTCCTACTTAGATTGACTTGACTTGACTGGACTAGGGGTCTCTATAAATGTTATTTTTTAAAAAAAATTAGATGATATGTGGTGCAAAGTGCATATATGCATGACTTCGAGGGGTTCATTATTATTTACAAAATGAACTTTTTGTATAGCATATGTGCATGTGCACTATGAATGGATTTTTATTCACAAGATTAAGTGGGTTATGGTACTATACGTGTGTGCAACGGTGGGGTTTCTTTTATAAATTAACGACCAATTCTTTTTACGTAAAGATTTATGAGATGCATTCTGTTTGTTTGGTGGGTGCAACAGTCAGTCGAGTTTTAGTTACAACTATATGTGTGTTACTGTGCTTGTGAAGAAGGAAAAAAGGAAAAGAACTTGGCGGAGTGTGAACACCCGCAAGGTTTGATGTGCAAATTTCCACTTCCAAACAAGCCATAGAACAAAAAAATCCACTTACAAAAACAACAGGTTGACTAGGTGACAGTCGACCTCTTGTAAGATACGAAGATACTAATATTAATACCATGGTAAAATAAAAAGAAGGGAGACAAGGAAGGGTTTGTCACTTAGGTGCTCATGTGTTGAGGTTTTTTGTTTTTAACATTTTAAAATTTTCTTTGTATTTTTATATTCTATTTTGTGTGGTGTTTGAATCCTTAGAACTTTTGAAGTTGCATATTGGGTTGTGTTTAAAATTTGTTTTGTAGATCTCATGTTACATTTGATATGAATGGGACTTGAAGCATTTTGATTGGTTTGTTGGATTATTTTTTTTTCTATTGGGTTTGTTGTTTTTTTTTTCTTGTTTTTTTTCAAAAATTTTGAGTAATCGAATATTGAAAATGTGAAAAATAATTTTAATAAAATTTAATAGCTATTTTTAAAAATTATTCTTAGATTTCCAAGCATTTTCTCATTTTATAAGTTATTTTTAATATAAATAAATGTTTTTCATTGTTTTTTTAATTTATAAATATTGTGGCTATTTATAATCATGAAGTTTTTTTGGAAAATTTTGGGATTTTAAAAATTTTATGCTTTATTATTATTTTTTTCCAAATTTTAATAATTTTTTAAGATATTTTAAAATTTTAATGATTTTTTATTTTTTAAGTACAGAGGATTAAAATAATCAAGATCGAGACAGTGGGGTACTCAATGGTGGTGGTGCGTGTGAACGATAACTCCATGGCACGAGCGAAACAGCAAAAGGGTTGGGGGGGGGGGGGGGGGGGTAAAATGGGTGGGGGGAGAGGTGGAGACAAGGGTGTGGGTAGGGGGGAGAGGGGATCAAGGGTGGATAGGGGGGTAGAGGTGGGCAGGTAAAGGGGTGGGAATGGGGGCTGCGAGGGGTGGGGGTGGGGAAAGAGGGAGGGGCGGGTAGGAGGGAACGAGGGGTGGGGATCGGGGGGTGGTGTGGAGGAGGAGTAGGGGATGTGGAGCGTGCAACAGCACAGTAGGCAGGCATTGTAGGAGGCAAGCAGTGATGACTGGTGGCCTAAGCGACGCGACAGAAGGGGAAGAGGAAGACAGAGAAGGGTGGAGGGAGAGGAAGGAGGGGGGCAAGGGAGATAACAGGTAGGGAGGGGAGGAGCAAGGAGGAGGGGAAGGAGATGACAAGGATGAGAAAGAAAGGAGGGGAGGGGAGGAGGAAGGAGGGGGAAGATGGTGTGAGGGGAGGGAGCGCATAGAGGGGGGCTCAGGGAGAGAGAAAGAGAGAGAAGGAAGGAGGAGAGGAACGAGAAGGGAGATGGTTGGGGAGGGGGTAAAATTTTTTTAAAATGGTTTTTGTTTTAAATAAAAAATTGATTTGTAATTTTTTTGTTAAAAAGGAAAGCATGCCCCCTTATCCCATGTAACAATGTGGGTAGCGGGTTAAAAATTTTGTGTTGATAGGAACATATAGGAGCGCGGAGAACCCCTAGGGTAGCCAAACGCGACAACACAATGAAGGCTTGGCACATATTTTGAGGTGAAAACCAACCAAACATGAGGCATGCGAGGGAAAAAATAGCAACAATTGGACGGAAAAAATAATTTAGAGGGACTTGCGCATCAAGAGGGATTCACGTGGAAAAAGATGAAAAATTGACCATTAAAAATCACATGAAAATTAATTTGGCAAAATTCGTTAGTTGGAACGTAATGCAAAAAGAAGGAAAATTGTTTGGTAATGAGGAGTCAAAAAAGCCTATAATGTCAAAATGTAGCTTCGACAAGAATAGAACCTATTTGCATGGGAAAAACAGAAAAAGAAAACCCAAAAACGAAATCAAAAATTAATAACAAAAAATCAAAAAGTTGGAATGGAAGACAACAAGAAGGAAAAATGTGCAAAGTGACAAGTTAGAGAGGGCTATCTAGTTGAAACATAGTTCCGATGGCAAATGGGGTGGTTCGCATGACAAAATGATAAAACACACTAGAAAATTTGAACAAAAATTAATTCCAAACAATTTGTAAGTTGAAACAAGGGGAAGCAAAAAATAAAAATATCTAAGGAATGGTGGGTGACAGGTTATCACGCCAGAATGCGATTCTGGTGGAAGAAAGGCATGTTCATGTGGAACAAAGGGGCAAAAATGCATAATGAAACACAACTAAAAATAAATAACAAAAATTCAGATGGTTGGAATGAGGGGGAGGAAAAAGGAAAGATGTATGGGGGAACCAATATCTCAAGGCTATCTAAACAGAATGCCATTCTAACGAGAATAGTGTGTGTTCATATGAAAAAAATAAAAATTATGTAAAAAGAAACCCGCAAACACACAAAAATAAATAATAACCAATCTATGCATTGGAAAGATGGGTCTCCAAAGAAAAATTATTTAAGAAAAGGAAAGGATTAGGCTATCACATTAAATTGTAATTCTGGCGTAAAAAATGTGTATTCGCATGGAAACACATTCAATTTACGCAAAATTCTTCAAAAATTCATAGCTCATGAATCATGACTCGGAACTAAGGGCCATAAAAAGGAAAAGTAGTCACATTTGAAGGGAAAAACAAGGCCATAGGATCAGATTGCAATTGCGGTAAATGCAGGATGCATTCACACGGAGGATAAGAAAAATGATAAAACAACCAACAGGGTGAGGGAAGACCGTGGAAATGGGTTAGAATAGGGTAGTTGGGTGATTAAGGGACCTCAATAAAGCATAAGGAAAATAAGAGATCATGTAAAGATCAATTAATAGGATGTTCGCAAATGTATGCAACCGAGATGTGTAGGGACACGTCCCCACACTTAAGACATGAATAGATCAGGTTGACTAATGAACTAGGGCACACTTGACCAAGACCCATACCCATATGTCCCCACACTTAAAACATGACATACACATAAATTGATGCAAGAGGTAAGGTTAGAAATACTTGGCCCAATCAGTTGGTTTTGATGATGGAGATCGTCATTGATATGCGTCGGGGAGTCAAAGTCTGCCATAGGAGATACCAAGGCTCACCACAATAAACTTGTGACATGGCAAGGACTATGCAGCCGCACCCAAGGAGGTAGCATTGTCAATGAAGTTTTGATAAGCCATCTTCAATGGTGAAGAAGATAACACTTAATCTCGACAATCACTCATGTTGAAATGATAGATTAGTCACTCATCCCATCACTTACATCACTCAAGGAAAATAATTGAAACCCATATCTCACACCTAGTTTAAAAATCGGCAAGAAGGATGGTTCAAAACAAGTATGCCATTGTGCACAATTGAGCCTTGTAGTAGTGCAATGCGCCAAATAGAGTAATGTGGTATAGTGGTGGTGGAGGTCTCTCCTGTGTGTGGATAGAGAAACAAGAATGTACCCAATGCTAATTGTCATAACATCCCTTAATCCTCACCTCTCAGTTGTTGATGAAGGGAAAATTAATCATGCTCAGCCTACCCTCTGTCTCATGCTTTGTTGAGAGGTACAGGAGGGCAATTGAATTTCTGACAAAGGGGAATTTGGGTTTGAACTAGTTTATGAACTCACACTGTCAATAGTGGCTTAATGTCAAACTAGCTTGTGAAATGCAAGTGTAAAAGAATTTGTTATAATTATGCTTTTTAAAGCCTTAGTTCAAAGGATATTTTGAAATAATATTAAAGAAAAAATATCATGGATTGTTTGATTCATTCTATTGAACTTCTGTTTTGTTCTATTTCTCTTTCATATGAGAGGTTGGAATGATGATTGATGGAGTTTGAGAGTGTTTATAATATTATTGAATGATTCTTGATGGTTTGAATGGTTTTAGTTGAGCTAAATGCTTTTTGATGATTTTCTGTTACGCTTCTATTGATTGTCTATAGAGCCTCTGTTTTTGTTTTTCTTTTGATTTGTATGCCTCTGTAGAGTGTTCTATGGGATGAATGTGTAGCTTGGAAAATTTTCTAATATTGGAAAGAGATAAATATAAGTTTAAAATAGCTCAAAGAAGCAGAAGTAGCTAGTAAAGCCTTAAGTGAAGACTGAAGTGACAATGACATTGTTGAGCTGTGAAAGGACACTTTAGTGGCTTTGGTGACCCTTCACGTCAAACATACCTCTTGGGAGGGGTATCCACCACCAAAGAGGGTTTATGGATTATTATTCTTGATTATTCCAATGTACCATTGAGAGAGATCATGTGTGAGGGAGATAGAGAGTGAGAGATAGCCAATTTCTTCATGCAAAACAATGTATCTATGAGTGAGAGATCAAGAGAGAGACTATGAAAACAATGAAACTATTGAAGATAAATCTATGTGATGAATTCCATTCAAAATGGAGAATTATTTTGTGTTCTCTTGTTCTTTAGATGAAGAATATGAAAAACATGCTTGTTGATGAAAATCATATTTTTTTGTGGTGTTGTTTTTCTTCTTGTGGTTGATTCAAATATGAAAAACATTATTGTTGATGATGCAAGATAGATTTCCTTGCAGTAGATTCCCTGTTTTCTTGGTGTCTCTCTTAGGGTTCCATGTTTTTGGTACACACATTGGGGAAACTACCATGAACAAGCACCAAGAGAGGTTGAAAATGGAAGAAGTGGCACTGTTGAAGAGAAAGAAAATAAAATAAGATTGGAGAATCCCTACTACTATTGAAGAATTGGAGATCTTCATTGCCAAAGCCACTTTCTATAAGAAGTGCATCCCTCAATAGCGGACGAATGTCACTATCTTGATGCAGAATCTATGTGACCAAACTAATCTTGGTGTCCTCTTAAGCTATAGAAAGTTGTATCACAATCGCCAATTATTTTCCACAAAACTAAAAAGTGAAGCAATAATAGAGAGAATGACCACCCATGGGAGATTAAGCCTTCATTGAATAATTTCTAGACATCATCAAGTGGGAGATTGTGGCAAAGTTTCAAGAGTCGTGGTTAGTTGAATTTTACAAGAATAAGAAGGAAAATAATTGGAATTTGTTCGTGAATGCTCAACGACAAGATACATGGGATGCTTGGTGCAATGACAACCTTCTGTTTGTCCAACTAGCAGCCCATTGGAAGCTAGTAGACAAAGTGTTCTTCATAAGTTGGTACTATCAAGACAATGGCACTATGGCGATCCTCATAAGAATGAGTTTCAATACTTTCAGAACGAAATATCTTCCCCTCTATAGTGGAATGAATATTCAATTTAGAGATGTTGAAAAGAAGGAAGTAGAAGAAATATTGATGATAGTCTAGAAAATGTAGTCCCATTACCCATCTTAAAGGGAGAGTATAATGAAGACCCTAATCTTCATGTAGCTGAGCTCATGCTAGCATGTGTAGCCAACAATGCTAGAATCCCCAAGCATTGATTAGCAATATTCCCTGCCACTTTCAAAGGCGCAGCGTTTCAGTGGTATAAGAGACAAGCAATAGGAACTTTTTGACACATGGAACGACCTGAAGTTGGTCTCCAATAGTTTTCCCATGGCAACTCAATAATAATAGTGGAATCCTACCAACTTGAACCAACAACCACCCATCTCAATAGGAACTCTAAATCAAAATCAAAATCGAGGACCCTCTGGATCAATTTGAAGAATTGAGGACCCTTTGGACCAAAAGTACTCTAGAAGGAGAAAATTTGAAGGATTACCTATCCAATTCAGTTGCAACCATCAAGAAAGAGTCGATGGATGTAATTAAAGAATAGTTGTAGATGCTAAAGATGAATACTGCCAATATATATAGTCCTACAGGAGGTGGAAGAGATGTGATGTGATCTAATAGATAGTGCAAAAGGTGCCATCAATCAGGACATTTAGCCACTGAATGTACCCAAAAAGTGACTGTCCCTGGTGCCTTTTGTACGCACTATTTAAGAAAGAACCATACACAAGATATTTGCTCTCTGAAGGAGATGTATTAAAGAAGGAAGAAAGATGAAGAAGCAAGATTCAACTTGTTGGAATCCAAGATAGTCTAGGATATTGGACCAAATCCTAGAGATTTTGGTCCTAATTTCAGCCCAAGGAGTTTTCCCTCTCAGAGTTATAGAAGATGATAGTCTAGCAATGACCAAAGATCAACGGTGGAGTGTTACAAACCCTAGAAGGTCCATAGACTACAAACCCTTATGTAGTCAATGTAAAGAAAAAGGCCATATTGCAAAAGACTATCACGGTTGTCCTACTCTTGTAAAAGCTACTCCTGATACACAACAAAAGATCCAAGAACCTACCTCTAATTTGGTGGAATTGGAAGTTTCCACAATAACAGGTGCCAAGAAAAGAGAACCCACTATTTCAAAAGAAAATGTTCCCTATGCCAAAATAGTGAAGTTCCATCTTCCCAAAGAGAAACGGAATAATACATATGAAAATGATACAATATAGAGCCATCTAGTGGTATAGAAGGATACAAAGATAGTTACAGAGACAAGACCAGAGGTCTAAGAGATAGAGAATGTAGAACTACCCCTAGTGGTAGAAGAAGGGCAGATGTTGCCATTGTTGGAAGAAAGAGGAAAGATAAAAGTGGGTGTTGCTCCATTCCCTAGCCAATTAGAGAAGTCTCTAGATCCTATTAAACAGTATAACTTGGTCAAACATCTAAACACCTTCAAACCAAATCTAACATTTAGATAGTTGTTGATGTTGTCTCCTAGCTATTGAAATAAATTTAAAAGCATGTTGTAAGAAGACAAGACCTAAGGATTGCTCCCACAACTACCTCAAGTCCAACAAAGCCCCAAAACCTATGAAAGAAGTAGATGTGGATAATGCCTTTCTAGATCTTGGTACTCTAGAGATTAGTGTGTGGATTGAAGGTTACTTTATTGTAGATGCATTGATTGATGGTGGTTCATCAGTGAACATAATGTCAAATGTGAGAATGAAGAATCTAGACTGGCAAGGTATGCAGCTTGCGCAATGGCTTATCAAATTGGCAAACCAAAGTAGAATTAAGCCTTTGGGCATTCTCGCATATGTGAAAACAACCCTTACACAAAAAAGATTATTGGATGACCTATTTGGTAGTAAAACCAAGTTCCTACAAGACCTCATATCCTCTGCTACCTGGGAAGACCATGGCTTATTAAAGTTTGACACTATAAGCTAACTCCTTAAGGAAGCAAATTTTTTGTCAATGGGTGAATATCTCCCTAAACTTGAAATGACTTTGAAAATCACCTCTAGCAGTGAGATAGAGGCATGGCTGTACTATTCTCCCTATTACATGGCTGTAGCAGTAGAGCGAGAGCCAGAAGCAAAGATAAAGCTAGGTTAGGGTCAAGTAGAAGTAGAGGTAGAGGATACAACAGAGAATCTGTTCTTCTCTTACAGAGCCCCTACAAAGACAGAGATAGAGTCTAAAGAGAAATATGATGATCATGCAGAAGAAGATTGTAAAAGCACATTGGAAGAATCTATCTAGTGTGAAGAGGATGCATACCAAGGGATATCAAACAACATAAATGAGAAGAGAGGAATGAAAAAACTGTAACATTTGGATTATTTTACAAAGAATAGTAGTTTACAACACGAAGTCCAATAAAGCACATCCTGATTGGGTGTGAAGGAGGGGATTGCTACTTACAAAATCAAACTGATACTATATTACTAAAAACTAATATGAGTAGCCTACACTACATGTGTTGAAGACCACTCTTACCTTCTATCCTTGTCCACCCATATAAAGTTTTACATTATTCTTGCCCATGATACATAAATTACAATAAGTTTATGTGTTGCCCTTATTAATTCCAAAAGCTAGAGATCCCATGCTAATAGAGAGAATAACAACAATACCCTTTGGATTGGCTAATGAGTAGCAGCATATGCAAAATATCCATAAGAAATGGATTAAGCATAATAAGCCTTCCTTGAGCAGTGGCTCTTGTCACTCTAATCTACCCTTCTCAAGAGAGAATGATGACTATGTACTGTGCCAACAACCACCATCCCTATAGCCCAAATAGAACTCCGAAGGTTCCTGTTGTGTGACATTCCTAGAGGCATTCTCAGAAGATGAGTTCTCGAGTCAAGAGATAAATAACTCTCTCACCAAACGTGAAACAACCTTGATATCCTTTCAACATCTCAAAGAGCAAGCCCAATCCTCGTTGAAAGAGGAAGTCAGTTCTAGTGGTGTATCAAAATAGAAGATCACTCTTTTGAATGAGTTAGATCTATATCCAAAAGCAGTCCGTGGGACCTTCATCCGTGTAGTGGAAGGTGAATAGCAATTGACTTTTGTGGGTATGAATGCTACTAAACAACACTTAAAGGTGGGTATCAATCTTCCAGAAGAGGAGTTATCAATCCTACATGACCTTGTGAAGGAGAACTTGGACGTATTTTCATGGTCCTACAAAGATCTAAAGAAAATTGATCCCATAATGTGTTAGTATCACATCAACCTAGAGCCTGATGCTAAGCTTGTGAGGCAAAGACAGAGACACATGAATCCTAATTACTTAGCCCTTATGAAAGCCGAATAGAATGGAAAGTTACGAATATGTATGACTTCCAAAAGCTGAACTCCAAGACTAAGAATTATCATTTTCTTAACCCTTTTACAAACCAACTATTGAACACAGTGGCTAGACATGAGCTTTATTCCCTCTTAGATGGATTCAACAGATACAACCAAGTCCAAATCACAAAAGAAGATCAATCCAAAACAACCTTCACAACATAATGGAAAACTTATGTCTGCATAATAATGCCATCATTTGGGCTCTATAACACTCCTGATACCTTCCAACGAGTGATGATGGCTACATTCCAAAATCACCTACATGATTTCATTGAGGTATACCTAGATGGCCTCTGTGTCTATAGCCTAGTTCGTGAGCATTGGGGACACCTAGAGCAATGTTTTGACATATGTCAAGAGTATGGGATCTCTCTCAATCTAGAAAAATGCATCTTCGGAGTCCTTTCACAAGTTTTTTTGGGCCACATTGTCTCTGCACAAGGGATAGCAATAGATCCTTCCAAGATCAAGAAGATTGTATCTCTAACAGAGCCAATTAACATCAAACCATTGAGAGGATTCCTTGGCCATGTGGGCTATTACAATTATTTGAGTGATGTGAGCTTTCATCCTAACTAGATGGGAATGTGAGTATGGGTTGCCCTTTGTATTTATCAAATGAGTGAGAGACAGAGAGGGGGGTGACTGACCAGTCTTTGTCTTTTAAATCCAAAAGAGATGTGAAATGTGTGAATGGAGCATTGCACACACAGGCTGGGTCTCTCAATGCACAAAGCATGATTTGTTCCTCTGCACAACATTTTAAGTCTCCCTGGCCTTCCTTCTTATACTATATGCCAGTGTAGGGTGGAATACACTATTGCACCATCGATTGCACACAAGGCATACAACCTTCACACAAGTGGTAGTGAGAATTACATCAACGAGTGGTGAACCATCATTATTTACCACACTAGGGCCACCATTGCTGGACAAAGTAGCACCACCATTATTAGTTGCAGTAGGGCCACCATTGTCTGCCACCAAGGGACCTTCGTCACTCATAGTAAGCTCAATAGATTTGGAATAGATCCTTCCAAGATCAAGAAGATTGTATCTCTAACATTTCCAATTAACATCAAACCATTGAGAGGATTCCTTGGCCATGTGGTCTATTACAATTATTTGAGTGATGTGAGCTTTCATCCTAACTAGATGGGAATGTGAGTATGGGTTGCCCTTTGTATTTATCAAATGAGTGAGAGATAGAGAGTGGGGTGACTGACCAGTCTTTGTCTTTTAAATCCAAAAGAGAGGTGAGATGTGTGAATGGAGTGTTGCACGCATAGGCTGGGCCTCTCAATGCACAAAGCATGATTTGTTCCTATGCACAACACTTTAAGTCTCCCTGGCCTTCCTTCTTGTACTATATGCCAGTGTAGGGTGGAATACACTACTGCACCATCAATTGCACACAAGGCATACAACCTTCACACAAGTGGTAGTGAGAATTACATCAATGAGTGGCGAACCATCATTATTTACCACACTAGGGCCACCATTGCTGGACACAGTAGCACCACCATTATTAGTTGCAGTAGGGCCACCATTGTCTGCCACCAAGGGACCTTCGTCACTCACAGTACGCTCACTAGATTTGGAAGAGTGTTGAGCTCTTGCTCTTGCAGGTGCCTTCTTGATAGGAAGCTTGGAACATACCATGGGTGTGATGATGAAGGATAGAAAGGTGGAGGGTAGAGTGAAGAGTAATGGAAAAAAATGAAAGAAGAGACTTGACTTAAGTACGAAACTTTTAAACTTACTATGGTGTAAATGAACTTTAAAATTATCATTTAATTTCACTTCTCCACCCTATCCCTACCTCTCTATGTCTCCTACCACTCCCCTCATGCCCCTCTTTGTCTAGGCCAGTGAATGTTCCAAGGTTTGGAAGTTTCATCTCTTTGTCTTAGGATTTCAAAATTCACTTTTCATAATTTAAAAGCATAGTTCGGAATCAACTTTGAAAAACATAGTGACAAACCTTCAAAATTTTAAACAAAATTTGCAAGACATCTCATGTTAAAGATAGGATTATTGATGTGTCATATCTTGCCTATGCTCTCTCGTAGACTCTAAATGCATCAAAAGGATTATCTTTATCTAGGTCTCCATTTCTTGCCATCTCTCTCTTGGGCTACCAACCATTCTGTGTGGTGTTGTCTAGCTGTGTTGTTTTCATATCTTGTTTTTCTCACTTCATATATTTCCCTACTTATAAATTTTGCTTGAGAGGTTTTGGACTTCTTTTCTTTTTTCTCATATCGTATCTCTAATCTCCTATACCACCATTATAATAATTGCCTCATAGAAATGGAATCATTGATACCACCTACATGATCAGTTGCCTTTTGAAAAGCATAGCGAGCTTGCCAATGAGATCGTTTCATGCCTTGAGTTGACCATATTGCCAAACTTCCTTGATCTACAAAGTATGGACCATGTGCTTCAAGTATATGTTGCACAAGAACAAAGTTTAGAAACACAAACTATTTTGAAATGATGATATTTTTTTGAAATGGTGACACTACTAACCATGTAGTGTGTTATATTGTTTGTAGTCCATGCCTCCACCATGGAGTTATGAAATTTAGCAACTGTCTCTTTAAATTTATTGGCATCACCATCCCTAAACCTCAACTTTTGTAAGAGAACTACTAATCTATCTAGGTGTATCCACTCTTCTGCCTTTACAATCCTCGTTCATCCCCCATTGCTCCAATCCAGAATAGCAAGGTGCAACTTTTTCCATGCTTCATACTTCTCTGGTTGTTTTACAAGTATATTGCCTTCCTCATCTTGAGGTGGAGATATAAACTTCCTAGCCTTGGGGTTTACAAGGGATATTTCCACTCTTTCCTAGTTTTTTCTCGTCCTTTTTTATTTCTACTTGGCCCTTGTGCAATCCAACTTTAGAGAGGACTTGTTCTACTTTCTTGCATGTAGCATCATCTTCTAACACAGGCTGCATCTTGTATGCAAAGCATATATATTCATATACTAGCTTCTCAATTATTCTAACCAAACAATGCAATGTGCAAAAGTGAACCCTTGTTAGTGGTATTTTCAAAATAGGTCGCAAGTTTGGATCCGCTGGAACTAGCATTCCATTTCTCATGACTTTTTGATCACATGTTGGAGCACCTTGTTGTCCTGCCTTGGCAAGCCATTCTTTCTTTCCATCTTTCCCTTTCTTCCTAGTTTGCATGCAGTATATGCATGGAAATTTTGCATTCGTTGCATTTGACAAACCAAACATACACTTCAATGTTTCTAAATCACCTACAAGATGCCATTCAACTTGATAGTCTCCAAACCCCTCGATGTGTACAATTACTCCATTATTTTGCTGTTGAATAACACTGGGTATATTAGTGAGGTTTTAAAAAACTTTAAGTACTTCATGGTCCTCCTTTGGTACTTCAAATGATGCAAGCCACCATATTTCATTCTCTAACTGTACACTGAAGTATAAATGATGGTTTTCATCGATGTTGGGATCCAATGCTCGATTCATAAGTGTTATACTTACACGTTCAAGTTTTTTCCCCTTAATAATCTCACTCTCATCAAGTTTGAGGACAAGCTTGCCTCTATATTTTTCCATAGACATATTGTAGAACTTGACCATAGCAATCTGAACCGTACATATATCCAATACAAAGTTGTTGGTTGCATTCAATACAAATGCAACTTCTTTGGAACCATACTTCAATATGTGTGTATTTTCCAAATGTGTTGGCTCGCCAATTAGTTCTAAAACTTACTCATTTAGTTGTTTTCGAGCCTTCTTCACGTGAAATAGTTTTGGCAGAGGCATTACTCACTTAGTTTTGAAGACTTGCTTAAATCATGTATCCAGTTGTTGATAGAGCATACTATACGACTCAGAACTCATTCCCACCTTGTCACATAATCCTTGAGCATATGTAGCAGTAAACAAGTTGCTCACATCCCTAAGATGTTCACTTGCGACACCATCTACAATGTCCCTAAATTTACTATTTTCCAATGCATTTTTGACCATATCCTTGCTTAGGACTTTGGCAATAGTATCATTCTCTAGATGAGGGAACATATTTCTCATTGTATCAGATTGAGCATATATCCGATCCGTCTATGATATTGCCCACTTCCTTTGGTTAATTGGTGAATTGGTTTAACTAATCGGATTCGCTGACGTGCTTCTTTGGTTTTTAAAGTGGGCCCAATCTCCAATTTTTTTTGTGAGCTTTCTCTTTATGTTTCGATTCTTCTTCTCCAAGTCCATAACTTTAGACTGTAACTCCATATTTTGCACGTGTGTAGCCTGCATAGCATCTTCAATGAGAGACATTGCTTGTTGTAGGCTATGGTTCTTCTTATCCTTCTCAGCCAATAATCTATCATTTTCCATCAAAGACTGCATATTCCCTTGAAATATTGTCTGCATATTTGTCAAGGCTTAATGAACCCCTGCTAATCCTTATGTGACAAGTCTGCATGTGTATCCATACAATCCTTCATTGCCTTCACAAACAAACTTTACAAATGATGTAAGCCCTTCTAATTGTGGTAACTTTTGAGTGACTAGATCGGGTGGATAAATGCACCCATCAACCCAAAGATCCATGTTTTTTTTCCCTGCATTTCTTTCTTGTTGCATCCTATATCTTATTACATCATCCCTTTCTACAATTCTTTTGAACATTTGTGCATATTCATCCTCCAATTGAAAGTGAATATCTCTCTTTCTCTTGGTACATCCTACACCTCCATCCTGTAAAGAAAAATATATGCCAATTTTAACTTGGATTAATATTCAAATCACACAATTACACCCCTTTGATTCACTATATTTGTGTTCTTTTTTACCCAGTTGGATCTTTTCTCTTTCTCTTGATTTTAGTCATAACAAACCCTAACTAATCCCTAATCTACTTGTAATCATAGCTTTTAATCTACCTCTAATTAGCGTCCAATCTTATCTTCTGTTCTATCCAAAATATTCTCTCTCTCTCTCTCTCTCTCTCTCTCTCTCTCTCTCTCTCTCTCTCTCTCTCTCTCTCTCTCTCTCTCTCTCTCTCTCTCTCTCTCTCTCTCTCTCTCTCTCTCTCTCTCTCTCTCAAGAAGAATTGATCAAAGATATTAAACACATTTATACATAAGCTTTGGCTAGTGGAGAACAATAACATCATCTTATCTTCTATCCTAATTTACTCTCTGTCACTCTATCACTTATTTTCTTAGTTCATCTCACACAATCCTCTCTCTTTCTCTCCCTCTCTCTCTCTCTCTCTCTCTCTCTCTCTCTCTCTCTCTCTCTCTCTCTCTCTCTCTCTCTCTCTCTCTCTCTCTCTCTCTCTCTCTCTCTCTCTCTCTCTCTCTCTCTCTCTCTCTTGCTCTCTCTCTCTCTCTCTATGAATTGACACTTAAGGATTAAACAAAAACTATGAAGAATAATAACATCACTGAGACTAAAAAAATAAAGATACTTCCATTATCACTTGATTGCTTGTAGTATAGAGTATTGAAGAGGAATATATATTATAGCACAGGATAATATCGTGAGGAATTTTTGTGGATTATTAAGAAGGTGGATAACAAGTGAGTGATCACTTTGTCGATGAAGTGTGTTCCTTGGCACTAACTAACTCTATGGGGCAACCAAACTATGAGATTACTTGCTCCCTAAGGAACTTGGCCGTGGTTCTAATATCATTTTTGCAAGTTTCTCGAGCTTTTGCCCAATTGGTGAGATAGTCTCTAGTAGCAATGATGTACTTGGTTTGGGGGTATTGCACCACAGGGCAATCCAATGAATGGGAATCATTAAATTGCACTAAGGTAGTGAGGGTGTAATCCTCACAAATGTCTAGTGAATTCATTATATCAGGAAACAATAAATAACCTTGGTCATCCAACATCGTGAATGTAGGCTAACACGAGATAGACAAGCTTCTTGTGATATCTCAATTTTATTTTCAATCTTCCTGACTTCTTGCAAATTGGGCTTGAAGAATTCTAAACCATTAAATAGAGGAAGTTTTGAGTAAAATAGTCTGAGGATTGTAACACGACATTTTCTTGGTTTGATAGGGACTGTAGCCATCTATCATAAAAGTTGCCACGCGAATGTGAGTCGTAGGCCATAAGTCAAAATTGATCAAACACATTTAAAACTTAGCAAAGCAAGACACCCACAATGCTTTAAGCATTAAAGCTTTAAAAAGATCATGAAGAAAAAGAATAAGAAGAGGAAAACAATGACGGCAGGTCGCCCCCCTTTTCTTATTTAAAAAAAACCACCTCATACTCCCAAATTTCGAGTTCCTATTTACTGAAGAAAAACCTTGAATTCTCCTTGTGTATTGCAGCAGTTAACTCCAGGAAAATCCCCCTCTTCTCAATTTGACAAGAAGCTTGGATTGAAGCAAGATCATTCGAGAGCCAGGAAAATCTGTCATGGCATCTCTAGTGGCCTCTCTAGACCTCAAAGATCAAATCACTAGCATTAGATTGCATGTTGCAAGCTTCTAGATTATTGATTTGCCAAGATACCCTCCATCAAGAGCTCTTCTTCTTGGCCACAACCCTTCTTCTTCAATTTAGCTATAAATACAAGGCATGAGGAGCCATTGGGGAGTAGTCGAAGCAAGAGAGGAAAGTCCCTTGTCAGGAGTATAGAGCAAGAGGGAGTGGGGCAAGAGAAGTGCGATAACATGAATTATTGTCACGAAGACAAGGAGGATACTCCAGGAGCTCTTGGAATCAAATCCTCCATCCCTTCTACCCTACTTCCCTATGGAATCAAGACTCTTCTGGATTTTTCTAAAATCCTAGTGATCACCAACCCCTATCAATCAAATTCCCATCAATCTAATTGCGATGACCCCAAGCTCTCTTGTCAAAAATCCCCTCTACGATCTCACAATTAAAGACCATGTCCCAGAACAAGAAAGTTATGAAGGTCGCAGAGGCAAGCACTGCCAATAACGTTATTTTTTATTTGTATTGATCTAATGAGACCTCTAATGGATAATCACGAATGCTAATTCTTGATATATAAAAGATCTTCAGATAAAATTGTCAAAGAATATTGTTCGTAATGAAACTATCCAAGATTTTCTTTTATCACAAGCAAGGACCTACAAAAATCCAAGGAAGTTATTCTCAAGAATAGGATTGTTGTTTAGTCCAAACTAGATCCTGAGGAATGAAAAATCCGAGAAGACTATTGGAAGGTATTGCCACTTACACTAAGTTTTGCCTATTTTTGGAAATAAAGGATTTGTCTTGGAAATAAATTTGTTAAAATTTATGTATAATGCATTCGAAATAAGATGTTTGTGATTATAAGTTAGGTACTAATCTTTCCTAAAATCACCAGACTAAAAGATGGATGACTACAGATCACCGACTGAGGTAGTATTCCGGTGAGCACAGAACGCTGATTGAGGCAAGTGTTTTTGATGGTGCTAGACCTCCCCAACGCCAGTGTGAATAAAACTTGCTCCAAGGGGTTTTCTCTTTTTGTTTTGCATTAGTGAGTATAGATCAATCATGACATGAAAGGTCTTGTCGTAGGAAACTCTAGTCGACAGAGCTGAAGGTGAGGATACCAAGGGGCTCTAGTCATAAACTCCTTAGGCTCTTACAAACTGCCAACTACCCTTTAATTTCTAGATAATGTTCCAGAAGTTCCAATACTAGTTGAGGAATGTAACTTGGAGAGAATAATACCTTCAAACAAAAAATTTGTAAAATTTTATTTTTTTGAAAGGAACTATTGAGAAGGAATTTCTTTACTTTGTTTTTGTGTCGTGAATTAAAGGCGTGTAACAAATTTTTATCAAGAGATGTCACAACTCTATAGAAACAGAATTTGTATCCTTTCTCATTAATTTGTCTATATAATGATTTATTAAATTTATTTCCTTTGCACCAATTAGATATAAAGAAAAGTGCATTGGAGCTGGCCACTGATGAGTGGTCACAGGTTATGGTGGACCCAGACGGTGGGTTAGAGAAAAGATAGTTCACATTTCCACCTATGTGACCCAATTGGGCGCCTGTGACTAGAACTCACGCATATCAGGGTTAGACTCGCACACAGAAAGGATTGATGCCTTGAAGTGTGGGCTAGATCCACCAAAACAAACAGTTACAATCAACAAGATGGCATGATCATGAAATGCTTGTATAATGTGCATGTGTGGGCTGAAAGCTTGAAATGCACATTTCTTTGCATAGGAAAGTCACATGAAGATTCAGATACCATTTTTGCGATGTACACGGAAAAAGCTTTCATATGACACCCATATTGGGGGGGGTCCCTAAATTTTAGGAGATCCCTAAATTTTAGGAGGTCCCTAAAATTTAGGAGCCTCGAATTAGCCTAAAAATGCTAGTCCTAAAAAATAGGGATGTCATTCTAAAAATAGTAAGTTTTGTACTCTGACTGTGCTTACTAAATTTGGTTGTTTCTATTCTTGACAGTATTCAACCCAAAAAGGAAGGCCATAGAGAAGAGACAAGTGTCAAGACACTTGTCACACAAGTTTCCAAGTGTCCCACCACTTGTCACATCTCATGACATGTGGTTGGACACTTGTCTTATGCTACTCCACTTTCCCCTTTTGTACTAGCTCTCCCCTCTCCTATAAATAAGAGCTCGTTTTTCTTCATTGATCATCATTTTTCTTTGCTGTAAACTCATGTACAGCACCCACAAATAGCCAGAAACTGGCCCCATCCATCCCCATCATCATCCCCCACTTCTTCATTATCAAATTCCTCCATATTCCCTCTTTTATCACTGTTGTTTTACAAGACAGCAAGCCTGTAAATTCATTACAGCACCTCCTTCTTGAGCTCTTTCTTCCATTTTAGCTACAAGAAGCAAGCTCTATCCATGTACTGCTGATCAACGATGGAGAAAGGCTGAATTCCCCTTTTTCTTCTCTCATACTGTAAAGAAATCAGTTCTTATCATTGCATAATAGATAATGCATGTGTGTTTGTACATCTTTGCATGATCTTGTGAGAGTGAGAATTACTTCTTCTCACTCTCAGGTTGATTGTAACTGAGCTCTTCCCTAAGGGACTTCGGTTGAGCAGAAATGCATTCCTTCGGGGGGGGGGGGGGGGGGGGGGGTTGCCCATCTTCAACCCTCAATCTTGTCTCCATTACTTTTACATTTTCATGGCTGTAATTTTGTGAGTAATTTTTATTTTCAGCTTTAAGTGTTCATTCTCTTTTATATTAAATCTCGAAAACAAGCGAATATCATAATTGTTAAGCATACTACGTTGTTCGGGGCGTTTACAGTGGTATCAGAGCTTTGGCTCGGTCCTCACCCCCAACACTGGTAGTGCTTACAACTATAAGTTTGTTTGTTTCAGCCCTTGCATTGAGTGCTTGAGTATATTTTTTTTATTTAGTCTCAATGGATCAATCGAGTGCTATCCTTCAAGCCATTCAAAGTCTTAGAGAGGAGAATCAGCAAATTCGTGAGCAACTTCTCAAACTAGAAAAAGTTGAGAATCCCAAAGAATTCAAGGAAAGAAGCCCATCTACTTCAAGGAGACAAAGCCATACCAATGAAAGGAGCCGAACAAGAAGTCCAACTACTTCTAAGAGGCAGTCCCATTCTACTCCAAGACAAAGAAAGAGATCGCGTCGAAGCTCATCCTCTTCTTCAAAGTCATCTGGCGCCTATTCTGATGGATCCTCTTCTAGTAACGAAGATTCTCACCCTTCTCTTGGAAGACCTCATCATCGTCAAAGGCGTCGACATTCTTCACCCTCGTCTCCATCTTTATCCCCATCAAGCACTTCATCATCTTCAACCTCAAGATCCGAGCATGGACGAAGACATAAGAAGAAGAAGAAGACTAAGTCACTATCTCAACTTGAAAAGAAGATCAAGTTCAGTATGTATGATGGTTCCCGAAATCCTGATCTTCTTCTGAAGTTTATTCGTCAATTTCAAATTTTGTATGGTCGTGACAAGTATAAAGAAAAAGAAAAGATTAAGTTTGCAACTTTACATTTAACCGACTTAGCCCATACTTGGTGGACGGGGTTGGAATATGATCATGCTGCCCCAAAATCATGGCGGTCCTTTGTTCGCCTGATACAAAGCCAATTTCTTCCTGTTCATTTCAAAAGAGATGTAAAAATCGAATGGGATCGGCTTTGGCAAAGGAAAAATGAGTCACTTGGTGACTATACCAAGAGATTTTGGGAGCTACTTTTGAAGGCCCAACATTTCAAGAAGATCAGCAGTTCGGAAAAGCTTAGGAAGTTTCAAGGAGGTTTGCATTTTAAACTTCGTACTGCTCTTAATCATTATCATTGTTCTAGTCTCAGGGAACTCATTGACCATGCTGAGACATGGGAAATGGAGCACAATGGCAACAAATCATTCCAAAAGAATGATAAGAAGAGAGTAGCTGATGATGAGGAGTATTCAGCCCCAAATGAAGGACAAAAATAGTGGCAAAAGCAGCCATCAAATTAAAAGAAGATGAAGCCCTATGCACCTCCTAATGCTCCTCAATTTCGCTCCAATCTATACCCACAAGCAAAGCAACTTTCCGAAGAAGAAAAGCAACGCTTCATGAAAGAAGGGAAGTGCTTTAAATGTGGACAGACATGCCACATAGCGAAGCAATGTCCAAACAAGGGACAAAGCAAGGTTTCTAACAACAAGCCTAAGTCGCCAGTGAAAATCAATGCTATCAGTGATGTAGTTGCAAACACAACTCACACTCCAGAGACGCGCAAATTATTAAAAGCTTGGGGAAAGTTGCAAGGTAAGAAAGCACTATTCTTGATAGATCTTGGGGCGAATGAAAATATCATTTCCTTGCAATTAGCTAAAGAGCTTGGATTAAAGAATGAAGAGATGGACACTCCGGCAGAAGTTCACCAAGCTTTGAATGCTGATGAAGGTGACACAGTGAAGACTACAGTGACGAAGATACCTTCTGTATCGGAGACCTTGATGGTTGCGATGTGATTCTTGGCATGCCCTGGAATCATAGAGTAGATTCAACCATCTTCTCTCAGAAAAAGAAGGTAGAACTCACCAAAAAAGGCAAGAAGTACGAGATCCAAGCTGGAGTTTCTGGAGACACCATACCTATGGTAAGCCATATGCAAGTCTCTAGAGCAATTAAGGATTGTGTTCAATGTTGTCTGCTTTATGTCACTTATGTAAAAGATAATATGAATGCTGAAAACCAAGAGCAACTTCAGCTCTTGGAAAAGTATAAAGATTGTTTTTCGGAAGATCTTCCTTATCAGCTTCCCCCAGAAAGGCCAGAAGACCATCATATTGATATTATCCCGGGTAGTTCTCCTCCTAATATAGCACCATACCATGTGAGCCGTCCTCAACAAGAAGAAATCAGAAAGCAAGTCGAAGACCTACTCAACCGTGGGCTAATTAGGCCAAGTAGCTCACCATTTTGTTCACCGGTTCATCTTGTTCAAAAGAAAGATGGCACATTCAGGATGTGCATTGATTATCGAGCCCTCAACAAAATCACTGTGAAGAATCGGTTTCCTATTCCCAGAATTGACGACATTTTGGATCATCTAGGAGGCTCAAAGGTTTTCAGCCGCATTGATCTAAAGAGTGGTTATCATCAAATTAGGGTAATACCACAAGATGTACACAAAACTGCTTTCCGCACTTCATACGGTCTTTATGAATTCTTGGTGGTTCCTTTCGGATTAACCAATGCACCAGCCACCTTTAATCGAATGATGGAGCGCATCTTTAGAGAGCATCGGCAATATGTCGGTACTTTCTTTGATGATATTCTTGTCTTTAGCAAGAATGAAGAGGAGCATCATCAACACTTGGAAATTGTTCTACAATTACTACAACAAAATCAACTCTTGGTAAATTGTAAAAAGAGTGAAATTTTCATGCATAAAATAAATTACCTTGGGCATGTCATCTCTTCTGAAGGGATTCAGATGGATCCTGAAAAGATCAGGATAATCCAAGAATGGCCTCATCTTCGTGATGTACATGAGGTGTGATCGTTTCTTGGCTTATGTTCTTATTACCGCCGCTTCATCAAGCATTTTGCACATATGGCTTCTCCACTTCATGACCTTACAAAGAAGAAGATCTCTTTCCAATGGAAGGAAAAAGATAAGGCAGCCTTCACAAGGCTGAAAACAACTCTTACTTCTGGACCTGTTCTTATCATTCCAAATCTGGTAAAACCATTTGTGGTGGAAGTAGATGCTTGCGGTGATTGTATTGGTGCAGTGCTAAATCAAGAAGGCCATGCCGTAGCCTTTGAAAGCCGCTGTCTAAATGATGTGGAGAAAAGGTATGACATTTATGAAAAGGAGCTCTTAGCAGTGGTTCATGCTTTAAAGATATGGAAACATTATCTTTTAGGCAATGAATTCCTTATTAAAACCGATCATCAAAGCTTGAAGTATTTCAAGACTCAAAAGCATTTGCAGAAGAAACATGCAAGATGGGAAATTTTATTGTCTATGTTTCATTTTCAAATTATGTACACTCCAGGGAAACAAAATGTAGTTTCTGATGCACTTTCTAGAGTGCCTCGCATTGCAACTATTACAGTGGCTCATCATGAAGATTTTCAAATGATGAAGAATACTTATGATGAAGATACTGATTTTGTAGCAATTTGGTCAAATTTACAGCAAGGAGGTTCTCATCCAGATTATTCCATCAAAGACGGTTACCTTCTCATGAACAATCGCCTTTGTGTCACTCTTCCTGTTCGACAAAAGGTGCTTAAAGAAAGTCATGAACCCCCTTATGCAGGGCATAGAGGGAGGGCAGCCACTCTAAGTGCAATTGAGCGCTACTTTTATTGGCCAACATTACGAAAAGATACACATAACTTCATTGAGGCTTGTCTGGTATGCCAAAAATCCAAATATGATAGGCAGAAGATTCCAGGATTGTTGCAATCTCTTCCAGTGCCCAAAGATCCATGGGAATCTATCACAATGGATTTCATCTCAGGTATTCCAAGAACACCTCAAGGTCATGATATGATTTGGGTCATAATTGATAGATTCAGCAAACAATCACATTTTATTCCATGTCATAAAACATTGAAATCCGCACAAGCTGCAAGACTTTTCATTCAACATATCTTCAGATTACATGGTATGCCTTCTGAGATCATTTCAGATAGAGACTCCAAATTCACAAGTAACTTTTGGCATGCTTTATTTGAGAATTTGGGAACCACTTTAAAGTTCTCCTCAGCTTTTCATCCTCAAACTGACGACCAAACAGAGGTGATGAATCTCACTCTTTTGGATTTGTTGAAAGCTTATGTTAGTGAACATAAGTCACAATGGGAGAAATATCTTCCATTATTGGAGTTTGCTTACAACAATACAGTGCACTCATCCACAGGGAAAGCTCCAAATGAAATAGTACAGGGTAAAGTGATTCCTCCTCCAATTATTTGCACTAAAGATAAGATTTTTGCTGCTGATGAGTTTGCTTCAGATTTAAAAACCGCAATGGATCAAGTTCGAGCCACTATCAAAGTTGCCCAAGAGCGACAAAAGAAGCAAGCAGATAAACGAAGAAGACCTTTGGCTTTTGAAAAAGGTCAATATGTCTTGCTAAAGTTTGATAAAAGCAGGCTCAAACAAGGTTCTGGTCAAAGTTCATCTTTTCCAAAGCTCTCCAGTAGATACTTTGGACCCTTCAAAGTGATTGAGAAAATAAATGAAGTTTCTTATCGACTTGAGCTTCCTACTCATTGGAAAATACACAATGCTTTTCATGTAAGTTTACTAAAACCTTACATAGGACCAGAACCAAAGGAACCCATTACTGAAGATTCCCCAGAAGTTGAAGAAACAGAGCAACTCTTGGAACCTGAAAAGATTTTGTTTCTCAAGGATCGAACCACGAGAAGTGGCCTTGTGACACGAAAATTCTTACTAAAATTCAAGAATCTACCCACAATAGATGCACAGTGGGTAGATGAAAATTTCATGAAGGATTACCCAAATATTCTACAGCAATATCAAGAAGCTTTTCAGCTGAGGACAGCTGAATAAAAGCCAGAGGGCTGTCACAACTCTATAGAAACAGAATTTGTATCCTTTCTCATTAATTTGTCTATATAATGATTTATTAAATTTATTTCCTTTGCACCAATTAGATATAAAGAAAAGTGCATTGGAGCTGGCCACTGATGAGTGGTCACAGGTTATGGTGGACCCACACGGTGGGTTAGAGAAAAGATAGTTCACACTTCCACCTATATGACCCGATTGGGCGCCTGTGACTAGAACTCACGCATATCAGGGTTAGACTCGCACACAGAAAGGATTGATGCCTTGAAGTGTGGGCTAGATCCACCAGAACAAACAGTTACAATCAACAAGATGGCATGATCATGAAATGCTTGTATAATGTGCATGTGTGGGCTGAAAGCTTGAAATGCACATTTCTTTGCATAGGAAAGTCACATGAAGATTCGGATACCATTTTTGCGATGTACACGGAAAAAGCTTTCATATGACACCCATATTGGGGGGTCCCTAAATTTTAGGAGGTCCCTAAAATTTAGGAGCCTCGAATTAGCCTAAAAATTCTAGTCCTAAAAAATAGGGATGTCATTCTAAAAATAGTAAGTTCTGTACTCTGACTGTGCTTACTAAATTTGGTTGTTTCTATTCTTGACAGTATTCAACCCAAAAAGGAAGGCCATAGAGAAGAGACAAGTGTCAAGACACTTGTCACACAAGTTTCCAAGTGTCCCACCACTTGTCACATCTCATGACATGTGGCTGGACACTTGTCTTGTGCTACTCCACTTTCCCCTTTTGTACTAGCTCTCCCCTCTCCTATAAATAAGAGCTCGTTTTTCTTCATTGATCATCATTTTTCTTTGCTGTAAACTCATGTATAGCACCCATAGATAGCCAGAAACTGGCCCCATCCATCCCCATCATCATCCCCCACTTCTTCATTATCAAATTCCTCCATATTCCCTCTTCTATCACTGTTGTTTTACAAGACAGCAAGCCTGTAAATTCATTACAGCACCTCCTTCTTGAGCTCTTTCTTCCATTTTAGCTACAAGAAGCAAGCTCTATCCATGTACTGCTGATCAACGATGGAGAAAGGCTGAATTCCCCTTTTTCTTCTCTCATACTGTAAAGAAATCAGTTCTTATCATTGCATAATAGATAATGCATGTGTGTTTGTACATCTTTGCATGATCTTGTGAGAGTGAGAATTACTTCTTCTCACTCTCAGGTTGATTGTAACTGAGCTCTTCCCTAAGGGACTTGGGTTGAGCAGAAATGCATTCCTTCGGGGGGGGTTGCCCATCTTCAACCCTCAATCTTGTCTCCATTACTTTTACATTTTCATGGCTGTAATTTTGTGAGTAATTTTCATTTTCAGCTTTAAGTGTTCATTCTCTTTTATATTAAATCTCGAAAACAAGTGAATATCATAATTGTTAAGCATACTACGTTGTTCGGGGCGTTTACAAGAGATAATTCAAAGAACTTGTTTTTATATGTTAAAACTAAGGTGGTAGGTAATTAGATAATTAAAAATACTCTCTCAAGGGAAGTGGGAGGATGGACGGATCTAGACCTATGGTTGGGTGGTCTTGATAAGCCAATAGCTTTCCTAAAAATGAATAAAAACCGCATCTTTGATGAACCATTAGAGATCAGAAAGCCTGACTCGCATCACTTTAGAACTATGTGCAGAAGGGATTAAAGTGTCATACTTCCCTTCATTTCCCATTCTCTTTGAACCTACGCAACATAAGCCCATTTTAGTTAGCAATTTATATAAGGGATAGAATCTCGAATCACTGATACTAGTCAACCATTAGTAGTTCATTTGACCAAAGAGACTCAGGTCGATCCCCATGGGAGTGGCCAGAACTTCCACTACGGGGTAGACTCAAGCAAGCCTAGTTAGCAAACCCTGAGAGTTTCCATCAATTTTCCAAATAGCGCTTTCTAGGACATCTCTTGATAGGCTACTATAAGAATGTACCACCAAGGAAAACTCAGGTGGGCACATTGCACTTCCTTCCTTACATGCATCGACTAGTTGCATACTCTCTAGGTCATTATGGGTAGCTAGGGAGGAGGATTAATCAAAACTCTATGGAGCATCCTCCACTCTCTTCTCCTCTATGTCAAAGGGTATCATCTCATCTACCCCTTCAGCCTCTCTAATCATAATGGTAGGCTCCATGTTGTCTTCTATCCTTAGTATTCAATCCATGTGAAGTCCCTTTTGAGTCACTCTTATCCCCTTGGAGATGCAAATAGTAAAGGAGTGCAAAGGAGGGTTGCAAAAAAAGGAAAACTCTTTGAGTGTATTAGGAATTTCTCCGTGTTCTTGTGTGCAGTGCCAGGTAATTTATTCAACACATTTTCTAGCTTTCTCTTCACAACTTTGTTGATTGCAAAACCAGGAGTGTGAACATATTCATGTGCTAACTCATTTAGCCTTCATTGCATATGAGGGTAGCCACCAAGTGAGGTCCCCCTACAACTAGGAGGGACCTCCTTCACTTTGGTGATAACATGTGCATGCTTTACCACACATGATGATCACTACCAAGTGATATAGGATCTCTCCCTAAGTCCACTATTGAGAAGATCCTCCCTCACTTGGTGGTGAATTGTGTAGACTTCCCCACACACAAGGGTCACCAGCAAGTACTATTAGGACCCTTTGCAAGTGGAATGAGTCTCCTTCACTTGGTGGTGACCCTTATAGGCTTCACCGCATAGGAAAATCACCACCAAGTGATATGGAGGCCCTCTACAAAAGTAGGAGGGCCCTCTCCCATTTGGTGGTGATCCATGCAAGCTTACTATATAGAAGGGTCATCACTATATGATATGGGGGTCCTCTACAATTGAATGTAGGTGCCCTCCACAACTAGGAGGGGCTTTCTTTACTTCATAGTGGCTCGTTTGGGGTCCAATATCCACTAGGGTCATCAAAGAGTGATATGATGAAACTCTACTTAGTGGAGGCATCTCTCACTTAGTGGAGACTCATTGTGGATTTATAATATATGAGGGTCATGAAAAATCCTACCCTAAACTACTATTAAGGGCATCCCCTTTATGAAACTACACATCCCTTTAATGAGCATCTAGATGCATGAAGTTGTTATTCAATTTGGTTATAAATAGCATAAACTTAGAAATAGCCCACACTTGCTATGCTATCAAATGACACCTCATGCAAAGAGCTAATTTCCATCATTGGATTAGAGATCCTTGATGTACTATGCCTTTATTGCATGGCAAGACTATAGGGGTAAAGGACAAGCCAAAATTGAGATCAAATGCAAGAGAGAGCAAGAGAGTCAGCATGATTGAAGGTGATCAAGAGAACATGAGTGTAGTAGGCAAGGGTGCCAAAGTACCCTAAACCCTTTTTGAGTGATCTTGGTAGTGCCAAGTATACATATACAATTAGTGGCCCCTTCATAGAGTTAATGTGATTATCCCTTTTAGTTCCATTGCTAGTCCCAAGGTCCCATTTTGACCTATTTGGAATCTAGAATTAATGAAAGTGATACATTTCTAGGATTCTCTCTTGTTCTTGTTTTATGTATGTGTGTGTGTTTTTTTTTTTGGGGGGGGGGGGGGGGGGGGGATGGTTGGGATTATGAGCTTGAAATACTTTTTATTGCATTTTATTCCTTGCCACATAGTCAATCCATGTCCTCACCTACTCCCATCACATCAGATTGGTGATCATGCCATTTTTAGTTGAATCCTCGAAACCATTTTAAAAAATACTTTTGTTGCTTGAAAATATCACCTATTAATGCAAAATCACTTGATACTCAATCCCCACACCTTGAATTCATTAATCCAAAAGCACTTAGTACTTGATCTCCACATCCTAAACCAGTTAATGCATAAGCTCTTCCATTAAATTGGACTCTGCATGCATTTTGTCATTTTCTTACTCTCCTATTTGCTTAGTCCTATGTTATAAGTCTCACCGTCAGCCTTCATTCCCTCCATTGCACTTGCTAACACTACTGACACTATGAGTCCACCCCCAAAAGAAGCTACCATATGATGATAGTGCCAATCCTATCATGATCTATTCACTAGTAAAGCCTTGACTTGTTTCCAAAAAATTTACAACTACTGCATGATCAATGTTCTTGTCTTTGAGGCTACCCATTGCCTAGGGGAAATCTCTCTCACTTGTTGCTGATCCTTGTCTAGTGTTCTTTTCTATGAGGATCACCACCAAGCGATTTGCATAGCAACCCTTTTCCACAAGGCAGTCTTTATCACTTGTGATGGTGACTCTTGTCTAATGTTCTAATCTTTGAGGGTCACCACCAAGTGGTTCATGGTAACCCATTGTCCAAAGGTAGCCTTTATCACCTATGGTGATAGTTGTCAAGTGTTCTTGTCTTTAAGGCTCACTGCCATCAAGTAAGTTCACGATAACCCTTTGCTACAAGCCAATCTCTATTACTTGATGGTGACCTTGGTCTAGTGTTCTAGTCTTTAAGGATCACTACTAGGTACTTGTGGCAACTCCTTGCCCAAGGGCAGTCTCCATTGCTTAGTGGTGACCCTCATCAAGTGCTCTTATCTTTGAGGGTCACCATTAAGTGCTTCATGGCAACTCTTTGCTTAGGAGTAGCACCTATCACTTGGTGGTGACCCTCGTCTAGTGTTCTTGACTTTGAGGGTCACCACCAAGTGGTTCGTGGTTGGCAACCCTTTGCCATGGGGAAATCTCTATCATGGTGGTAATTTGCATCTAGTATCCTTGTCTTTGAGGGTAACTACCAAGTGGTTCATAAATGTAATGGAGCAATCTCTCTATATTTGTGGTAACTCTTTATCATCTATGTTTGAGGGTTTATGGCAAGGGTCTCTCTCGTGGAAGGCATAAAAGATATCAAGCCCATTATTGTGCAATTCTTAGATAGCTACATAGGACAGAGAGTCAAATGTAGCATGCTACCCTTTTGGTCCAAGAAACATGTGATCATTGGGCCATAAATATATGATGGATGTTCTTGGAAATTCTCGCACTTTAAGATATTTCCAAAGGCTTTCTCATCAATTTTTTTAAAGATCCATATTTTCTTATAGCCCATGTTCATAAGGTGACAATCATGCATAGAGATTTTGATAACTTGCGCTACTTGCAACTCGATATGATAGGATTTTGAATCTTATGGAGATCTTAGACCATTGCATGTGGAAATTTCTTATTTTCTCACCTCTTAATCAATGATAAGATAGACCGAGATCCCCTATCTCTCATAAAAGAGACACGTGCTTACAAAGAGCACTAGCAGTGGAAGAGATCAAGCCTAGGACAGAGGCTACTAAACCATTTGAACACTAATAAAGAGCACACAAGTAGCATCCTAGCTCCAACCCCCTGATAAAGTCCATCAAGTCCCATGAGCCCAAGCTCGATGACCCTGAAACCTATGCTCCAACCCTAAGGCCAAGTGCCCCGGTCGTAACCCTAGCCCCAACCCCAACTATCCTGGCCCAAGCCTAAGTGCCCCTTCCCCATCAGGCCCAATCCCAACCCCAAGCCCAAGTGCCCCCACCCCACAAGCCCAAGCCCTAGCCCCAGTCCCAAGTGCCCCCTGCCCCATGAGCCCCAAGTGCCCCCTAGCCCCACCCTAAGTGCCCCCTAGCCCTAGTCCCAAGTGCCCCCTGCCCCACCCTAAGTGCCCCCAACAAAGCCCCACTAATTGCAAATACACATCTCTTTTGCACAATCTTTATTCTCTACCTCTACTTCAATTATTGGTCCCAACATACCTCACCAACCACCACCACTTTCGATGGAGGAGGGGTGTGCTCTTAATAGAGAGATCAATACCATCCTTGCCAAGTGTGTGGCCAACCTAGGGGGTGTAATGGCCCCAACTTGGGTCTTTATATTCTTGAGAGAGTAGTAGTTGGGGGTTGAGCTCGATGCTCTTGACATTTATGTGCTTTCTTATCCTAATGAAGACGAATTGACTAACTCCATTATGGTTTCCCTACAACATTAAGTTCTTCTCATTTGTTGTCTAGGAATCTTTATCCTTGATCTCATTAGGTATATTACTTTAATCATCTTCCTTTATCCCCCTTGTTTTCAATAGCTATATTGTACCTTTGTTGCCACCACCCCTACACAATTTCATTTATTATCTTGATCCACTAACGTTGAGGGGTCTACAAGACGATGGCACGGCATACCCCATACTTTTGAGGATGTTTCCTTACATGATGATGGATGATATGCAAGTGATTTTCATTCAATATCATGAGCAATAAGTTTTTTATCAAGAGTATTGGTTTTTTGTGTTCACTAGCTTCTTCTATCTTGGTTTTGGTGCTTGGGAAATCTTGTCTTGTTCAATGATTGAGTAGGGATCACTAGAGTCTTATATTTATGATATGCAAACAAGTGTATATTATACGATAAATACATCTAGTAGATGTTACCAAGAAAGATCCCGATAGTAAGTATTTGTGTCTCTCCTTTAAGGTTAGTTTGTGCTCTTTGAAGGCGTCGTCGAGAAATAACTCTCCATGTGTCTCTAGGGCTACACGCAAGCTTGTTAGCTACATGGAGCGCCTTCTATATAATCAAGAAGGCATTGGGAACCACAACAAAAGGGATTCTCAAAGCCTCATAATAGCCTAATCAAGAAGTCAATAGTGGATGGAGAACATTGGTAGATGAATTGGGTGGTCAGCCTCTATTAACTCCCAAGACAACACCAAAGGATAAAAGTTAACAATATTTCCTAACAAAAGTTTTCTAATATACACCACAATAAGCAAAAAAAGGTTCCATAGATCATTTTTCCCACTGAGAGCTCAATCTAGCCTTATAATAGTTCAAATTTTTAAATTTATAGATTTTCTTTTTTTTAGGAACGTTAATCGAGTACATGTTTCTTATTTTTAGGAGCCTTAATCTATTATGGAGACTACAAGAGCCTATAAGTAGTAAACAACCACTTTTAATTGCTAATATATATTTGGCATGAAAAAACATATAATTTAGCATACTCTTTCCTAACAAATATTACAAAGCTTCAAAACTTGCTGCAAAGTGGTGAATACTACTATGGATACTAGAAGATCATGAATAGTGAACTGCCTCTATTAATTCTAGATCTATATTTCAATATGAAAAAATATATATTTCAATATATTTATCTTGATAAAATACCATAAATCTTCAAGTCTCACTATAGGGCTACCACTGCAAAGTTGCAAATATCCCCGAAGGCTCTAGCTATAAGAAATCATCTATATAACATGTGTTCAAAGGATATTTAAAAATACCCTTTTTTTACATGCTATAAGGTCTTAAAATGACCCCTTTTACTTTACTAAACTTTCAATTTTTTTTCAAAATCTAATTAAACATGGTATCTCAAATGTTCGATAAGCTGTACCAAAAATTGTAGGACTATGGATAGAGAACTTGTACTTTCAATTCCAAATTTGTATACCAATGAAAAATACATATATCTCAACATGTTTGTGACATGCCCACCCAAGTCGTTTCCTTGTTGTCACATTCTTAGTAGTCCATCAAGAGATATCCTAGACAATGCCATCCATGACTCCATGGAATACCTCAAAGTTTGTTGTCTAGGCTCGCTTAAGTATACCTTGCAGTGGAAGTTTTGGCCATTTCCACGAGGATCAACCTGAATTTTGGGTTCTAATGTGGTCAAATTACCCATCGGTTAGCTATCATCAGCATTTTGAGTTTCCACTTCTCATGGATCACTCAAACTGAGGCAAACTTGCATTACACTTGGTTCAAAGAGAACCAAAGATGAAGAGGAGTGCACCATGTCAACCCTTCTACTCATAAGGGCAAAATCTTATTCTGGCCCCCTAAAATGATGCAAGGTAGGTTTTCCCTAATATCTAGTGGCCATTTGCTTGCCTATTTACTAATGCAATTTTCTTTTTGAGAAAAGATATTGACTTACTGAGACCACCTAGCTATAGGTCTGGATCTGTTGAGGGCCCATCCACTCGCTTCTCTTAATGGAGTATTTTTAATTACCTAATTATCTATCACTTTAGGTTTGACATATAAAAATAGCTTCTTTGACTATCTTTTGGCACAGGTTTATTACACATCTTTATTTTATGATAAAAAATAGTGTAAGAAATTCTTTATTAATAGTTCCTTCAAGAAAAATATCTTTTTTACAATTCTTCCTGTCTTAACTCAACAGAATGCCAAGCCAAAGGTATTATTTCCACCAAGTTCAATCCCTAAACTAGTATTGGGACTCCCATAATACTATTTGGGCTTGAAGGTTAATTGATAGTTCGTAAGAGTCTAAAGAATTTGTGACTAGAGTCTCCTAGTATCCTCATCTCCTCCTTCCCAACTAGAATTTCCTACGACAGGACCTTTCACATCATGGTCGGGTCCATAGTCACTAACATGAAAATAAAAACCCCTTGGAGTAGACTTTGTTTACATTAAATTTGGGGAGATCTAGCATCATTAGGGAACACTACCTCAGTCAATGATCTATGCCCTATTATCCATTCTTTATCCTAACAATTTTAAGAAAAATCAAAATCTAATTTGCAGCCACAAATAGCTTACTTCAAATGTATCACACACAATATTCTTAATAAATTTTATTCCAAGACAAACCCTTTTCTTAGAGTGACAACATTAAGGCTACACATAGCATAAGTGGCAATATCTTCCAATAATCCTCTCAAATTACTCTTTCCTTGGGATCTAGCCCAAGATAAATTTTAACAAGGAGTTTATTTTTCAAAACTTCCCTTTTCTAGGGTTCAAACAACCCATCAATCCTTCCAAGATTGGTAAAGGACTTCTACAAGAAAATACTTTTGTGATGATCATTTTCTTTTTTTTACAGGATTTTGTTGGTCCTTGGCTAGTGATAACTTACTAGATCCAAAACCCTTTGATATTTTATTACACAAGTATTCTAATAATTCCATCTCAAGATTTTTCTAAGAACTAGAATTTGTATTTATTGATCAAAGGTTCCATCAATTTAGTACAAATTGAATTCAAAATTTTGACAACTTAAATATTTCTTATTACAAAGATCATAATCCCTGAATCTAGTTCTTGGAATTTTCTACTAGATGCAATAAAATCATGAAATCTTTTTAGCTAGTACAATAATTTTTGTGTGACCTATTTCTAATAAATCTCGTGTAATCCAAATTAATCCATTTGAATTTGTAATTATGAAGGTGAAAGAATTCTCTTTAGTAATTTTTCTATGCATAAGATTATATGCAAAATTCTACTCTCACTACTATCATGGATGCAATTTTCCTTTACCAGTTCATGAGATGATGATCCATTCGTTGTATTTAATATTTAAAATAATAGTCAAATATGACACCTAGGGATTTATAACGAGCACTTGGTTGTTATTGGTATTCACAGCTCCATTTGTAATTTCGATGCTTGCCATTCCATTTGTAGTGGTCATAACCATAGCATTATTTGTAGTGGTTATAACCATAGCGTTATTAGTAGCTCCCGCTTTCATGGCCTTTGCAATTTTTCTCTTTGGGGCCATGGTCTTTGATCAAGGAATTGTAGAGAAGACTTTGATAATAGAGCTATAGTGGCTCTAGTCACCTTTCGTAGTAGGCATACCTCTTGGGAGGGGTACTCATGACCAAAGAGGGGTTATGAATGATTATCCTATTGAGAGAGAGCATGTATGAGAGAGAAAGAGAGATAGAGATATCCAAATCTATACAGAACAATGTATCTATGAGTGAGAAATTGCAAGAGAAAGCTATGTAACCTTTGAAGAAGAATACTATGTGATGATTTCCATTCAAATTGGTGTATTCTCTTGTGTTTTTGTGGTCTCTTGATGAATTCTATGAAGAATATGATGAGCATAATCAACTTTTTTCAAGTTAAAGCCGTGGGAGAATTGTTTCTATGAAGCTGTGTGAAGATTTCTTGCTCCTAGTGTTCTTTTCCTTGTTGTGGTCACAAAAAATATGAAGAACATTATTGTTGATGATACAAGATAGATTTTCTTGCATTAGATTCCCTATTTTCTTGGTGTTTCTTTTAGGGCTTCATATTTTTAGTGCGCAACCGGGGAAAACTACCATCAACAAGCATTAAAAGAGGTTGAAAATGAAGGAAATGGCATTGTTGAGAGGAGAAAATTTCAATAGATGCTTGCAAAGTTCCTTCTACCATTGTAGAATTGGATATTTTTATTGCCAAAGTCACTTTCTACAAGAAGTTTATCCCACAATGGCAAAAACATATTACCACCATGATGCAGGCTCTATGTGGTGGACTATTTCCTCTCCCTGTTAAAGCAACATAGACGTGAATCTTGGTGGCAAATAGTCTGGGAGCAAACTGAAGTGCAAAAATAGAGAGAATGACCATCCATGGAAGATTTAGCATTCATTGAAGAGTTTTGTTGACATCATCAAGTGGGAGATTGTGAAGAAGCTTCAAGAGTCATGGTCAATTGAAGTTCACAAGAACAAGGAAAAGAGTTGGAATCTGTTCATGGATGCTCAATAGCAGGATATGTGGGACGCATGGTGCACTGACAACCTTCTGTTTGTCTAATTAGAAACCCACTAGAAGTTAGTAGACAGAGTGTTCTTTACAACATACACTATTGAAACCATTAGAAGAAGCTGGCGTTACTATGATGATGAAACCACAATGATCCTCAAAAGAATGAGTTTTGATATCTTCAGAATTGAATATCTTCCCCTCTATAGTGGGATGAAAGTTGAATTTAGAGACATTGAAAAAAAGAAAGTAGAAGAAATGTTAGCCAAAGAGTCCTCCAGAGATTGAAGTCAATCTGATTCTGTTCTGTGGAGTACAGACCAACTAGGTGGAGCTAACTCCTTGATGAATGATGATATTAAGAGGCAAGCACTAGAATGAGTCCAGAGGTACATAAGAAGAGAGAAGGTAAAAATCAAAGTTGAGAACTAGGCACCAGCAAAATCCTTCTTTAATGCCCTAGAGCAACACTCTTTACAAAAGTCCCCATGGCGACTCAAGGTCCCCTTCCTAGTGGAAATATTGATGACATGCCAGTGAATGTAGTCCTGTTGCCCTTCTTTAAGGGAGAGTACAATTAAGACCTGATCTTCATGTAGCAAAGTTCATGGTAGTGTGTGTGTCTAACAATGCCAAAACCCTCAAGCATTGGTTGGTGATATTCCTCACCACTTTCAAAGGCGTGGTGTTTCAATGGTATGAGAGACAAGCAACACGAACTTTTGGCACATGAGACGACCTGAAGTTAGCCTTCCTCACTAAATTTAGGCGTAAAGGTTTTGAAGAATGGATGCGAGAGAAGTTCATGAACTTAAGTCAGTCCTCCTAGTGAATGGGTGGAAGCATATGTCTCTAGAATGGAATCCATACTGAATGGGTGGACCAACCATCACTTGGATGAAGTCTATCCAAAAGGGAGATTTTCTTAGAGGTCTACAACCAAGTTTGTAGAATTGAGAAGACCAGTCAAATTGCAAGCTGCAATGGAAGGTGCAAGAATATATGATGAAGGTGCAAGACTATATGATCAAAGGTAGCTTGCGGCTTCATTGAGGATGTCAATAAAGATTGGAGCATTCTCTTCTCTTGATTTGGGGCAAACAAGGTAGCCACTTGATTCTTTCAAAAAAATTTGTCTTTGAAGATTGGAATCATGGGGCTTTTGGCTCTTGATGCCTCCTAAGGCTTCTTAGGCATTGGATTTTGCCAAAATTTGAAGGTCTTCATCATACGTTGAGGATTTCAAGCAAGATTGGAGCATTCTCTTCTCAATGAAATTGCTAAAGGTGCAAGACTATATGATGAAGTTTGTATAATTGAGAAGACCAGTCAATTTGCAAGTTGGAATGGAAGGTGCAAGACTATATGATGAAGTTGAAGCAAGAGAAAGTCTACATTGAGGATTTCAAGCAAGATTGGAGCATTCTCTTCTCTTGATTTGGGTCAAACATGGTAGCCACTTGATTCTTTCAAAATTTTTAGTCTTTAAGATTGGAATCATGGGGCTTTTGGCTCTTGATGCCTCCTAAGGCTTCGGATTTTGCCAAAATTTGAAGGTCTTGCTTCAACATTGCAAGAATGGAGCTTGATTTTGATGTTGCAAGTATATAGACAACTTATGCAAGTTCAAGTACTTCTAATGGGAGAGCTCCTTTCAAGAAGTCTTCTACTCTTTTGAAAGGTTCACTGTTGATTTCCCCTTCACCAAACATCCGGGGTAGGATTTGCAATTCTTGAGAAGTGGACAAAGCTTCTTAATTTCTTCTAGCTTTGCAAAGTACAAGATTAGATGTAAGAAAAAGAGAGTGCTATATGTAAATGGCCAAACATGCATGCCGGAGAGAACATTCTTGTTATATAGATATGTGCATTTGTTATTAGCACACTATTCCATATATATGGCAACATGGACGTCTATAATGAAGCAGAAAACATTTTCAGCACATCACTTCAATCGGACATTGTTTTATGGACTGCAATGCTTATGGAATTTTGAGCAATGCCTCGGAGAAAATTCTTTACAATTGTATTGTCAGATGGTCAGAACAGTAAACCCCATTCTCTGGATGCAGGCTAGTGTTTTGGCATATCCAAATCTATGTGGAATAGTCACAATGGATGTAGCTTTTAGCAAGGCCCTATATAGATCATGCAACTTGGGTGTATGAGTTGGCATAAACAAGTTTGTGGTTGATATGAATGACATGTTATGAGTTGATGTACATCAAATTCTACTTTTGTAGAGTATTCATTTTAGACAAATGTGAGGAGCTTATCCCTGAGTACCTTAACTTCATAAAGAGTGATAGCTTTAAAATTTTGAAGATCTTCCTCTAAACATTTCTTGTGAGTTGCTGTAGTAGAATAAGATCTTGAAGGTCATTAGGAAGAACATCATAAAGAAGTGCATCATTATGTTCGTTAACCTTGTTGAGAACAAAGAAGACCACAATAATGTCTACTACACTTTCTCCAAGGACATCGAACTGGGAATGTATATGGCAGAGTCTAGGATGCACAGAGAATTAATCACAATTAGCAACAATTTTGATTCCTTGTGATAATTGATGATTAGTCTTCAACTTCATTTTTGAACATCTAGGCTCTGATCTGAGGCATCCAACCTTTGATATACATAAACCAAGGACCTCTACACCAATAGTTTTAGCTTCCTTATCTTCTAAACATCATTCTTAAAAACGGGTTGCAATAATGCTAAAATAGATTATGGCTGTTAGCATAGTCATGCACCCATTGTACTTCTTTTTATGCATTGAAGCTGTGACTCTACAACCACATCCAATGGGTCTGATGACTCAAGAATATATGATACAAAGTCCAGTATACTAGTCTTGCTTTAGAAGGAGCCTCAAAAGAGTAAAGATTGTAGAGAAAGTGCTTGTCGAGATCAAACATGGGCCAACACTAGTTCTAGGGCTCTAGCCCGAGCCTCCTAATCTCACCTAAACAACCCCATGACCTCATGGCTAGGAGTGTGTATAGACACTATACACTAATTTATCCAAAGAATGAATTTTTGGATACCATCTCTAGGTTATAGTCCAACACATGGCCTTCTTGATTCCAAGCAAAAGGAGTACCCAAAGATATCAGTAGCTAGCACCTCGTTATACAAAAAAAGGGAGCATCCCCCAACTTATTGTTGTGGCCCTATTACGGTTGCGTCATTTCAACATATGAACACTTAGGTAACATAGTCTTCTCTTTTGATAAAATGTTCAAGGAGATAATATAATCCTTACCACATCAGTCCCCAAAGGAAATGATAATACTAGACCTATAGCTTAGGAAACCTCACACTCATCGTGGGTCAATCGTTTGAAATCAAGAGCAATGTATCCAAGAGATAATTCTCTTGATACCATGTATAAAAATGTGGATGCAAAGTGAATGACTCAGAGTGGACAAACAAGTAAACTTATAAATCAATCATTGTGAATGTGCACAAATAGCCCTTTCATGATTTCAATCTAGCATATTGCTTCATTGGCACCGGAATTACTCGTGCTACTACCCTTTCAAGACTTAAATCAAATAAACCCTATATGCTAGAATATACATAAAATATAAATTCAAATGATACATAACTCCCACAATCCCCTTTCCCCTACCGTTTGGGGTTTTTCTTGCAATGGGTAGGTTAAAAAGGTATTTCATAAAAATTCTCATTATGATAAAAGTGATAAACACGCACTAAAACATATGAATAAGGGTAAAAAACGAGACAAATCACCATGATTTACCTTCATTATACTTGCACAAACATGCTTGTAATTTTCCATAATTTTTTTGCACATAAACTATTTTTTCCTATTTTGTATCCCAAAACCTTATTTTTGAGTATTTTTTCTTATTTTCCTTATGTAATTTGTTGTATTGTCTGATTTTTCTAAGTAAAAAAATTAACTCACACTATAATCCATCATTACATTTGATTTTATCCCATATGAACGTGATTGATTACCTGAAACCAATAAAAACATCATTTTTTAAATTAAAACACACATTTTGGGTTTTTTTTAATTAATGACTCATATGCACAGACACATAATTTGTATTTTATAATACACAGCCCTCAAATACATTGCAACTAATCCTCAAACAAATTTCCATCGCATATGAACAAGATGTTGAAAAGAATCCAAATTTCTATTAAAAAGAGACTTACTGTCATTTTTTGGCTTTTGGGTCTCAAAATTTGATTTTTTGGGCAACCATCGGACCCACCATTAATCGCCAAATAGCACTGGTCATCACTCCTCAGCATCAACATGATCTCATATCAATCTAGCTCAAGTTGGAAAACTAGTCTTCATCCCGATCTCTTCCAAAGAATACTTGCATGAATTTTCCTCAAGAGGAGAGGAAGGGAGGAGAGAGAAAGACTAATTCCATATCTTCATGCTCAAGCTGGCAATTTTAGATAGTGAAATGGAGCAAAAAAATCAAAGATCATGTCAGTAAGATTAGATTGTAGCCTTCTTTACAACCCCCATAGCCCCTCTCTCCCTCAATTATGCTGTCATGAATAGACCTTTGGTTACTTCGACATCCGACATCCAATTGACGAAATGAAAATTTTTACTTGACCATCTCAAAGTCCCACACTACGTAGAACTTGATCCACTTCATTCTAGCACCCAAAAAATTTATGAAAAATCTAAGACCACTACAAAATTTGTCTTCATAGATCGTTTTAAATTATGTCTTCCACAGCTGCTTAAAGTTGTCAAATCCTCATCTGCCACTTTCATCAAGCTTCAAGTTTCACCTCAATTTGATATAATTTGCCACATTTCTAACATTCTTTGGGTCGTACAATCCACTCTTATGCTTAAAAATGGTCCTCTTCTTAAGTGGAAAAAGGAATGTGCACATATTTGTGTTCGTACAATGGGAAGGAAATATTAATGCAAACATGCAGATGTCTGAATGCATACAATTAGCAAATAGATATTATTATTGGAGGAATTGATAGTAACATATGATAATATGGGGATACAATCCATTGTGCAATTAGTTGAGAAGCATGTTTGTGAAGCAGCAAACCAAAAGATGTAATGGGAAAGAATGCTAGTGAAAGATACAAGAAGCTACTATCCTAGCTCCTACTCAAATGTGGAAAGCATTATCATGCATTAGCAATTATTGTAATAGGCATCAGAAAAAATGTTGCATTTGATCTTAGAGCCTTTATAAGCTGGTGTGAAAGAAGATCCACAAACTTCTACATCAATGCTATGGAGGTTGGTTCTAATATGAGAATTTGGCAAGATTGTAACCCTACAACTTTGTAGCAACATAGAGAAAGTTGCCACACTTGTTGTAGTAGTTTATCTAGCATTGCCTTAGCTTTTTCACCACTTGTATTCATAGTTTGATGTAAAGGCATGTGAACTAATGTTAGTGGTTGAAAAGTAGTTGTTGCTTCAACCTATCATCATGTCTGAGGATTTTAGCAACATTAACAGTAGGCCATAGTAGTCTATGAGCTTTAACCGAGTAGGAGTGGATCATCATCTATTGGAAATTCAAAATATATTAGTTCACTGTCATTTCAAGGATCTATAGAAACAATAATGAGTGATAGTTTTAAAGCTAAAGTTCCATGAATCATCTATGAGTCATCCTTGTTAGCCTCTTGCTTTTTTGTTAGTTGCTTTATCAAAATCTGTCTAGTTTTAGCATTATTCATGGAGTTAATCAATTGTTCCAAAGCTACAATCAATTCAAGAGTGGATGTTGATACACCTGCAAGAAAAGGATTCCATGTAAGTACATTTTAGATAGCGAGTCGATGATTTGTTTCATTTTCTATAATTGTAATAAACAAAGCAATGTGCTTAATTGAGAGACGAAGATAATGAGAAATGAGCATTGACACTAGAGGTGAGAAGACCCTTGGATTTATCAAGGATACTGGTCTTTCACATGGAAAAGATAGAGTGACAACAAATATTTGTTGGCAAGAGGTCAGCTTTGCTATATGACAAGAGGGGTTTTTTAGAATGCAATAAGTGTGCTTTTGATGTTGTTAGCTTGCTAGTTGTAGCAATAGTAGCAATTGCTTTTGGGTAGCATTCCAAGAAACAATAATAGTAGAATTCAAGAATTAGCAGACTATGATGCAACAAATGCCACAATAAGCGCATTACTTACATGGTTTTTGTCCTTATCGTGTGCCACATGGCAATATTATGAGCATCATATGAGAAATGGAATTCAACAAGTTAGTTGCTCACATGGTTGAAATGATTGATGTGTTGGCACATGCACTTATAGATTTTGATGAAACGATGATGGCAATTGAAGTGGTAGATGTGGTCCAAATAGAACAAGCACTTGACACCTCATATGAATTAGTTGATATAGCCATGCATTTTGGAAGCTCTCATAAATCTTTATGATAATGTTGTTTTGCAAGAGGTTTTAGAGCATATACAAGACAAGCATATGTTGGTTGCATCGATTGCTATGGCTGATGCACTAGTTCAACAAGACTTGCTACAATTATTGCTTAATTTGTATAGGATTGAGTATAGACAATCACTCTCTTATGGGTAGCAATATCTATATGGGTAGCTATATGACTATGAGCAACAATCATTTATTTATCAACCACATGCTTATCATGAGTACCATGGGAAATAGCAACTTGTCAATCATTATGCATATAATCAGCCTCAAAAGCAAGGACACCCTAGTAGTCATTTTGGACACTCTTCCATGTATGAGAATCAAGTGGGACAACCACAAGGACTTGGGAATGGTTCCAACTCTTTTGACATGCATACAAATGGACAATCATACATGAATGGGCAAAAACATACATATGATCATGATCATAGACGTGAGTACCATTATGCTAGTGAATATGGATAGCATGTTGATTAGTACTTCTATGATGATCAACCATCCCATAGTCCATATTATGATGATGATCAGCCATTTCATGGACAACAGCATTATGCTAGTGGGTATGAACATGATCATGACTATGGACAACCATTTTATTATTAATATGATGTCATAGTAGCCAACATGGTGCTATTCGAGGAAGACTCTTAACAACCAATGATGATATTAGAGGACTGCATGCACAAGGTTTATGTTATGGATGTGATCAACCAAATACATATGTAGAAAAATGAATGCTAAAGTGATATTGGTTATAGAGTTTTTGGATAATGAAGAGGAAGTTGAAGAAAAGGAAGAGGAAATGGATAATAAAGACCAAGATGGAGGGTCATACAAATCCTTTGAAGATGATCAAGATGCCTCTCAACTTTTCATCTTACAACATGCCAAAGACCAAGCAAATGAAGAAATTGCAGAGGTGCATATGAAGGAGATTAATGAAGCTATATACCAATCTATGGAATCACATGACATGTTTTCATTTGATGAACTTATGTTTCCATTTGATCTAGAGGATCATGAGGATGCTTCTTTCTTTCCATTTGACTTGAGAGGCAATGATGGGTTTTTTTTTTGTAGTAGGAACTTATGGATGTGATGACTATTTAACATTTTGCTTTCGTGACTTTCATTGTTGGTGGGTTGTAAATAAATATTGCGATACCAATCCCTCAGCATATTCAATAATCCTTTCTAAGGCATCACTAATCCTTCAAAACAATGGGATTATTATAGGTGTGGTAGATTTGAGGTAGCTGGAGTTATGTGTGCCAAGTAACTAGAAGAAATACTCCAAAAGACAATGGTTCACCTACAAAAGTTTTCAAGGTTAAGCTCCCAATAAAGCCACGAAGCTTTAAAGTATAGGACAATACAATGCAGAATAGTCAAGTGCCACAAAAGGTTACAGAGACTGTCCAAGAAACAGAACCAAAGGACTAGGATACGAAAGAGCTAGATGTACCTCCAATGATAGATGAAGTGGTGTTTTAGCTCTTGCTTAAATAAATAGTAAAAATAAAAATGGGTATCATAACATCCCCTAGTCAGTTGGAAAATCTCAAGGACTTGGATACCTTTCATTCTAATTTGACATTTTGACAACTATTGATGTTATCACCAAATTGGAGAACAAGATTCAAAAGCATTCTCACATGAAGACAAGGCTTGAGGCTTACTAATCACGCATCTACATCAAAAAATAGTAAGGCCCCAGAACATGTGACAAAAGTAGAGGTGGCCAATGCCTTCCTGGATCTTGGCACTCCAAAGTCTAGCATCTCGATAGAAGGTTGCTTCATTACAAACACATTGATAGATGGAGGCTCTTCAATAAACATAATGATGGATGTGACAACAAAATATTTAGGCTTACAAGGTATGCAACCCACTCAAGGCTCATCAGTCTACTACTGATCAGAGTAGAATCAAGCCTTTAGGCATCCTTCCTTACATCAAGACCACACTTGCAAGATGAGATTATTGAATGACTTATTTAGTGGTAAAGCCCAACTCTTATGGAACATCTTACCCTTTGTTACTCAGAAGAACATGGCTATTTGAAGTATGAGAAAGGATGAATTGGTTTCAAGGAATCCCAATCCTAGGTAGGGGGCCGAGCAAATGATGTTGAAGCTCTATGGTTCATAGAAAGGAAACAAATCCCCCTCCATAGAAGTCTTCTCTAACTCTACCAATAGAGTCCCTAACAATGGTCACTAAAAGCCAACTCTTGAAAAATGCAAATTCATTATTGATGGGTAAATACCTCCTACTAGAACCAATAATGACTTTTGAAATTACCTCTAATAGTGAGATAGAGGCATGGATGTATTACTCTCCCTATTACATGGCCATAGCAGAGTCGAAGACATAAGCAAAAGCAAAAACAGAGAGCTTGTTCTTCTCTTACAAAACCCCTATAGAGGCAAAGATAGAGTCCGAAGAGGACGATGATGAAAGTAAAGATGCAAATTATGAAAGTGATGTGAAAGAAGCTATCCAACTAGAAGAGTATGCTAATGAGGACATCCTACAGGCCATAGAAGTTGAAGATCCTATGCTGTTGGAGAGAATGACTATGGTACCCTTCAGACTGGTAGATGAATCTCATCAATAGAAAAAATACTTATAAGAAGTGGATTAAGAAAAATAATCCTTTCTTTACCAGTGGCTCTTGTCACCCTAAACTACCCTTCTCAGAGAGAGGATGATGATGATGCCCCTTGCCAACAAACACCAGTCGTGTAGCCCGAACAAAACTTAGATGTTCCTTGTTATGTAGCATTCCTAGATGCATTATCAGAAGATGAATTCTTGAGTCAAGAAGTAATTAACTCTAGAAAAATTTGGAAATAGCCTTGATACCATTTCAGCATTCCAAAGATTCTAATGAGTCCCCACTAAAGAAATTGAAGTTGGTTCTATTGGAGCACCAAAGGAATAATCTATTCCCTTGAAGGAGTTGACTTGTATCCAAAAGCAGTCTGCAAGACCTTCATTTCAAAAGTGAAAGGTGAAAAACCATTGACTTTCATTGATAGAAATGACATGGAAAGACATCTCAAAGTGGGTAGCAACCTTCAAAAGAGGAGTTGTTGTGACCCTTCATAACCTATTGAAGGAAAATCTTGATGTTTTTGCTTGGTCTTACAAAGACTTAAAGGGCATTGATCCCACTATATGTCAACTTTACATCGACTTAGAACATGATGCTAAGCATGTATAACAGCGACAAAGGTACATGAATCCAAATTACTCTGCCCTGGTTAAAGTAGAGTTATTGAAGCTCTTAAAAGTTGAGTTTATTTATCTAGTGGCCAATAGCGAATGGGTTTCACCCATCGTTGTCATATCTCAAAGGAATGGAAATTTTTGAATTTATGTGGACTTTCGAAAGTTGAATTCCAAAACAAAGAAATATCATTTTTCTATCTCCTTCACTAACCAATTGTTAAACCCAATGGTCATGAAATTTATTCCTTTTATTGAATGGTTTTAGTGGATACAATTAGGTGCAAATTGCACAAAAGACTGAGTCCAAGTTGGTCTTCACAACAAAATGAGGTACCTATGCCTACAGGGTGATACCATTTGGGCTTTGTAATCCCCCTATTACCTTTCAGCAAGTCATGATGGTCACGTTCCAAAATCACTTGCATGATTTCATTAAGGTATATTTAGATGATTTATGTGTCTTCAATCCGCTCTATAAGTGTTGGGGACACATGGAGTGGTGCTTTGATCGATGTCAAGAGTATGGCATCTCTCTCAACCCTGAAAAATGCATCTTTAGAGTCTCCTCGTGAGTTCATTTGGGCCACATTGTCTTCACATAAGGAGTAGCAATAGACCCTACCAAGATTGAGAAGATTGTAGCCCTGATTACACCAACCAATCTAAAATAATTGAGAGGATTTATTGGCCATGTGGACTACTATAGGAGATTCATCACACATTTCGCAACAAAGGTAGCCCCCTTTCATAATCTCTTGAGGAAAGATGCAGAGTTTATTCGGATAGATGATTGTGAAGAAGCCTTCAACGCTCTGAAGCAATGTGTGATTACAACATGCATCTTGCAACCTCTTGATTGGACAAAGGAGTTTCATGTTCACACTGGTGCATCTATAGAAGGCTTAGGTGAATTCCTTTGCCAAAAAGGCTCCTCAAAGTTGGATCAACCCATTTATTTTGCAAGTCAAAAAGTCACTGATAGGGAGAGAAACTATACATTGACTGAGTTATAGTGCTTTACAATGATGTTTGTCTTGGGGAAGTTTTGATTCTAGCTGCTATCGATAGACTTCAAGGTTTATGTGGATCATAAAGCTCTATCCTTCTTGATGAACAAAAATGACATTAAAGGAAAAATGATAAGATGGCTCCTTCTGTTCCAAGAGTTTGATTTTGAAGTGGTCACTAAACCTAGTTGTTCCCATGCCCTAGTTGATCATATATCACGAATCCTTTAGAATCACAAAGGGAGCAAGTTGATCCCAAATTTCCTAATGCAACTTATTTCTACTAGAGATTGTGGCTCCATGGTATGTAGACATTGCTAACCACTTAGCTACACAATAGTATGCTCCTAGCATCTCTAGTAGAGAGACAAAGAACCTTATATTGGAATCACCCCCCTACACCTTGCTAGGGGATGCACTATACAAGAAAGGCTAAAATTAAGTGTTTTAAAGATGTGTTGTAGGATATGAGATTGAGATTGTGCTGAAAACATACCATGATGAGCAATGTGGTGGACACTTCACATGAGAAGCGATGGCCAAGAAATCTCTACTTACAAGATATTGGTGGCCAACACTCCACAAAGATTCCTATGATTACTGTAAGCACTATGATGCCTGTTGACAAATGGAATACAAAAACCAATGCAATGCCACTATAGTCGATCCTTTCCTTGAAGCCATTTGAGAAATGGGACATTGGCTTCCTGGATCCAATCGACCCTCCAACCACAAGAAAGTAAAACAAATACATTCTAGTATGTACTGATTATGTGATAAAGTGGTATGAATCCAAAGCTCTCAAGTGTGATGATGGTATCAACATGGCTATTCCTATACAAAAACATTATCACCCACTTTGGTAGTCATTTACAACTTATCAATGATAGAGATACTCACTTTCTAAACAAGATCATGGAAGAGCTAACAGAGATCTACAAAATCCACCATTCTAAGTCCACACTCTATTAGCCCAAAGCAAAGGGCCAAGTTGAAGTCACCAATTGCATCCTCTATTTGATCTTGAAAAGAACAATTGCCACACATCATAGTCCTTATATCTATATGTGTATGTCATGTCTTAAGTGTGGGGACGATAAGGTCCAATTGTCTACCTATGTATAGACCCAGTTGGTCATTATTTCCTGATTCAGTAATTTCTTAAGTGTGAAAATGAATCCTTGCATGTCCATTTTGCATAAACCCATGAGAGCACCCTTCATTATTGAACACCCTTCACTGTTGATCGCTTGCTAATGATTCTTCTCCACACCCTACTAGGCTTCCTATCCCACTCATCCATCATATCACACCCTAACTGTGAGGGTTTTTCATTTTCTTGTTCACTATGCTCATATTTTTGGGATTTCCATGTGACACACCTACATTCACCAAAACTAAAATTTGACCTTACAATCTTATTTGTCCCTTTGTGTTGGACCCTTTTCCCTTTTATAGCTCTTTATTTTGAGCAATGGTTCCTTAATTATTAATTTTTGATGAATTTTACATAAATTAGTCATATATTCCATTACATGGATTGGCCATTATTAATTGTCATGTATTTGCAGGTATTTTCTTATGTATTTTTTAATATTCTTTCATGTAAGCATGCTTCGTTCTCATCAACATTGAGTTCTGATTGGATAGCTTGAGCAACGTGTTAAGTTGGATTTTTTTCCCCCTTTTTTCTCTATTCTGTTCTGACACACAAATTTCATGTTATTAATTTTTCAATGTATTTTTATATACATTTTTGCTATTTTTTCATTTAACCATGTTCCATTATCACCAGAACTGTGTTTTAACCTAAGAACCCTGTCAAACACCTCTACCCCAATACTATTCCTTTTTTCTTACCTCTATCTGACTCATGGATTTTTCCAAGTTAATTTTTGTTCCACTTTTCATATATGTTTTTTATGTTTTTTCCATGTGAACACCCCCGTTTGTTCTTTGACCTGCATTTTGATTGGATAGCACTAAACAACTTGTCATGCTGGACGTTTTCCCTTCTTTCTTACCTTTGTTCCAATCTACATATTTTCTATTATTAATTTTTCAACCATGCTTTCATGTGCATTTTTTTCCATTTTTCCATGTGAACGTTCATTTTTGTCACTGGACACATCATTCGAGCTGTCCCATTTGTTCCCTTTATCACTCTACCTAGTTTTTCTTTTTTCTGCAAATCAATCCAGTGCCCAATTTATTTGCAACTAATTTCTCCATGAATTTTAGGGGCATTGCCCTTGTGTGACCACGTGAACACCCGTGCTTTTTGCTCTCCATGCATGTCTTCATGGCTAACATGTTACATTTGACCTACTCATGCTTGCCTCGCTCATATCTGATCCCATCCCAGCTATTCAAAATTATTTACCCCACCCTATGCTTGTGTGCAAGATGGGGTCATGATTCTTTTTTTTTTTTAGCCCACAAAACAATTGCTAGTAGGGGAAATTTTTAAAAGAAAAAACATAACCCCCCAATGGTTCATTTTTTTCTTTCTCCTCTTTCTTCTTCTTTCTTCTCTCTCTCCTTTCTATTGCTCCTTGTTCTCCTTTTTCTTCTTCTCTCTCCTTCTTCTCTTCCTCCTCCTTTCAATCTTCCCTCCTCTTTCCTCCCTCCCTCCTCCTCCAACTTCCTCCTTTCCCCCTTGTGGGAACCCCCCTTTTGAGCCCTTGATCACACACAATCACACACATGTCTCCTCTTGCTTCCATAGGCCACGTTCACATGCCACTGTCTTGTGGGGTTGATCGTTGTGGTTCATGTACGTGTGTTTCATGCTCGTCACATGTGAATTTTCATGTTCATGTCTACGTGGTTGAATTGCTATTGTTTACATGTATGTGCTTAAGTTATTGTTCACATGCAAGGACATGCCTATCATTTTTACCGTGTCGGAGAACTCCTAGATCTACTATTCATGCGTAGCATAGCAAGTCCCAATAGATGCCTTCACACAATAAATACATATGTTCTTCAAAAATTAACAAAAAAATTTAATGTGAATACTTTTAAACAAATGAAATTTTCCAATTAAAAACCCCAAAAAATCCTAAATAATTACCTTGAGAGTTTAAAAAAAGAATTACCAAAAAAATCAAAAAAAATTAAAATATTAAATACTAATTAAAAATTACCAAATTATTTTAAAATCCAAAATACAATCAAATAAAAAGTTGAAAATCCATAAACTTTATTTAAAATAAAAAATACTAAATTTTAACTTTTTATAAAAAAAACGTTCATGCCCAATCATGTTTTTATTTTGATTTGAAAATCAAGACTTTATTTTTTTACAAGATAACCAAAATAAAATAAAATAAATCAAACCCATCCATATCAACACATATACTAACAATCAATAATTATTTTATAAAAAACACACACACATACACATCTAAAAATAATATAATACAAAATTAACAACACATCGTTAAAAAAGTGATCAAAAAAAGAATAAAACAAGATAAAAACAAAATATAGCCATATTTCTTTTCTTTTTCCTCATGTGACAAATTGGCAGACTATTGGATTGCATTTTGATTTTCTACAAGGACGTGGTTGTTGTTTCACAATGTGTTCATTTAGATTAGGGTGCATTCACGCACCCATTCAGGCTTCAATGTTTTTATGTTATTTTTCTTGTACATTAAACCACAAATAATTGCTAAAACAAACCTGTTAATCACATTTTTCACACATGTTCTAGGCTTAACATATGTTCATTAAAAAATAAAAGGAACCAGTCATCCACATTACATGCACCTCTAATGTTAAACACACCCCTTAATTTTTCATAAATTAAACTCACTGTCACTTATGCATGCGTTAGCCAAAAAGTGCTATACACATTAATTTTTAATCAATGAAGTCTACATTCAAAGACCTTAAGAGTCAGGATTGTCGTCATGGGATATGATTAACTACATTGCTCAATTACATTGCTCAATTTCATAAAGGTCGTAAATTGGTAATTAAGAAACCGTCATTTTTTATAAAAAAGGTTGAACACCTAATAATAAATTTCACCCATTGATAATAACCTATAAAATACACTTGACATTGAAACTTAATCAATACACATTGCACCTATTTCACCTAATTAAGGAACATGTTGCAAGGTTTGTGGATGACACAATTTGCTCTACCAAGTCACTGTCAAGTTCTAGTTTAGTCCAATCTAGTCCATGGTATTCTTGTTGTTATGATATTTTGTCAATCACGATTGCGGAATAGTTTGTATTCTTTTATTTTGTATTGCTTGATACTAGGATTAGGGTGCCTATCTGTTGCATCTCATGAAGCTTTTGGTCCCACAAGTACATAGTTCATGTCAAATTTTCCCATAGGCTTGTGGATGATTTGGGGAAGTCGATCAAGTCATGTACACACAATTCTTTGGTTGAAATCTTATCCATGTTTTGTTTTCTATTTTGTCAAGCATCTTCCTACGTGTTTGTGTGGAGTGTGTGTTCTATGAATATCTAAATGGCACCTCAACCCATCCAATATGTTCCTTTGGTCTATCAAGTGTAAGAAGCTGGGAATACTTAGAATGCTAATAATATGCCATGTCACATTGACACTGGTATATAAGGAGAGAAGTTGTAATTTTTCACATCTTTTGACATATCAATACATTTACAATCTTTCTCTCCCTTCTTGCTTCAAGCTTCCATGGCTTCTACATCTTTCATGTCTTTCTCTCTCCAATTTTAGTCTTTCTCTCTCCTCGTCACTCTATTTCTCTCTCTTCCTGCAGTCTTTCTCTCTCCTCTGCAGTCTTTCTCTCTCCTCTTTCTCTCTCCCTAGTTCTCTCTCTGACAAGTGGTATCAGAGCTTCAGTCTTTGATCCATTATTTTCTTCCATTTTCACTCTCATTTTCCTATTTCAAAACCAATTTCAGACAAAAATGGTACAAGACAGTGACTAGTGGAGTGCTGCAGGACAACTACAGTTAGCAATGACTACATCTGGAGATATTCAAGGTCAGATATGGCGGGTAAAGGCTTAAATGGCTGGACGTCATCAAATTTTATGCAAAAATGGAGGTAACTAGGGTAAAGAATGGTTAACCGGGCTTAGTTAGAGACTAAACTACAGTTACTTTTCAAAAGAGGTCTTCCTTTCCTCTTTCCTCAAGCTCTGCCCAAGCTTTCATGGAGTTTGTTGGCTGAGATCTCTTCTTTTCTCACTGATCTTTGCTCTCCATCAACAATGGCCTGCATAATGGCACTCTAGACATCAAATGCAACAAGTGGAGCACCAATCATGCCCTGTAGAAGTTGCCACGTGGCCTGGACAACAGCCCGAAATTTGCGCTGATTTTTCCAGCCCTGTTCTCCTCCAGTTCTCAGCCAATCTTCAGCTATGGTGCTTCTAATTCATCATTGGCAGTGATTCCTTCAAGGTTTTGGTGTGTTTACTCCAAAATAGAACCATATTTCTCAGCTTTTCACTCTCTTAAAACCCTACATGAACAGTCCATGGGCAGCCATGAAAGCTTCAGCCCAAGCTTCCATTTCTTGACAATTTCTTGAAGATTCTTCATCCTTTTGACCCGTGGAATCATTTCAGCAAGGATTCTTCAACAAATTGTAAGGATTAAGCACGGGATGGCTTAAGATTGAAGATCAAGAGCTTCTATGGAGCAAAAATTTGGGGGAAACGGGTTTAATGCTTCAATTTCAAGCATTTGAAGCTTCAAGATTGGTCTCTACCATCAGATAAGCAAGTTTCTTGGATTATTTTGCTAACATCGGACAACCGGGAGCCCTATCAAGCATTTGGCAAGTTATTTTCAGCCATGTCAAGGTATTTCTCTTCAATTTTTAATCTCTCTCATTAATCCAATTGCTGAGCTTAAGCCATTTGACTGAGAGATTAAAGAATTGAACATTTACATCAAATTCTCAGCCAACCTTTGCTTGAATCCATCTATTCATGAATGCAATGCTTGCTTAATGCATATTAGCTTCAATCAGTGAATGAATGGCCTTAATCTGAGATTTCAGCATAACATTTGAATCCTATGGACTGAATACATTGATTGATTCCTTTGCTTACTCTAATCCAATTGATTGGTTGATTCTCTTTTGCCTAAATTGGAAAATTATAAAGGGTAAGTACTAGCAATCAGTGAGTCACTGAATTGCATAGGTAAAACCCTTCTCCCATCTCAAGTTCTTTTATCTCAATCAATTGCATCTCATGAAAGGCTGAATGAATATTTTTCAAATGCATATCATGCTGATTGCTTAGTACACTAGCCTCTGCCATGTTGATATTCCCACCGAGGAAAAAGGTGGATGCCGGGGGAGATAGTGGGACAAAAGAGAGGTGGCCCTCCCTCACTATCGAAGATCCCGAAGGGGTGCAACCAACCGACCCGGGGGGAACTTTGCCCACCTCCCGGTGATTCGGAGCCCGTGTAGGGAGCCCGTCCTGCCGTTTTATCCCTCACACAGGTACAGTGAGTGGAGAATTGAAAATTGAAGACTTTCCAACGACTCAAGTACCTACTAGAGTAAAACAGGGTAAAACAGGGCATTTTCAAGTTACCCACAGGGTATTTACAGGTGGATACAGGTACACCCTTTGATACTGAAGTACAGGTGCAGGTACTACAGGGTACCCACAGGTCCTATATACCCCTTTGCAGGGTTTGGTAGCCATTGGAGGTTACTTTCTTGCATTACAGGGTCAAAATAGGGCACTTACAGGTCTAAACAGGGTACAGGACTGGACAGTTCAGACTCTGAAATTCAGTTACAGAATTTTCTGTCCTAAACCTGTTATAGCGTGCTATAGCTCATCTCGAAGAGGGCATTGTAAGCTTTGATTCGCACAAAAAAGTTTTGCAATCGGAGTTTTCTAGCCAAAGCTATAGCCGTTTTACTGACAGGGGTTACTGCAAGACTGCACTAGTATGGCAGGGCATAAAGGCAAAAATAAGGTCCAGGAGGACTATGCACAGCAAATCAGGGATTCTATGATGGAAAGCACACTTCAAGAGAACCCTGAAGAGCCTCAACAAGGAGAGATTAGTATTCTCAATGACGCTTTGTGTGCCCATGAACTAAGACATAAGGAACGTCATGAGACTATTTTGTCAGCAATGGAGCATATGATTTTATCATTTGATCAAACGAAGTCTACTGTTGAGAAGATGATGGAATCAACTAACCGAACCAATGCTTCCATTGATAAGTTGGTAGAATCTAATGCCCAACTTATGGCACAATTTTCTCAACTCATGCAGTCACAAAAGGGATCAAAAGAAGCAAATGAGAAGGCTTGTTCAAATAGTGACCCCTCAGTTCCACTTCAGCCATCCAACCAAAATGGTTATGGAGATGGGATCATAGGAAGAAGAGGCATACCCAATAGTCAATATGAAGTGGGAGAAGCTTCACAAAGGCATGATGACTATTTGGGCAGTTTGAACGGCGCCAATACTCAAGCTTTTGGACTGCATACTCAGCATTCTAGGGGTGCTTTACCAACAGGAAGATTATAGGGTAATTCTCAGCCACCTGTTGGAAGATTTCAATCTCATTTTGGGGGTTCTGTACTTAGAAATTCCGATCAGCCAGTTTTGGGACAGCAACCTTTCCATGATAGAGAATTCAAGGATAAAATTGTTTTATCCAAATTCAATGGCCGGTCATCTTCACCATCAGAATTAGAGGAATGGACTTCTAAGATGGAGTCTTATTTCGACATATTTCCTAAAACTGATGACATGAAGATACATTTTGCCTCCCTCCACTTAGAAGGATTTGCTCACACTTGGTGGAGGTATATCAAGAAAGAGAATGTACTTATTGAGAATTGGGAAGCTTTCAAGGCACTTATGGCTGAAGTCTTTGTTTCACCTCTTGAAAAAGAGAAGTTAGAACGAAGATGGTATGTTTTGGAACAAAGGGGCCTAAGTGTAAGAGAATATACAAACCAATTCCTCAACTTGACCATGTATGTGGAAAACATCAGTGATGAGGCCAAGTTACACAAGTTCATGTATGGTTTAGAACCATCCTTGTCAACTGATGTTATGGCACAGAATCCTACTTCACTTTTCAAGGCTATTGAGCTTGCAGAGCGCTTTGGAAGGAAGTATAGGAAAGAGTCTTCATTTCAGCCAAGTTATGGACAGCCAAGGATTGTTTTAAAGCAAGGGCAAGTTGGTAACAATTATGGCAGCAATCATATGCCTAGTGGGAGCTTACGGATACCAACTTATCCTCCATTTAATGCTTCTAGGCTTCAAGGCAATTTCAGGACAGCAAACAGTCCAAAGGTTGAATTTAAGCAAGGTGACAATAAGCCTAAGTCTACTTCAGCCAATACAAATTCCAGAAATATTCCCATGGATCTTTACAAGGAAAGAAAGGACAAAGGCTTATGCTTCAAGTGTGGAGAAAAGTATACTCCTGACCATGCTTCAAAGTGTGTATACAAAAATGCCAAGCCAAAAATTCAGAGTATGCTAGTTCTTGAGGACCTTGAAAATGACATAGATGAAGTTAATGCAGTCCCAATCAATGCTGAAAATGAAGATTTCGAGGATGATGGTGGACAGGATTACTTCTATGATCCATCTGACTCTTTTCCTTTTGATCCAGGCGGTGATATTCCATTTGATCCTGGTGGATTTTGTAATGAGTTGCCTGCTGCCACTAATTGTTCTATCTCTATGGATGCTTGGACGGGATCTAAGAACCCTAATACACTTCGTATGAAGGGAAGCATATGTGGAAAGCTAGTGTTCATCCTGATAGATAGTGGCAGTACCCACAGTTTTGTCAATAAATCCATTTTGTACAAGTTGAATTGTGTTCCCACCGACTTACAGCAGCCCATTAGAGTACAAGTGGCTAATGGTGAAGAGGAAATCAGCACACAGATTTGTCCACAGGTTTCTTTGTAGATGGCTGAAAATTTTGAAGTCAAAGTAAACCTGATCACTTTGGAAATGGGGCCCATAGATATTGTACTTGGTTGTGATTGGTTGATGACCTTAGGCAGGATTACTATGGATTTCTCACAGTTATATATGGAGTTTTTCTCCAATGGATAGCTCATCCGTTTACAGGGGATCCCTAGTAAATCTTATTTTCAGCTTATCACCATTCAACAACTTAAGAAAGAGTACAAGAAGTGCTCACAGATATTTGTATTGCATTTGAACAAAGAAACACAGGATCAGCCCAATAATTCAGCAAACCATCCAGCCTTGACAGCTCTTCTTGAGGAGTACAGAGATCTATTTGAAGTACCTACTTCATTGCCTCCTAAGAGAGCGGTGGATCACCCCATTGATTTGGAACCCAACTCAAAGACGATCAATAAGCCACCTTACAGATTATCAAAATGTGAACGAGAGGAAGTAGCCAAGCAAATCAAAGAGCTTCTTGAAATGGGATTCATTGAACCAAGTTCTTCACCGTATGCATCCCCAGTCCTGTTAGTCAAAAAGAAAGATGGATCTTTCAGAATGTGCATTGACTACAGGGATCTCAATAAGATAACAGTGAAGAACAGGTATCCTATACCCAGGATAGATGATTTGCTTGATGAACTTAAGGGGGCTCGATTCTTCACGAAGATTGATTTGAGATCAGGGTATCATCAGATTCGCATGAGAGAGGGTGATGAGGTCAAGACTGCTTTTAGGACTGATCATGGGCTTTACCATTTCTTGGTGATGCCATTCGGCCTTACAAACGCTCCAGCTACCTTTCAAAGCCTGATGAATAAGATTCTACAACCTTTCCTCTTTCAGTTTGTTTTGGTGTTCTTCGACGACATTTTGATCTACAGCAAGACTTTTCAGGATCATTTGTCGCATATGAGGAAGGTTTTTGATGTGTTGAGATATCATAGGCTTTTTGCTAAGGAGAAGAAGTGTTCTTTCATGCAGACTGAAGTGGAATACTTGGGACATATAGTCAGTGAAAAAGGAATACAGGCTGATCCCAAGAAGGTGCAATGCATAAAAGATTGGCCAACGCCTACTACTACTACCTCTCTTAGAGGATTTCTTGGTCTATCTTCATTCTATCGCAGATTTATAAAGCATTATGCGGCAATTGCAGCCCCTTTAACTGACAGGTTGAAGAAAGAGGCTTTCTTTTGGGATTCTCTTGCAGATATCAGCTTCAACCAGTTAAAGGAATTACTTACCTCCGCTCCTATTCTTGTATGCCCGGATTTCTCTAAAGAGTTTACTATACAATGTGATGCTAGTGGCCGTGGCATTGGGGCTGTTTTGCTTCAGGAGCATGGAGTAATTGCATTTGAAAGCCGTAAGCTTACTGATAAGGAGATGGCCATGAATGTTTATGATCAGGAAATGTTGGCTATTTTGCATGCAATCAAGAAATGGTACCATTACTTATATGGCAGCCGATTCAGAGTACATAGTGATCATCGCGTACTCAAGTATTTCCTTACTCAGTCAAATCTTACTCCAAAGCAACGATGATGGGTAGCAACATTACAAAATTATGACTTTGACATCACTCATACAAGGGGCAAAGATAACATAGTGGCTGATTCTCTCTCTCGTATGTGGGCCTGCAAAGTATCAACCATGACGGAATTACATAGTGATTGGATTGAAGAGCTACAAGAGGCATATCTCTTAGATGAGGAATTCAGCCAAATCTTTCAGAAATCACAGCAAGGTCTCATGGAAGAAAACTCACATTACCAGCTTAAAAATGGTCTTATTTGGTGGAAGGGCAAGATTGTTATTCCCTCTACTTCTTCTTTCAAGCGAAAAATTATGGAGGAGATGCATTCTTTGCCTTTAGCTGGACACTTGGGAGTTTTCAAGACTTATGACAGGATCAGCAAGAGCTTTTATTGGAAAGGACTGTGGAAAGATGTCAAGGACTTCGTTATGAAGTGTATGCCTTGTCAGCAAAATAAGGATAGCATCCATAAGCCAGGGGGTTTATTGCAGCCATTGCCTATTCCTACGGGTAAATGGACTCATATTACTATGGACTTTATCACTGGCTTACCTACTACCAAGAAGGGGTGGAATAGTATTTATGTGGTGGTTGACAGACTCACCAAAGCAGCTCATTTTATCCCAACAAAAATTCAGTTTACTGCTTCTCAGGTGGCCAACCAGTTTATGGAGCATATTTTCAGATTGCATGGATTACCGCAGGTGATTGTTCATGATAGGGACTCAAAGTTTATGAGTAACTTTTGGCAAGCGGTATTTACATCTATGGGTACCAAGTTGGCTCCATCTACGGCTTATCATCCCCAAACTGATGGACAGACAGAGAGAATTAATAAATGGTTGGAGACTTATCTTCGCCATTTTTGCTATGATATCCAAACCTCATGGGATTCTTGGTTACACCTGGCTGAGTTTGCTTATAATAATTCCACTCATGCGAGCATAGGAGTTTCACCCTTTGAGGCTTTGTATGGTTACAAGGTGCCCCTACCCACAGTCATTTTTAACGAAAAGATCAACCCTCATGGGAAGGAAGAGTTGGATAGAATGCAGACCCTTCTTCAGCAATGCAAGGTGAATCTAAGGAAGGCTCAAGATCAGATGAAGATGTATGCTGATGAGAAGAGGAGGCCTTTAGAGTTCCAGGAAGGAGAGCTGGTTTTGTTGAAGGTGCCCAAATCCAAGTATTCTACATTGAAAGATGGATCCAGTAATAAGCTTGCCCACAGATTCTATGGTCCTTACAGGATCCTTAAGCGGATTAGAGATTTGGCATACAGACTAGAGCTTCCCTCTTCTACAAAGATTCATAACGTCTTCCATGTTAGTCAGCTCAAGCCCTATTATGGTGATCCAGTGGATTTAGTTGATGAGCTGCCACCTATTGATGAAGATGGTATAGTTCAGTACATCCCAGAGGCTGTTATAGGTCAGCGTGAAAAGAGGCTTCGATCGCGTTCTATTGTGGAATATTTGATTAAATGGAGAGGTTTACCCTCTGAAGAGGCTTCTTGGAGACCTGATTCAGTATTGGATGAGTATCCATACTTGGATACATTGGTGGCTGAAGCCTATTGCTTATGGAGCTAGTATTGGTGCAGACTGGTTCAGGACAGCACGCTGTTTTAGAACAATTTTTGTCGTACTTCATTTTCAGAATTGAGCTATCTACATGAGCTTAAAGTACTCTTCAAGATCTTCGTTTTGATATGTGGTACACCTCATTTGGACACTTCTATCAAAAGTTATGGCTGATTTGGTCCAGCAGGGACTGTTATTTCAGCAAGCTGTCTACTTTCTTCTGGAACTATTTGTTGAAGATTCTGTGGCTCCAATGGCTTCTAAAGTTCTTCAAATCATGTATATAGCAGGGTCCACTTTCCGTACTTCAAATTCAGCCCTTGTAATGATAATTCTTCACTCATTCCCTATTTGTAAAGCTGTAAAAACAGAGTAGTACTCTGTTCCATCCATCTTTTCTTTAGCTCTTTCTAGTTTTGTTTTTGGGGACAAAAACTTTTGGGAAGGGATGGATTGTAAGAAGCTGGGAATACTTAGAATGCTAATAATATGCCATGTCACACTGACACTGGTATATAAGGAGAGAAGTTGTAATTTTTCACATCTTTTGACATATCAATACATTTACAATCTTTCTCTCCCTTCTTGCTTCAAGCTTCCATGGCTTCTACATCTTTCCTGTCTTTCTCTCTCCAATTCTTGTCTTTCTCTCTCCTCGTCACTCTATTTCTCTCTCTTCCTGCAGTCTTTCTCTCTCCTCTGCAATCTTTCTCTCTCCTCTTTCTCTCTCCCTAGTTCTCTCTCTGACATCAAGTTTATTCTCCAATATTGAAATAGGACCTTATTATTAAGGCTGGCCTCTCCAATTTTGTGGCTCTTTCATTGCCACTAATTCTAGATGGTCCTACTTTGTGTGATGAGTTATTATCCTCTTATAGCAAACAAGCTAGTTCTTTCCGAGATATCACTATTACAATGACACCCAGAGACTTGGGAAAGGCTTTGTCTCTTCCTTACCATGGAGAGGTCTTTCTAGTAGCCCATCAACTCCTAGCTAATGAGGACATTATCAAGGTGTTGCAAAAACAAACCCATACCGTCCTAGATCCTAAGAAAGTTCTCACCACCTCATGTGTCTCAATAGCAATGATCTACGATCTATGATCTATTTTGGAAGTTGTTGTATCTAATGCCAGGAGGCATATTCCACGGTGGATTCCATGATTTTATTTATTTGGCAGGGCTCGTACACAAGGTGGATTCCTTATGCGAGAAGCTAACGAGGATGCCTGTCCTTTTTAGGCTTCAGATTAATTTAATGTGCACGTGGGTGATTCTATAAAATACATATTAAATTAATGGACATTTACAAGTTTAGAGTGTGCACTCAAATTAAATTAAGATCAGGACAGAGTTCCAACCTATTTAATTATTTTGTAGCACAAGACTGCTAGGTCTTCACTTTTGTTGGATTTTATCTAATTATTTTCCAACAATTGTGAATGCTTCAATTGATGTGTAGAGCAGGCAGTGATGGAGTTGGGTAGCACTGGGCGATGACGTGAATCCAAATGCCTAGAAGAACTACTATTTTTTATGGATGCATATCTTATCACTAAAAAAATGGCGCTAATATTTATTTAAGCACGCTTATTTATTAAAGCGCTCGATAAAATATTTATTATCTTGTATATGCATAGGTGTTCGGTTAAATATTTCATTATTTGATATTTGTATTTGGACACAGCCCGACTTTTGGATGCTCAAACGCCTTACTCTATAATTGGGCAAATGCATATGCAAAAGCAAAAAGCATGCTATTTGTAAAGTGTATTATTTTTGGGCTTAAAGATAAATAAATCTATAAATACATGCCTTGTGAAGCACTCACACAAGGCATGGAGGGAGATTGCACCCAATTGGTCTTTTTGTCTCATGTGATGCAAATTTCATTTTGAATGAAGGTTTGTAGAGTTCTTTGTTGTTGAGGACCTTCCGGCATTCGCTACGCACGCATACAACATCGGATCTGTGCACCAGTGGTATCAGAGCAAAGCTAAGATCAAGAGCTTTCAATCGATTGCCTTCTCACGCGAAGGTGAAGCTCTTGGAACGAACGGGCTCTACACGCGACAAGCTGACAACACAAGCGTGTTCTTGGTAGTGAAAAACCTCCTAATGTACCTTCTGATCATGAAGGACCTCTCACAGGAGCCAGAGGATCACTCAAGAAGTCCCTTCTACAAGTCGTTGGTTTTCAGAGAAGAGATAGAGAAAGTAATGTTAATTCAATGTTAAGCTTATTGTTTAAGCTTAGAAAGAGCTTAAGCTCTTATTCCTCCAACAAGTAACACGGCATGTACTCACGGGCATCCAATCAATTAAACCTATGCCGTCGTCTTGCGATGAATCAACGAATTACTTAAGCTTTTATTTAAAAGCTTTAAGTTATTAAGCTTAACTAAGCTTAAAGCTTAACCACCAATTATTTGACTTGCAATTATGAAGATTTGTAGAGTTCTTTGTTCTTGGGGACCTTCTGGCATTCGCTATGCACGTGCACATACAGCATCCAATCTACACACAAGTATCAATTTCTTTATGAAAAGTTCATGCTTTCCAAGTCTCCTCCAATTACTTGTAAAAGGAGTTTTTCACCACCTCTAGAATGATGCTTAAAGGCATGGTCATTGAATGGAGTTTATACCTTTATACAAAAATAGATCAACTTTTTATCAAGATCACTAGGGGTAGTGTGACTAATGTCACCCATAGGTTGTATTTGTATTTATGTTTTTTACATTCTCTCCTCCTACACCAGAGAAATTCCACCACGTTCTGAAAATCTTACAGTGGTTCCTCCTCCTAGATCCTGAACCCATCCCTGAAGATAATGATTCTCCTCCTAGTTTCGTGATCCAAAGAAAGTGCTTAAAGCATGTGGCTGAAACTTTCCTGTAATGTGCCTGCCTATTGGCTGTCCAAGCACATTTTAGCGGTCCATCAAGAAACGAATCTAACCATCGCCACCCGGCACTCTCATGGAATGTTCCAGGATTTTTCGCCTAGGGTTTCCCCAGTCTACCTCGCAACAGAACGTTTGCAATCGAATCCACTAAGATCGACTTGAATCTGGGTTCCTAGTTATCAAAGTCTCCTGACAGCATTCTAGCGTCGAGTTTTGGACATCCTACTTTACGCGGAGGTACTCAATCCCAAGCGGATCCATATCGCACTTGGTTCAAAGAGAATGGGAAATGAGAGGGATGCACCGCTCAACCTCTCTGCCTGTAGGGCATAGTCCCATTCCAATCCCCTAAAATGGCATGAATTGGGTTCTAACTCAACAACACCTAAAGGTTGAACGGTAAAACCTTGTGAGAAGCCTCCCAGTTCTCTGGGACTACCCTCCTGTAGGATAGACCTATCAGGGTTCTGCACACCTGCTTCCCTTGATAGCTTTATTTTTCTAAGTCTTATATATTTATGAATTCATCATATAGCATTTAAATACAATGGTATTCTCTTGAGATGCGCATTTGGGGAATTCAGTCTTTCGAATACTTGTGATGCAATTTATCCTTCCTAATGTCCTATTCTCGGATGGATCTAATGCATCTCATGCGGGACTCAAAGCATTAAACTGGAAATACGTTACTTACAACCGGTACTGCGGTTGGATGGGCAGTGATGTCCTTGCACAGGGCTTCATTGTGGTTTGTGGGGCTGCCACCCACACTCGACATTCTTCGCTTGGGGGCCATTTCATATCTTCCTTTCTTTAGGTGTAATTCCCGCATGAATTTTCAGCAACCTCTTGAGTAGAAGAGGGGAAAAAGCTCACAGGATAGGGATTAAGTTTGTGGGAAAGGTAATAAGACTCGAGGAAGAAGGAAGAGGAAACACGTGTGGCCACCCTCCTCTAAGGAGGGGAAGAGGGAGGAACTTTCTAGAAGGTTCTCCCCTCCTCTCTCTCTCTCTCTCTTCTTCTTCTTCTTCTTCTTCTCTTCCTCTCTCAATGGCAAGGGGGGGGGGGGTGGAGGGGGGGAGAAGTGGTCTCTCCTTACACGCTTAAGGAAGGGGGGGTGGATTTAGGAAGGAGGGTGGTGTATTATCTCCCTACCTAGGCAACATCGAGCCCTCCAAGGTCCTCCTCCTTCCCTTGATGATGGGGGGGGAGGGGGGACCTTTATAGGAGGGGGAGTGGTATTGTTTTGGGGGGTGGTGTAATGAAGTGGTGGTGGTGGTGGCGTCTTCCTCCTATCCACCACTTGTCCACATGCATGGCGAACTCATCATGAGTCAAGGGAGGGAGGAATGTAGGCCACATGGCCTTCTTCTGCAGTTCCCCATCTGCATCCCCTCTCCCTCAGTCACCGTCGTCTCCGTCTTCTCCACATTGACTACAGATGCCCTCCCTCGTTGTCATCATGATGATTCCCTTTGACATCATTCTCCTCTTCATCATTTCCCCACCCGCCAAGTCAACTAATACTTTAACCCCTCGCCACTTGCCGGTGACGGCAAGGGGGAAAAAAAAAATCATTAATTTCATTATAAAAAAGGGGGGAAAAACTCATTGTATTTGATATATCGAGTTTGGATTACATGAGAAGAGTTTATTGTAGTCACATCTCATGGATATCTTCTAAGTTTTCCTAAGTATCTGGTATATTCTAGATCATTGGAACTTGTACACTTTCATTCTTTGTAAGTTCAGGTTCTCTTTGAGTTCTATTGGGAAACTTGAGGTAGTTATGTCCAATGTCGTGGCACTCAGAGCATCAGTGTTTAGGGTGCTTTGGACATTTCCTTTTGAAATGAACTAACTCCCTGCAATAGAAATAGCAGGGAGTTTGTCCTAGGATCCTTTTAGCATATCAAAGTGGTCCTTTATCTCGAAAACTATGTTCCTAGATTGTCCTCTTCTTAGTTCGGGAATGAGCTCCATGGACAATCTACTTTGCTTGTAATACTAAAGAATACTTCCAAGCTTTGACATTCTGGTAAGACCCAATCCATATTAGTTGAGAAGAAACGACTTAAGAGAAATTCATTACAAGTTATAACTGTCATTCCTTGCTAAGTATCTCTAATCATTTGCAAGCTCTAGGCTCAAAATAGATGCAACTCATATTACTCACGTTAATCATAATTACAAGAGTAAATTTTATTCCAATACAAGTTGTATTTCATGTCGACAAAATTTCTAAGATTTCTAATCATCCTGAAGAGGTGTATTGGGTTCTAGGTCTTCGTCTTCATCTTCATCTGATTCCTCTATATATCCATAGACTGCACTTATGTAGCTTCATTTCCTTGGAGGCTTCATATCTTCTGGACTTAAGTCAGGGCAGTCTACTTAGACATGCCCTAGCTCATTGCAATGGAAACATCGGTGGTTGGGACATCTGCTACGGATGTGCCCTATCTCTCTGCATGTGTGGCATCTCTTGTCCTAATCTCGGGAAACATCTTTGGCTGATCCAAGTTCTTGAATGATTGGCTTTGCTCAAAGTAACACATCTTGCAAGTCCGTTGGATGCATTGCTTCAAGACGATGGTTTAGAGGAGTGTTCAGGCCATGGAAAAACTTGGATACTTGCTGCACAATATCCATAGGCAGTGCTTATTTTAGTAGGGTTACAAACTTTGAGTAGTAAGCTTCCAAGGTTAATTCCAGCTACTTGAGCTTGAAGAATTCATTCATCCTCAAAGTCTAGTAGGTTGGTGGAAGGTATCGTCTGCGTAGAGCATCTTTCAGCTGAGCCCAAGTAACAGCGGCTTTAGAAATATCTATGTCTTTGCACTGTTGCTTCCACCACATCCGAGCCTGGCCAACTAACTTGAGTTTGGCTATCATTGCTTGATTGGTAGAGGTAGTTCCCAAAGCAGAGAAATAATCATCCATCGACACTTAATCCATTTCTCCACCTCTGATGCGACATCTATCCCTTCTCCATCAAACTCGAGTGCCTTAATTTGTTTGAGAATGAATTTCTTCTCTTGCATGTTAGCATTCGTGGGTGCAAAAGGTGCCTAGCAATCAAGCCATACCTCTTAGGTTATTCTGTTTAGGATATTTCTAAGAACCATACATTAATTAGTCATGCAACATTACAAAGTTTTGCTCTGATACCAACTGTAATGTGCCTACCTATTCCCTGTCCAAGCACGTTTTAGCGGTCCATCGAGAAACGAATCTAAGCGTCGCTACCCGGCACTCTCATGGAATGTTCTGAGGTTTGTCACCTAGGGTTTCCTGAGTTCGCCTTGCAATGGAACGTTCATGGCTGAACCCACTAGGATCGACCTAAATTTGCATTCCTGGTTGTCAAGGTCTCCTGATAGCATTCTAGCATCGGGGCTTTGGACACCCTACTTTGCGCAAAGGTACCCAATCCCAAGCAGATCCATACCACACTTGGTTCAAAGAGAATGGAAAACGAGAGGGATGCACCGCTCAACCTCTCTGCCCGTAGGGCATAGTCCCATTCCGGTCCCCTAAAACGGCATGAATTGGGTTCTAACACAACAACACCTAAAGGTCGAACAGTAAAACCTTGTGAGAAGCCTCCCAGTTCTCTAGGACCACCCTGCGGACAAACCTGTCAGGGTTTTGCCCACCGGCTTACCTTGATAGCTTTAGTTTTCTAATTAGTTCCTATCACATTTATGTGTGACATTCAAAATCAGCTCCCTTAACTAGGCCTTTTAGGGAACACGGTTCATTCGTGTAATTTATAGCACCGACACAATAACAAAATAAGTAGTCCTTTTGACAAACAAGTTCCTTAACTTATCTTCAAGTTAATATTTGTCTCCTGCCCATACAGGAGAAATTATGTATCCCTTATGTCCAATAGAAGTACCTGGTCCAACAGAAGTTCCTTAACTTATCTTCAAGTTAATATTTGTCTCCTGCCCATATAGGAGAAATTATGTATCCCTTATGTCCGATAGAAGTACCCGGTCCAAATTACATGGCACCAAAATTTCCACCCTTTATCTAGAATAGGATCTTCCAATGCCCTAGATGTTGATCTCACGGCAATCTATAGCTCCGCTTCGGACTCGGCAAGGGGTGTCTAGAGCTCCACTGACCCCAAGTGACCTAGGAGTGAGACACACTTTCTGTGGTTGGCTTTTTCACCACTCAACCTTTGGCTCGTGAATCGAGCAGGGCTCAAGGTAATCCACGGTGCGATCTTGGAGGTGATCCACCCACACAAAATATCATTCCTTAATTAATCAAATTAAGAATCAAGGATAATCAAGGCAATCAATACTATTATCATCTTCCAAGATAACATTCATTATTCATGTGGCAACTTGTCATTACAGACCCCTGCCATGCATTTACCATCAAACACAAGCACTTGGAACTATCATCCAGATCACATCATACAATTAGTTTAATTCAAAAGCATTTAGGACATTATTTGATCAATCAACAAAACAATGGTATCTTTTTCCAAATATTGCAGGAATAGTCGTGATAACCTTCCATCGTGTGTTTGCTCTCCCCCTTGGGATCTAAGCAATTCCATGCAAAAAATTACTCAAACCTTGGCTAAGATACATCCAAGGTCTTATACAATTGTACGAGAATGTAAATTCTATTGAGCACTTATATTGATCAATAACCTAACCCTCTTCTTAGCAAATACGAAAGCATCAGCCTTTCCTTTGCCCGAGGTTTCCCTAACCCAAATTTGGATTGATAAACATAGTGTTTATCAGCGGATCCCAAGGCAACTTAATCTCTAATCCTTATGATCATTGTTTGTACTAGTTAAGCACAACATCAAGATTCCTAATGTAACCGAATGAGCTATTAGCGAGAGTTTGGCAAAGGTCTAGAGCTTCGAAAATGGTTCTCTTCTAGAATAAGTTGCTTGCCATGCATTCTATCAAACATGCGAGTTGTGACATATACCTTTGATGTGACGACTAAATGCACCTACTATTGCGAGGATGGGAAGCTGACAATGCTTGAGTCTTATATATTTATGAATTCATCATATAGCATTTAAATACAATGGTCTTCTCTTGATATGGGCGTTTGGGGAATTCAATCTTTTGAATACTTGCCCTGCTTTTTATCCTTCCTAATGTCCTATTCTTGGATGGATCTAATGCATCTCATGCGGGACTCAAAGCAAGCATTCATCAAACTAGAAATACGTTAGTTACGATCGGTACTGTGATTGGATGGGCAGTGATGTCCTTGCCCCGAGCTTTGTTGCGATTTGTGGGACTACCACACGCCCACTCAACATTCTTCGCTTGGGGGCCATTTTCGATCTTCCTTACTTTAGGTGGAATTCTTTCAGGAATTTTTAGCAGGATCTTGAGCAGAAGAGTGGAAAAAAACTCATAGGATAGGGATTAATTTTGTATGGTAATAAAACTCGAGGAAGAAGGAAGAGGAAACGTGTGTGCCACCCTCCTCTAAGGAGGGGAAAAGGTTCCTCCCTCCTCTCTTTATCTGTCTCTCTCTCTCTTCTTCTTCTTCTTCTTCTCTTCCTCTCTCAATGGAAAGGGGGGAGAAAAAGAAGTGGTCTCTCCTTACATGCTTAAGGAAGGGGGGGATTCAGGAATGAGTGTGGTGTATTATCTCCCTACCTACGCAGCATCAAGCCCTCCAAGGTCCTCCTCCTTCCCTTGACGATTGGGGGGAGGGAAGGGGCTTATAGGAGGAGTGGTATTTTTTTGAGGGGCACGTAGTGAAGTGGTGGTGGTGGTGGCGTCTTCCTCCCATCCACCACTTGTCTGCATGCATGGCAAACTCATCACGAGTCAGGGGAGGGAGGAATGTAGGCCACGTGGCCTTCTTCTACAGTTCCCCATCCGCATCCCCTCTCCCTCAATCATCGTCGTCTCCATCTTCTCCATGTCGACTACAACTGCCCTCCCCCATCGTCATCATGTTGATTCCCTTTGATGTCATCCTCCTCTTCGTCATTTCCCCACCCTCCATGTCAACTACTACTCCCTCCCCCCCTTCACTACCTGCCAGCAATAGCAGGGGGGAAAAAAAGAAAATTTTGTTAATTTCATTATAAAAAAGGAGGGGCATTCGTTAGGATGGGATGTCACATTTCCAATTCTAGTTCCTCTAGTGTCAATCCTTCCTACATCAAGAAGTGCTCTTCCTACATGCCTTACATCTACAAACTTGTTTAGGACACACAGAGATGGTAATATAGACATATCAGTTCCTTCTATACATCGCCTAATAGTAGGAGATGCCATTCCTTTATCTTGTAAGGATATTCAAAGCTCCATGGAGATATCAATTATACTGCCTGTATTCAGCAGTTATATTCTTCTTTTTATAATGAGATGCAACAATCCAAGGAAGAGTGGTGCAAGGCCAATACAACGCTTGTCTCTACTAAAGAAACTCTATTTGATCTATTCAAACAAAATGGACCATCATACTAAATTGTTAAAAGCACAGAAAGTGGAAATGCACTCTTTGTAAGCCCAATTAACCGAAGCAAAACTCAGTTAGCTACTATTACTAAGGAAAGAGATCATCTTTCTAATAAAAACCAAGAGTTCAAAGCTTTAATTGTTGCATATAGACAGTAGAGTATAATTAGTAAACTCCACAATTGATAGTCAAAATACTCAAATCAAGGAGTTGAAAGAATAATTTTCTTAGTTATGCTCTATTATACCAAGTCTTAATATACCCCCAAGTGTCTTCTTTATCAAAAACAGACTTGGTTGCTCTCCAACGTAGTGTAATACTATGCCTGCTATTTCAAGGCAAGGTGGAGAGGCTACAATCTAAAATGAAACTTTTATGGACCTATTTTGAGCAATTTATGGAATATATATTGGTAGATCATTCCTTTTTTGTCATTATCAGCAACAAAAGCTAGCATTTTATATGAAGTTGTCCATGTTGCCTTGAATTCTCAGTTGAACATCTATAAAATACTAACTAACTACGGGAGGATCTTTTATCCCATATTTCTACACAATCTCCGTTCGACACATCCTTTTTTGAAGCTTATAATTGTTGATTTGTTTTAGGTCCATCAATACCTTCACTCATTTATTATCTATAGATGGCCTACAAATTTTATTCTTATTTATCCATACTTCAATTGACTCCCCATGTTATTCCTCATCTTCTTTTTTTATCTCAATCAGATTCTCAAATTCTTGTTTTAACTCATTGTTTGTTCATTGTAGATCATGTTTTTTCACCCCCTCCTCCTTGTCCTTCGCTATCTACTACACTCTTTTCTACTTTTCCAGTATTGTTGACACCTAAAATGGGCCTAACATTGGCTCTAAGGCTTTAGCCGAGCCTCTACGCTCAACCAAAATACCCCACGGCCTCATAGTTGGGAGCATCCAGAGGCTATATATACTGATCTAACCAAATAAGTGTTTGTATGGCTCATAGTCCAATGGATAACCCTTCCCAAACTCCTCACAGGGATCCCTTACACATATTGGTGTTATGCACCCCGTAAAATAGGCACAAGGAGCACCCCTCGGCTAATTGCAGTAACCCCACTACAACTCTCCTATACCTCAAGGATTGGCCCCAAGATGCATACACCATGAACACATAAAGCACATATGACACATAATCCTCTCTTCTAATCAATCGTTCCAAGAGATAAAATATGATCATCACTACACACTCCCCAAAGGAAACGAATAACTAGCCCTATAGCTTGGGATACTTCACTCTTAATGTGGGTCAATGTTTGTGAAGACAATTGCCATGTATCTAGGATGATACTATGTGTTGAATGCAATACAAGTGTGAATGATTCATGGTGCTGAACCATTTTTATTCATTTAAATAGCATTGTAACAATGCAAAACCATTTATTTTCATGCCTTCATTCTAAACATAATTGTTGTGTTGCATAGGGTCAGCATCAAGGATGCTCATGCTATTGAACCCTTTAATTCTCAAATCACACATATCCTATATGCAAAGTGCATTAGAAAAAAATAGATCTAGCATGTAATCAATACTTATTTCTCCCTCCTCTCCCTACCATTGTTAGGGTTGTGCATTCGATGATGCTAGGTTTAGAGAGTGTTTTGATATGTTTTTATTCATAAAGAGCAATAAATACTCACTTTAACATAAAGATAAGGCTAAACCTCATGCTTCAGCCCTACCATACATCCATAGACACATAAATTATTTTTTTCTATTTTTCAAGTGTAAAAACATATTTGTCCTATTTTTTATCATTTATTTATCAATAAATAATTATATTTCCTAATTGACTAATGTGGTTTGATTAAACTTGCTGAGAATTATTTTCATCCCTCATTTCATCCCATGAGAACACCATTAACACATCAAAATCCCCAAAAATCCATCATTTATCCTAAAACCTTTTTTTTTTCCTTTTATGTGTTTATGAAAAAATCAATGGACAACTTATTCTTGCTAATTTTCTTAATGTTTCTCATAAAAGAGATCATTGACAATCAAGAGCAATCATTTTCAACTATTTGCAATCAAGATCTGTCATAAAACGATGAAATTTATCACTTACTCCAAAAACGGCACTTTATCTCACACATATCTTATATTTAGAATATCATTGATGCTCACTACTTGTCATTAACACTCCCACAAGCATCAATCTATGCTCCATTATGTCTTAGTATCATCTTCTAATTGAAATCTCTCTAATCAGCCCACCCCCTTCTCTCATAGATTAAGACATAGAAGCATGCATCAAGAAGAGAGAGAGGGAGGAGAGAGAGACTGAATTTGGAGATCTCCAAGTGAGCAGTCATTTCATGTGAGGAATGAGGTGATTGAGAGTGAAAAAATCAAGGATTTCATTGCATTGATCACTTTGGGCACTTCTTCTCAACCCCCCAATACCTCTCTCTCAAATTGCCATGAAGAGGTGTTATGTTGATCAGCGAACTATAAAAAATGCCCTCCCCCCACATGAGAATTTTTAAGCCTCTATGCCTCCTAAGGGTCATGGTCCTTCATATCCTTGGCCCAATTTTTACCCTTTTCTTCCCCCATCCTGGCACTCGATTTACGATCCGAAAAATCCTACGCATCTGGCTTGAGGTCGGCGGTTAGAAACTCATCCTACTTCAATCCAGCACTCGAAAAAATCATGAAAAATCCACAACCACTGCAAAGGTCAATTTTTGCATTCCCGTCTTCCACAGTCACTTAAAATCATCAGATCCACATCTTCCACTTCCACGGGCTTCAAATTTTGCATAAAACTTGCATCATTTTGCTTCTTTCCAGCATGTTCTTGGGCATTTAATTTTTCTCTCATTGGTGACCACAGGATAGGGCAACTCAGTGCGTTGAATCCCACGAACTAATCTGCACAAAACAACAACCATAAAAAGCATCAAACTTCCACAAAACTGAATACTCAACAAAGCACAAATAGAGCTCCCACCCTAACCCCTGTGATAGGATCAAGGCATGAAACCCACGAGGGAGAGGTCTAGCATAATCTGACAAAAAGCTAGAGTGAGTCGCTAACCAACTGTTCCAATACAGACTGGCTAAAGAAAACTATCAAAGAACTCCTAGGTGGTGGCTTGAACTACCTTCCCAACTTAGGACAAGTGGACCAAGAACTCCTACACTAGGCGAGGACTCCTATAGTCTAGTCAGCATATATTTTCATTTTAAGGTATTTTTCCTTCAAGTTTCCATACTTAGGCATGTAAAAAGGAGGTAGCTGAGCATCATGGCCCAAGGAGAATAGGGCATCAGCATCGGCCTCAAGTCCTGACTCAGTACCCAAGAACCTACCAAGCCCTCACAAATCTTTTTTCTACACTCACTTTTACTTTTGCTCCAACCTTCCTTAGTATTTTTCCAGCTAGATGCTACCCCTAGGAAGACAACGCATTAGCTAACTCATCCCCAAGATCCTACTAGACCCTCACAGGGCAATGATCAACTGCTCTTAAGATTTTTCTTCTTTTTCTTTTCTACTTGAGGGGTTAGAACCCCTTTTTACACACCTCTATATTTTTATATTTCAAGTATATTCAAAATTTTCTCATCTTTTTATTTTGGCAGGCTTCTCTCAACTACCTCACTACTAACAAAAGCTCCTAGAAACAACTAGCTAGTAGGCTAGCAGAATAGGGTCACTAGGACTACCTTCTAAAACAGTTATTAGAGTGCTCAATAATGTTTTCACAAGAAGTGGACAACTGCTCAGACCTCCCTCAGATACGCCTAACCTAACCGTGGGACTTCATGCCTTGATTATTGGTCTTCAATAAATGAAAACAAATCCCCCACAAGTACATAAACACATATAGCACAGAGAGAAAGTACTCGTAAATGAAAAATATCACTTGGACTTGGCCACAAGAAGCTTCTATGCAACAAGAGGCTCCCCAGGGTTCCACTGAATCTATATAGCACAACACTAAAACAAACCATTAACTACACCCACACTAAATAAATGCATGGCCCTCTTGGCCTGATGAAATATAGCACTTCATTGTACAATAGCTGGCCCTCTTGGCCTAACAAAATAAGTCATGAAATGACCATTCAAGAATGTACTGCTAAAACAAATCCTTGGTCCCAACATAACTCTATTGAAGCTCCTTCAGTCTTATACTAAGTCCATTAGGTTAATTTGCTAAACCCCCTGCATAAATAGCAAGGGGTGTCTGACGAATATAACAATAAACAATCCTATGCATCCATGATAGAATAGAAAGGTGATCAACTGCCACTTGACTCATAATCCATACTAACCAATGGCAGCCAAAATAGGACATGTCAGTAACAAATCCCCAAAGTAGCCCTGAGCTGATATTAGGATTCAATTATAAGAGCATCGCAGGACCACAATTGAAAAAGATCTCCTCAACAAAAGCATAATTGGCCAGGGAATTTGCAAAGTGATTCCATTACCAAGAAATAAGTTTGTAAGTCACTGCCTCAAAAATATGCATCATATCCAAGGTTGCACGGTGGTACATCCATAGAGAATAGGATCCCTCAACATTGTAGGTCTCATTCAATTGATTGATCACTAGCTGCAAATCACTTTTTACCAATAATCGACATATACCACCATGTCGAGCTACATTCAGTCCCATGATTAAGGCCTTGTATTTTGCCATGCTATTAGAAAAAGCAATATCAAGATATGCTCCCATTTTCATAATAACTCTACGTTGGGGATCTTTAATGACCACACCAACACTCACATGCTTAGCAAGCCCTCTAGAAGCTTCATCAAAACACAAAGTATAAACCCATTCTTCATTGCTAGGCCACGCCATACTCATCAGCTCACTCGTACTTATGATAATCAAAGTCGAGTCGAGAGAGAGGATGTGTAATAGGTGCAATCCCTCCTTCCTTACTGAACTTGATAGGGACACTCATAAGAATCCTTTGACAATGGTGGTAGTAGATCTTAATATCCTACATGAAAGATCCGTCTTGCCACTCAATAATCTAATAGCCTTTACTCTACCAAATCACTCAACCTTGGTGGTAACATTGCTCTAAATATGAATGGTCAAGATAAGGAATGAATCTTCACATCTATTTGTCTTGGTATCTACTGCAAGTTAAAACTGAATCCTAAAAGGCCTTCATAGGCATCAAGCCCAACGTCAACCCTTACATGTAATAAGGCTTCAACTTATTAAAGTTCACCTTATTTTTAAACTATATCCCCTGCAAGTCTGATAAAAGGGTTGTAGAGTCATTCTTTCTGCATGGACAATTTTATACAGTTCATCCCATTTGGGTTTTAGTTTACCAAAAAATAGCTCATGATGAGCATTATAGTACAACACTAATTGAGCCTTCATAAATCTATAGTTTTTATCTCAAAGTTCATAAAGCACATTCATTCTCTTCTTCCCTATCTCTTAATGTAATAGAGCTTGCAATTGAATTTCATCAAGATGCACAAGAGAAATAAATATTTATTGTAATGCTTCTACCTCACCCAACAAATGATTGAGAGCAAATCTCATACTGGGCAGCTCTATTTCCAATTGTAAAACACACTCTTCCCCATATACCAAGTTGAATAGGGCATGGCCTATAGCTCTCTTAAATGTTGTATTGTAAGCCCAAATTGCCACATACAATTTCTTATCCAAATCTCAATTACTTTCAATCACTATCTTGGATAAGATCCCTACAAGCTGTTTATTCACGCTCTCGACTTGACCATTTGCTTGGGATTATTTGGGGTGGTTTTATTTTGTTTAATCTTCAAAGCTTCTATTAAGGTTACTATAACCTTATTCAAAAAAATTCCCTTGGTTAGACACTAACTCCTTAGGTGGACCAAAATGGTAAACAACTTGCTCCATAATAAAACTAGTTATCTCCTTAGCATTATCCTTCATGATTGCTCGAGCTTCTCGGACCACTTTGAAAAGTAGTTTATAGCTACAATGATATAATTCTTCCATGTACTCGATGAAGGGTGTATTGGTCCAATAAAATTGATACCCCATTTTTTGAAGGGTAATGTAACTAAACTACTTATGATACTTCCTCACATCATCTCTTTGACAGACATCATAGCACTTAACATAGTTGAAAGCAGCCTGGAAAATTAATGGCCACCAATATCTAGCATGTAGAGCTTTTTGGGTAGTAAGCCGTCTAGCAAAATGTCCCCCCACATGCTGAATTGTGGCAATCCTCAATAATAAATGGTACCTCATCAGGTACTACACATCGACGATAGATCTCATCCACATCTTTCTGATACAAGTCACCCACTATAATTGAAAAACGTAGTGCTTTGCTGAATAATATTTCTCTTCTTAGACTTTGATAGAGCAGCCCCAACCTCTCTTATAGATAGATAATGTATTATAGATGCATATTAGGAAGGGATGGAATCTGTATCAATTTTGAATAAATCTTAAATGCCACTTCCTTCAATTAGAATTTCCTTTGGCTCCCTGAAATCTACAAGACAAGCATAATGCCTTGTAACTTTGGTGGCTTACTCCCAATCTCATAATCAAACTCATGCAAAGTTAACTTTGCTAAATGGTCAGGTGGCTGAACTTGTTCATCAATAGTCTAAGTCATTTTTCCTTCATAAAAAATACCACCTTTTTATAGAGAATATACTACCTAAATTTCCTTGCTGTGAAAACCATTCCAAGACACAATTTTTTCATATAAGTATAATTAACTTCAGATATCCCCAATTTACGGCTAGCAAAGGCAATTGGATGATACCATTTCTCTTCCCAAACTTGGGCTAAACAGTAGCTAATACTATGCATTGTTGCTGCTGAAAATATATAGAAAACCTCACCTCTTTTGGGTGCTTTTAGGATTGAAGCTTTTGCTAGTTCCTGCTTCACATCCTCAAAAAATACCTGACATGCTTCACTCCAATTAAACAAATAGTTAAAGGATAACAAGTTTGTCAATGGCAACATTCTTTCTACCAATGTAGTGATAAATCTCCAATAATATCTCATTGATTATAGAAACTTGTGTACCTCTTTTGGAGTTCTTGGCACAGGCTCATAATGACTATGACCTTTAACTTTTCAAAATCAATCGCGATACCAGTCAAACTAACCACATGGCCCAGTAACAACCCATAGGACACCCCAAAGATGCACTTTCATGGATTAAGAGCAATGCAAAACTATCTGCACTACTCAAAACAGTTCCTTAAAATGATCAACTATCTATCCCTTATGGTGGCTGCCCTTAGATCATCATTAAAGACTTTTAACTCCTTTGGGGAAATATCACCAAAAGTCTTATTAGCTGTACGTTGCGAAGAACCAAGCTCATTACATAACCCATAGGCATAACATGATATGCAAAGGTAGTGAAGATAGCGATGAATGTCATTTTCAACTTATCTTCCTTTGCAATGGCCATTTGGTTGTATCCAGCAAAGAAATCCATAAATGAATGGATTTCTCTACCCACTAATTGATCTAAAATTTGATCAATGAATGGTAATGGATAGTAATTCTTAACCTTCTTCTTGTTAAGCTCTCTGAAATCTACACAAAGCCGAATTTGATTATTATTCTTCTTCTTGACAATGACTGATGAACACCATTCTATGTGTTATACTAGAAATATCAAACCAATTTTTTGTCATTTTGTCAATTCCTTAAATATCCCATCCCTTAGTTTGAAAGGCATATGCCTTACTTTTTGACACACATGGCGACTACCTTCCTTTAGGGGAATGGTATGAATAGCCAGGGAGGGATACCTCTCAGTTTATCATAACTCCAAGCAAAGATATTGTAGAATTCCTGAATCAAGGACACATAGTCCTCCCTTTCTTCCAAATTGAGCTTGAACCCTAATTTAATTTGCTATGAATCATTCATCGTCCCAAGGTCCAACTCAATTACGTGTGCATCTCTTACCTTATCCTAAGCCTCTATCGAGTCATTCAAAGTTATCTAATAGATATCCTCTGTAGTTGACCCCTCTTTTGATTTGTCACTTGATGTAGTCCGACTATCAGATGGATCCTCTAATGCATCTAATTTAAATTAAGATAAAGGAACTATTTCACTTTGAGGAGATTTAGGATAGACATCTACTACTACATGTCTGGCACCTCTACCAAAGATCAATCGATCAGCGGGTATATCAACCTGACAGTCCGCTTGTAAGATCCATGGCCTACCTAACAATACTTGATAGCTAGGCCGCCCCTACAAACCTAATAACCCTAAATTCCAAAATGCATTCCACATTAACGATGGTCACATGGACTTTAGTGATGCAACCTTCAAGTTTCCTCTAACTCATCAGTCATTCATAGAATCATGGACGCATCGTTTTGGATTTCTAACCCTAACCTCTCTATCAATTCTGAATTCATAATGTTGACGAAGGATCCCATATCCACAATAGTATGTTCTACTAGTATGCCATCAACATATGATGTTACCCTTGGGAAATTCTTTTTAGCATGCTCAAAACAATCATCTCCTACCTGCACTATGCCCAAGGGCTCCACAATATACCTAGCTCACAAAATCTTCTTGAACTCTTTATGCACTCCTAGAGATAGCTTAATCAACTATAGGAGATTTGCATCCAGCTTAACCTCACAAAGGGAACTTGCTAAATCAAATTCATGATAGTTAGCAGTAGCTCTCTTCTCCCACCAAATCATTCTCTTCTTTGGTCTTTGAGCAGGCTTTGGTGCCTCTTTCTTGGTTTTTTGCCTTCTTCTTTGGAAATTCCTTATCCTTCTTGGGGTCAACTTTACTATCAACAACTTTTAGAGGTCTACCTTCCATGTCAATATTAAGGACTTGTGTCCCCTTATCATCTTGCTTAGGACTTCCCTCAATAAGTTTTACCTTGTCTTTGTCACCGCCTTTACCCTTTTGACCTTTGTAATAACCCATAGATTAGAAGCTTCAATGCCATTGACATGTATAGCTTCAATAAGGCTAACTCCATTGCCACTAACCAACTTCTCTACAACAGCCTTCTCTCTTTGTAGTATTCTTTTCAATCCCTCATCTTGTTGGAGATTATTTCCTTACATTCGATGGTTGACTGGACATGGCTATTTACTTCCTTGCTAGAGAGAGCTAATCTTGCTCCAACATGTACTACTAGCTAAGTGGTTGGATTTGCGTACATGTCACATTTAACATTTGGACAATTCCTAGGGGAAATGTTGGCTGCCACACCACTTATAGATGAAACTTAAGCATCAACTCCCTATCAAATTTAGTTGTTTCTTTAGGAAATTAACATCAATAGCTATTTGTCTATATTGTTTGGTGATCAAGTCAGTATATGTTTCCTCATATCCTTAACTTTGCTAAGAGCATTCAAGGCACTTGACTCATAGCCGTGATCATTTACCTGTTGTTCCATTGGCCTAACCTCTTGATTGGGAATTGGCTATTGATTCCCTAGATAAATATTAGAATTTGTCATCTGGCTTCAAACATTTGGTGGAGCCATCTGATTGACCATAGGCATGGTCACATTGGGAGGAGTTGGCAACATGGGCACATTCTGAATCATGCTTCCTCTCCCATTGGAAGTACTCATGGGTGTCCCTTGACCTCTATTTGTCAATGCCAAAGTATTTCCAATACCTAAACTTAGATTCTAGATTGCCCTAAAGGTATAGGCTACTTGGAATCATGATTCTACCTTCTCTGTTGTGTAATAGCCATATCAATGTCGGCAAGAGTAACACTACTCAATTGCACCTAGATATTAAAGTCCAACTGATGCAAAAAGTATTGGAGTTGAGTAGTAGCTGTGATGGAAATTTAAGTCTATAGTTTCTAAAATACTTCCTTCGATTTCTTGGCATAGCCTTGAACACTCTCGTCAGGTTCTTGATGTGTTACATTGAGAATATGTAGCCAATATTAACCTGCCCTTTCATGGGCAAACTCTCTTCAAAAGGCCACAAAAATAAGATCAATCATATTTATAGTTCCACCTTCTAAGCTGTGATACCATACTGCAGTCCTTTCGGAGTTATGTTATGGACCATCAGGACCATAACAGGAAATGTAGGAAATTAGCACTGCAGGGAACTTCTTGACACAATTTACAGCCATTACACATACCTAGTCTTCAGGAATACCATGCAAACATGATCTACATATCGCAAACATCAATATTGAGCCACTATCCTGAAAACTATCACACAGTTTATCATCATCATATTCACTCCTGATCAAATAACTTGAAACGGACATCACGAATATTCAAGACCTAGATACACAATGTTAGAACCAGACATAAGCGACTAGAATCTGGCGCTGTCCTGAAGAATATCTCATTTCTCATCACGCAGGAATACAAAAGACACGAACTCCTGACTATCAGGAAGGCGCCTGAATGTCAGGTAAAAACCTGAATGCTTCATATGACATCTTAGGTCACTTTCCATATGCTGGTTCTACATGTATGCTAGTACTAAGGTATAAAAGTACTAATATAGTGCAATTCGAGCCTCAACACCTGGCACATCCCGGTGGATGACTGGGACAGTCAAGACTCGAACCCACAAGCATGCATCTAAATGATATGCAAACTAACCCAAAGAACATAGTTATAAGTTGCCAGAGGCCTTGCACCCCTTGACAAGCCACACTGAGCAACAGTGAGTAGAGCCCCTCTAAGATACTCAAAGCCCTCTGGTGTAGTTGCATAACTAGCCCTAAGTGTCAGTAGAATTTCAAGGCAACATGCCAATACTGGAAACCGATCAAGTACAATGACATCCATACTACATCATAGAGAACAAAGATATAGAACCATGAATGAATCAATAAATCACTACTCCAATGGCAAAGAGTAGAAAATTTGACCAAGAAATATGTCGATGACGCTTCAGCATCTGCATCATAAGAAATATATGGCAATGTGCCACACAGCTTGAATCTCGAACAAGAAACTGCATCTCCAAAGAAATATGCAAGATAATCCAAGAAAACCTATAAAAGAAAACAATAAAGAACTGCATCCACATCTACATCATACTCATCCATAGCTTCAATCTGTACCATATCACCCCAAAAATATTGCTTTACATCAATCCAAACTGATATAACATATATCTCCTGATATTCAGGTACAAGAAAATCCTGATCTTCAGGTTGCTACTCTACTTGCTGTTTTCCATGCTCTAGCTGCACTTTCTGGTCTAATTCCTACATTTTAAGCTGTTGCCACACTTTTTCTTGCATTAGGAACTCAAATTGTTGTTGTAGGAATTTGGGTTGCAGAAATTCGGATTTCAAGAATTCAGGTATTTGCTATCCATGCTGTGATTCTAACATTACCAGTAGACCTAAACACTTCTGAATTACTGAAATTTGCTGAAAACTTGAAAATTCCAGCAAACCTGAAAAATCATCTTGCGGGTAAAGAACTTGAGCACTTCCTGATAGAGAAAACTGCAATATATTTCTGGAAATATCATCTAACTTATCCAATATCCTCATTGCCATGCTCAAAAACTGATTATCCTGAACAATATCAACCCTTTCTACCAAAACATCAACTGCAGAGATATCCACAATGGCAGATACTTGCACAATACTATTGGCTTCAACTTCATTTCCAAACTGATTAGAATACTTAAAAACTTCAGAAATATGAGGATGAACTAAAACATTAACAACTTGATCATTATCCTGATCATTCACATCTGCATTGTCCACTACAGGCTCAATTCTTTAGTATCCTGATTTTGGGAATTTTTCTGCTGCTCAGGACCAGGGTACATAGCTCCAGAATTCTGAAATAATTTATCCAATTCAGTTCCTAAACTTTCCTGAACTTTAAACTACTCCTTCCTTGCCAAAAAATCTTCAGGATGCTCTCTTGAACAGTAATAAACTGCAGTAAGACCAATTTGCTGATTTTCAGGATTTTCTTGCTGAAAAACTTCAAGATAAGTAGTGCCTTGGTCCTGAATTAATTTATACTTCTCATTCCATATGCTGTCCTGAAATATAACCTGCTCTCCTACTGTTCAAGAAAACTGCCTGAATGCTGTCCTGACAGATTTCGGACTGCAAATTGAACAGTTTGCTGTTCTAAAACTGCATTTCCAACCATGTTGAGCTACTCTTGATACCCTTGAATGATACCATCAACATTTATCTCGAACACAGATACCATTGAATCCTTTTCTTGAAAAAATAATTCTTCCACATCACTGTCTACTTCATCGACCATATCAATTGTCTGTGCATACAGATCCTCAAGAATAACATCATGATTTGGATCTACTATAGCTATGTAACAAAAAGAGAAGTACATCCATGCCTCTATCTCACTGTCAAATGTAATTTCAAAAGTCATTTCTAGGTCAAGCAGCATGTATTCACCCATTGACAAGGACTTTGCTTCTTTCGGGAGTTGGCTTATAGTACCCATTGTTAGGGAATATACATCTGTTTTCTTGGGAAAGATTTGTTTGACAGATTCTTCATCTCATGATGTGCCATCCATTACTTCGTTGGAGAATTCTGTTAAGACTTCAATGGAGGTGGATCCATTATCTTTTTGTGAGCCATACAACTTCAGCACTAGTTTGTTGGGTCCTCTACCTAGGATTAGGGTTCCTTTGAACCAATCCATCCATGCTCTTGCTTCAAAAAGCCATGTTCTTCCCAAAAGCATAGGGTATGAGGTCTCATAGAAATTCGGTTTCACTATCAAAGTTTCTTCCTGCCAAAGTTGTCTTCACATATATGGGAGAATTCCCAAAGGCTTAATTTTGCTTTGGTCTACTAGTCTTATAAGCCATTGTGTAGACTACATACCTTGCAAGCCTAGATCTTTCATTGTTACATTTGTCATTATGCTCACCAATGAACCTCGATCAATCAATGCATCCATCTAAAGCAACCTTCAATCCACACACCAATCTCTGGAGTACCATGATCTAAGAAGGTATTTTCCGCATCTACTTCTCTTACATGCTCTAACGCTTCGTTGGAATTGGGGGAAGTTGTAGGAGCAATCCTTAAACTTGGTCTTCTTGTCAATATACTTTTAAATTTCTTTTGACAATTCGAGAATAGCATCAGCAAACTTTTGGAATGTTAGGTTTGCTTTGAGGGTGTCTAGGTCTTTGAGCAAGTCATACTCTTTAATAGGATCCATGAGCTTCTCCAATTGGCTAGGAAATGGGGCAACACCCACTTTTATCTTTTCTCTTTCATGTAGCACTAGCAATATCTGCTCTTCTTCTACCACTGGGGATCATTCTTCATTCTCTATCTCTTGGACTTTTGGTCCTATCTCTGTAACTTTCTCTATATCCTTCTGTAGTATTGGACTACTCTATATTGTACCGTCCTATTCTGTATTGTTTTGTTTCTCTTTTGGAAGATTGAACTTCATCGTGTTTCAGCAGAGGGTATATTCTCTTTTGGAATTGTGGGTTCTCTTTCCTTGGCACGTATTATTGCAGCAACTTCCAATTCCACCAAATTGGAGGCAAGTTCTTGGGTCTTATGTTGGTTATCAGTGGCATTAGCTTTCACAGAAGCTAGACTAGGACAATCTTTTACAATGTGGCCTTCTCCTTTGCATCCATTGCATAAGCGTTTGTAGTCCATGGACAATTTGGTGAGATGTGTTTCTTTTTTCCACATCTGTAACACTCCACTTCTGACCTCTGGCCACCATGCTAGACTGTTGTCCTCTCTGTAACTCTAAGAGGGAAACCTCCTTGTGCCAAAACTGGGACCAAACTCTCTAGGCTTTGGTCCTATATCTCAGGTAGTCATCTTAGATTCTAACAAGTTGAATCTTGCTTCTTTATCTTTCTTCCTTATTTCATGCATCTCCTTCAAAGAGCAAATATCTTTTGTATGGTTCTTTCTTAAACAATACAAACAGAGGGCTCTAGGGATAGTTGATTTTCGGGTGCATTGAGTGGCTAAATGTCCTACCTGATGGCACTTTCTGTACCATATATTAGATCATATCACATCTCTTTCTCCTTCTGTAGGATTGGATATGTTGGTGGTATTTACCTTCAACATCTATAATCACATCCATCAACTCCTTGATGCTTGCTACTAAATTGGACAAATAGTCTTTCAAAATTTCTCTCCATGGAATACTCACAGTAGGACTTTGGGAAGCCTTCATAATCATTCCATAGACTGGTTGGGTTGATCTAGAGGGTTCTTTGTTCTAATTTTGATTCAGAGCTCCTACTGAGATGGGTGGTTGTTAGTTCCAATTGGTAGGATTCCACTATGGATATTTGGTGCACTGTACTACGGCACTGATTGCATTTGAGGATAGGGATAGGAAACAGTCCATGGGATTACATTTGGTGGGTATACCATTCCTGGCATGGGAGGAGGTAAGACTCTAATTCTTGAGGTCATTGTTGATAGCCTTGTTTCAACTTATGAACTTTTGGTTGTAGGCCTCTAAGAAAAGCTCCCATCTGGATGCCTTCATCCAAGTGATGGTTGGTCCATCTCTTTAATATGGATTCCATTCTAGTGGCATATGCTTCCACACATGTTTACCAAAGAGGATTGACTTAAGTTCATGAACTCCTCTCACATCCACTCTTCAAAATCTTCATGCCTGAATTTAGTGAGGAAGGCATTCAAATCATCCCATGTGCCAAAAGTTCCTATTGCTTACCTCTCATATCACTGAAATACCTCGCTTTTGAAAGTGGTAGGGAATATCACCAAATAATGCTCAGGGGTTCTAGCATTGTTGGCTACATATGCTACCATGAACTCAGCTACAAGAAGATTAGGGTCTTCATTGTACTTTTTCTTAAAGATGGACAATGGGACTACATTCATTGGCCTATCATTAATATTTCTTGGATGGATCTAACTAGGAAGGGGACCTTGAGTCACCATGGGGGGACTTTTGTAAAGAATGTCGTAAGGGCGTCAAAGGAGGCTTTTGTTGCTAGCTTGTTCTCAGCTTTGATTTTTATCTTCTCTCTTCTCACGTATCTCTACACTTGTTCTAGTGCTTGCCTCTTGATCACATCATTCATCAAGGAGTTTTCTCCACCCAGTTTGTCTGTACTCAATAGAACATAATGAGAAGGGATTTAGTCTCTAGAGGACTCTCTCGCCAACATTTCTTCTACTTCCTTCTTTTCAACGCCTCTAAATTCACCTTTCATTCCATTGCAGAGGGAAATATATTCAATTCTGAAGGTATTAAAACTCATTCTTATGAGGATCGCCATAGTGCCATTGTCTTGATAATACTAATTTCGGAGGGTTTCAATAGCATAAGTTGTGAAGAACACTTTGTCTACTAGCTTCTAGTGGGTTGCCAATTGGACAAGCAAAAGGTTGTCAATGCACCAAGCATCCCACTTGTCTTGCTATTGAGCATCCACGAACAAATTCTAACTCTTTTCCTTCTTGTTCTTGTGAACTTCAACTAACCATGACTCCTGAAGCTTCTTCAAAATCTCACACTTGATGATGTCTAGAAATTCTTCCATGAAGGTCAAATCTCCCATGGATGGTCATTCTCTTTGTTTTTGCTTCTCTTTTCAATTTTGTGGAAAACAATTGCCTATTATTATATAACTTTCTATAGCTTCAGAGGATAGTGGAATCAATTCATTTACATAGAGCCCCATTAAGATAGTGACATTATTTCGCCATTAAGGGATGCAATTCTTGTAGAAAGTGGTTTTTGCAATAAATATCTCCAATCTTCAACAGTTGTAGGAATTCTTCGATCTTCCATTGCTCTTCTTTCTTTTCAACAGTGCCACTTCTTCCATTTTCACCCTATGTTGGTGCTTATTGATGGCAATTTTCCCTGGTTGCGCACTAAGTACATGGAGTCCCATGATAAACACTAAGAAAATGGGGAATTTACTACAAGAAAATCTATCTTGTATCATCAACAAGCATGTTCTTCGTATTTTAATCAACCGCAAGAAGAAGAAAAATAACACCAATCTTCTCAAATCTTCACACAGTATCATATAACAATCCTCCCACAGATTTATCACAACATAACTTTAACACATTCTTCATATTCTTGATAGAAACCATCAAAAGAATAAGAGAACACAAAAGCATGCTCCATTTTTAATGGAATTTCATCACAGATTTCATATTCAATGTCTTCATATTCTCTCTCATGTAGATATAATGTTTCTCATAGAAAATTGGCTATCTCTTATACTCTATCTCTCTCACACATAATCTCTCTCAATAGTACATTGGAATAATGAAAAAAAACATCCATAATCCCTCTTTGGCTGTGGATACCCCTTCTAAGAGGTGTGTCTGATATGAAGGGTCACTAGAGCCAATATAGTGTCCTTTTGTAGCTCAATAGTATCACTGTCACTTCACTCTTCACTTGAGTCTTCAGCACCTGCTTCTTCTACTTCTTTGCACTATTTTGAACTTGTATTCATCTCTTCCAAATATTAGAAAACTTTCCCAAGCTACACATTCATCCCACAGAACACTTATAGAGGCATACATAACAAAAACAGAACAGAGACAAAAGCTCTACAGAGGGTCTACAATACCATACAAAAGGTCATCAAAAAATATTTAGCTCAACTAAATGAATGGTGAGAAGGATCGAAGCTTGCTTGGAAGTGAGTAATGGTGGAGAGCAAGAGCAAGAAGAGAAAGAGAGACACAAATGGGAACTCCAACAGTCACAATGTGTGACTGGGCCTTCCTTTATTCAAACTGTCACTAAAAGAATAAAGAATAAAGTGACAGTGACGGGTGCCTACCACTGTAGTGTGCAGTGGCAAGTACTGTCAGTGTAGTAATAAACGGGCGGCTAGGCAGAGGTGCCTTTACCCCTAACAACCTCCCACTTAAAGGTGAATCTGCCCCAGTGAGGAGTGAAAAGAAAAAGAAAAGATAGTACAATATACACATGTACAACAGGATGAGAAAAAATGCCATCTCATCCAACACCCATCAATCTCCTGAGGAAGGCAAAGCACTCAATAGTGAGGCTTTTTGTGAGCAGATCTGCAGGATTTTCGTCAATGGAGATCTTGACAAGGTCAACAGACTTGTCCTCCACGACCCCACGTATGAAGTGATACCTCGCCTCAATGTGTTTCGTCTTCACATGGAAGACTGGATTCTTGGCTAGCTGAATAGCACTCATAGAATCTGAATGCAGCGTAGGTATAGTATCAATCCCAAGGTCATGAACCAAACGGCCCAACCATATGGCCTCCTTGCAAGCCTCAGTGGCTGCAACATACTCTGCCTCAGTGGTAGAGAGAGACATACACTTCTGAACCCTAGACATCCAAGAAATAGCACCTCCAACATAGGTAAAGACATAGCCGAAAGTGGACTTCCTACTATCTCCATGTCCTGCATAATCAGAGTCTGTGTAGCCCACAACTCTTGTATCCTAGCTACCATAGCAAATACACATATCTGATATGCCCTTCAGGTATCTCATGATACCCTTTACGGCATCCCAATGCTTTTTGCCAGGTATAGCCATATAGCATGCCACAACACCAACTGCAAAGGCAATATCTAGACGAGTGGCTATCATGGCATACATCAAATTGCCCATGACTAATGCATAAGGGATCTTAACCATCTCGGCCCTCTGCTCATCCGTTTGTGGACACCGTCTGTGGACAATCAGCATGTGAAACCTTCACATAAGAAGGTAATGGATAGCCAATAGGCTTTATGTCCTGCATGCAAAAACACTCAAGGACTTTATGAATGTACTCCCTCTGTGAGAGGTAGAGTAGTCCCTGATGCGCCTGTCGCGCTTAATGCGCATACCAAGAATGTGAGAGGCTTGTCCCAAATCCTTCATCTCAAAGCTCTTCTTTAGCTCAAATTTAAGAGCATCAAGCTCATCATGAGCTTTCCCTACTATCAACATATCATCCACATAAAGTACCAAAATAAGCAATGAGCCATCACGGGCTTTCTTTTGTGTAAAGACACAGATCCATAGCACTTCTGTTGTAGCCCTGTGATTGCATAAAGGCATCAAACTTATGATACCACTCCCTAGTTTCCTACTTCAAGCCATAAAGATTTTTCTTCAACTTGCACACTAGGTGCTCCCTGCCACATTCTGCAAAACCTTTAGGCTGCTCCATGTATATCTCATTATGCAAATCCCCATGCAAGAATGCAGTCTTGACATCCATTTGGTACAAGTCCAAGTCAAGCTGCACGACTAAGGCCAAAACCAAGCGTAGGGTGGTCATCTTGACCACAGGATAAAAGACTTCATCAAAGTCAACTCCATGCTCCTGTTTAAAACCCTTAGCGACAAGTCTTGCCTTATAAGCCGGAATGGGGTTTCCAAGGGTACTTCTCAACTTGTACACCCATTTTCATGGCAAAGCCTTCTTGCCCTGAGGCAGTGCAACCAAATCCCAAGTCATATTCTTGTGCAAGGAGTCTATCTCAGACTGCATAGCCCTCTCCCAGCGAGTGACTGTCACCCTTGTGCATAGCCTTTTCATAGGCGAGAGGCTCTCTTGCATCTATAATCAAGACATAATGTATCAAGGGCTCAAATCTATCAGGTGGACGTCTATCTCTAGTAGACCATCTCACGGCAGGCTCTACGGCTGGTCCAACACCCTAGTCATGTGTACCAACTACTGTTGCAGGCTATCCAACTGGCTATGCAGGAGCACGTGGCTCCTCCTAGAATATAACCTTGCGTATCTCTACCACCTTCTCAGGTTGCCTATGCATCTTGTCTTCATGGAAGACTATATCGCTGCCGATGACTTTCCACACTTGCAAATCCCAGAGGCAGTAACCCATCTTGCCTACATCCCCATAGCCAAGGAAAATGCATTTGACGCTCGTAGGATCCAACTTAGTATGCTTGTCTTTGGGCACATGGCAGAATGCCTCACATCCAAAGGCATGTACATGCGCATAAGATAGAGGTTTCCCAGTCCATACCTCCTCTACAACCTGGAAATCCAAACCACTAGAATGTGATCTATTTATGACATGCACAGCTATACTGACTACCTCAACCCAAAAGCTCTGTGGTAAGCCTGCATGGCTAAGCATATTGCATACACGCTCCTGGATGGTTTTATTCATCTACTCATCCAAACCATTCTAGGGTGGGGTATAGGGGGCGGTCAATTGACGCTTAATACCCCTCTCGTCACATAGTTGCTCAAAAGCCATGGGGGATTCACTAGTATAATAACGAGATGTCACCTACGTGCAAGAAATATATGGAAATACCCCTTATCTACCCCCTATTTATGGGACCTTACGTTATAAAATGTATCTTCCTTCCCTTAAATAACCCCCCTCCCTTACACTCACGTGGTACTATACAGTAAACCCTAGTGGACCCCTCGGATCAAAAGCATGTGACATATATTCTCCCCCATTGTCAGTCCTAAGGCATTTCAGCCTATGCCCAGTCCCATTTTCAACAAATGCAAGCCATCTCTGAAATACAGCCAAGACATCGAACTTAAGCTTAATGGGGTAAGCCCAAACTTTATGCAAAAAATCATCAATGAATGTCACAAAATACTTTGCACCACCCATAGACTGACAGGGCATGGGCCCACAGACATCTAAATGTACCAATGCCAGGGGCTCACTCATGTGCGTCCTACCAGACTTCTTATGTGTATTCCTAGTCTTTTTGCCATAAAGACAATGCTCACATGAATCAAAATATGCGTAGTCAAGGGGCGGTAAGTACTGCAAACCAGAAAGTATTTTCATTCCCTTCAAGGACATATGGCCCAAATGGGCATGCCAAAGAGATACATGTGGAATGGAACCCACTAACAAAACATGGTCAACAAAGGACCCATCAACTACAAGTGAATAGAGGCTACCAGCTTTGGCACCTCTAGCAAGCACGAGTCTACCATGGGTGATCTTCCACGCAGAATCCCTAAAAGAAACATGAAACTCGGCATCATCAAGCTGCCCTGCAGACATAAGACTACGTGTAAGCGTAGGTACATGACGTACATCCTGTAACAGAAAAGTACTGCCAATAGAGAACTGTAGCTGTACATCCCTAGTGCTAATAATAGCAAGTGACCTGTCATCACCCAAGGGAACTGAACCAGAGATAGTGCAGTAGGAGTGGAACCACTCATGGCATAGTGTAACATGAAATGAAGCACTAGAATCCAAAATCTAGCACTGCGCATACATAGAGTAAACATCAATCAATGACTTAGCATCACAAGAACTAGCTGCAAGTATGTACTCCATCAGTCCTGCATGACATTTATCTCCTCGATTTTCACACTGGATTTTGCAAGCATAATGCTGCGATCAGAGGACTTTTCTTGTACTTTGTCTTTCCCCTTCTCTTTGCGCTTCTCATTGCGCAACTCATGACACTGTGGGCGTGCATGACTCGTTTTGCCACAATGATGACATGTCACATCGGCATTTCCCCCACGAGACTTGCTACGCGACTTACCACATGACTTAGACCTAGACTTCTGTGAGTCTCTGCCACGGACATTCCCATGGTCATTCTTGCCATTATCATCTCTACCTCTAACACTCAAAGCATGCGACACACAAGAGGCATCCAAGTTCTTATGGTTGATCTCTTCTTGTAGAAGAGCACTCTCTATATCAGGCAAGTTCAAAATCGTAGCAGGAGCACATAAGGAAGCGCGGAATACATCCCATGACTCACTTAGAGTCCCAAGCAAAAACAATGGAGTAACCTCATCATTAAAGGTAATACCCTGCGAAGTCAAATTCTTGAGAATAGCATGGAGCTGGCTCAAATGAGCAGACATTGTTATATTCTCCTTCATGCGCAAGTCCATAAGCTACTTCAGCCAATACATCTGACTTGCTAGACTTTTCTTATCATAGAGGTTCTTATTTTAACCCAAAGTTGCCAAATACTCTGTGCTTCCTCAACCACATTGTAATGCACCTGTTCAGTGAGAGACAAGATGAGGGTGGACTTGCATAACTCATCAAGCTCATCCCGTTCGTCATCAGCCATAGTTTTAGGCTACTCGCCATGCATCCTTAGTGGCTTTATCTGTGATTTTTGCACCAATGCCTGCCAAACTTGGCTCTTCCAATAGGCATAATTTGTACCATCAAGCTTAGTGATGTTGAAGATAGCACTTTCAGTGGAAGAAGAACCCATAATGTAGTCCAAAACAATGCAGACAGTTCAAAACTACTTGCTATTTTTTGTTGTAAACAGCCAAAAATACCACCAAAACCAATTCAAATTGGTGAATCAAAGCAAAATCAAGCCTTTAGGCATCCTTCCTTATGAGTCAAGATTGTTGAGAGACAAAGACACAGAGAAGGGTTGGAGCAACAGAGAGGAGCTATATGCTCACATCTCCTTTTCTTCATATTCCATAATCCATACAACTAAGGTCTATAAGACCATTCACACCAAGTACGGACTAAGTTTATAAAGTCACTGACTTATTTAATGTCTAGATGTAATACAGTTGGACAAGCTAAGTGTCGAGTACACTCAACCTAAAGATGGTAGAGCTAAGCTTGAAGTCTTAACACTCTCCCTCAAGCTCAAGACAGCATCTATACACCAAACAACTATCTAAAAACACTGAACTTATCTTTACCCAAAGACTTGGTAAAGATATCTACAACCTATTCATCACTCTTCACATGAATAAGGTCTACTTTTCCTGTAAGAACCATCTCTTTGATAAAATGGTAGTGTATCTCAATGTGTTTAGTCCTAACATGATATACTGGATTCATTGCTAGGAGTACACTACTAAGATTGTCGCATAACAAGGTCACTGGAGCATCCACCTGTATGCCCAAATCAACCATAAGCTTGAGCAGCCATGGAATCTCACATGCTACCAACGCAGCACCCGTGTACTCAGCCTCAATACTAGACAATGCAACTATAGGTTTCTTCTTGTTGCTTCAACTAATCATTCCACTTCCAAATCCAAAAGCATAACCACTTGTAGATCTACGATCATATGAGCATCCTGCCCAATCTGCATCCATGTATCCAACCAGTGTCAAGGGCTTATCTTTCACATAGAACAACCCATAATCTACAATGGACTTAATATATCTCATAATCTTCCTAATAGCATCCAAATGTGGCTTTCTAGGCTTTTGCATGAACTAACTTATAAGCCCAATTGCATAACTCAAGTCCGGCCTAGTGATAGTCAAGTAGATCAAACTACCAACCATTTGCATGTACATAGTCACATCATCAATTTCAGCTCCAGTGCTAATGTCCAACTTGACATTTTGATCAAGAGGCATATCCAGTTGTTTGCATTCAGCCATGCCATATTTCTTCAGCATTTCCATGGCATAGTGTTTTTGCATTAGCCATAAACCATTTTCAGCTTTGATCACCTCAATACCCAAGAAAGACTTCACTTCACCTAAGTCTTTCATGTCAAATTTAGATTTTAGCATCTGCATAACATGCTATATCCCCAAGTCATCATCACATGTGATTATCGAATCATCAACATGGATGACCAACACTACCAAGCCTTTGTTTGTATTTTTCGTAAACAGACTGTAATTAGCCCTGCCAACTGTTAATCCCAAACTCTAGAAATAATTACTGATCCTTGCATGTGCCAGGCTCTTGGAGGCCTACTTCAGCCCATGAAATGCCTTTTTTAGTTTGCATACATAATGCTGAAAATCAGGGTGTAATATCCTTTAGGCTAATCCATATAAACATCCTCTTCCAAGTCACCATTGAGGAAAGCATTCTTCACGTCCATCTGCTGCAATTTCCAGCCTTTAGCAGCAGCCAATGTGATCATTGTTCTTATGGTTGCCATTTGGCAACAGGGCTGAATGTTTCCTCATAGTCTAACCCATACTGTTGGGCATATCCCTTTGCGACCAGCCTGTTTTTGTACCTCTCTACACTACCATCCGACCTGTATTTAATCTTATAGACCCATTTGCAGCCAATGCTCTTCTTTCCTTTTGGCAGTGGCACAAGATCCCAAGTACTATTTTCAGTCAAAGCATCTATCTCCTCATCCATAGCTATGCAGCAATTTTTATCCATCACTACTTCAACAAATCTAGCAGGCTCTTTGACCTCTATCATATATGCAAAATGCTTCACAAAAAAACCACTGTAAGTCAGCCTATCCACAGGGTACTTGACTCTCTGCAATTGTCTAAGCTGTGGTGCACTACTCGTTTCTCCTCTCTCATGAGGCGGAATGTACATGTTCTGCCTAGTACTAGGCATATACACAATCGGAATACTAAGCTCACTGTCTAGACTATCAGCTGAGTCATAGCCTAAAGTCATCATGCTAGGTGTCATCATACCAGATATATCCTCACTGACTTTTTATTTTCCTTTGATGTCCATCACACCATATCTTCCCCTCACTGACATAGTGGTGTTAGTGGACGATGAGCCAAAGCTTCGTAATCTCCCTATTTATGGAGATAATGTCATACCACTAGGGCCTATCAATGCAGTACTCTGCTACTACAAATCAACTGCAGATACATGTGTAGAAGGCATATCTGATGGCACTACAGTAGGTCATGCATACCAAGAGGCCATCTCATCAAAGATAACGTCTCTGCTAACTAGTGTCTCCTGAGTAGAGGGATCGTAGCATTTATATGCCTTCTTTTCCTGCAAATAACTAATAAAGACACACTTATGTGCTTTTGGATCTAGCTTCTTCCTCTTCTCATTAGGTATGTGCACATAAGCAAGACAGCCAAATACTTTCATGTGACTAACATCAGGCTTGTAGCCATACAGTTTCTCAAATGGTATCTCATGAATACCTGCAGTGGGAGTCCTATTCAAGATATACATGGCTATCATAACAAACTTAGTCCAATAATAGAGTGGCATACTCTTCTCATTCATCATTGCCTGAACAGCTTCCATCAATACCCTATTCTTTCATTCAACTACCCCATTCTGCTGAGGAGTGTAGCTACAGGTAAGCTGCCTACATATGCCATTTTCAGCCAAAAGTTTGTCAAGCTCATTTGACGCATACTCCCCACCACTGTCAAATCTCAAGTAAGAGATGTAATAATCAAATTCATTTTCAACCTACTTTTTAAACTGCTGAAAAATAGCAAATACCTCATCCTTTGTCTTCAAGATATAAACCCAAGTATAGCGACTATAATCATCAATAAATGTCACATAGTACCTGGAGCCTCCCATGGATGCATTATGGGCTAGCCCCCACACATCAAAGTGAACTAACTACAAATGGCAACCTGACAAATGGCAACCTCAATTGTTTACCAAACTAGCAAGCATCGTAGACATGACCAATATATGTATACTAAAACTTGGGTAAACATGCCACATGTTGTTTTTTTTGCATCATTTGTAGCCACTGAAGATTAACATGTCCCACTCTCTTATGCCATATTTTCAAGTCTCTAACTGTGCCAGAGCCATGGGCAAACATTGCTGATTTCAGTTGTGGCAAAGTGGCATCAAGAGTAAACATCCTGCCATTCCTATGACTGCAAGCAATCAATTTACAACCATTACCAAACTCCTCAATGAAGCATCCATGCTTGTCATCCCCTGTGCTTTGCCTTTATGTTCTATGCTATGTTGTGTGTCATCCCCTGTGCATACATAGCCATTCTTCTCAGGCACCATATTTGTAAACCAATCACCATGAGGTGTCATATGATTCAATGCCCCCGAATCAATGTACCCAACTGTATCCTCATGAGACTTCTTAGCAGCCCTATCTTTCATTTCCAGATTTGAGTACTTTAGTAAAAAATTCCAACTCCAAGGCACAAAATAAAATCCATATGTCCTCCTTGCATATGTTTATGCTTCAATGATGCTTTTGGGTAAGTTAAAGAGCTCCAAGCTCATGTCAAGGCAACATACATGCTATGTATTCTCTATTACTAGCAGTTCACGATTGAATCCCAAATCTATACATTCTGAGCTCATAACTAAGTCCTCTCCAGAGCATTTGCATACAACAGTCTTCAAGTACCTTTCAAAGGGTATGGGTCAACATTTAACCACTTAGTAGCCACTTTATGTGCTGTCTTTGCAATCAAGGAAGTTCAACCTGCAACAGGCGCAATTCACACAGCTTGATAAGCTATGTTTGTAGCATACCAGTAGCACATGGTGCTCATTGACAACTTCTGCATGCTCAATGGAGCCTTGCTACACTCCCAAACAAGCCACAGACAATGCTTGAGTGAGCAATGGCAAACTCAATGTCTCAATGCATACATTTCAAGAACCAATGGCAGCCTGCCTTCCTTCAGAGAATCCTAGTTCTTCACTTTCTTCAGGTCTTCTTCATTGCCTCCTGCTCCAGAGAGCCCACCTAGCATGGCTCTGATACTATGTTGTGAGACAAAGACAACAGAGAGAAGGGTTGGAGCAAGAGAGAGGAGCCGTATGCTCACATCTCCTTTTCTTCATATTCCATAACCCATATAACTAAAGTGAATACAACACACTAAGGTCTATAAGACCATTCACACAAAGTACGGACTAAGTCTAAAGTCACCAACTTATTTAATGTCCACATGTAGTATAGCTGGACAAGCTAAGTGTCAAGTACACTCAACCTAAAGATAGCAGAGCTGAGCTTGAAGTCTTAACAAAGACCAAAGTTTTAGAACAAGATTATTGGTTGATGTAATTAGCGGTAAATCCAAACTCTTATGGGACATCTTGTCTCCTATTTTTGGGAAGACCATGATTATCCTGATATGTGCAAGGACTAATTGGTTCAAAGGAACCCTAACCCTAGGCAGGGGACCCAATAAAGTGGTGTTAAAGTTCTATGGTTCTTAGATTGGACATGGATCCACCTCCATAGAAGTATCATCTAACTCTTCCAACAAAGCAATGGACGGAACATTAGCTGAAGAAGACATTGTCAAGAAATGGATGTAAGCCATCTCCCAAAAGAAGCAAACTCACTATTGATGGGTGAATATCTCCTACTTGAACTAGAAACGACTTCTAAAATTAATTCGGACAATGAGATAAGAAGGCATGGATGTAGTGCTCTCCTCATTATGTAGTCATAATAGAGGCAAAGACAAAAGCAAAAGAGGTGATTGATAGCCTATTCTTCTCATATAAAGCCCCCACAAAAGTTAAAAATAGATCTTGAAGAGAAAGATGATGAAAATGAAGATCAAGATTACGATAGTGATGAGAAAGAATCTGTCCAAATAGAAGCGGATACAAATGAAGTTGAAGTTGTGGAGGCCTCAAAAGTTGAAGATTCCATGTTGTTGGATGGAATGATGATGGTACCTTTTAGGTTGATTAATAGTCGATGAAGCATGCAAAAGATGTGTAGAAATGGGATCATACAAAATAAGATTTATTCACCAATGGGTATTGTCACCCTGACTTACCCTTTTCAAGAAAAGATGATGATGATGCACTATGCAAAAAAGCACAAATTCCTCAAATGGAAAGAAACTCAAACGGGCCTTGCTATGTAACCTTCCTAAATGCATCCTCAAAAGATGAGTCCTCAAGTCAAGAAGTGAGTATCTCACAATCTAAATAAAAAATAACCCTCATACCATTTCAACATCCCACAAGATCTGAAGAGTTATAGTCTAAGAAAGAAGAAACTAGCTCAAGTGGATCATTAGAAGAGGACACTACTCCCATTAATGAGTCATAGACCTATAATCAAAGTTGTCTATAGGATCTTTATCCAACCAATGGAGGGTGAAAAGCAATTATTAACCTTTATTGATGCAGAAGGCACTAAATTTCATTTGAAGATGGGTAGCAGTCTACTTGATGACGAGGAGTTAGCGCTTCTTCATGATCTACTAAAGAAGAACTTAGATGTGTTTGCATGGTCCTATAAAGACTTGAAGGGAATTGATCCCACTATGCGTGAGCAACACATTGTTCTAGAGCCGAATGCCAAGCCAGTAAGGCATCACCAATGTAGAACAAATTTGAATTACTTAGCCTTGGTGAAGATATAATTTTTGAAGCTCTTAGAAGCGGAGTTTATATGTGTACCAAAGAAGAATGGAAAACTAGACATATATGTGGATTTCTATAAGCCAAATTTCAAAAAAAGGAAAGATTATTTCTCTATTCCCTTCACAGACCAATTGTTAGACACAATGGCAAGACATGAGCTATATTCTCTACTAGATGGATTCAGTGGATATAGTTAGGTCTAGATTGCAAAAGAAATTGCAAAAGAAGATCAATCAAAGATAATCTTTACAAACACACTTTTTAGTGAATTTGGGAATCTTTCAAGTCCCATTCTTCATTACTTAGAATATTGAGAATCCAAAAAGACATATTTAAGTTTTACAAGGCTATCATCAGATACATAATTGGAAACCTTGTAAAAAATAGAATCTATTGAGCTATTGAATAATAAATTTGGAGCAATGGTATGAAAATTATAGCAAAGGGAAAGTTTTTACCCTATAAGGTGATGCCATTTGGGCTCTATAATACTCCTATCACCTTCTAATGAGTGATGATGGCTACATTCCAAAACCACATTCATGATTTCATTGAGGCATATCTAGATGATTTCTATATCTTTAGTTTGCTTTGTAAGCATTGGGAATATTGAGACTAGTGCTTTGATTGATGCCAAGAGTATGAAATTTTCCTCAACCCTAACAAATACATATTTGGAGTCTCCTCAAGAGTTTTGTCAAGCCATATTGTCTCTACACAAGGGATAGTAACAGATCCAACAAAGATCAAGAAGATTGTAGCCTTAACGACACAAACTAGAGGATTTCTTAGCCATGTGGGTTGCTACGAGTCGTTCATTGCACATTTTGCGACTAAGGTAGCCTCCTGCACAAGATCCTTATTAGGAAAGATGTAGAGTTCATTTGGACAAATGATTGCAAAGAATCTTTCAACATTTTTGATGCATTGTTTGATTAAAAACCCATCTTGCAACCTCTTGACTAGACAAAGGTGTAGCCCACTACAAGAAAATGGCCTCAAAGATTGACCAACCCATTTGTTATGCAATTCATAAAGGCATTGAGATAGAGAAAGAAACTACACAATGATGATAAATCTCAAGTGCTTGGCAATGGTGTTTGTCTTAAAAAAGTTTTAGGATTAGCTTTTATCAGCCCATATCAAGTTCTATGTGGACTATAAGGCTTTGTTATTCTTGATGAACAAGGAAGGCGTAAAAAGAAAAATGAGGTGGCTCCTTCTATTCTAGAGATTTGATTTTGAAGGGCTCACTAAACCTGGTTGCTCCACATCCTAGCCAATCATCTATCATGGATCCCTCTGAGTGAAGAAGAGGAGAAAGATGATTCGGACCTTCTTAATGTTGCTCTATTTCTAGTGGAGACAGTGACCCCATGGTATATAGACATTGCCAACCTTTTGGCAACACAACATTACCCTCCTAGCATCTCTAGTAAAGTGAAGAAAAAGCTTTTATTGGAATCAACCTCCTACACCTTGTTAAGTGTGGTAACTGTATAAGAACGACAAAGATGAAGTGTTGTAGAGATGTGTAGACAGGAACGAGATTGGAATCATCCTAAAAGCTTGCCATAACAAGCCATGTGGTGAATACTTTGTAAGAGAAGCATAGCCAAGAAAGCTCTACTTGTATGATACTAGTGGCCAACCCTAAAGCCAAAGCCCTCAAGCCAAATGATGGCAACATCATGGTGCTATTCATGTATGAGAAGATTATCATTCATCTTGGTAGTCCCTTGGAGCTAGTAAGTGATCAAGGCACTCACTTTCTAAATAAGATTATGGAAGAGCTTATAGAGATCTATAAGATCTTCATGTAAGTCCACACCCTATTATCCCAAAGGTAATAGCCAAGTCAAAGTCACCAATTGCATCCTTTGTTCAATCTTGATAAGGACAATTTCCACTCATGATTGTGATTGGGACAATTGACTTACAAAGGCCCTCTAGTCGTTCACAACCTCCCATAAGACCACAATAGGGCATACACACTTCTAGTTGATTTATAGCATTAAAGTTATCTTTTTCACTAAGCTAAAATTCCCTTCTTCTAAGTGGCTATTTAAGAGCATCTTGGAGATAATGAGTCCCTATAGCACTCTCTCCTATACTTGGAATGCTTGGATGAGATTCAAAGGATGTCCTTATAGTGCATGGAAGCCGTGCAGCCTCGATGTAATGTTTGCCATGATAGCTTTATCAAGAAGAAAGATTTCAAAGAAAGTGACTATGTACTAGCATATAATTTGTACTTTGGAAAGTTTTATGGAAAGCTCCAACATTATTGGATGGTACTTGCTATCAACCCTAACAGCTTTGGGTAAATACAAGCTATTGTCACCTCTGATGATCTCTTTCTAATCAATAGCTACCAACTAAAAAAGTACTTCTCTCCCTAGAGATCCCAAAAATCACAGCCATGAGCCTCTTTCCCTCTTGGGTGCCACTCTTATTTGATTCTACTGTTATTGTTGATGTTAGCCAAGATTGTTGTTCTCACAAGACAAACGGATTATGTTATCCCTTCATCTTCAGTACTCATCACTACCCCTTCAATTTTTCCTTCAATCTCCTAGATGTGGCAAGGACGGCTTTGATCCATAGTATTTATGTTATAGTAAAAAGAAAACAAAAAAAATACTATGGGAAAAAAGGGCTACCATGCCGACCTACTCTTCAATAAAAGATGGAAACACCCTCGAGAGTAGGAAGAAAAAAGATTTTTTTAATGAATGAATTTTTTTAAAAAAATGGAAAAAAAGAAAGAAGTTTCCTATCATAAAAGGCCTCGCTCCAAGAAAAGATAGCAAACACCCTTGGATGGGAAGTTAGGTAAGGAAAAGGTGGTGGCACCCCATAGTCCAAATCACTTGAACCTTTTGATGATCTTTCTAGGATAAAATTCCAAAGCCACCTCCCCTCGTATGCTATGTCATGTGACTCCATTAAACATTTGACTCTTATTGTTGCAGATAGAATATCTTTATCCCATCCAAGTTCATGATATATTGGCTACCTCCCTAGTATAGCTCTTCATTAGCAAACACTATACAACATCATCAACAACTCAAGAGATAAGGTTTGAGGGACATTCTGAAACTAGAGATTAGGTGTGTTCTTGTTCTCTCTACACAAACAAGACAAGCCTCTACAATCACAATAGAATACGTCACTTTGTTTTGCACATTGCACTATAAGGCTCCTTAGCCTTTCTTCTTGCACCTATGCCAGCTGGGTTGGGACACATTGATGCACCATCAATTGTGCATGTTGGTATACTTTTCCTCTGAGCATTTTCATCTTGTCTACTTCTAAACCAAGTGTAAGATGTGGATTCTCTTCATTCCTCATCGAGTGATGCAAGCATTCGGGGTGAGCAAGTGATGTAACATGTTCAAACCGAGTGACTTGTGAGATGAGTACTTCATTATTTGTCCACGATAACTCCACAGCATTCATCAACAATGTTACTTCCATGGGTACTTCTTACATGGTCCTTACCATGATAACGCATGCTGTGGTGAGACATGGTGCCTTCTACAATTGTCTCTAGTATCGCACATGTCATAAACTCTCTACATCGACCAAGTGCTACATGGGTCAAGTGTTTCTATTCCTACTCTTGTGAATATGTAAGTATATCATGTCTTAAGTGTGAGGACATAGGGGTTGGTTAGTTTGTTAGTGTCTAGGCCCCAATTGGTCAGCGTGACCAATTTGTTAAGATCTTACGTCTAGGGATGTGTTCGTGCACATCTAATTTGCATATAATCATGAAAATGCTACTAACAAATCTTTAAGACAAACTTTCTTTTCTATGCCCTCTTGGCATCCCTTCCCCATGCACCCATCATATTGCAACTTGTACTTGAGGTCTTTCCCTCTCTTTTTTACCATTTTTTTATTTTGTCACATTTCCATGTGAATGTATTCTTGCTTCACTAGAATGGAAATTTGACATCATAGACTGGTTTATCCCTTTGAACTAGCCAAGTGCATTGGGGCAATAAAGTTTTTAAAAAATGGATGCAAATGTGGTGGTTTCTTCTAAGAAAACCCCATACTCTTCCTTTTTATAGCCCCTTGTTTTGAGTTAGAGTTAATTCGTTATTAATTTTTGAAGGATTTCATGTAATTTGGATATATTTTCATGTGGAGATATCCTTTTCACATCATAATTGTTATTTGACCTTTTAGCCCTGATTATTCCATTAGGCCACATATTCTTCCTTCTTATAGCCCATCATTCTAATGCACGAAGTGGCCATTCTTAATTTTTGCATATTTGTGGGTCTTTTTCTTTTACGTTTTTTTCATTTTTCAATGTGAACATGCTCTATTCTCATTGGAACTATGTTCAAACTAGATACCCTACACGGCTCATCAAAATAGATATTTTTCATTTTTATCACACTTTGTTCCAACAAATGGCTCTTTCCATATTAATTTCTGAGCACATTTGTGTGTCCCTTTTTAAACTATCTTCCATGTGAAAGGGCCTTTATAGCATCAAATGTAGATATTTAGTTGTTTGTCATGTTTTCTCTACTAAAGTACCATTTTTTCCTTTTTGTCACATTATCATTCGACTCTCAAATTTCTAGTTATTAATATTTTATTGATTTTATGTGTTCATTTTCTTATGTTCCTATGCGCCCATTTGGATTTTCATCTTGTGACGCATCTCGGCCCATCCAGTGACTCATGTCTATCCCACATGTGTTTCACACTCAATTTTGCTTTGTCAGCTCAAAATTTTTTACCCCTACCACAAGCCATCCCTATGTGGGAGACAAGCTTCACTTTTATTTACACAAAATACAACTGTGTTTTTTTCTATTAAAAAATCAAATTTTAATTCCCCTCTCCTCCCAACCATTTCCCTCTCGTCCCCTCTCCTCTCTCTCTCTCTCTCTCTCTCTCTCTCTCTCTCTCTCTCTCTCTCTCTCTCTCTCTCTCTCTCTCTCTCTCTCTCTCTCTCTCTCTCTCTCTATCATCCCCCTCTCTCTCTCCCAAACACAACCACCCTCCATCTCTATCTCTATCTCCATCTCCATCTCCCTCTTTCTCTCTCCTTCTTACCCATCCCTTGCATGCCCTTGCCCCCCCACCTTCACCCTCCCCTTAGTCTCCCACCTCCTCCTTCCCTTCTCTTTCTCTTTCTCTTTCTCTCCCTCATTCCTCCTCTCTTCTCCGCCTCCTCTTTCATCACTACCCTCCCCTCACCCTCTCCTATGGAGCCTCCTCCCCGCCTCATCACCCCAATTGCCACCACAATTGCCACACTAGCCACTACCACCAAATCTACTAGATGCATTCCACCCGCTTGCTTGGAAGCTGCCCCCACTGTCAACATGCCACTCTAGAAGCTCTCGGCCCATCCCACACGCCTTGGCCCTACTCAACCACCTTGCCAATCCTCCCCTACCTTGCCCCTCCACCATGTTGTGCCTCCTTGTCCAGCTGGCACCCTTTCCTTCCTCCACTCCTCTCCTACCTGCCACTCGTCTGGTCACCCCTTTGTTATATTACTCCCTCTCTCTTCCTTCTCCACCACCCCTTCTGCTTCTCATCCTCCAACTTCCCCTCCCCCATCACCTCCAACCTCCCCTTTTTCTCCGACTCCTCTTTTGTTTTCTCCCTTCCCACCCCTACCCACCTCCACGTTGTCGAAGGGGTTTTTGTCGAAAGGTCGAATCCATCGAGGATCAGAAGTAGAAGGAAGTAGAGATAGGAGATGGAAGAGAAGATAGAGAATACCCAAGTGGTAAACACAACAAAAACAAATCAAAATGAATTGAATCAATATGTATTGAAAGAACCTGGAATCTTCGCACTACTCAGAAGCAATCTCCAGGCATTGGTTCTCCTGGAGCTCCTTCGTAGACCAAAAACGTAGATAAAAAATTTCAACTCTTTCTCTGCTACCCGAAACCCAAAGCTGATGGCTCTGTTGGCTCCGAAAGGGGGGGTAAAACCCTAAGACACCTACTCACGAATCTCCCAGATCACTCCTTCATCTTCTTTCAGTTCAATCTGCAATTTTTAGCCTGTTTATAGCGATCGCGATGCACGCGATTTCGTCCATCTATCTTTTTTTGAAAAATCTCCTAATTGGTTGAAAAAGCAACTAACTTTTTGCATGCCATCCTAATCTAGAAGCTTTTTCTAACTTTTTTGGATTTTTACAATAAATAATATCAAAAATACGCTAAAATTATCCAAAAATCTAGTATTTTTGGATAATCCATGCAACTCACACTAGTACTAATGGCTCAGATCACATTGACTCCCTAGATCAATAAAGAAGTCGGATGATGATGCATTCCATACTTTTTCACACTGTGTCCTCATAACATCACAACATCCACCCCCCTGAACCTGCATATCCTCCGGTATGTGCCAAAATCCTAGTTGTCACCGGATTCTGAGTCCTCCTCATCCTCTACGACCATATCCTTTACTTCTTCATCTTCCATATCTTCCTGGCTAGCCCCTATATTATGGCCACTATTTTCTTCCAATTCTGGCAACTCATAGGCAGTAGATTCTCACCTTTTGAATAATTTGATTCTTTTTCTTGCTATCGAAAGTTTTATGGCTATCCCATCCAACTCATTTAATGCATAAGTAGCATTATCAAACACCTGTCTTACCACATACGGTCCAAACCATCTTTTGGAAACTTTACGCATGGCACTATGCTGGTTATCTAAACTGCTATCATAAACCAATACCCAATCCCCATCTTGTATGGTTCTTGGTCTCATTCTATGTCTTTTGTCAAACCGTTTCTTGTTTTGTATCCTTGCAGCCCTTAACTTTGTAGTTGCTGCCTCTATGTCTTCTGACTTTCTTTCCAACTATCTAATGCATAAGGCCAACAACTCCTCTCGATTCAACTCCTCCTCCCAAGGTAACACACTCCATGTGACTGTCATCTCTTCTATCAACATGATAGGTTTTTGACCATACATCAATTCTGTAGGCATATATCCTGTAACAGCACTATGAGTTGTTCTGTCAGCCCACAAAGCATAAGGGAGCAATCATGGCCACTCTTTTATCTTCTCTCCACATGCTTTTGCCAATGCCTTCACAATAGGTGGATGACCTCTTTCACTTTTGCCATTTCCTTCAGGGTTATAGGCTGAATTTAAAGCAAGCTTTATCCCCAACGGTGCAAAGAAATAATGAGCTTCATCTGCATCCAGCTCACCCCTATCTGCTGTAATTTTTCCCACACAGCCATATCGACAAAAGATCTCTTCTAAGAGAAAAGTACATACGGCATTTGTCACCTTAGTACGTAGAGCTCTCCCTTCCACTTGATTAGTCAAGTCTTCATGAGCAAGCACAAGATACCTCATTTGCCAAAGACCTGTAGGCATTGTGACCAAATCCACCACCCACTTAAAATGAAGAGACAATGGATATGTGGGTTGATCCATCCTGATGTCTCACAATTGAATACATTTGACATGTCGTACATGTTTCCACAAAGTGAGCAACATCCTTATACATACCCTGTCACCAATATCTTTCTTTGATTTTTTTAAAAGTACCCCAAACACCTCTATGACCAGCCCACAAGCTTTCATGAAATTCTTGCATTACTTTTACTTGTGAAGCTCTGTCACCCAAAACTCACAATGGCATACCCTGTTTCTTTTTAGCATGTTTCCATAAGTATCCATCTTTTAAGAAAAATCCATAGGCTTTCCTCTTGATCTTTTTAAACTCCTCATCTGACCATTCATCTCTCTTTGTTAATGTACTGAGATATTGACCAATTCTCAACCACTCTCCTACATATTTGTCTTCCAGAAACACTTCTACACAAGATGCAAAACATCTAAAGTGTCTTCTCTTTGTTGTCCAAGCTTCTGTTAATGCTATAGCAACACCTTACATTGCTAAATTCACTCTTGCAACATCATTTTCAGCCATAAGAAAGTCATCTTCTTCCTCTTGATCCATCATCCCATCTTCATTCTCATAGCGTGCTCGAGATAACATGTCTGCCACTGGGTTATCTCTTCCTACAATATGCTGAAATTTAGGGTTCAAAGATTTGATGTATGCAATCCACCGGAGAATAGCAATGTCCAGGGTAGCACAACTAGTAATCATACCCAATATCGGTAAACAAACAGTCTCAATGACTACATGAGCATCCATAAAATACTCCTTATCAGATTTAAGGGCTGTCACAATTCCCCATAATTCTCTTTTAACTTGTGGATATCTTCTCTGTCGTTCAATCAATACTTTAGCACCAAAGCAAATTGTATATCTTTGTCCTTCCTCATCATCTTGCCCAATTGCCCATCCAATCCCGATTGGGCTTGTATCAACAGTAATAATGATAGCCTTTCCATGTGAATAGTCAGCCTTTCTCAATGTAGGAGCAAATTTTAAGAGTTGCTTCAATTTCTTCATTGCTTTCTGATGCTTCCTTTCCCAATGAAATTTCTAACCTTTCCTTAGAAGCTGATAAAGAAGATCGGCTACATGTGCAAAGTGAGGAATCCATATCAAATAGAATATACATGCACCCAAGAATCTACGCACCTCTGATACATTCGTGCATACATCTTGCATTCTATCAATCCCATCTATTTTTGCTGGTGATGGACTTCACCCATAAAGCCCACACATATGCCCAACAATCAAAACCTCTTCAACTCCAAAGACAGACTTTTGTCCAGAAAGAGTTAAATGCACCTCTTCTAGACGTGTCAAAATTCTCTCACAATCCACAATATGGTTTGCAACAAACTGTCTGTATCCATGAGCATCCATCTCTTCATTCTTTTCATCCACTGCACACCCTTTGATTGGAACATCATCCAAGAAGGGCATAGTCATTTGTGGTATAAAATCCTTGAGTACCCTATTCATAGCATTTGTCATGTGTGCCACTGAGTTTGTTGCACCCTGCCCAAGGAGTCTTCATGATTGTGATATCCCTGCTTTCAATTGCAAGCTAAAACTGATCATAACCCGAGTAAAGATCACCCAAAGAATAGATCGCTCTGCCTGCAAAAGCCTCTACAAATTCATCAACCACAGGACCTGCACCCACATTTCTTATGGTCACTTTATTAACCGGTTGCATGTCTTGAATGAATCTCAAAGCCCCATTCTTTTTGTGCACAATAAACCAACGATTTGAGTACGGGGCTAAAGAAGGCTCCAAGATCTTCATGCAAATCTTTTCATTTAGCAAATCCATCAGCTTTCGCAAGTAAGCTTTAGGCATTGGAATAGGCCTCAAGTTCCATTGTACATGTGGCACAGTAAATATGACCATAGGAGAGACAACATTTGGATCCACACAACCTATTTCACTTGGTTGAAATGTAAATGCCTTCCCATGTCTAGCCAACATCTGCATAAAACAGTTTCTCTCAGCAGGCAAGAGAAACCCTTCTGCACCAACTTTCAATTCCTATAATGTTTCAGATGTAAACTGATGACCTATATCTTTAGGATCCCGTAAGCTTGGCTACCTTTACACTTTTTCATACATACCCTCACTCTCTGGTGGAAGTGGCAAAGCAATTGCTTTCACCTTTTTGTCAACTATCTTATACTTTGTCTCCACAAATGCTTCAGCCCATTGTAATCCTTCTTGTTGAGCAAACAATGCTATCACATCATACATATCCAAAGAACATACTGACAACACTTTGTTTTCAGCCTCATTTTCTGCATGTAGTTGCTGAAATTTTAGCCATAGTGTCAGTAATATTCAGCCCATAAAAGATGCCTAAAATGCCATCATTTTTAGCTAACAGCCCCAATGATCTCAGTTTCTTAATAGCCCGTTTCATAGATATGCATTCAGCCCTACACATAGCTTCCATAGGCTTAAACCAACATGAATTGTTTGCTGTAAACTGAGAATTACCAATAGTAAATACATGCTTCATTTCATCAAGAGGCGAGTACACCCTCTGAACATCACTACTGTAGCCCCACATTACAGTAGTGCTTAATGAAAATCCAGGTCTTTGAATTCCCCTGCATTTGGAACCAAAGGAGACTCTCGAAGCGTATCACGATTTCTAGGATGATTAACACAAACAGTAAGAAATTGGACTGCTTTCCTCCCATCTTTGCTTCTGACTCTTGCATAAGCAGAACCATCATCAAGTACCTTTGTTTCCATATGCACTCCTGTAATATAGGGCTGTCCCAAAATCAGTGCATATGAGGAATTATCTTTCACAAAGAAGTGTTACTCTTCCTGTACATTGTTAACCCTCAAACGAACGAAGGTGGAAAATTCGGAAAAGCTAAAGCAAAAGACAAAGACAAAGGCCAAGGCAAAGAGAAATGGAAGACAAAGACACACAAGGAGAAGAGTCCTAAATAAAGGAGAAAGGCGCACAAGGAAAAGCGCAAGTCAAAACTTTTGTAAAAGAGCGCAAGCGCACCATGGTTTAATTCAAGGAGCGCCGGGCTCTCACTCGTGCAATTTGTAAATATAGACGGGCGATGGAAAGGAATCTAGGAAGATAGAAGGACAATGGGAAAAAGGGCCTAGGCTACGGCCGGCCATGTAAAAAGGGGAAAAGGGGATGACTGCCCAAAAGGGATTTAGGGTTTTGTATATAAAGCTGAAAAGTGAATGAGAAGCTCATTCTTGTGTGTGGCCAAAAGTAGCTCTCTTCTTCTTCTTCTTCTTCTTCTTCTTGCTTGCTTGAGCTTGTGCTTGAGAGAGGGAGTGTGAGAGTGTGAGGGAGTGAGTGTGTGAGGGTGAGGGACCGAGGAGGAGAAGCTCTCCATCTTCTCCTCTCTTCTTCTCTTCTCTTCTCTTCTCTTGTCTTGCTCGCGGACATGGAGCTTGGAGTGTGGAGCTTGAGGATGGAGCTTGCTTGAAGCTTGCACTTGGATCGTGGAGCTACCGAAGTGCACGGGAGAGGAGGTAACTCAAACGGCATCAAGGTAAGCTCACTACACCCGTAAGGTAGGCATTGCGCATAGGCTATGTGAGAGGTAGCCATTAGTGCTCGACTTGGAACGCTTGAAACAATAAGCGGTCCGAGGGTCTCGACGGTTGAGTGAAAGCTCCCACATTTTGGTTTCGTTGCCGGGACCAACGGATTCAAGCCTTGAGTGCTTGCGCGCTTCGAATCGAGCATTGAAGTAGGGTTTTCCCCGAACCGATGCTTGAGATAGGTAGGAAGTGAGGGGGTTGAAGATGGTATTCGATCTCCTTGACAAGTAGGTTTTTTGCTTTCTTGAGATTTATGTTGTGGAATGGAGTAGTGTAGGTATTTACTTTGTGATTTGTATGCATTTAAGGTAGGAAAAGAAAAAAACAAAGAAAAAGAAGCAAACAGTAGGGTTTTCTGTTATTGTATAACAGGCTGAACAGGAAAATAGGGACACAGATCCTTGGAGTGCCGCTCGATTCGAGCACCATAGTGATTCCAAGCATGTCTGGCACTTCCTGGTAGTGTTTTGTACCTATCTGGAAGGCGCTGGCCAATTCAGTGTAGTAAACGTCAGTCTAGAGGCATCGCGTGCAACTCGCAGGTTGTCGGCCGCGTCGTTAGACCAGGCCGTTCGAGTCCCAGAATCGAACCAGGCTGACCGAGCCCTAGAATCGGACCAGTTCAGAATCAGACCAGTCCCAAAATCGAACAATCTGATCGGACGTGCCATGTGGCACTCGGACCAACCAGAATCTGACCACCCTGTCCGATCGGACCACTCGGACCAACCTGTCCGACTCGGACACTCGGACCAGCCCAAAATCGGACCAGTCTAGAATCGGACCACCCTGTCCGATCTGATTCCCAGAATCGGACCACTTTTTTGATCCGACTCCCATAATTGGACGTGACCAAAATTGGACCACTGGGCTGATCGGACCACCCAAAATCGGACATCCAATTCTGATAATCAGACTCCTGAAAATCGGACATCTTAGAATCGGACCAAAAACTATCAAAATCGGACAGGTATCTAGAACACAAATTCTGACGCATTTAAACCCCAAAATTGACCCCAAAGACCACGTAGAGCTAAAGGCACATCACAGATCCATCACTGGGCTGAAACTTAGAGCAAGTAGTTCAAAATTTGGCTATAAACGGTCCTCCAAATTGTGCATGGCTTTTACCGTAACGGCCCTGCGGGCCAGGGGGACTGCCCCCCCCGGACCCCCGCAGAGGGGGGCTCTGCCCCCTCCACACCTCTCCCAAGTAGGTTGGAGGGAAAACGCGCACCGTGACAGGCCCTCCAAATTGGACCCTAGTGAAGTAATGGCTCTACACGAGCATGGATTCTCACTTGCAAAAGAGCAGCCAAAAACCCATACCCAAACAGAGAGAAACAGAGACCCTAGAACATCAATGGGCCAATCTAGCCATCAAGGGCAAAAAGGCCACACCATGAGAACACAAAGACATTGTGTTCATACCATGTCTAGTCAGAGCAAAATGCAACATCAGCAAGCTACAAATGCCAAGATGACTAGACATGACACTCTTGACAAGAGATGTACCCTGAGCAACACTGCAAAGACGATCCAAGGCACCAGTGGAGAATCCACATCTGGTCGTGCAGTTGGAGACTTAAGGGCATTTGTCAAAAGGCTTAAATTTACAAGCCAAGACCCGGAAGATGAAGACATAGTACCACCTGCTTATCTTAGGGTCAAACTCACCACGAAAAGAGAGCATACTATTGATGCTCTGATTGATGAAGGAGCAGATTTTAATATCTTGACCTATGAATCATGGACCCTACTAGGCCAATCAGAGCTCATTGCGACTAGTGCAACTCTTAGCTCTTATGGGGGACACCCACAAGCACTCATAGGGAAGTGCAAAATCCTTGTGACAATTGAAACGGAAAGCTTGCCTATCCTATTTCATGTTCCTCCAAATAGTGCTAGCTGTGGGAAAGAAACCCTCCTAGGTAGACCCTTCAAAAGGGCGACCAAGTGTGAGGCCGACTATGTAGCACAGAGGATACACCTGACACTACCGGGTGTGAGGATAGTCACAACCGTTAGCAAGGGTGACCTCATCAAACCTCAAGGGAAAGGCAAGCAAGGTGCTGACGTAATAGTCAAGCCTACGAACGAGAGCAAGGACTTGTTGGAAAAATTGATACAAGCACAGGTCGAACAACAAGAACCAGTGAGTGAGGCCAGACCTGAAAAGAGGTCAAGAGACAATGCCAAAGACGGGCTCTGGACTTACAAATATCGTAGAAGACCCCAAAAGAAGCCCAAGCCTTATAGACGTAGGCATCGATGGAAGGCCAATACAACACCGCGATGGATATCCAAGGCGTTGCTTCGTGCTCAAGGGTATTATGCAGGCAATCATTGGATTTGGGTACCCAAACTCCTTGCTAAGCCACCTCTATCAGAAGCCCAAATTATGTCCAAAGCAAAGAGGCGTAGGAGGAAAACTAAACGAAAGGTCAAGTTTCGAACCAAAAATATTGGAGTGATCGAGTCCTTCACTACTGAAATCAAGAAACCAAACATGGCCTATCAAAAAGTAGATCCTCAGCCTAGTGTGCTTGATAAGCAGACATCAGATGTAGCCATTGAGCATGCACAAAAATCATTAGTGCCCAAGGAGCCTTTGATTTCCCAAGGGGAGAGCAAGCATCATAGGCACAACATTGCTCAAGGCAAGGCTGATCGCTCAACAAAAAAAATGGCACAATCGTCTAATAGCCTCAAGCAAATCATTCAGCCAATGCCAAGTCCACCTAAGAGTCCTAGATCTCCTACATCCTCTTTTTCCAAAAGGACACAGGAAGCACAACAGTGGTTGTCAAGGGAAACGGCTCAATTCCAATCTCTATCTCCATCTAAGTTTCCAAATGTCCAAGAGGTGGGACATGACGCCATCTGTAGCTCTCGACCCAAGGATATGCCTAAGCCACTTAATGCGACTAGATCAACTGATGTTCGATCTACACAAATGAGTGCTCAAAGGCCAACAAAAGACACAACCAGTTCTGATCGCCCTAGGGACTTGACACCACAATCCACCAAGGGTAGCCAGCCCACTAAACTAGTTGCTACTACTTCCAATCAGGGATCATAGCAGTCACAGCCCTTGGCCGTGACAATGCCCCTTGTGGAACTTGTCCTTAGAAGTTTACCTGTGGAGGAGGTGTCGCAACCAACTTCCTCGACAACTCCAGCACTTTCAAAGTGCCAAAAGCCTAGGCTGGAGGAGTTAAACACAAGGGAGTTGGCTGAAGGGCTAGACTCTCCGAAAAGGGAGATAGTTGTGCTCTCACAACCTAGTGAGGCTATTCAGCAGGCCACGGCCATGTGCCATAAGGACACACTAGAGAAAGAGAATGTTGAGGCCCAACCAACCACATCAGCAGTGGTTGACCTAGCCCAGGGCCCTGAGCCATTAGATGCACCTGCGCTGACCAAGAAAAAGAGAAGAAAACAACGAAAACAACAACTGTTGCAGGTAGTTGCGGACCCCAAGAACATTGAGACGAAGAGCACTGGGAAGCTGATGAATAAAGCATCGAGTCCATCCACCAATGAACCCATTAATGCCTCTCTTAATAGTGGTGAAACCTCAGACACATCCGTATGCTCTAAAGAAGCAAAGTAGTCGCTACCATTAGTGGCTGCTTGCAACACTCTATCCACTGACAATAGAACTCACATTGACCAATCAAGAGTGGATACAACGCTGTCACGATAGGGTGACAAGATCATACCATTCACACCTAAGGAGAACCATGACGCAATAATGAAGCCTCGAGAGAAACAAGGAAACCCCAAGAGCATGAGCAATCCTAGCGTTGACCAATCTTGCTCATACAAGCCTGAGCCCCCAGCTATGCTAAAGCCCAGACAAACTCCTAAAACCTTGCATGAGATGGCAACCGAGCAAGCCCTCGCTGAACATAGAAGTGTCACAGAATGCTTAACTGAGTTGGATGCTAAGCTTAAAGCGTTTGCACGTATCTACATCATTGCGAACATGGGCGCATGCCCTAAGGAGCAGCTTGAAGAATACTTGCCATTCCCCTTATCTTGGGAAGAGCAAGAACATCTTGACGAGCACTATAACAAGCTCTTACATGAACACATGCAACTCATCTCTGACGAGGAGGCTAACAAACTGCGCTTAACTGTCATATTGAATGAAGTGCTCTGCCAATCAAATCTCATAGACATAGAGCAACTAAAGCAACTAATAGAGGGTCGAAGTCGATTTGAACAACGTAGGTGTGAACGCCGTGTTGCAATGGCCGAACTAGGGGCTCAGATCATGATAGTCTCTGAGGAGCGATTGGCCAAATGGCGGTCTCAAAGAGACCCAACCTATGTGGCACCAACTTCCCTACGAGTGCTGACTGCCATTCGGGGTAGGGACTTGGCTTAACCTAGACAAGAAAACTCTCTGTTTGATAAGGTTCTCACTGAGGAGGAGTTATATGTTGCCAGTAGACTTGAACAAGGGTCCATGCTGCTCGATGTGGCAAAATATCTATTGGTACTAAGTAAGCTGCCACGAGTGCTGGATGCATGTGCCACGCTCCAGTACAACCCCGAGTTCTACAATTGGTTTTTATCCTCACGGAGTGACATGGTTTCATGAACATGTACATAAATAAACAACGTGGTTTGTGACTGTGTAAATAATACCAAAAGAAGAAAAGGACAACACACCCCATGAGCAATGATGACCAAGTGCAGGTGATACGCATCAAGTCAAAACTAAGGGATTCAGGTTGGCGATGTCTTGTTTAGCTAGACATTTTCATTATGGTTGAAGCATGTGACTTGCATGTACTCTCACGCCTTTCCAAGTGAATGCAGAATGACACATGTCAAGGGCTAGAAGCATTTAATATCCAAGTCACCACAAGACCACCAACCCCACAAAGAACCATTATGGAGGAAGTGACAGGAATACCAAGAAACAAAAGCCATGACGGAAACGCCACTGGATGAGAACCCAAGTACACCTCTGTAGATAAAGAACATATTGCAACTGAGCATGGCCAAAGCATAATCATCGATTATCCCCTCCTTCTTGGCCAAACTCTATGTTTGGGCAGGAGCCATGCTCTCAACAAGGGCAAACGTCTCTTCATCATCCGTGATTCAATTCGCAAGATGCTCTACCCTTGTCCATGCACAGCTCACTCCAAGTGCTACCTCAATTGTTTGGTGTCTCACATGTTACGAAGAGGTTTGCAAAATCTCAAGTATATCTCTTCATCTCAACAACAGTTCCTCTAGCATCAAGGCTGATGACACAACCATCTTTGTAATATCCATTCTTCATAGCCTTTGGATCCCAACATTTCTCAAATCCAAATGAAAGGCTAACAGCCTCAAAGTATGGCATTGATTGTATTCATTTTTCCACCACCAAAAAAAAGGGAAAAAAAAAAGAAAAAGAAAGAAAGAAAGATGAAAAAAAAGACGAAAAAAGAAAAGAAAAGAAAAGAAAAGAAAAGCAAAGAAAAAGACAAACACACACACAATCACAGCACCGCACCTAGGGGTCCTCAAATTAGGTACGTCCAGTGACCTTGGTCGGCTGGCTCCGTCCCTAATCCCCTAGCCCTTTGTACATCCCCCACAATTGTTTAGGGCACATCAAGGGCAAGACATACCTCGGGAGCTCGCCTCGCCTATGGTTAGACCTATCACCCTGAACCACTTGCACAATTCTTTTGCACTCATCTCAATGCCATTACAATCAACAGTGGTAAGCAAGGCATAAAAGACAATGGAAAAGTACACCATACTTTTCAAGCACTACAAGTAGTTACTAGCTACCAAGAGCTAGACATCAAGGAGCTCAATTATGCTAGGTGGCCTTGACAAGACCATAATGATGTCTTAAGCAATTTTCAAGTGTACTCCCCGTCTTCATCGACAAATTTTTCCATCAACTAAGCCCTTGCTTCACTGACCCATTGCTAGATAAGGAACTAGGCCGATAGTCTTCTAACTAAGTAATATCTAAGTATGCACAAGCACTCACATATTACATGCACCGAAGTATATACACAGTTTGGATCCTCAAGTGTAGGACAATGCTCTGAGCTTGCTTAGAGTTCGACCTGTCTCCCAAACTAATTGCACTATGACTTGTGCACAATAGAGAAGACTAGCACTACCCTTAGGGAGAGACCACATGTAAGGTTTTCAATTGCAGGTGTTGAAGACTCCAACGAAAGTGTCATTCGCTCTTCATCAACACCCAACTCTGAATGCTTATCCCTTAACATCCGACAAGCCCGCAAAGAATTGTCATGAACAGAATCCCCAACAAACCAACACTTGTGGTGGCCATCAATGCAATCCCCAACACAGAATATCCCTAGCACCAACTCCAACAACCTCTCACCAGCCACCTTGGCCACCAACAGGCCCCCAGGACCTTCTTTCACACCACCACCAACACTCCTCCACGGAAACCATGGACGTCCTTGTCACCCACGTCTTCGTTGCATGCTACCGCCTGCTACCTACGACAGTGAGTGCCATGGGACTGGCACTAGACTAGAAGGGGGGTAATGTTAACCCTCAAACGAACAAAGGTGGAAAATCCGAAAAAGTTAAAGCGGAAGACAAAGACAAAGGCCAAGGTAAAGAGAAATGGAAGACAAAGACACGCAAGGAGAAGAGTCCTAAATAAGGGAGAAATGTGCACAAGGAAAAGCGCAAGTCAAAACTTTTATAAAAGAGCGCAAGCGCACCATGGTTTAATTCAAGGAGTGCCGGGCTCTCACCCGTGCAATTTGTAAATATAGATGGGCGGTGGAAAGGAATCTAGGAAGATAGAAGGACAATGGGAAAAAGGGCCTAGGCTACGGCCGGCCATGTAAAAAGGGGAAAAGGGGATGACTGCCCAAAAGGGATTTAGGGTTTTGTATATAAAGTTGAGAAGTGAATGAAAAGCTCATTCTTGTGTGTGGCCAAAAGTAGCTCTCCTCTTCTTCTTCTTCTTCTTCTTCTTCTTCTTGCTTGCTTGAGCTTGTGCTTGAGAGAGGGAGTGTGAGAGTGTGAGGGAGTGAGTGTGTGAGGGTGAGGGAACGAGGAGGAGAAGCTCTCCATCTTCTCCTCTCTTCTTCTCTTCTCTTCTCTTCTCTTCTCTTGCTCGCGGACATGGAGCTTGGAGTGTGGAGCTTGAGGATGGAGCTTGCTTGAAGCTTGCACTTGGATCGTGGAGCTACCGGAGTGCACGGGAGAGGAGGTAACTCAAACGGCATCAAGGTAAGCTCACTACACCCATAAGGTAGGCATTGCATGTAGGCTATGTGAGAGGTAGCCATTAGTGCTCGACTTGGAACGCTTGAAACAATAAGCGGTCCGAGGGTCTCGGCGGTTGAGTGAAAGCTCCCACATACATCACCAATTGTCACTTTTACATTAGGACATGCAGCATAGAGCTCCCCTGAAGAACTATTTGCAGCCCTCATACTCCAACCATGATTAGTGTCCACAAGCCATGCACCATTTTCATACAATCCCACTCAATGACATTTATCTCGGACCCATGGTCAAGCAAAGCAACACAAGGAGTTTCACGCTCCCCTATTTTCACTACCATTTTGGTGGTAGCTCTAGCCCAATGATTTCTTGTGTAGTGACTTCGAGGAATAAATCCTAGAGTCTCTTCTCCATATTGTTGCATTTCCCTTACTCCACCATGCATATTGCTACAAGAAAATGCATTTTCAGCCACTTTCTTCTCTTTTCCACATGCTGTCCACCACTGATTGGTAGCATCCTGCATAGATAATCCAGTACTTACTTCATGCTCATATTCAGCTCAAATACCCAACAAACCAGTTTCCTCTTCAAATTGCAGCAATGCACTAGTGGTATCACCAAGAAACTGACGCTTCCTTTTAATTATGTCAATGATCTCATCATGAAATTCTCACTTGGCAATGCCAAGCACCTCTCCCAAGGTAAATTCCACACGACTGTTTTAGATCCGTTCTTCAAGAACCTTCTTAAGATCTGTGGCTATCTCAATGTTGAAAGGTGAGAAGGATCGAAGCTTACACGCGAGCTATGGCGGGAGAGCAAGAGCAAGAAAGAGAGAGACAAGAAATGGGAACTCCAACAGTCACAATGTGTGACCGGGCCTTCCTTTATTCAAACTGTCACTAAAAGAATAAAGAATAAAGTGACGTGACGGGCGCCCGCCACCTGCAGTGTGCAGTGGCGGGTACTGTCAGTGTAGTAATACACGGGGCGGCACGGCAGAGGCACCTTTACCCCCAACATCTGCCCTAGTGAGAGAGAAAAGAAAAAGAAAAGACAGTACAAATGTACGTAGGTACAAGGGATGAGGAAAGGCGACATCTCATCCAACGCCCATCAACCTCCTGAGGAAGGCAAAGCGCTCAGTAGTGAGGCTCTTCATGAGCAGATCTGCAGGATTCTCATCAGTGGAGATCTTGACAAGGTCAACAGACCTGTCCTCCACGACACCACGTATGAAGTGATACCTCACCTCAATGTGTTTCGTCTTCGCATGGAAGACCGGATTCTTAGCCAACTGAATGGCACTCATAGAATCTGAATGCAATGTAGGTGTAGCATCAATCCCAAGGTCAACAACTAGACGGCCTAACCATATGGCCTCCTTGCAAGCCTCAGTGGCTGCAACATACTCGGCCTCAGTGGTAGACAAAGCCGTACACTTTTGAACCCTGGACATCCAAGAGACAGCCCCTCCAGCATAGGTGAATACATAGCCAGAAGTGGACTTCCTACTATCTGCATGTCCTGCATAATCGGAGTCAGTGTACCCCACGACCCCTGTATCCTGGCTGCCATAGCAAATACACATATCTGCTGTGCCCTTCAGGTACCTCATGATACCCTTCACGGCATCCCAATGTCTGCTGCTAGGTGTAGCCATATAGCGTGCCACAACACCAACTGCATGCGCAATATCTGGACGAGTGGTTATCATGGCATACATCAAACTGCCCATGGCTGAAGCATAAGGGATCTTGGCCATCTCGGCCCTCTGCTCATCTATCTGCGGACAATCGGCCTGTGATACCTTCACATAAGAAGGTAATGGACTGCCAATAGGCTTTACGTCCTACATGCGGAAGCGCTCAAGGACTTTATGAATGTACTCCCACTGTGAGAGATTCAAAAGCCCCTGATGCCTATCGCGCTTAATGCGCATCCCAAGTATATGTAAGGCCTGTCCCAAATCCTTCATCTCAAAGCTCTTCTTCAGCTGAGATTTAAGATCATCTAGCTCATCATGAGCTTTCCCTGCTATCAGCATATCATCAACATAGAGTACCAAGATAAGCAAACTGCCATCACGGCTTTCTTCGTGTAAAGACACGGATCCATAGCACTCCTGCTATAGCCTTGTGACTGCATAAAGGCATCAAACTTATGATACCATTCCCTAGGTGCCTGCTTCAAGCCATACAAGCTCTTCTTCAACTTGCACACTAGGTGCTCCCTGCCAGGTTCTGCAAATCCCTTAGGCTGATCCATATAAATCTCATCATGCAAGTCCCCATGTAGAAAAGCCGTCTTGACATCCATCTGATATAGATCTAAGTCAAGCTGTGCAACCAAAGCCAAGACTAAGCGCAGGGTGGTCATCTTAACCACAGGAGAGAAGACCTCATCAAAGTCCACACCATGTTCCTGCTTAAAACCCTTTGCTACCAATCTAGCCTTGTATGCCGGCTTGGGGTGTCCAGGGGTACTTTTCAGCTTGTACACCCACTTGCATGGCAAAGCCTTCTTGCCCTTAGGCAAGGCAACCAAATCCCAAGTCTCATTCTTATGCAGGGAGTCTATCTCAAACTGCATAGCCCTCTCCCAGGAGTGACTGTCACCCCTGCGCATAGCCTCATCATAAGTGAAAGGCTCTCCTGCATCAGTAACCAAAACATAATGCATATAGGGCTGAAATCTGTCAGGTGGACGTCTGTCTCTAGCAGACCGTCTCACCACAGGCTCTGCTGCCTATCTAAGTGCCTGTCCAACACCCTGGCCCTATGAAGGAACTGCTACAGGCTGTACTACTGGCTGTGCTGGAGCTCTAGGCTCCTCCTGAAAGATCACTCTGCGGATCTCAACCACCTTCTCAGGCTGCCTGTGCATCTTGTCTTCATGGAAGACGACATCATGGCTGCTCACTATTTTCCGTGCCTGCGGATCCCATAGGCGATAGCCCATCTCTCCTGACTCACCATAGCCAAGGAATATGCATTTAATGCTCTTTGGATCCAATTTACTCCTCTTGTCCTTGGGCACATGGCAGAATGCCTCACATCCAAAGACACGGAGATGCGCATAAGAGGGTGGCTTACCAGCCCAAACTTCCTCTGCAACCTGGAAATCCAATCCACTAGAAGGTGATCGGTTTATGACATGCACTGCCGTACTAACTGCCTCAGCCCAAAAACTCTGGGGTAGTGGTGCGCAGATCGGTCGCAGATAGCTCACGTAGTGAATCCCTGAAGGTCCCCAAGAACAATGAACTCTACCTTTTTGCACAAAAAACAATGTAAAAGCATGCACGACAAGAGGCAAGAGACAAATTGGGTTCAATCTCCCCCATGCCTTGTGTGAGCGCTTCACAAAGCATGTATTTTATGTATATTTCCAATCTTCATGCTCAATAATAGCCCAATTACAAAAATATGACAAGCTTTTTAGCTTTTGAGTTTGCTTTCTACAAAAATAGAAAAATAAAGCTAATGGACGGTGCCCATAGAGTCTGGCACGCCCAATCTCAATGTCCAAATAGAAATAACATATCCGGGCGCATAGGCGCATACAAAATAATAATCAATAATCAATGTCTCTATAGACATAACAAAATATAGGCGTGGCGCCTATCAAAATATAGTCCAAATGTCGAATACCCGCTAAACTCCAATGCTTTGCTCCACCACTGCTGCTATCTCTACACATCAACTGAAGCATTCACAATCGTTAGTAAAATAATACAATTAAACCGACAAAAGTGAATACCTAGCAGTCTTCAGCTACATAAATAAATCAACTGGTTAGAAATAAATCCTAACCTTAATTTATTACGAGTGCGCACTCTAAACTCATAAACGTTTATGAATTTAATATGCATTTTGTGGAATCACCCGCTATGGAATCACCCATGTACACACTAAATTAATAAAACGCCCGAAAAGGACAAGCATCCCCATCAACTTCTCGCACAAAGAATCCTCTTTGTGTATGAGCCCCGGTCATCTAAGTTTACAGAATCCACCGTAAAACCTCACGGAATCCATCGTGGCACGGAATCCACCGTGGAATATGCCTCCTGGCATCATACCCTCGGGGTGGGATAGCAATTGACCTCAATTGCTATTAGCTCAATGTGGAGCTAACAGAGTGGGGAAAGCATTTAAGTCTCTAGCGTGCATCCATTGTGCTTCCTCTACAGGATGGTTCTTAAATTTTACTAAATATCTAGAATACCTTCGGCCAATTCTAGTGGTCATGTAGTCAGTGTCTATGATGGCTTCTGGTTCAAGTATTTCAGTCTCTTCTTCTAATAAAGGTGGGTTTTCATAAACAGGGTGGATAGGTAATTGGCCTCTAAATGGTCTCAATAAACTGATATGAAATGTATTATGAATTTTCCAATGAGATGGCAATTCTAACTTGAATGCATTATCATTAATCTTATGAATGATTCTAAATGGTCCATAGAATCTAGGAGCTAATTTGACAACTGGATGTCTATCTACACTTTGCAGTCTACGCTTTTCTATTCTAAGCCAAACATAATCATCAACTTTGAAATTCATGGCTTGTCTTTTCTTGTTGGCTTGTTTGGTATATGATTGTTGGGCTTTAGCAATCATATCCTTAACTTCATCAAAAATACTGTTGTGCATAGTAGCAATATTATCAGCACTCTGAATTCTATTAGATAAAGATGCAACAGGTGTAGATAATCTATATCCATAAATGACTTCAAAAGGTGCTTTCTTTGTAGATGTGTGCGGTGTATTGTTGTATGCAAACTGTAATAAATGCAAATGAGTATCCCATGTCTGAGGTTTAGAGATAGTATATGCACGTAAAAGATCTAGAATGGTACTATTTGTGGCTTCTGTTTGTCCATTTGTTTCTGGATGAAATGCAGATGAGAAATCAATCTTTGTGCCTAGATTTGCAAATAGTGTGATCCAAAAATTATTACAAAATCTAGAATCTCGATCTGAAATAATCACTTTTGGCAATCCATGGTTAGTAAAAACAGTTTTCAAAAATAACTGTGCTGCTTGTGATGCTGTTAAAGTTTTCTTACATGCAATGAAATATGCTTGCTTACTAAATCTATCTACAATTGTCCAAATCATGTCATGGTTAGATTTAGTATTTGGTAAACCAGTAATGAAATCCATAGATATATGTTCCCAAGGTTTAGATGGAATAGATAAAGGCATTAATAATCCATACTGTTTACCATGATGTCTCTTTATTCTTTGACAAATCAAACATTCAGAAACGAAATTAGATACATCTGCATCCATATGTGGCCAATAAAAATCTTCAGTTAACATGCGTAATGTAGATATGATACCTCTATGACCTTGATATGGGGGACAATGAATTTCATTCAAAACAAAAGATCCGGAATGGAATAGTAACACACAGTCTCTTTTCAAAAAACATAAATCCATCATTATATGACAATGAATCAACAGGAATGAAATTATTTTGAACTAATTTTTGCCAATCAGAATGAAAAGTAATATCCTGGTGATATGTGTCTTTCATAGCAATCAAAGAATCAAAAGATATGATAGAAATATTATGAATTGCAGGTCTTCTACTCAATGCATCAGCAACTACATTTTCTTTTCCAGGTTGGTATTGAATGATAGGATGAAAACTTTGAATGAAGGAAGCCCATTTGATATGACGGTCAGAAATTTGGGGTTGGCTAAGTAGATGTCTAATGCTTTGCTGGTCGGTCTTTATCATGAATTCTGAACCCATTAAATAATGCTTCCATTGTTTTAATGCTTGTACAACTGCTAATAGTTCTTTGTCATAAGTGGAATATTTGAGCTCAGAGGGTTTCAACTTAGAACTAGAATATGCTATTGGATGGTTGTCTTGCATTAATACGGCTCCTATTCCTGATCTGCTAGCATCGGTCACAACTAGAAAGAATGGTCTATTAAAGTCAGGCAATTGTAGAACAGGGGCATTAGTTAATGCACGTTTCAATAAATCAAAGGATTTCTGCTGAGTTTCAGTCCATTGATAAACAATTCCTTTCTTAAGAAGTTTTGTTAATGGTAAAGCAAGTAATGAGAAATTACGTACAAACTTCCTATAGAAACTAGCAAGACCAAGGAATGAGCATGATTCATGTACATTTTTAGGAACAGGCCAATGCAATATTGCATCAATTTTCTTAGGATCAACTTTAATTCCTTCTTTTGATACAATATGACCTAAATATTCAATTTCCGTCTTAAAGAATTCACTCTTTTCAGGATTTGCAAACAATTGATTTTCTTTCAGTAATTGAAAAACTAATGATAAATGCTCATAATGCTCTTTTTCACTTTGACTAAACACCAAAATATCATCAAAGAAAACAATCACACAATACTGATATTTCAGAAAGATACGGTTCATCATTCTACTGAAAGTAGCAGGTACATTAGTTAATCCGAATGGCATGACTAAGAGTCCGTAATGGCCAAACTGTGTTCTGAATGCAGTCTTAAATATGTCGGATCTATCTAGCCTCACCTGATGATATCCAGACTTAAGGTCAATTTTACTAAATATAGAAGATCCTTGCAGTTTGTCCATAAGGTCATCAACTCTAGGTATAGGATACCTATTCTTTACAGTGATTTTATTTAATGCTCGGTAGTCAATACACATATGATAAGTATTATTCTTTTTCTTGACTAGGAGTGCAGGTGCACCGAATGGGGAACTGCTAGGTCGAATTAAGCCTCTATTTAGTAATTCTTCAACTTGACTCTGGATTTCTTTTTGCTCTATTTGATTGTGCCTATATGGTGCTTTGCAAGGTGGTTGTGTGCCAGGTATTAAATCAATCTTATGGTCTTCTGGACGTGAAGGTGGTAAACCTGGTGGTAGGTCTTCTGCAAAACAGTCCTTAAAATATGCAAGAAATTCCTTATGCCTAGGGTGCATATGATTTTCCTTTGCGTGCAATTCATTCACCCAAATGAGATATGATTTAGTATTCTTGCGTAGTGCACGTTTTGCTTGAGTATGCGAAAGCAGTGGAAAAATATGAGATGCATGCATACCATATAATGTAATAGATTTTCCTTGAAAATTAATATTCATTGTGTGTGTGGAATAATCTATATTTGGATTATACTGGTGTCTCCATGGCATTCCTAAAATAATGTCGCTTGACTATAATGGGACAACTAAGAAATTTCTTCTTTCAATGTATGGACCAATTTGAATTTCTAAATCTTGTACTTCTTGTGTGCCATTGTACCTAGTGCCTAAAAATGCAGCTTTTATGCGATAATGCGTAGGTACGGTATGCAATTTTAATTCCTTTACCAATTTTGCTGAAATAAAGTCATGGGTACTACCATCATCATGTAAAATAGTTCTTTCTTTTCCATGTACCATACATTTCATAGTCAACAATGAATGTGGAGTAGGCATACCTGGTATAGTGTCGGAAGTAGTAGTAGTATCATCCTCTTCCTCAGTGAAATCCGGCATATCCTCATGCTCGTCTTCGTCCAAAGCTCCAAGGTAGTTGATATGTGCTGGTGGCTTCTTTGAATGACAATTTGCTGCGAGATGCCCTGGCTGGTGACACTTGTAGCATACTATTGGCTTGGCTTTGGTCACATTATTTGCAATGGCTAGGAGTCTGGGTACATTTGGATTTGCTTGTGGAATAGGCTTAGGATTTGGATTGACAGTGGATGGTAATGCAAGTGGTTTAGGCCAATTCTTGCGGAAAGATGGTGATGAGAAACGACCTGGATTAAACCTTCTAAAATTGGAATTGAATTGTTTAGATCCATAATTACCGTTAGCTTGGAATTGCTGTGGTCGTCGATCTCTTCCGCGTAACTTATCTTCAGTGTCGTGAGCTAAGGAGATGGCGTCTTCAAGGGTAGCAGGCTTGAACATGTTCACTTCAGCGTAGTAATGTCCAAGAAGTCCAGACATATACTTCCGCTTATGTGTCGACTCTGGTACGTCTTCAAGCATGCGTAGCTGTAGGAGTGCATTCCAAAAACGCTCTGTATATTGTGGAATATGCTCACGATCTCGCTGTTGAAGTAAATCCCATTGCTTGATAGCCTTCTCATGAAATTGCGGTGGAAGGAAATTTTGCATGAACTTCTTCTTGAAATCTTCCCAAGTAGCAGGACATTCTATGCTCTTGCGGACTACAGTCCACCAAAGTGATGCTCTGTCTATCAGATGATTAGTAACACACTTGATTTTATCTTTTTTGGGATAAGTTTCCTCATGGAAATAGTCATCAAACTGGCTAATGAATGATAAAACAGTCTTTCCTTCTCTTATGCCATTGAAAGTGCAAAACTTGAAACTTCGTTTACTTATCTTGGATTCCTTGCGAATGGTTTGTGCTTCAAGAGTGGCATCGATGGTACGGCGAATCAAATCTTCAGCTTGAGGTTCTTCTTTATCGGTGGATGCTCTTTGAAGTTTTGTCAATTGCGCTTGCAATGCTTGCCTAGCCCTTCGCTCTTCTTCCAATTGTAGCATGATTAGATCCAGCTTTTGTTCCATGGTAGGCTCAGGTAGGTCGTCTTCAGCCATAGGATCATCCATATGTGGGGTAGTCATCCTGTAAAACTCAACAAACCTTTCTCTCTCAAAATCAGGTTAGCGGGATGAGCGTAGCTCAAATTTGGGGTTACAAGGCTATGTATTTTTGGATATTTCTTTCTCAATTTTCAGAAAATCTGCAATATTTCTGTATCCGTTTGCTGAAAGTACTTCAACGAACTTGTAGATAGGTAGAACAGCTTGCTGCGAACAACTTTCCAGTTCAGAGTTTTTGCATACGAACAAGTCTTCTATGAGTTTTAAGCACTAGTCAGTTCTGATTTAGTCTGACTTGCAGAGTTGCAGACTTAGCAGACTTGCAGAGTTGTTGACTTGCTGAACTTAGGCCGACTTGCAGAACTTGCAAAACTTGATTTCAATTGACTTGTAGAACTTGACTTCAGAAGTGCGGGACCTGGAGTATATCAACTTGTGTGTCTTGTGTAACTTGCAGAGAACTTAATGACTTAAGCTTAAAGGATTAAGCTTAAGATTAATAAGCTTAATGGTGGACTAGCAGGCGGCGTAATTTTTTCGTGGGAGGGGGCGTTTTTTGGCCGCGCGGAAATTTTGGGGGGGTCTTCTGATACGTTCGTGGTGAGATTTGATAAGCCTTAAGCTTATAAAGCTTTATAATTAAGCTTTTGATTAAGGAGATTAAGAAGTTTGCTCACTATTTTCAACGACTTGATGAAGGGAATGTATGCGTGGTCCTCCGCCTGCAGAGCCTGGTCCTTCACGATCTGACAGTAGAAACAGGGGTTCTTGATCGCCAGAAGTCTGCCTGTATCGACGGTTCGCGACGAGATTGACTGTAGAGCCCGTTTGTTCCTGGAGCTCCGCCTTCGCCCGAGATTGGTAGCAATTGGAAGCTCTTGATCTCTGCTCCGCTCTGATACCACTGGTGCGCAGATCGGTCGCAGATAGCTCACGTAGTGAATCCCTGAAGGTCCCCAAGAACAATGAACTCTACCTTTTTGCACAAAAAACAATGTAAAAGCATGCACGACAAGAGGCAAGAGACAAATTGGGTTCAATCTCCCCCATGCCTTGTGTGAGCGCTTCACAAAGCATGTATTTTATGTATATTTCCAATCTTCATGCTCAATAATAGCCCAATTACAAAAATATGACAAGCTTTTTAGCTTTTGAGTTTGCTTTCTACAAAAATAGAAAAATAAAGCTAATGGACGGTGCCCATAGAGTCTGGCACGCCCAATCTCAATGTCCAAATAGAAATAACATATCCGGGCGCATAGGTGCATACAAAATAATAATCAATAATCAATGTCTCTATAGACATAACAAAATATAGGCATGGCGCCTATCAAAATATAGTCCAAATGTCGAATACCCGCTAAACTCCAATGCTTTCCTCCGCCACTGCTGCTATCTCTACACATCAACTGAAGCATTCACAATCGTTAGTAAAATAATACAATTAAACCGACAAAAGTGAATATCTAGCAGTCTTCAGCTACATAAATAAATCAACTGGTTAGAAATAAATCCTAACCTTAATTTATTACGAGTGCGCACTCTAAACTCATAAACGTTTATTAATTTAATATGCATTTTGCGGAATCACCCGCTATGGAATCACCCATGTACACACTAAATTAATAAAACGCCCGAAAAGGACAGGCGTCCCCATCAACTTCTCGCACAAAGAATCCTCTTTGTGTATGAGCCCCGGTCATCTAAGTTTATGGAATCCACCGTAAAACCTCACGGAATCCACCGTGGAATATGCCTCCTGGCATCAGGTAGGCCTGCATGGCTAAGCATAGAGTGCACACGCTCCTGAATAGTCATGTTCATGCGCTCAGCCAAACCATTCTGGGGTGGGGTGTAAGGGGCGGTCAACTGACGCTTAATACCCCTGTCATCACAAAACTGCTCAAAAGCATGCGAGACATATTCTCCCCCATTGTCAGTCCTAAGGCATTTCAGCCTATACCCAGTCTGGTTCTCAACAAGAGCAAGCCAACGCTGAAAGACTACCAAGACATCGGACTTTTGCTTTATGGGATAAGCCCACACTTTCCTAGAAAAATCATCAATGAAGGTAACAAAGTACTTCGCGCCACCCATAGACATGCAAGGCATAGGCCCACAAACATCGGAATGCACCAATGCCAAGGGCTCACTCATGCGTGGCCTACCCGATTTCTTATGCGTAGACCTATTCTGCTTACCATAAAGACAATGATCACACGAGTCAAAACATGCATAATCCAAAGGCGGAAGATACTGCAAACCAGATAACATTTTCATTCCCTTCAAAGACATGTGCCCTAAACGAGCATGCCAAAGTGATACATGTGGGATAGAACCCACTGCCAAAACATGGTCAACTGAGGACCCAGATACAACAAGAGGATAGAGGCTGCCAGCCTTGGCGCCTCTAGCAAGCACAAGTCTGCCTTTGGTAATTTTCCAGGCAGAATCCCCAAAACAGACATGAAACCCTGCATCATCCAACTGTCCTGCAGACATAAGACTGCGCGTAAGCACAGGTACATGACGTACATCCCTGAGCAAAAAGGAACTGCCAGTGGAAAACTATAACTGAATATCTCCACAGCCCACAATATCAAGAGACCTGTCATCTCCAAGTCTAACTGATCCAGATACAGTACGGTAAGAGTGAAACCACTCACGATAATGCGTCACATGGAAGGACGCACCTGAATCCAATAACCAGCACTGTGCATACATACTAGATGTCTCAGTCAAGTGTGAAGCATCAGAAGAACTAGCTGCAAGTATAAACTCATCACCACCATCGGACTCCTCAGTCTGCGTGACATTAATTTCCTCAATCTTAATGCTAAACTTCGCAGGTACTATGCTGCGATCAGAGGACTTCTCTTGCACTTTATATTTCCCCTTATCCTTGCGCTTCTCATTGCGCAACTCATGACACTATGGTCTAATATGGCCCTTTTTTCCACAATGATGACAAGTGACATTTGCATTGCGCCCACGCGACTTGCCACGAGATTTAGACCGACCCTTCTGCGAGTCACGACCACGGTTATTACCACGATCATTCCTGTCATTCCTGCCTCTAACTGTCAAAGCATGACTACCACGAGAGGCATCCAAGTTTTTGCGATTCACCTCTTCCTGAAGAAGAGCACTCTCAACATCTGCCAATTTTAGAGTAGCACTAGAGGCACAAAGAGCAGTGTGGAATACATCCCATGACTCATTCAGAGTCCCAAGCAAGAAAAGAGGAGTTACTTCCTCTCCAAAGGTGATATCCTGTGAAGTCAGGTTCTTCAGTATAGCATGGAACTGGCTCAAGTGAGCAGACATAGTCGCATTATCCTTCATGCGCAGATCCATAAGCTGCTTCAACCAGTACATCTAACTTGCCGGACTTTTCTTATCATAAAGATTCTTGATCTTATTCCATAGATCCCATGCACTCTGTGCTTCCTCAAATACATTATAATGTACCTGTTCAGTGAGAGACAATACAATCGTGGACTTGCATAGCTCATCAAGTTCAAGCCAGTCGTCATTGTCCATAGTTTCAAGCTGCTCCCCACTCAAGCGAAGTGGCTTAATCTGAGATTTCTGCACCAAAACCTGCCATATTTGACTCTTCCAGTAAGAGTAGTTGGTACCATCCAACTTTGTAATGTTAAAGATGGCACTATCATGCGAAGATGACGCCATTATGCAGGCTGGAAATGCCCAAACAGTCCAAAACTGCTTGCTGTTTTACTGCAGAAACTGCCCAAAAATGACCAAAACGGGGTCCAAAGGGCGAGCAAAGTGTGCCAAAAGTTGCTGCCCACTTAGTACTAGGTGCGGTACACCAAATCAGGATATTTCAGCATGAAAAGTACACCTCAGTCCACCAATAACTGCTTGTTGTAATAAATTGCAGGTATGCAGTCTAGAGAGCAAACTGTCCCAAAATAGGATCCAATGTCAAGCAAACAATGCTAGGTCCAAAGCCGGCATGAAACAGACATAAGCAAGGCCAATGATAGTGAAAAGAACATGAGCTCAACACCGAAGCATGTCAAAATAACATCTACCAGTGAAAGGCACACCCCCAGACACTCTAGGCAAAGTGTTCCTGTAACTGCCAAAACCTGACACAAATAGGTGTCTGCTCAAAGAGAAAGATCCAAATATGAGACTCAGCTCATAAGCATCCTGTGAACCAAGAGTACATCAATGCATATCCATAAAGATCGGAGTATGATCCCAAAGTCTCAATGCGTATGTAGCTGCTCAAGACATAAACTGCTCCAAATACATGTAAGTGCTCCAATAGCATGCAACTGTCAAAGGTCAAGCAAGCATGTAAAATGCTCGCACTGGCACAAAAGGCTTACAAAGCGAGCTCAGAAGCTCAAACAACCCAAGAGAAAGCACTAGTGATAAGTGACCCTGTCAATGCATCAAGTGCATCCAAGAGAGCATGACATACATGAAGCACCGGTCGTATTAACCATGAAGCAATACATAAGCCCAAATAAGCTCTCGGTCAACTCAATGACATCCAAATAGCAACCAAGATCAGTGATCAAGTAAGCCGGGAATGCTCAAATACATCCAAATCCAAGCTCCAAATGTCGGTATGGCATACACGAACCAAATAGCATATGTCACGAACCAAAGCATGTAATGCAAAAGCCTAACTGTCAAGCAGAGACATGAGGCATAGGCGGTCCACGAGCATGCCAAGTCGGTCCAAATGCCAGTGAAGATGGAGCTAATGCGAAGCTCAAAAGCATCCCATAATCTCATACATATGCTCCAAGTCGTCCCCAAATGTCAGAGACATCATGCCAAAGCTCAAAGCATACATCCGGTATCGGTAGGTAAGTGCCAAAGCATGTAAAGTACCTTCAGCCCACTGTTATTCCAGCATGTATTTACTGTTCTAAACAGTAGATTTCAGCCCCGAATTCAAGCCAAAATCATGGTCAAACCAAATGCATACATCCCCAATACATCCGGGTAGGAAGTAGACCGCATACGAGCATCAAATAGCTCCAATGGAATGAGGCATAAGCAACAAATGTCAGTGTTACGGGTGTTGCCCTGTTTCCAGCACTGTTACGCAGTGAATGACAGTTTCAAAACTGAGAATGATCAGCTCCCAACCTCAATGTCAAGCCAAAGCATCAAAATGACATCCAAAAATGGCTCAAATGCCCTCCAAATAGGCCAATGATGAGTGCTCCATGAGCAACAAAGCATTCAGCTATAAAATGTGGAGGTCAAAGTCTGAAAATGGGTGCCATATTCAGCATGTTGAGACCTGGAGTGCTGCTTTAATCACGTGGCTGAATGTTGAGTGTGGGGGGGCTCAATGATGGCCCAAGGTAGGCACATACCAAGCCATGAAGGCCTAATGCAAAGGGGAGGGAAGATATGAGCTATGGAGCTCAAGAAGAGTGGCTGCCCTTTGTTCCTGCCCTATTTCAAACTGAGAATACACTCAAATGCCTGCAAATGCTGAAGCAATACCTCAAGGGCAAGGCCCTGATGAAGCTCAAGAAGGCCGGGATGGAGCTCGGGAAGCCGGGGAGAGTCGAGAGCTCAAGAGGTCGACTATGGCTGCCGGGATGGAGACCCAATGCGTGAAGCGAGTCGATGCGAAGGTCGGGAAGCACCGAGTCAAGCTCGAGCAAGAGAATGCCAAGCTCTGATACCAGTTGAAAGGTGAGAAGGATCGAAGCTTGCACGCGAGCTATGGCGGGAGAGCAAGAGCAAGAAAGAGAGAGACAAGAAATGGGAACTCCAACAGTCACAATGTGTGACCGGGCCTTCCTTTATTCAAACTGTCACTAAAAGAATAAAGAATAAAGTGACGTGACGGGCGCCCGCCACCTGCAGTGTGCAGTGGCGGGTACTGTCAGTGTAGTAATACACGGGGCGGCACGGCAGAGGCACCTTTACCCCCAACAAATGTCAGATTGCAACTTATATCCTGGCTGCTTGCCCTTCTTTTTGCCTTCTTGTTTGTTATCCTGTTTTTGCTCATGACTAACCTCTTCCATAACATACTTGGGAGGTAGCTGATTTGCAGCTTTAGGCTGATCCACACTTCTTCTTGTCATTCTTTTAGATGTCCCTGCAATATCTTCATCTCTTTTTCATTTTTCTTCCACAAGTACATCCGTGTTTTGTACCTTTGCTAAATATGCATACACTGAATATGCATCTACCGGTGATTCCCAACCAGTTATGCCATGAATGTCTTGCCCTGCATGAGACATTTCACTATCAGTTACCTTTCTCTTTTCAGCTGCATGTAAAGTATGTGTCCATATTTCAGCCTTTGGACCAACCATCACTTGGCCATGCATTCTATCCAACTGTAGACCAAAAGTAGAAGCATGTACTGCCGCATAAGCATTTCGGACAGCCAAGTCTTCCAACAACTTCTGCATACCTCCCTTTCCAAAATTCAAAGCAAGAGGCAATCCGGTTTCTTGTGCTTGGATCTTGCCATCTTTCCAAAAGATAAGTTGTCGTGCCAAGGCCTCCTGATAGGCAGCACAATCCTTTCTCTCGTGCTGCAAACTGTCACACCACATACATCTTTTTCCAGGCTTAGGGGCTGCTGCCCGTCCCCTTTCCTCTTGTCCTTTTTCATCCAATTTTGCAACCTTCAATTGAAGATCCCGCATCCCTTTGACCAATTCATCTAAGACATCTTCCCTAAACAGAGGGAACAATAGCAGGTACAGCCATAGCGTTAGCCACAGAAGCGGGTGGCTTACTAGATACTTCAACTGTCTTATGCGTAACAGTGGGCAAGCTAGAGACATGCAATCTTTCTCTTCTTCTGTGCTTCTTCACAAGCGCAGTAACAGCTTCGTTGACATGTCTCCACTCTGTTTTCAAACCTGTCTCTGTAGTCTAATCCTCCAGCAAATCATCTATCTTCTCTTGAAGCTCAGGATCAACTGCCTGTAGAAACAATTCAATTTTCTGACTTGCAAGAGCTTGCTATTCTGCAAGATCCAACTGCTCAAATCTACTTTCAAATTCTCTTAGCAATTCTGTAGCCACAATACCCTTATTGGGTTGTATAACCCACTCCTGAAAAGTCTTGCACGTAATCAAACTGGTGTCCTCAATGTAAAATTCTTCCCTGAGTGTCTTCTTGAAGGCTACCCAATCAGCATCCTGCAAGTATAATTCAGTAATCCGTGCTTTCAGTTCATGAACAGTAACACGTACAAAATACCGGCTCCATGCAGATTGAGCTACTCCAAAGAATTCCATCTTCTGAGCATAGGTATGTACATATGCAGATACATTCTTGCCATTAAATAACTTCACCTCATGCTCAACTGCTTGCAAAGCATTCATCACAACACTTTCTGTTTAAGCTGAAGCTTGCATCACTTATTGTTGTTGTTGTACCTACATAAGCATATTCATATTTTGCACCAACTGTTGCAAAACATCATTGGAGATTGTATTCGAAGGTTCTCCCATATTATCTTTCCTTCTTCTGTGACGACCTTTCACATCAGGTTCACCAATGTCGGAGGGGTTTTTGTCGAAAGGTTGAATCCACCGGGGATCAGAAGTAGAAGGAAATAGAGATAGGAGATGGAAGAGAAGATAGAGAATACCCAAGTGGTAAACACGACAAAAACAAATCACAATGAATTGAATCAATATGTATTGAAAGAACCTGGAATCTTCGCACTACTCAGAAGCAATCTCCAGGCATTAGTTCTCTTGGAGCTCCTTCGTAGACCAAAAACGTAGATTAGAAAAATCAACTCTTTCTCTACTACCCGGAACCCAAATCTAATGGCTCCATTGGCTTCGAAAGGGGGGTAAAACGTCAGGATACCTGATCACGGATCTCCCAGATCACTCATTCTTCTTCTTTCAGTTCAATCTACAGTTTTCAACCTGTTACAGCGATCGCGACGCGCGCGATTTCGTCCATCTATCTTTTTTATGGAAAATCTCCTAATTGGCTGAAAAAGCAACTAGCTTTATGCATGCCATCCTAATCTAGAAGCTTTTTCTAAATTTTTCAAATTTTTACAATAAATAATATCAAAAATATGCTAAAATTATCCAAAAATCTAGTATTTTCGGATAATCCATGCAACTCACACTAGTACTAATGGCTCAGATCACATTGACTCTCTAGATCAATAAAGAAGTCGGATGATGATGCATTCCATACTTTTTCATACTGTGTCCTCATAACATCACGACAACGTTACCCACAACCGCACCCCCAAACCACCCCTCCCCAACCTTCCCCCCAAAGCCCCCTTTTTCAAAACTATTCTTGTAAGTCCCCCCTTCCCACCCCAGTAGAATGTATAAAATCTTTTTTAAAAATGAGAAAAAATAATTCAAAATCAACAAATTCACAAAAATTTAAAAACTAGAAATTCACACAAAAAATTGAAAAGCACATGAAAAAACTAAATAAAAACTTGAAAAATACAATAAAATCATTAAAATTAAAAAATAATTAAACTTTTTTATTTTTTATTTATTTATTATTTTTATATTAAAAATAATAAAATCATAACAAAAATTAAAAAATATAAAATACCTGTGCATAGATCATGTCAAAAGTTTTACATAGGATATGGATTATTTGGGGTTGTCTAGTTTAGTCTTGTTTGTCTTGGTCTTTTCCTCGATTTTCTCTCAATAGTGGTTTTTATGTTGTTTTTGTAGGAATTCCCTTTCTTATTTTCTAGTTTGGGTGTATATATGGATTTTTCTAAGTAGTATGAATGTTGTCTCCTCCACTAATAATGGTTCAACATGTCCCACTACTAACTAGTTCATGATTGTTCCTTGCTACTCGAAGCTGATTGTATTTGTCAAGTTGGGGTCTTCATCACTTTATTGCCCTCACAATTTCACCTATGGATGCCAAGCTCTACTATTCCTTTCTGGAATCTTATTAAAAACATTATGCTCAATGTATGGCCATAGATTTTGCTTGTCTTCTACCAATTTAGTGAGGTGACACAATCAAAATCCGTTGATAGGCTTTTGTGAGGTGCCCGCCCATCAGTTGTCTAGGCACGCTTTTAGTGGTCTATCGAAAAACGAATCTAAGCATCGCTGCCCAGCACTCCTATGGAATATTTCGGGTTTTGTCGCCTAGGGTTTCTCGAATCTGCCTCGCAACGGAACGTTCACGGCCAAACCCACTAGGATTGACTTGAAATTTGGGCTCCTAGTGGCCAAGGTCTCCTAACAGCATTCTAGTGTCGGATCTTGGACATCCTACTTTACGCAAAGATACCCAAGCTAAAACAGACCCATGCACCACTTGGTTCAAAGAGAATGGGAAACGAGAGGGATGCACTGCTCAACCTCTCTGCCCGTAGGGCATAGTCCCATTCTGGTCCCCTAAAATGGCATGAATCAGGATTCTAATCTAGCAATTCCTAAGGGTCATCGGATGTCGATAAAATCTTGTGAGAAGCCTCCCAGTTCTCTAGGACCACCCTGTCGTAGGATGGACTTGTCGGGGGTTCCGCCCACCTGCTTCCCTTAATAGCTTTAGTTTTCTAATTAGGTCCTACCACATTTATGTGTGACACTTAAAGTCAGCTTTATTAATCAAGCCTTTTAGGGAACAGGGTTCATTCACACAACTTATAGCACAGACACGAAAACAGAGCAAGCAATCTATTGACAAACAAGTTCCTTAACTTATCTTCAAGTTAATCTTTGTGTCCCGCCCATACATGAGAAATTATGTATCCCTTCTGTCCAATAGAAGTATCTCTTCTTCCCTGCAGAAGTAACTGGTCCAAATCACATGGCACCACAAATTCAATCCTTTATTTAGAATAGGATCTCCCAACATGCCCAGATGTTGGGGGCCACGGAGATCTTCAACTCCATTCTAGACCTAGCAAGGGGTGTCCAGAGCTCCAAATGACCCGCAAGCAGTCTAGGAGCGAAACATCATTCCCACGGTTGTCCTTTTCACCACTTGACCTTCGGCCCATGAATCGAGCAGTGCCCTCTCGAGTTAATCTGCGGTGTGATCATGGAGGTGATCCAACCGTGCAATATATTCTTCATTAATTAAATCCTTTAAGAATCCAGCACAACAAGGCATTTAGCCCTAATATCATTTTCTAGGAAAACATTCATTTATCCCCATGGCAACTTGTCATCACAGACCCTTGCCATGCATTTAGCATAAATCACAAGCACTTGGAACAATCATCCAAACAATAAACTAACAACCAGTTGAATGTAAAAGCATTTAGGATGTTGTTAGATCATCCAACAAAAAAACTAAGTGTATTCTTCACAAGCAATGCAAGAATAGTTGCAATAATATTTCCATCACATATTTACTCTTCCCCTTGGGATCAAAGAGCGATTCTACGTAAAATTTACTTAACTCTTGTATGCACAAATTTTAATGTCATGATTATGCCATCTATAACCCCTAACCAATTCTTCCTTGTAATTTCTCTATCAATGAATAAGCCATATGCAACTAGGTGCAATTAACTTTTCTTAATACATGCACTTTGCAAGCACAATCTTTTGAATACGTGAGATAAAATTTATCCCTTTCGATGACCTATACTCGTGCATCATAGTATGGGGCCTAATGTATCTCATACGAGAATCAAAACAAGCATGTATCAATTTGGAAATACATTACTTATGACCGGAACCACAATTGGATTGACGGTGATGCCTTCGTCTGAAGCTTCGTTGTTGTTTATGAGATTGCCATCCGCACGTGACATTCTTCACTTGAAAGCCATCATCCACAAGTAGACTCAAGAGATTAGGAAGGTAGAATAGATTCGAGATGGGAGAGTGTAAGAGAAGATGGCTAAGTTGAGGATCGATATAGACAGAATTGTGCAGCCTCTCAGGGTAACTCTTCTCTCTCTCTCTCTCTAACTCTCTCTCTCAAGCTCTCTCTCACAATCTCTTGGAGGGTATCCTTCTCTCTACCTCTCTCTCGCAACCTCTCAGGGTCTCTCTCTCTCTCTCTCTCTCTCTCTCTCTCTCTCTCTCTCTCTCTCTCTCTCTCTCTCTCTCTCTCTCTCTCTCTCTCTCTCTCTCTCTCTCTCTCTCTCTTGGAGGGGTATCCTTCTCTCCACCTCTTTCTCATAGCCTCTCGGGGTCTCCTTCTGCTCTTGTGCCTCCCCATGCCTCATATTTATAGTGGATTAGAGAAGAGGGCTTGTGGCTAAGAAGACAAGCTCTTTATGGAGGGGGATCTTGGAAAGATTAGTGATCCGATGCTCAGATCATAAATCTGATGGTTCCATTGGCTCCGAAAGGGGGGTAAAACCCCAAGACACTTGATTAGAAAGCTCTCAGTTCACTCCTTCTTTTCTCTGCTCGAAGTGCTGTTTTTTGTCTGTAGACTACGATCGCGGCGCTCGCAATTTTGCAAATCCCTCTCTTTATTTTTTATTTTGATAAAATCTCCAAAACTAACTAAAACATCACTTGTCTTTTCTTTTAAATGACATCCAGTTCTAGAAATCTCCATATCTTTTTATGATAATATCTAAAATATTTAAAATATACTAGTTTTGCCCAAAATCTAATATTTTTGGACCATCCAAACTATCACATTAATACTAGTGATTAATATAGCTCATAAGTCTCGTTCACATTGTAACTTACATGAACGGTGGCTACGGTCCTTGTCAATCCGATAAAAATATCAAATTCACAACTCTCAATTTTTAACATATATTTTAATTAAATAAAAATCCTTAATTATTAATGTTAGTTAGTTTTTCTTTTTTCTTTTTTTAGTTAGTCTTTAGTTAGTAATCTTACTAACTTATTAATTGACCGACTAACTTTCAAACTAACCAACTAACTTTTATTGTGTGGAAATATTACAACTTTGTTAGCAATTTACCTTGTAAATCAATCAGATAGAAAGAGTTAGTTTCAAAATCATGAAAGAACCAAAAAGGACCACTCCGTCAAAATTTGAGCCCCCTCGGAACCATGTGGGTTGGGTCTTAAGGACCACGACAAGTTGTCCCTTCCAGAAAAGTGGTTTCTTGGAAAGCATGCCCACTTGATGCTTTTGTTGTGTTTGGACTTCGGATAAACTTTAGGCATTCTGAATCTAGTCTTCTTCTAGTTGTGCTATGGCTTCCATCTAGAAAGGAAGGGATTCCTCAAGAATGAGCAATCTTGTATCACGATTCATACACTAGGTTCTATGTACTCTAGAGGTGCAATGGCTTCCATGCCAAATGTTTATTTGTAAGGGGTCATTTTGGTAGTGATCTTGAAGGAGGTGCAAAAGGCCCATAGTGTTACCGAAAGCTTGGTATCCTTGTCTATTCTGATATGCTAACTTCTTTAAAATTTTATACAACACATTGTTGGTTGATTTTGCTAAGACATTAGCTTGCGGATAATAAGGGGACGACCTTTAATGTACAATTAGAAGAATGAGGTGAGCTCTTTGATATCCTTATTGATAAAATGCATACCTTTGTCACATTGACCAATTCAATAGGGATTGCATACCTTGTGAATATATATCTAAATAGGCATTTAGCAATTCATGTGGTGGTGTTGTTTGGGAGACCCCATGTTTCTACCCATTTTGTGCAATAATCAGGGGATGTTAGAATGTTCTTGTTTCTTGAATAAGCGGTCACTAGTGAGGTTAGACCAATAAAGTCCAAACCTCATTTCTAGAAGGGCTCTAAAGGTAAGATTGGCCATCACTAAAAACTTCACTATTAGTGTCACGATAGAACCCTCACTATTAGTATATAGTGATGATTATAGCAAAGTAGCATTGGTTGTAGTAAAACCTATGACACTAATAGTGATGGTTTTAGATAATATTAATGATTCCAATAGATTTGATATTAATAGTGATTATTATAGTAAAATAACAATGGTTATAGTAAAATTTACGACACTAATAGTGATGATTTCTCGTAATTTTCTTTTTGGGTGGGGATGGGCCACATGCAAGCAACCTTGCTACTCTTTTAGCCACATGGACTCAATATTCTTCCATATTGCATTTAGAATCAAATATACAATTAAGTTTAAAAGATTGTACATCATGATTTGATAGATTGTAAACACATTGCCAAAAACAAGTAGTCCATTGATTGAATGTCAAGAAAAGCACAATGAAATGATGACTAACATAGAATTATAGTGAACAATAGGGTAGAACAAAAACAATAAAAGTCTCTATAAATATTGCTCGTTGTAAAACACATACAATGAAGAAAAAATGTATGTATGCAAGTAAGCTATATCTGATTCGATAGCTCATCTCGACACAACACATCATTGAAAGGGCTTTGTAATATGAAAAGATCAATCGAAGTTACACAATGCATCATACATAAGTGGTAAAAACTTGCTACACTATCAAAAGAAAATATGATGGACCACCATGCATACTCCTAAGATGATGCACAACTCTCGCCTCTCATCATGCCTTCAGTGCCTCCCATTGCTATTGCTATCATTGTGGAGAGGAAGCGACCTCCTCTTTGAGCTTCTTCCAATCCTTCAAATCTAGTCGCTCGAGCGTTGCTATGCCATTATTTATTGCCTTTTCTACAATTAATCATTTGTGGAACATGTAGATATGCATCTACTCCATCATTCATCCTATAGAGAAATGATTAGGTATAGAAGGTACTGGGAACTCCTCATAAAAGGACACTATCATATAGTCCTTGCTAGAGTCTCACACATTTTTCTAGTTATCCAATACATGATGCCTAAGGACTCCCTCTCCCTCTTTTGATCTCTCTCTCTCTTACTCTCTCTGTCTCTCTGTCTATATATATATATATATATATATATATATATATATATATATATATATATATATATATATATATATATATATATAGTCCTCTCTCTCTCTCTCTCTCTCTGTGTATGTAAATAACAACATACAAAGGAAAGAGGGCGAAAAGAAAAAAAGGCTTAACTCAAGGGTCAATGAGGGACGTTCATTACCTTGAAGCTCTTTTATGAACCTTCTCCTTCTCTTTCTTCTTTGTGCTTTCCACATGGTGCTCCTCTTTGTGTTCTCTTCAAGCTTTGCCCTAAAGCTCTCTCTCTCTCTCTCTCTCTCTCTCTCTCTCTCTCTCTCTCTCTCTCTCTCTCTCTCTCTCTCTCTCTCTCTCTCTCTCTCTCTCTCTCTCTCTCCCTCTCCCTCTCCCTCTCCCTCTCCCTCTCCCTCTCCCTCTCCCTCTCCCTCTCCCTCTCCCTCTCCCTCTCCCTCTCCCTCTCCCTCTCCCTCTCCCTCTCCCTCTCCCTCTCCCTCTCCCTCTCCCTCTCTCTCTCTCTCTCTCTCTCTCTCTCAAGCTTTCCCTCACGTTCTCTTTTCCTCACACATACGCACAATCTCTCTCTTCTCATCTCATTTTCTTATTGTTGAAATAGTCATGGTATTTTGCCTTGTTTATTTTGGCTCTTTTTTCCCCCATAGTATAACACTAGTATCTCAACATCAATTTAGCATTGGTATCAACTTTAATATCAGCATCGGTATTAGAGTCTCTATTAGTGATGCCAATAGCAATGCTGATAGTGACTCTAATAAAAAGCATTGCTATTGAGCGTCATTATAGGTTCAATCCCTTGTAATGTATGTTGGTATATACCATTGAGCACAATGGCACATATATGGATAAGAGCTTAGAATTATACATTCAAATACATGGATCCCTCCCATCTATGTTTGTGATCCTATCACACATGGAGTGCTCGACATCATACATGACAATACATCTAATACATTATAAAATATTAGAACATATAAAGGTCTATAAAACATGTCAAGCTACATATAAATAATGATAAAATGAGGACTATAAATATGATATATAATACCTAATGTTACATGTGCCTTGTTGGTGTATGTAAAGCTCAATCTCTAGGAACCAATTGTCATGGAGTATGAGGATCATCCCCTCACAAAGAAATACAAGTAGTACATGGCATGAGAGGAAGCCTCTCTAGATAAGGACTTCTCTCAATGGATCCTTGTAGGAATTTTCTTGCAATACTTGATAAACTTGCATAGAGGAGGATTACCCCTACGACAATATATACTATTAAATGACTCTCCATCTACTACAAATGACAATGTCACTACTAATATAGACCAATTCAAATCATGAAAAGCTAGGCTTAGATAGGCTAGCAATAAGCACGCATCTGCATGCACGCACACATGCATGCACACACTCACTCACTCACTCACACACTCTCTCTCCAAAATTGTATTTATAATAACAAAACTTTAAGAAATTGGCAACTAATTCCTCTCAATAACTATTTGAATTGCTTTAGGATTTTAGAAGCTACTAAGATACAAGAAATAAATAGAAGCAAACAAGTAAAAGAATGGGGGAGGATTGGAGCATTTATCTTGAACGATGGTGCTAAAAATGAGAAGAGAGGGAAACTTTCAACCATGGGTAAATTTTACCAATGTTGGTATGACCATCAATATTTCTATCGGTATACATGTTCATATATTTTTTAAAATTTTGCCTATATACATGTTAATAAATATTGATGGATGTATCGATGGAAATATCACCAATCATATCGACGATAATACCAATTATAGGAATTTTTTCCTAATGGCATTGGAATCTAGTGTTGAAATACCCTTCATTACTTGTTGCAACCGACTTCAACTACACACTTGTAGTCTTTGCACATGAGGGTGTCAAGACTAAAGCTACAAAAATAATAATTATTACTATTATGTGTGATCATGCATCAGAAGAGATTCTAAGGATTACTACGAATACATTTGACCATGTCACAACTTATTAGAAACTCCTTTCTTTCTCTTTTCCTTTTGGTCCTCTCATCCCTTTCTAATCATATTTTTAAAGAGGAGCTATGGCACCAATCTCTTATAGTTATGCATACATATAGAGTCACACAGGATAGTGCAGCGGTAAAAAAAAACATCCCCACTTGGTATGGGGATTCACAACCTATCCTTGGGGGAGGTATAGGGCTCCTCAAATTTTATTTGTTCCAACACTTAATTCAATGAGGATCTAATCTAGAAGATCACAAACAAGATTGATATGTGCAAGCAGTTATGGCTTCAAACAATCATGCAACTTTCAAGTGATGCTTAATTCTAGTAGTAATTGACACTTGAGTTTTTACATAATGAAATCTTCCCCTTGGAATTCAACTAGGGGTATCTAGATTTTGGGGTCTCTAACTTCCCAGTTCTTGTAACCAAGTTTCTTGGTCTTAAGTCACTATTTCTCAAGAGACTTATCTTATTTCTATTGAATTTGGATAGAACTTTTTTAGAAAAAAAAAACCCTATGGTATCGCGGTTGGTAAAGGGTTGTCATCCGCACCTATGACTCTGTCAGTGACTCTTGTGCTCACAACTCCAACTGTTGCTTCCATGTTAGTAGGGTCATTTGCGATTTCCGCTTCTAAATTCTTTTTCTTCGAGGCAATGACAGAATAGAGACGAGAGTAGAGGTATGATAGAATATGATAGAGTTCTTCAGCATCCTCTCTTCTATCCCCCCCCCTCTTTGGGCATACACAGATAAAAACCTTGTCCCCTTCTTGGAAGATTTGCTCTTTTCTCCCTAGGTCAACATAGGCTTTCTGCCAATCCTTAGTAGCTTGCATCCTCTCTTCTATCCCCCCCCTCTTTGGGCATACACGGATAAAAACCTTGTCCCCTTCTTGGAAGATTTACTCTTTTCTCCCTAGGTCAACATAGGCTTTCTGCCAATCCTTGGTAGCTTGCATATCTTGCTTGATGGTTTTGACTTGTTCGTCACATCTTCTTAGAAGCTTCAACCTTCAAGGTGGAGTTGGAGAAGTTTAGTGGGGTTAGGCATTCTTGTCCATATAGAGCTTGAAATGGGGTCGCTCCAGGCATACAACTAAGGCGACGACCAAGGCATGGACCTTGGCATCTTGGCCTTGGCGTACTTGGCAACGGGCTACGAAGGCTTCGTTGGCGCTGTTGGCTGCACGCGAGAAGCTCCCACTAGCTTGTAGGAAAATCTTCCTGGGAGGTCACCCATCCTGGTAGTGTCATCACCCAAGTGTGTTTAACTGCCAAGTGACTATCCACTAGACTAGTTCTTTTTTTGTTGTTATATACTACAAACATAGTTTTAATAAGCTAGTCTTGGGAGGGTCTCCCAAGTCTTTCTTCTAGGAACTAGCATATAATGCCTCATTAATTATCTTCATAATGAGAGTCAGTTTCATAATTAGAGCTAGTATTTTTATTTTTATTTTAAAAATAAATGTGCGACATGAATCAATTTTTCTTTGGAATGTATACACACATTAGAATAAACTAAGTAATGGGGACATTACGATTAATGATTATTATCATTTGACTTTATGGACCACCATGCCTTTCGATCGACTCCCTCATCACAACCCCTACTCATGGAGCCCTCATCTCTGGTTATATCGATGGTGAGAATATATAGCATGCATTCTATTGAGAAATGTGCAATCGCACCCACTCTATAGTCCCTTTATAATGAGCAGCAATGCAAAGGATCACGTTGCAAATAAAGCCTTAAACTAGGTCATGTATGCATGGTTTATTAGAACCATAGTTGGCAAATCATAACTCTCAGTTTGCTACATTTTGGATCTCTTATGATAGCATATGGGTTGGATATAAGGTGGTTGTGTGAGCTACTAAATTGAGCTTTCCAAGCATGTTATTCTTGGCCTCAAATCTAAGTAGATGGATTGTTGTTAATGCAAGCTTAAAAGATCACCATGTGGGAAAGGTGAATGATTCTGAATGTATGTAGGTAGCAAAGAGGTGTTGCACAAGGTGGGTGCAGAGAGGGCATCTTAACAATGGTAACATTGGATACTCTAGGTGCTTGCATTTCTTGCTACCAGAAATAGAGATTGATGACCTATAAAATCACATTATCATTTGTGGATTTGGATGGGTGAGATAGACTATTGCTCACTTTTTTGTTTGATTTCATGATGTCATTTGCCACTTCAGATGCGAGAAGAGAACATTGGTATGCACTAGCATTAGTTATTGGGAAATACTAAGAGTAAAAATGCATGATCAAAGGGGAGGGGACAAGAATACAGATGGGAGGAAGAGTAGTCCACACAAAAGATAATGATGGATGGCAAGCTACAACCTATTAGAGGACAATGAGGCAACAACAAGCCTACCATTATTCCAAGATATCACCAAGTATGAAGGCGGGCAGATTGAGCACAAAATGGGTTGCGATAGCTTCTATTTTGTTGTTCTTAGAGAGGTATTTTGATTCGGATTCGTGAGACAAAAATGCCAATTATTAAGCTTTGTATGAGGTGCTTTGAGGGGTGTCAATTAGAGATGGAATTAATATGACAACTTAGATGATCCATTAAAGATGAATGCGGCCTAGGGTTTGTAGTAGCACACAACTCACTGATCATGTAAGGGGCTGCTGCAAGCAAGGCTAGAAATTTGTTTAAATTAGAAAGCCTTTCTTTTCAGGTGGCAAATGATAAAGACTTGGTTGGCCAATTGTAGTCTCACGTAATGCTATACTTGAAGGTGCAACATCACTAGAGATACAAGAGTCATTGCATGAACTTTTGAAACCTGGAGGAGAACTAGCTATCCCATTAGGCAAAGTTTTCTAAGATTTGTAGGTTGTTGACAAATAGGTTGATGGGTATTAGAAGGCAAGCTGAGAGGAAAATCTGGTATGGAGCAATATAAAGCCAAAATCACTTACTCCAAATAGTTATGCCTGCAAAACACAATGAACACAAATAGAGGATAGATTGTCGTGGTTAAAACAACAGTTAACATCTTACAAGCTAGTACATTGACAGAATTTTTTAAAAATACTTTGTTACTTAACACAACTACCAGTGATATGTAAACTAATTTAATGCATGGATACTGAAGCTTATAATATGACACATTTTGCAGTGATTTTTAATGTTTGTTAATTGAATACCCTTGGTTTAGAGATATGATGCAATGTTAATGCAGGTTGATCATAAGGATCCATTACATGCCAATTTGTTGAACTTGATGGCACAATGATGGTATTGCTTTTATGGCATGCCCTAGAGAACTATGAACTTTTTGATGACGTGGTTCTACTTTTGGAAGGTTGCATTGTCTACCAAGGACCTCGAGACTCAGTTTTGAACTTATTTGAGGGTATGGGTTTCAAGTGTCGTGAAAGAAAAAGCACTCCTGATTTTTTGCAAGAGGTAACATATTTGTTACTTTCCTTCATAACTCACTTACAGATTACATTTTCTTTGTAGTTTTGCTCTTTATGTGTACTCATTAGTGTGGGATGACAAACCCAAAGAACTCACCATAGATTTTGCACCTTACATGTTACATCCAGGAAGGATCAGGAACAATATTGGGCTAACAAACCTAAGTCTTACAGATTCATCACTATGAAAGAGTTCTTAGATGCTTTCAGCTCTTATCATGAGGTCACCATGTTCAACAAGAGTTATATGTGCCATTTGGAAAATTAAGAAGCCACCCTACATCTCTTACCTCTTAAAAGTATGGACTCAATAATTGGGAGCTTCTTAAGGCTTGCTTTTGAAGGGAAGCCCTACTTATGAAGCACAATTCATTTCTCTATGTTTTCGAAACAATCCAGGTATGTTGCCAAAAGATTTGTCATCAAAATGAAAAATAAGCACTTGGTGTAAGCTTGCATAATATCTTGTAGACAAGATATAGGATTGGTGTAAAATATGATGCCTGATATCCTAGAGCATGTCAGAAACTTAGGTATCGCACATCACCCATAATTTTTGTTCTCGAGAGAAGTTGCACCTAGTGTTTAAAAAGAAAAATGCAAGGTTTTCTTCATAGTTCTTGTTGTGAGAAGTGTGCTAGGATTTTGCAGCTAGCACTTGTTGCCAAGGCATACTTCATCAATCTCCTCTCTGATGCAACACATTCAATTGAGCACACACCTCTTGTGCAACACATTGGAAAATTCTTACACTCATTAGGAATCTTGGATAGAGAGAGAAATGGCAAAGGGAGGGATGAGGGCCATGAAGGGCTACTACAACTTAAGCTAGGGTTTTTAATGATCATTACTTTTATTAAGAGAGCTTGTGAGTTGGGGGTAGAGTGGAGTTTCATCTTCCAACTAAGGGGAGAGGTTCTAGAGATAAAAGGATTTAATTAATCAAGGAATCTTATGTGTGCACATTTTGCATGGATCGATGAGGACAAGATAGACACGAAATATTTCAGTGCATACATATTCCTTTTGTAAACACCTAGTATTTGATATGCATGGCATCATCTCAAACTGCATATTTTCTTGAAAGCACAATATGCTTGAGCATTAAGTACATCAACAATATTGGCATGCTTTTTCTCCTAGGAGCACAAGAGATTAAGCGTCAAAATTTCGAATAAAAGATTGTTGAAAGGGGGTCAAGGAATGAGGATAGGCCTTATGTATTTTTGTGTTTATCTCGAATATATGGGTTTCTAATGGCCTACTACATACATGTGGTGCTTTCAATGTACTCATTAGTATATGTGATTTGGTGGGTGTTTCTTTATTTGAATGATGGTAGTATGTTTTTGCATTAGTATGTTGATGCAGTATTTGGAGTGCATGTGTAAGTACAATCGTGATGTGTATTGATTTTTGTGTTCATACATATATGTGCATGTTTGTCTTGAGCGTATTGTGTGTATTTGTTTGTGTTTGCTTGTCAATAGGGCCATATAATATCCTATAAAATGAAGCAGAAACAGAGAGAGACATGCATCCATGTGAGAAACAAAAAGAGCCATGCATCCATGCAAATCCAAGATGGAAGAGAAGGAAAACAAAAAACAATTTTAAAGAACTTGAAGGGTCTAGAGTTGCCAACTACTTTGGAGGAAGGAGCACCGGGAGCTATAGAGGGGGGCATTAGAAAAAAGGTGTATGCTATACGAATAGGAACTTCAAAAGAATATTCGATAATGGAGGAGCTCAAAGCTAACGGGACAGAAAGACTCGTGGAGATGAGAAAGTGACAATGGGGGAAGGACAAGGCGCTCGATCTTGATGTTGGGAGTACAAGGGGATGATCAGAAAAGCATCCGTCCTTATGAAGCTGATGGTGCACATAACTAGTTCCTCTTGTACAGGTGAAGTTCATGCCTCCTTTCACCTTAGCACTCAATTCATCACTTCTCGCCGCCTGAGCAAATTTGTGCAAACGATTGATGTATACTTTGCATTAAAGGCTTGGTTCTTTGCAAATCACGGCACATGGGATCTTGCGAATGGCTTATTGGCTCTTAGCTATGTCTGATAAATCGATCAGTAATTATTGATTTGTTTTTAGGAAGGAAATGACGCTCCCAGCTGGTTAGAGGATCAAGCAGGCTCATTGTAGTGTGTGCTGAGTGTACGTTCTCTGTGAAATAGACGCATTTAAGGGGTAGGGTTTGGCCAAAGCAGATGGTAACCTGTAAGAAACTTGGCGGTAGTTGGCCAAGCCTGGAGGTCATTAGATGTGACAATGCAGATGAAAAAGGCCACCGGGTGTAGCACTTTGGATATAGCTCCCTAAGAAAGCATGAAGAGCTAGGGCTGTTACAGAAAAGATGTGACAGGGGAAGGAGGAAGCGTATCCTTAATCTGAAGCATCTTTTTATTGGACTACAGGGTCTGCCTTGAGAAAGGTGGATACAAACTACAAATTAGGTTCTTCTTTCAAATTGAAGCACAATCATATCCCAAGGTATGATGAAGCTGCAGACTGTAGTATATGAAACATACTTCTTTGTCACACTTAGTAAAATAAAAAGGATCTCCATTATCGCATGCTTCTTGTCCTTTGTCACAGGGCTGACATGCTTCTCTGTCACACAGTAAAATAAAAAGGATCTCCATCATCGCATGCTTCTTGCCCTTCATCACAGGGCTAACATTCACTTTTTTTCTTGTTTCCTCAAGTGTGTTTTGTAGAAAGGTGGGATATTAGCATATCATAACATGTATATTAGCACAAGATGGAAATCCAGCTTGGTACAACAACGGTCAGAATAGCACTTCTATCAGCATATAAATGCAGACTGATCAAGTTTTAACACAAAAAGATAAGTCCAGTGTAGTTGGGAAGGCTGGCTTTAGTACATACAGTTATAATGCCAGGATATCTAAGAACTCACCTGAAATGGCAGGTGTCAACACACCATCTCCCATGACTGCGGATGTACCCAGGAGAGTGATAATTAGGAGCAGTGTTTTAGCACATTTACTTCTCTTGAGATATTCTTTGATGCTTGCTCCTCTCTTGGAATCACGATTTCGGATTCTCAGTTTGTATCCTGACAATCCTTCATCTTCCACTTGTGCATTCTGCAGACTGCTAATCTTTGCATGACGGCAGATGAGCGAATACAATGCAAATGTTCCACCTGTTCCACATCAAGCACTCAAGTCCTTGATGAGAGAGAGTGGAATTATATTGTTGTTCTCTATGCTATCTTCACCTCGGTGCTAGACTGTAGCATCAGATGATGAGAACCCAACTAGTTAAATGAACTTTTCAAATCTTTTCCATAGTGGATGACAAGAAATGACTACTGTGAACAAAGTTTTGTGCACAGTATTCTCTTGCTTGAATGAGTGGCTTGCTACTTGGCCTCAATGTTCAAGGCTGCTACTGCCTTGAAGGGAATTATAAGTTACCCTTCAAAGTGTTAACACCTTTCTCTAGCTGGCATGCTTGTATGCATTTCCCGAAAGGAATCCTATCTAGATCAGTTAGTATTTCTAAAATTTCAATGCATGGAATTATTGGTTGTGGAAAGGTTATCGAGTTTACTACATGAACTGCAGTAGAATCAATACATGCATAGATCATACTAACACAGCTACACACATCACCCTTGGGTACCTCAAGGCACTGTATCCTGCTTGTGTGTGTGCATGTGCGTGCGTGCATTTTATGTGTGTATTTGCATTTTATACACAGGCTTAAATAACTTTAAAAACTCATTGCCATTAAGCCGAAGTTGAGAGTCAATTAACCCAGAACAAAACTTGAAAACAACAAAGTATACCATTTCCATTGTTGTTCTCCTTGAGCACAATGAAGACATACTTGATCAAAGGTACGAGAGTGAGTGCATAGATAATCAACGACAGTGCCCCCAGCACCTCCTCTCTGTCTGGAGTGGAATTTGGAAATGTGCTGCTGTAGACATACGAAGGGGAGGTACCCACATCCCCATGAATAACACCGATGCCTTGAAAGGCCAACTTGAGTTTGTTTGCTGTTGAAAGGGCCTGCATTTTTCAATAAACGATGATAAAGAACAGAATTATGAGTTGCACAATATATGTAAGTGGTGGAACAGCAAGCTAATATTATGTTTTGATATATGTCACAGCTCCCCTAATCTAGCAAGGTTAGTGAAATACAAGAGCTAGCTGGATGGTTAGTGATCAAATTACAAAACCAACTCTTGATACATCAACTGCACATAAAGATAAAGAAGTAATTTTCAATTACAAATCTATGGTGGTGTTCAATACTGAACTACTCATGTTATGCTGAAAATGCGCAGCTGGCGCCTCTTAGGCAGTGTTGCAGGTATCTGGATGGCTGGTAATCAGACTAATCATGATATAATTAATTTGACTAGTCTGTGTCTGGATGGATGATGATGAGAATAATCATATGAAGTTGATTAAAATGCACTTAGCTGGATGGATCAAATCATGTACCATGGATCGTACCAAGATATAAGCTGTTGTAAGCTATGGGGGTTTACCTTGGCGGGAGGATGATGAATATCCAGTGAGCCATGGGTGCCAGGGACAAGGTTGGCTTTGATAGCAGCAACAGTAGTCCACAGATGTCCAATGATGTATGCAGAGTTGCTGACTAGATGATGACATCAACACTCTGATATGGTGTAGCATCTGGGCAAACAGTAGGGCAACATGCATGCTCTGAAAACACAGTTCTGACAGCAGATGAAGACCTCTAGACTGCCTTGTCACAAGACATCGATTTAGAGAATATTCAATGCTAAACTGTCTGGTCATAAGATGCAGATATTTTGATATGTTCCCACCAATACAAGAATTGCCATCATCTTTAGCACCCAGGCATAGAAACATCTCATGGCCTTGGCTTTCAAATGAGTACAATAACCATGGTTTGTTTCAACAATCCCATTGAGCCAACTGGTTAGTTCACAGGTGCTTGTGATGCACCTCAATTAGAGGCAGCTGAAATTAGAGCCAACTGGGTAGTCCACAAGTTTAGAGATTCAACCTAGCAATGACATTTAGACACTAGACTAGATAGTCTAAAGGTGGAGCACAAGGAGCTTTAAACCACATTGGGTTTACTATTGGGTAAGCTCTAAACAGAGCCAAATGGATACTCCACGAGTTTAGAGACATGCACACAACTTTGGATATGTATGTCTCACCACCACCTTTTCAAGTAGAGACTTAGCAATTGTTGTAGTTTTTGTGAAGGAAATTGCAAGGGTTTGCACTGAGGACACATAGAGTATACGACCACGATAGAAACACAAAGAGAGAGATAGAGACACAGAGGGCAAAACTCAAACCCTAAACGCAAAACTCAAAACTCAAACACAAACAGAAGAAGGGAGGGAGAGAACACAACTCTGAAGTAAATGAATGTTGTAAATGAATGTAAGAGTGTACAATGTGCTCAAGAGCAGAGCAATGTTGGAGTATGACGTCCACCGAAGACGGATTCCAAGTCTGTGACCACCAGTCGGAGTGTAGGAGTTCTGAATAGTGAATGGCAGCAGGTTGGTCATCAAAATGCAGCAGTCTGGAGGCTGGAAACTGGTAAACGCAGTAGTATACCACTGATCGGAGGTTGGAAACTGTGCACAGTCTGCTGTAAACAGTTGGTTAAAAAAATGTTTGAGAGTGTGAGGGCCTGCAATGTTGAAAATGCAGGTTAGTTGACCCTGGAGATAATGGACAATAGACTGAACAACAATCTGGGATAGGCTGGAGCAGTCGCCAGCAGTTGAGAGTTGTCGTTTACAATAATGGACATGCTGAAGATAATGTGGCCGTAGTCGATGATGGTTGGACAGTAGATGGAGGCAGGCTGCAAGCTGGAAACTAGGCGCCAACAGCAATAGAGGGTGTGCGGGTAGTGTAATCTGCAAACAAGGATGATGGTTGAATGGGGGCAGCTTGTCTATTTATAGATGTGAAAGGGCGTCCCAAAATTTAGGGTTTTCACTAAACTCTCTAGAATTGCTTTCCGTTTTATGGTTTCCACTGAACTCTCTCGAACCGCTCCTTGTTTTAGGATTTTACTCTAAAAGAGCATTTTTAGTGTTTTTTAGGATTGTTTAAGAGGCTAATTAACAAGTAATGCATATTTTAGCTCAACACCCTCTCTCAGGCCCAAAACTGAGCTGAAAGGTTAGGCTAGCCATTGTGATGTTTATGTACCCCAAGGCGTCTCATCCCAAAGCAGCCAAGGTATCAAACAAAGGGTGTACGTTGGCTGCCCAGTGGCCTACCAAGACTACAGAGGCGATGGTTATCTTACCAAGGGAATCCAAATAGTCACCCCAGAGAGGACAGGGCATTGGACAAACGGTACATGTCGGCTGCCCAGTGGTCTACCAAGCCCTACAAAGGCAAATGGAACTATATAGATTTTTTTTTTTTGAATAAGTGAAGTAAATTTGATGGGATGTAGAGGATTGAGTAAAAGTGACCCAAAAGACGGGAGTAGGGAGGGGAGGGTACACCTAACACATCACAAAACAGTACAAGCTAACCCATCCACTCAAGGTGTCAATGACGAGGAAAAATAGGTGATGAGGTATCCATGTGATGAAGAAGGATGGTGGTGTGGTAACAACAGCCGCCGGTGAAAATAACTTAGGATCCGCACAGGTGGTGCTCTGCACAATGAGATGCAAAGTATGCTACATGTTGAAGAATGCTAATGCAGCAGGTGTCACTTGGATAGTGTTCCTCGTGGGAAAATTGTTCACTTGTCCAAGCGCCCTAGTACAAGGATGATTTAATTATGCAATGCAAAGGAAAAGGTACAATAGGGGGAATAAGCCGATGTCGAAGACAAAGTACTGGAGCTTGTAGAATACCAAGAAGGGTAGGATCCCCCTCTTACCTTGGATTTAGATGTCGAAGAAGGAAGAGGAGCTTAATGTCAGTCTTCATATGGTGTCGAGAACCATAAGGAATGAAAGAAGATAAAGTGGATGAAGCACCTCGCTAGAAGAGCAAGGTAGAAGTCAGCGCCATGATAGCATCGAGAGAGATGTTGCATGATCTGCCTTGGGAGGGGAAAACGCCATGTTGGAAGAAGAGCAAGCACTCTTAGGATGATGAAACCATGAAAGGAATGGTGCGTATCTCCACATCTCTAGCCCTAGGGAGGACCAAAGCAATCTGCAAGTTAGCCCTATACTGAAAGACAAGACCCTGCAAAAGAGATGAGAATCTGCAAACACAGAGGTTAGTGGTGAGATGCTCCAAAGCAAAACATAACAGAAAGAAAATCTAATGTAAAATAAATGCAATGAATGTGTATGTGTGAGTAAATGCAGCGGAAGACAAAAAAATGGAAAATCTAAGGACAACGAATTCTACGGGTCCGACTCTAAGAGTGCGAAAAATGAATGCTAGATTGATCTAGGGTATCCGAAAGGACTTAGAGGCATGCGAGTTGAAGAAGGTGGCTACCATTGCGTATGTCCAGTAACAAGGATACCTGATGAGGTGGAGAGGAAGGTGAGATGGATGCATGAAGTGCAACGTGATCGGAACCTGCAAACCAATAAGTCAATCCCTCAAGAGTAGTGAAAGAGATGGGCCGTGAGGCTGTACTCGAGCCACATGTCCAACAGCAACAATAGGTTCTAAAGGAGTAGATGAAGCAGGAGTGGAGGGCGTAGCCCCACTAGATTGTGCAGTCGTAGCAGTTTGCTGAGGTTTTTTAGGTGGAAGACCTTGGGCCTTGGAGTGACACTCCTCGTCCACATGGCTTGCTCTCTGGCAATGTGTGCAAAACGGGTTTTTCTTAGGGAGTTGCTGTTAGATAGGTCTAGCTTCTTTGGTTCCATTTGAGAAAGAGGAGTCACCCTTTGATTGGCTTGCCTTCGCATCTAGCGAGTTCTTGCCACTAGTGGTTGTCCCTCTTGAAGAAGAGGCAACCAACCCCCTCTGCTCTGAATAAGGCTGTGGTGAGGTTTTTTTGTGGACTTGATCATACAGCCTCACGTAACGCAAGAACTGGCACTCAAACTTGTAGAAGGTTGGCAATCTAGGTTGGGAGATGATGTGTTGAATGAAATTGAAGTACTTGCCGGGCAACTTATTCAAGAAGAATGTAATGTGATCGTCATCTAACTTTGGAGAGCCAGTAGTGGCGAACTCGGCAAGTAACCATCTATATTCAGCCAGCTTGACTTTCATATCATCCCCTTCCTTAATAGAGAACTCTTGAAGCTCAAAGTCGAGATTGATGCGTCGAGTACGGTCATGAGCCGCATAGCGGTCGAGAAGGTGACTCCAATGCTCTGATGCAAGCGAGAAGTGCTGCAGCTGAGAGTGAAACTTAGGAAGCAATCCCTGCATCAGCTCAACATTGGTTGTGGCATTGCAGGCTCTTCATTGACGGATGTAATCAGGGTGAGCTAGTCGAGGGTCCGGCATAAGCTCTAGACCAATGACGAGGTTTCAAAGACCCTGAGACTCAAGCACTTGTTGCATGAAATTAGACCAAGTGGTAAAATTTGACCCGCTAAAACGTGTCTTATCCACAAAGGCATTCTTGGCCGTTGCAACAGGAGTGGTAGTGCTCGAAGATGGATAGTGTGAAAAACTGTAGTGTGGGTAGGAATGGGCTCAGAGTGCCTACCAGGCATGCATGTAGTGTACAAGGTGGATCCATAGGTAGGGATGGGTTGACTAGGCATGGGCATGGTAGCCACATGAGAAACCCAAGGAGATGGGATGGGAACACGGTTAGTTGAAGATGGGAATCCTTGCGTAGGTGTAACCCAAGGAGAGTGTAAAAACACACCATAAGCTGAGGATGAAAACCCCTGCGTATGAGTGGTCATGGGAGAGGTGAAGCTGGGGACAGTGAGGGGGATGCCCATCACAGTTGTCCCAGGAGTTATGGGTGTACTTGTGCTGAAAGGTGAGAGGCATTGTGTTAAAGGGTGGCATTTCTGTTAACGAAGTACCATGGTGCAAAGAGGTAGAGAATGGGGCGGAGAAAGAAAAGGTGCTAGGAGTGGAGATGGAAGATCCAACCCCTAGGGTGTGTGATGTAGATGTGGGGTGTAATCTAAGGTTTTGGAAAGATGATGAGAGGTATGATAATAGAAGAGGGTGGGATGGGAGGGAAGTGAGAAGTGTGTGCAAATGAAACAGAAGCTGTAGATGTTCTTGAATTTCGTTTGCTTTGTGAGCCCCCTCTATTAAAGTTCACATACGCAAAGCTATCCGGATCATGTATCTCAAAAGAAGAAACATGCGAGGGTTTTGATTCACGCAACACAAAAGAATTGTACAAACTTGACATTGGACCTGGCTGAGATGACGAAGATGGATCGTCAGACGTTCCGAATGTCGTATGTCCTTCATGATTGGAGAGGTGGCCAACCTCACCAACCGGTTCGGATGTGGTAGCAAAATTGGTAGGAGGGGTGTAGACATCACCATACTTGTGGCAAAAGTACTCCTCAAAGTCCTCCTCTGTTATGTTAGTGAAATTTGGTGAAGGTGGAGTGTCGTCCTCCTCACCGAGTCCATAATGCCGTCTCAGGGCCTCCAATGATGGAGAAGCCTGATAAGACATCATAGGAATTGGAGAAGAAGGTGTTTGGGACATTGTGATTCGTTTACGAGTCGTATTGTGTGCCTCGCACAAAGACTAGCTCTCCACAATATCCGCAAAATACTCTTTACAAGAGCACCGGCTCTGATACCATGTGAAGGAAACTGCTAGGGTTTACACTAAGAACACACGGAGTGTACGAGCACAATAGAAACACAAAGAGATAGACATAGACACAGAGAGCAAAACTCAAACCCTAAACACAAAACTCAAAAACTTAAACCCTAAATGTAAAACTCAAAACTCAAACACAAATAGAAGAAGGGAGAGAGAGAACACAACTCTGAAGTGAATGAATGCTGTAAATGAATGTAAGTGTACAGTGTGCTCAAGGGCAGAGCAATGTCGGAGTGTGACATCCATCAAAGACGGATCCCAAGTCTGTGACCACCAGTCGGAGTGTAGGAGTGCTGAATAGTGAATGACAATAGGCTGGTCACCAAAATGCAGCAGTCTGGAGGTTGGAAATTGGTAAACGTAGCAGTATACCACCGATCAGAGGTTGGAAACTGTGCACAATCTGCTGTAAACAGCAAGCTGAAACAGTGCCTGAGAGTGTTAGGGCCTGCAATGTTGAAAACGCAGGTTGGTTGACCCTGGAGATGATGGACAACAGGCTGAACAACAATCTTGGATAGTCTGGAGCAGTCACCAGTAGCTGAGAGCTGTCGCCTATAACAATGGATAGGGTGAAGATAATGTTGCTGCAGTCGATGATGGTTGGACAGCAGATGGAGGTGGGTTGCAGGCTGAAAACTAGGCGCCAACAGCAACAGAGGGTGTGTGGGTTGGTGTAATCTGCAAACAACGATGATGGCTGAATGGGTACAGCTTGTCTATTTATAGATGTGGAAGGGCGTTCCAAAAATTAGGGTTTCTACTAAACTCTCTCGAACTGCTTCCCGTTTTAGGGTTTCCATTGAACACTCTCGAAACCGCTCCTTGTTTTAGGGTTTCCATTGAACTCTCTCGAAACCGCTCCTTGTTTTAGGGGTTTACTCTAAAAGAGCATTTTTAGTGTGTTTTGGGGCTGTTTAAGAGGCTAATCAGCAAGTAATATTTTAGCTCAACAATTATTGCAAATGGGACCGCATGTAACTTTACAATAGCTTCAGCAGCTGCTGAAAATTTGATGGTTCCTTGGGCTTAATGATAGGCACATCTACAAGTGTTTGGCCATGTAGTGAGGGCAACACACGTAAATTTCCTTGATAGTCTTTCTAACAATTCTCCGTCTCATCAATGTTTTGCATTGCAGAGTGGGAATGCACCTAGAATGTGGTTAAGGCAAATGGCCAGGCCAGTTTATGCTCTAGGATAGTGCAAGGACAAATGAGCATGAGATGAGCAAGCTGGTCAAGTTTTTGCTTTTGGACATGTACACTTTGCATTTTGTGCTATGTAAGTTCCTTTCACTTCTAACCAGTTTGAAGTTGACTTGATGATTAGTTTGCTTTTGTTGTAGGGGTTGAAGGTGATTGAGTCATCAATGGAGAACTTGGCAACAGGAGCAAGGCAAGCCTTTGGAATTGCTTTGAAAGGCAAGGTGAATTTCATTCAAAAGTGAGCACTTAAAAGAGTTAAAAAAAAAAAGGGTTGGGTTGGGGTGGGGGGGGGGGGGGGGGTTTGGGTTTTGGCAGTGGCAAGCTATTTTTATAGACTTTTCATGCGAGAGACAAAACTTTGAGAATAAAGAATAATGACTTTTGTGGCTTGGATAATTTAATCTTTGTGCAGAATAGAGCAACCAACTGAAAACTATGGTGAGACATTTCAAAAGCAAAGAAACTTCTCTTACAAAGTTGGAACTCTTGCACGAGGATTGCTTGAGGTGCCTTTTTGACACATTTTATAGCTCTAAGCAGTGCTAGGATAAATTAAAGGTACTCTTAAGGGTTTACTTTTGAGTTGTGTAAACTGTAATAAATTAGTTTAGGACTTAACACTAGTTTTTCCTTATGGGATGTATTGAAGGGTGGGTCTTAACAAAATAGGGTAGTCTAATAGGTTGTAGGGTTTGCTAGTCCACATGTCAATCTTCTTCTGGCATAATCATTGGTTCCAATCATATTTAAGTCTAGCTTTATCGATATGATATGGTGTTTTTTGAGTCTCTATTTGTGGATGAAAAACTGTAGGTTTACTGTAACTCTGGGCGGCTTGGTGATGAGTGAGGTGGTGCAAAAGACAACATATCGGCTTAAGGCTATAAGGGTTGAAGGAGTCCATGTAAGTTACTCTCTCATTTACAACTTTAGCTAGCTCTTAAAGGGTGTAGTTAGCCTCATCCTTACCTGCATGGGTACTGGCCAAATATTTATCACTTGTATAGATAAGATTGAAAAGCAGGTCCTATACAATAGCTATTTATTAAATAAACTTAGGGTTCATGGAACACATAGTTTACAGGTGGTTGCTAGAATGGGATATTGAATGGACATGAGGCATGAATAATGCCCAATCAATTATGTCAGTTGTTGGTGGCATTGGGAAGTGAGGACTATATGGCAATTGTGGCGCAGTGTGTTCCTTCTACCTCTGACCTTGTCATATTTCCTTGCCCCTAGTCATATTTCCTTGCCCCTAGTTTTTATAGAATGCAACAGTTCTTACAGAAAGTCATTTGAATTTGATGACAATATTTTACCATGTTGTAGAGCCTTGCTGTGAGTGATTTGTTATTACATCATTATCTTATCCCAACTTGAAAAAGATTAGAGATGGCAGCCACTTAAGAGTAAGCCACAAAAAACTCCAAATCTCCAATTTTTGTCATTTCTGAGACTTGGAGGAACTATGGCATACACGAATTATGAGACTTGGAATGGCTGTAAGCCAATGCTGTCCCATGTAAGAGTTTATGGTCGTATGGTATATGCTTTAATGCAATAGCCACTTTGACAAAAGCTACAAGATATTCGTATCAAATATACTTTCATCGGATATAATGCAAAAAATAAAGGGTAATGTTTCTACCAACCTTGTATGAAAAGATCTTTGTGAGTAGAGATGTGGTCTTTGTTGAAAATGCAGGTTAGTTCTTTATGAACTGCGAAAATTAGCCAATTGTGACACCCATGGACATGTTTGATAGTTTGTTACCTTTGCGTCAGCAAGGAGCACTTGATTTAGTAGCATTTACATGTTGACTAGGATAGGAGCTTGATTTTCAACCCATTGATCAAGGTACTACCAAGGATGTAGTAGCTAACAAGAAGGTTGCTATGTGGGAGGCAAAAGTAGTCCCTAGATGGTTGTTGGATACATTATGGGACAACAAACAGTTGATCGCTCCACTTCTTGATAGAACTAGGGAAGTTACTTGCCATGCATACTTTGTTGCGTAGGCAATTGTAGCTACTACTTGTAATGAAGAACCTCTCCTTGGAGGACGACTCATAGAGCGAGCATTGGATGGCATCTTTGTAGTTGGAGTTGGACTTCATTGATTAGAATGGTAAATGGCAGTCATGTGACTCCCCTCCTAGCAAGTGTGTTGTAGGCACCATGTAAAACACAGATTTGATGGCGGCTCTTGATCGTTATTATACTTAGTGGGGGGTAGCCATTACAAAGACTAGTTCTAATTGCTTATTGTAATACAAGAGAAACACTTACACCATGATATCATCGTTATCATCAGCTTCTTTGCCTATTGCAATCATGGGGGATGCAAGTGGAAATGTGATACGTGTAGTTGTTTGTTATGCTTGAGTACTCCAATATGCAATAGCTAAGCTAGGCTAGGCTAGGTCTTGTTAATCAATCTTAATCATGGTTTTTTAATATCCTTATCATGTTCTTGTGCTTATATATCTTTGTGTATTGCAGGGGGATATGCATGCCATAATCATTGATCGCTATATGGAAGTTCCTGACAACGATAAGCAAGTCCTCCTTCGAGCTATTGCCAAGCAACTCGTTATTAGCATTGACATTGACACAAGTGATAGAAAATCTCTAATTCTACATTGGGGTAATGTACAATTGGATGCTTCTATTTACCATTTCATTAGCCATTAGGGATCAACTTGAGTAAGAATATAATATTACCATATTATGACATCATATAGATTAATTAAATAGTATTTTTAAACAAAATTATATATATACAAGCTTTTTTGCGACATAGAAAAAAAAACATATAGAGAAAAATATTATCTAGTTAGGAATTGTTTCTTGACATAGAAAAAAAAAGCTTATAAAGTGAAATATTTTTATCTAATCTATTAGATATGTATTATGTCATATTTGAAATTAACTAAATAATCTATATATAATTTACTAGTTGAAAATTTGCTATATAATTTCTTGCTTAGAAATTTATATAAGAGGGAATATGCAAACTAAGGAAAATGCAATATTTTGAAGTTAGACAAAAATTAGAATCACATAAAAAATTTCCTATATAAGAAAATTATCATTTGTAGTGAAATTTTTCTATGTAGGGAAACATATGAAAATTTTTCTACATTGAAAAGAAAAAAAAAGGGAATTCCCTAGTTAAAATTACACATAAGTAGGGAAAGTAAATAATAGGAAAAATGGAACATTTTCTATAGGGGATTTTTTCCACATGACATCATTGCCTTGAGAAATAGTGTTTAGGATATTAGAGTTTGATGCCTATAGTGCTATTGAGTTTGGATCCCTTGATGTAGGATCTTTAATATCGAATGTATTTTTGGGTGCAATACTTGTCTTATTGATGTTGACTTGTTTTTGCTATAGTTTTGACTTGCAATTGTTCAATAGCGACAACAAATTTCCATTTTGATGATCTCTTTCAACAGTAGTTTATAGTAGCAGCAGAGAAATAACAATAGCATGTACAACATGCATATGATGGGATGAGTTTTTGTGGTGTTTTAGTAGTAGACTATTTATAATGCATCTTTGATGACCATCTAAATTTGGCTTGTGTTTTAACACAGGCAGCCCCACACAACCATCTGTTTAGGAACAAGTTTCACCTTGATCTTTTTAGAGTCAAATGCATCTTACTTAGGCTTGAAGTACTCAAAGAGCTTCATTTTTATGTGGCATGCCTCATTTGGAGTAGCCTATGCCAAGTTATGGTTGGCTCTTTCCAGTAGTTTATAGTAGTAGCAGAGAAATAACAATAGCATGTACAACATGCATATGATGGGATGAGTTTTTGTGGTGTTTTAGTAGTAGACTATTTATAATGCATCTTTGATGACCATCTAAATTTGGCTTGTGTTTTAACATAGGCAGCCCCACACAACCATCTGTTTAGGAACAAGTTTCACCTTGATCTTTTTAGAGTCAAATGCATCTTACTTAGGCTTGAAGTACTCAAAGAGCTTCATTTTTATGTGGCATGCCTCATTTGGAGTAGCCTATGCCAAGTTATGGTTGGCTCTTTCCAATAGGGGTCCGAGCACATAGCATGCAGTCCATTATTTGTGGGAGCTCTATTTTGTAATAAATTTTATCCTACCATTTTTATCACTAAATCAAACTCACATAAGCTCAAATCACTCTAAGAAATCTTTGATTTAACATACAAAACACCTTATTTGGAGCTATGAAATGTTATGGTTAATTCTTTATAGCAAGGTTTGAGTAGACAACAAAATTGTCCATAGTTTGCAATTATCTAGTGCTCAAGGATTAATGGCCAAATTTTTCACTTAATCCATTTCCATGGATGTATGTACCTATCACAACAATGGTCAAAGCCTCTCTTGCTAATACCATCCTTCCCACTTTTAACACTAAAACAAAATAACACTTCGTTAACCCCGCTTTTCCAACCTTGTAATAAGTGTCGATTTTGGTTTTTTAGGACAAAACATTTTAGGTGGGGATGGAATGTAAAGAAGGAAAAATATAATCATCTTTGCCTCCTTTAGCTTTCATGGCTTTTCATGCATTCTCTCTTCTCTTGTCATTCTTTCTTCTTCTTGCCTTTGTCTTCTAATAGGATTTCTCTCTCCTTTTCTTTCTCTCTTTTTCTATCTTTTGCTCATTCTCTCTCTCCTCTAGCCTCCTTCATTACAGTTTCCAAGTAGCTTCTTGATCTTATAGAAACCAAGAAGGAAGGTAGGACTACCATTGGTACTCACACTTAAGCTATATATTTGTTTGTAGCACTGGTGACGTCAAGGACACTAGTTGCCAAAATTAATGTTGTAGGCATATTAGGGGCACTATGCTAGGAAGATAAGTTGAAAGTGAAGGTGCTACTTGGGGGATACATACCTTCTTTGGTTGCCTTATTGAAAACTAGCTCCAAAGTCCACGACTTATTGTTGCTTAGACTATCTTTTCTATCTTCAAGGGAGGGGTTACAAATCATGTTGGCTATTAGATTATTGTTGTAGAGGACATTATATCAAAATTGTGGGAACAACTGCAAACAAAGCAAAGGCTTGAGTTCTCCATGAAGAAAGGTGGTCTTTGTATGGTATTAGTGCAATGCCTATCTTAGTAAGTTCCATAGTAACACCTTCAAGGGAATTTATGCATGGAAAGTTTACTCACGCATTGCAAGAAAATGCAATGAGTGCTTTAGCAAATAATTTTTATGGTATGTCTATTATGATCATAAACATCACAAAAGAAATTGTGTTTAGCAAGCTAGATGCCCAAATGGCTAACGTAATTGATACATTGGCATACACATGGTTTTTTGCAATACCACGATGATGTGGAAGTGTTAGATATAGTCGTGATAGATTATGTACTTGTGTAAGAGCAAACATCTCATGTCCCTCACTTGGTCCAAAAATGTGATATAGGGACTCTCACCAATTTTTACATCAATATTGTTTTGTAGGAATGTCTAGATCATGCAAAAGGAAAGAAAATGTTGGTTGGATTGACAACTATGGTTAATGTAAAAGTGTTAAAAGACCTAATGGAATCATTAAGAAATTTGTGTAGTAGTGACATTAATCTTTGCAAGTCTCCTTGAGGTCAAAATGCACTTCAATTGCTCATATTATTATTAGGACTATCATCTAAGTAGTAACAACAACAAGAATACATGTGTGTTACTCTCTATTCTTAATGAAGAGGTTGATGCTAGCAAGTGGGCAATCATAGATATAGTCGGTATACCTCCACTGGCCAAGTTACTTGAGATGGGCTTTGTGAAGGCCAAGAAATATGCTACTTTTATACTAGTTAGTCTTTGTGTTTATAAAAAAGATAATTGAGCCTATATGGAGATAACAAAAACTATTTTTTAAAGAATGTTGGCTTAAACGAAAAAATCCTTGCATTAAATGCTACTTAGTGCAGTTATGAGGATAGAGTTTAACCATGCTTGCAATAAGAGGTTATCTTGGGGTTTATTAATAGTGTCAAAGTAGTAAATAAGTAGGTTGCCAACCTCGAGTACTCAAAGCCATGATAAGAACATCTCATTGAAGCTTCATGAGGAGAAGGGCCTTCATTCCAGATGCAAAGTGGAGATCAAGCAAAGCCATGAGATTATGTAAGACCATGAGTTTAGATGCACCAATGATGATGCAATAGTCAAAGAGTATGTTGGTTATGGACATGGAAGACATAGGGGATGATGTAATGAATGGAGTGATGATTTTGTGAATGTGCAAAAGAAAGAAAAGTGAACACGAAGAGAAGGAGATTGAAAGATAACACATGTGAGAGAAGGAAAAAATTGATAGTAATGGCTAAAAGGTACAAGATTGCAATGGTCAAACCCAAGATGTAGCTGCGCATGTCAATGTGGGCCCTAGATGGTAGCAAGGGGATGAGAGAATGAGGAGAATTGGCTCATCACAAAGGATTTATGATAGATAAGAAGAGTGAGAGGATAGATTGTCTATACATAGGCAAACTAGGGCCACTAACTGATAGTAAGTGGCCATGTCCATAATGTGGATGCCCAATATAGCTTATAATGTCCAAAAAGAAATGCACTAATGTGCCCTCCATCTAAAGTGCATAAAGCACATAAAGTGATAAACAAATATAATGTCAAAGCTCCTAGTGTCCTCATCTAGCTTAGATTGAGACTCACATGTAGGAGATGATAGTATAAGATATATGTGTCACTACTAATGCCTTCTCTTAGATCATGGACCTGGCAAAAATGCCAAAGAAGAAACAGATTAATGGGTTGGAAGAAGAGTTTCAATGTCGATGAAGTGTGTTGATGAAGAATAGCAACCAAGGAAGGCCCCTCTCCAGATGAACATCTAATCAAATGGAAGGCCCTTAGAGGCTAATGAAAACAGATATGACTCAAATGGACCACTCTTGAAAACTCAAGTCAGGGATAAGTGAGCCAAGCCTTTGACCCAACTATGAGATGATAGCGAGAAAATATGGAAGGTGCAATAACCTATATAGAAAGAACATGGACTAAGGAGCCAAGTAGTAAGGGATGGTGGCTCGATGGTGAAGGAAATAGATTTTTGCATAAAGAAAAAGCCCAAAGAAGAGTATAATCCTTGAAAAAGCTCATCAAGATTCGAGGAAACCGCCTCTGAGACACATAGGGCCAGTTAATTACCATTTCACCTTGAACATCATTTTACAAACAAAGTACTTTTAATGAAATTTATTAGCTATGAAACTTTGTTAGTACATTTTGACAATAAAATGAACCATAGCCTCTTTTTAAACTTTTAGTTGAATTATCTTTTATCTTTGTTAATTATTATTTTAAATATCACCTTAAATATCAAAATAATTTTAATAGATTCTCTAAAGTGTGAAAATTAAAACCCTCTTATTCAAATCTGTCCCATATTTAGTACAACTTTTGTGAAAAAAAAGTTTCATCAGTAAATATTATCATATTTTTTAAATATTAGCTAATTGCACTCTAGAAATATGCTAAAGCTATTATTTTTATTGTTGAAAATTGTGTATTTTTATGTCCATAAAATCTACAATGGCTAAAGTTTACGGGTAGATCTCTCCAAATAGATTCTAACTCTTTTTGAATATCTCACCCTTAACATTTTACTAAGTTTCTTAATTGTCATCAAAACTCATTTTGATTTACTAATTTATCATATCTCTTTATGTTTGCATGATCTAAGTGTAAAACTCTAATCCTAGGTTTTTCTTAGGGTATTTTAACTCTTTTAGTTCATTTCTAATTTACCATTCCTAGATTTCTAAATTTCCACTGACTAAGACCTAAGACAATAATTTTTAAACTCTCTCTTATTATGTCTTCATCATAATTTGAATCCATAAAATGTAAAAATTCAACTCCATTTCACTAGTTTCATGTTGAGAAATTAAAAAAACAATCATTACACTATCATTTCTCATATAAATGCATATTTTTCCTTTAAATCCAACCCAAAAAGAAAGTACCCTACTAATTAAAAGAAGACAATTCGAATGTCATATTTGACAATATTGATGGCTTCTCCTTCTCATTTTCACCTAGAAATCTTGATATCTCCCTTGCTCCATGTTAACATTCCTTAATTCAATACTAATCTTGCAAAAAATTTACTCTCATACTATCCCACACAATTGGCCCCAAGAATAGTATCAAGAGAGAGTAGATAAAATAGATTTGCAACTATTTGATGTTATATATTGCTTCATGTGCCATGTCAAATGATCAACAAAGCCTCCTCTCTCTTGCGCTCTTTCAAATCTTCAACCTATTTTCAACCCTACCAAATATCCTTTGATCCAAATTCCTTGCATATGCATTGGATTCTACTTGCATCTTCTCCCATCTTAAAACATCTACTACTTTCACAAAAAATTTCCATCCCTAATTCTTAAACTCTAAATTTTCATATCTAAAATATTCCAAGTTTCTCTACTTCAAACTCCATCCTTACATTATCAAATACGGATTTTCAAATATTTTTTTGAACTTTCTAAAAAACATTGCATAACGCATAAATGGAACCATTCAATTTGCATGAAAATGTTGTAAAAATAGCTCTAAATTAGCAACTATCATGCATCCTACCCAAGCACCAATGGAATTAGCTCCTTCCAATTGATAGTCTCTTGGTTACAAGAATCGAGAAGATTGGTATAGAATGCATCATAGGTCTATGACAGAAGATGTGAGAGAAGTGTCACATTTAGGTCCTTCGAAGAAATACCCTAACCGAGGGATGCAAGCTCATCCCAAATGTCATCCATCGTGAGAATGCGATCCCTCATTGTAGAGGAATCTATGATAGAGAGTTGTATCTTTGACTCAAGAGAGAGATGATGCCCAAATGTCTTGATCTGGTAGAGAGTTGCCAATCTCTTTCAAACCTCTGTGGTGATGTGGATGCATCTTACATGTACAAGCACATAATTTACACAACTCAAAAAGAGAAAAGAGCAAGCTTTGGCATTTAGCCTATCCCATAAAGTTGTTGAGTCCAATGCCACACCATCATGGGGATCCAAAATAGACTAGGGTATAGGGATAGCAACAAAATTCCAAAAGACATAGATGTTGAGAATGCATTCAACTTTGCATGACCTTAGAAGGTAGTTTGTCCCATCTAGCTTCTCGAATGTGAATAAAGAGGATGGGACATGCACATGCTTGGGAGATACCATTATTGCCTATCGGGGATTGAAAGCTCCAAAAGAATATGAAAAGTGAGAGAGATAGGATGGTGGTTTGTTTGAATAGTCCCAAACCACACAATCCGCCAAAGCATGCACGTCAACCATATATGTCCTTTAGAAAGTACATGCAAGAAAGTAAGAAAAGATATTGTAATTGGGTGTGCTCTATTTGTTTGGGGTCTATCAATCTACTAATAAAAAAAGGACTACTATATAGCAATGTAAATTGGGAGTATCTAATGTGAGAGAGATGACTCAATGCTAGGAATATAGACTACAGAAAATGTAGAAATCAGGGGCTATTTGATAATGTCAACACTTGTAAACTGCCACCCAGTTGGAGAATAATACCACCTAACTACTATAGAAGCTGTCTTGAGTAAAAGTACATCAAATGGAGGAAATTGCACAAAATGTAGCCTAAATATAGTGTATCCTTGCAAAGTGTAGACTTAAAATGGACTGTAAATAGGCCACCATGGTCAGGTATGATATCACTCGATCAAAATGCAAGGTTTTCATCTGAACATAGGTGAGAGAATGGTTGTTTCTATAGAGAATGCAGCATCCTTGGGTAGATGGAGACATCCAAGCCCAAAATGTGATAGACAGAGGATATATCTACATAAAATAGAGCCGATTAAGGGCATGAAGAGCACCAAACATAGTGTGTCACTAGAGTCACCTTGCTTGATTGAGCAAAAAATGCAAAAAAAGAAAAGGAGACAGAAAGAGAAAAAATGTGAGAGAAGGAACAAAGTAACATAAATGGTTGAAAGGTAGAAGGCTACAATGATTAGCTCCAACATGCATCTCTACACATCAATGTGGACATCAGATGGTAGCAGAGCAATGAGAGAATAGGGAGGGATGGCTAATAATAGAAAAGGATCAATTGTGGATGATGAGTGAGAGGGCAGGCTACTTCTATATAAGCAAATAAGAACCATGACTAATAATAAGTGGCTAGGCCCATAATGTGGACACCCAAGTCCACCTAGAGTGCCCAAAAGGAAATATACTAATGTGCCCTCCATCTAAAGTTCCTAATGTGTATAAAATGACAAACAAATGAAATGCTAGAGCCCCTAATGTTCTCATCTAACTCAAATTGAGGCTCTCATGTAAAAGATGATATTACAAGACATGCATGCCTGCTAATAGATTTTAACTGCATATGCCTTGGTCTCACATGGCATGATGATCCTTGATGATCTAAGGATGACACAATGATTGATAATATGCAAGTCATTGAATATTTTTTGCATGAAGCATTGATTATTTCAGCTCTACTTGACTATACAACTTTCACTTGACTATGTTTTCTTGGATAATGGTCCAATGGATGGTATACATGACACCTTTTCCTTTGATTTTGGTGGATGGAAAGGGCTTGGAAGGAGATCTATGTAGTTTGAGCAACCATCTTTGAATAATGATTCCATATGTTCACAGTGACCTTTGGATGCAAAAAGTGCAAGTTAAGAGCCATATTTAAATTTACTTTGTTATGAAATAGCTCTTTATTTTGAACTCTTGTAACTTTTGGACTATATATGGAGAAGTAGAACTCATGTATGCTAAAAATACACAAAAAAATATTTGTTCAAAGCTATTAAAGACTTGGTTTGGTTCAGCTTACTCAAAGATATGGCAATTTTCATACAACAAGGCCTCTGTAGGGATAACAAAGTTATCCTATCACGCAAGATCTTATGCTTGAAGAAGAATGCATCAAGTTACCATTTTTATGCTTCCTTAATTATGTATATATATGATAATATGCAGCTTGCAACCACAAACATTACCCATCATTTGAAGGTTTTGGATATTGCAATCCCTTTGTAATCCATATATAGAGTACTCTATGTATGGATTTGGATATTGTGACCCCTTCGTAATCCATACATAGAGCACTCTATCCTCTCCATAAATTTGCAACCTCATGTAATAAATCCTTCATTTACTTGATTTTGAGGACAAAAATATCCAAGTAGAGATGGATTGTAATGGAGTGAAACTAGGGAAAATAAATAAGGAGAAAATGAGCAATATTATTAGCCACTTGGTAGGGTATATGAGATACAAAGATGCTCATTTTTCATGATCATTGTGAAAAAAACAAAGTCTCTTTCATCCTCGCCTTCTTGTTTAGATTTCATGGTTGCCTTCTCTTTTTTCTAAATAATGGGAAAATAATACGAGCCACATGGCAATATATAAGATGTAAGGAGGCTCATTTTTCATAATCATTGTGCAATAAGAAAAGTTTCTTTCATCCTCACCTTCTTGTTCAGCTTTCATGGGATGCCTTCTCTTTCTCTCTCTTGTTTTTATGCAGTCTTCTCTCTCCTCTTTCTTCTCCTCTAGATCTCTTCTTGATACATCACTATGTGTTTAGACTTGAAAAGCTCCTAGATCTGGATATTCTTGTTTGTCCCATGGTATTTGAAGCAAGATGCATTCTAATGAGACAATTAAAAGCACCAAATGGATCCCTTATGTTTCGAATAGGGAAAATACATATTTAGCCATTTACTTGGTGTTTTGAGTCATTTTGTATCACTTTCTTCCTAGAGAATAATTTAATTCATGTTGAGATTCACCATGATAAAGACATCATTTTGAAAAACTAACTTCATTGTTTGATTTAGAAGGTCTTCATACTAAAACGTAAACATTTGACCATGATTTAGCATCGTATATTTTGGCACCAAATCGACATTTTAATTTATGGATAGGAAGCCCTGATATGTATTGCTATTGCCCTTTTGTGCACTTAGACACGGTCATGTTGGTGAAAAAGTAAACGCTAATTGGATCCACTAATAAAGACATACTATAAAACATGAACGTATTGACCATTATCATACCTTCCTTAGTGCTCTTATTAAGATCTACTTTCAAATCTCTACTAAAGATTTGTGACTAAGCCTTGAATTGGTCATAACTTGTGTTTGACTTTGAACTCTTGAGATAGAAGGCATAATTGAGTTCTTTGGATTAAGATATTCCACTCAATACCAATAGAAACTATGCTCACCACTCCCATCGATCTGGGATAGAATATGCCGATTGTCTCAATCTAGAACATGTAATATATAAAATGTTGAGTAAAAAGGTTAAAAGAGTTTGGCATGGAGGGATTATGATTGTTTATTCTCTAAACATCAATCTAAAAGTTGATGATTTGTGATCTCAAAAGTCCCTCTAGAGCTTGGCTAGTTTGCAACTTTTGTGCATGTTTGTTTGAGTGTTTCACGATATTGGAGAGTTAGTTGAAGCATAATGCATGACTTTATTGAGAATGTGCAACACCTTACTTTAGATTAGTCGTTTTATCATCGTGCATTTATTTCGAAAAATTTGATGAACTTTGATAGCATTCACTATGCAATGGCTATCTATTCGATCTTTGTGTTGTAAAATAAGCCTGTTGAAAATTGTAATGATGTGCATTGGAGGCTTTTATAAAAGTCACATGGGGGCCAATAGAAGAGCAAGTTTTAACCCCCACTAACTAATGACAAGCCCATTTCACTCCAACATAGACCATTATAGTAGCCACAACTGCAACGTTACTAGCTCTCACCTTTATTTTAAAAACTCGATGTTACTAGGGGCTGCAACTTTATTGGCCCCTTACCCTATGCCATTGAGGCAACTTTATGCTTCAAGCAAGAGCTTTGTGATAAGGCCATGAGGAACAAGTTGCTTGAAAGCTAAGCTTGATGTTGTGTGGTTACATGTACAAACAAATTTATGCAATGAAACTTGACGTGGGCACTTACTGACGCGTGACCATTTGATTATCCGGATGGAAATTGGAATGATAAAGTTTTCAATGGGAGTGAATGCAACTCTTTATTATTACTGTAGTTCCAATTCGGTTTTATCAAAGCTGATGCCAACAGCATAAGCTATGTGGATGAGGAAAGACTAAGGAGGAGCTAAGTAGTGATCTAGGTGAGGAAGTTGCCGCATGTTGTTTGGGCGAGGTCAAGGCGGAAGCTGAAGCCCAGGCGCGAATTGCGGACGTCGAACTCCAGGAATTGGCCCTGCTGTTGGAAGCTTCCAAGGACGTGTGCCTGGCCGGGCCCGGCGTCCATGAAAGCCAAGCATAACACGCTGTCAGAGACGGCGACCACGGTGTTGAGCCCCACCAGCTGCAAGGTGGCGCCGTCCCGGAACCGCAGGCCGATGGGCGGGACCGATGGCCCGCCGCGGGTCCCGGCCACGGATGAGGCCTTGAAACAGGTGTCGAAGGGGGCCATGGACGGTGCCGCGACACTGGCGTTGGCGTAGGCGATCTTCTGGCGGAAGGTTGCGCGGAGGGCGGCGTAGGCGGAACTCTCCAGCTTGGTGTAAGCCACCCGGGTACTGATGCGAAGCTCATGCGAGGTACGTCTTAGCCGCAGGCCCAGTGGTACGTCGTCCACTACAACATCCGCGAGCGCGAGGGTGTACTCGGCGCCTCCGTCGCGGCCCAACGCCGTGTAGGATAGCATCTCCGACATGTTGAGCGGGGGCGGGCCCCGCACGAAGACGTAGCTCCTGTAGTCCCCGCCGAAGTAGACCGGGCCCGTGCTGCCGAGCATGAGGCAATAGGCGAAGCGGCTCGGGTAGGGCAGCTGCGAGCGAGCGGAGAGCTGCGCCGGAAGAGAGGATCTCCCCCGGCCCAGAGCCGCCACGGCCAGTTCGCCCTTTCTGCTGCAGTCGAACCCCACCTTCGTCACTTCGACGGACGGCAGCGGTGCCATGTTCTCCGACGTGCCGTACGTGGCCGCTGCCTCCAGAGTCACGGTGTCGTGCGCCAGGCCGCCATGACCCGCCTTCCTGAAGCTGGAGGACGCGGAGGGGCGGAAGCTCCCCCTCTCGCCGCAGCTCAGTGTCGTGACCTGCCTCTCCACGTCCAGCGTCAGCAGCTGCTTCTGCGCTGGCGCACCGACCGGAAGCTCGAGGCTGTACAGGCCCGTCGCTTGGTCGTACGTGACTTTGCCTACCAGAGCTCGGCTGGGTCGGCTGAGCGAGGCCACACTCGTTACATGAAAGCACAGCATTAATACGCCGGCTGCTATCAGCAGGTTCCTCGGGGCTATTAGCTGCGCTCGAACCTCTTCCATGATCACTTTGAGACGGAAAGCAATGACAAACGATGTCGGTGGATCTCGAATTCTCAAGCTTAGAAATTACACGATGACTGCTACTCACAACCTTCGCGTTATATACATCCTGTGACAGCTCCAATCGAGCTACGTTCATTAGCTGTCTTCCAACAGAAACTTCCAAGTTCCAACGAGCCGTAATTTTCTTTTTAAAAAACTGTCGTCTTGTGGTAAGAATACTGGGGAGGTTATTGTGTGCTGCGGGCCCCACTAGTCTTCTTAGCGTAGAACTATCTTGTACTTTTAAGAATAGAATACGAAGCTCAAAACTATAGGCGCACTAAATCCCTGCCGATCAGCCCGTCGAATCTCGATAATTCCATGAGCTACCACGACGCTTCGTTTTGCACATGAATTTATACAGATTAATTGTGACTCAATCATGAGAGAATTGGGCCTAGCACCACCTATAGCACCATGTTACAGGCCCAAACTGGCATCCCCCTACAATGTAAGGGTTTATAGCACACTAAGTCGTAAATACTGGCACACTCCAAGTAGCAGCTTCTAGGTTAGCGTTTAGTGTAAATACGATAAGATCACATATATTAGCATATTATTTGTCCTCGTGACTCAATATGTATGCATACCTATAAGAGATTGGTGCCATAGCTCCGCTTTAAAAATATGATTAGATAGGGATGAGAGGACCAAAAGGAAAGAGAAAGAAAGGAGTTTCTAATAAGTTGTGACATTGTCAAATGTATTCTTAGTAATCCTTAGAATCTCTTCTAATGCATGATCACGGATAATAGTAATAAAATAATTTTTGTAGCTTTATTCAGCACCCTTATGTGCAAGACTACAAGTGTGTAGTTGAAGTCTCCTCCAACAAGTAATGAAGGGTATTTCAACACTAGATTCCAATGCCATTATGAAAAATTTCCTATCGTAGGTATCGCCGTTGATATGATTGGTGATATTTGCATCGATACATCCATCAATATCTATTAACATGTATATTGGAATTTTTTTAAAAATATATGAACATGTATACTGATAGAAATAATGATGGTCATTCCAACATTGATAAAAATTACCCATGGTTGAAAGTTTCCCTCTCTACTCATTTTTAGCACCATCGTTCAAGATAAATGCTCCAATCCTCCCCCATTCTTTTACTTGTTTGCTTCAATTTAGGTGCTAGTTTCTTAAATCTTAGTGGCTTCTTAAATCTTAAAGCAATTTGTATAGTTATGGAGAGGACTTAGGTGCTAATTTCTTAAAGTTTTGTTATTATAAATACAGTTTTGGGGAGAGAGAGAGAGAGAGAGAGAGAGAGAGAGAGAGAGAGAGAGAGGGAGGGAGGGAGGGAGGGAGGGAGGGAGGGAGGGAGGGAGAGAGAGAGAGAGAGAGAGGGAATCCTTAAGTATAATGTATTGGATAACTGGAAAAATGTACCAGAGGCTAGCAATAAGGACTATGGGATAGTATCCTTATATGAGAAGTTCCTAGTACCTTCTTTCTCTATAGGATGAATGATGGTGTAGATGCATACCTACATGTCCCACAAACGATTAAATGCAAAAAAGGCAATAAATAATGACATAGCAAAGGCCAAACGGCTAGATCTAAAGGATTGGAGAAAGCTCAAAGAGGAGGCCACTTCCTCTCCACAATGATAACAATAGCAATGGGCGGCATTGAGGGCATTATTAGAGACGAGAATCTACTTGGAGGATTTTATGACCTAATTATTATAATACTAAGTTATCTTTTTTATTGCAGCACTCCATTACAAATTGTAATTCTGCATGTCTCAAAACACAATATGCAAAAAGACATAGTTTGACTATACTTATTAATAAGCTCTATATGTATGATGGTCCAATATGCTATGTCTCTTTTGATATTGTAGTGAATTTTTACCACTTATGATGCACTGTGTTATTTGGATTGATCTTTTGTTCTATTACAAAGCCCTTTCAATGATTTATTGTGTCGAGATGAGCTATCTGATTGTATATAGCTTTCTTTTATACATCTCTTTTTTCTTTATTGTATGTATTTTACATTGGGTGAAATTTATAGAGACTTTTCTTATTTTTGTTCTACCCTATCACTCATTGTAGTTCTATATTAGTCATTGTTTCATTATACTTTTCTTGACATTCAATCAATGGACTACTTCTTTTTGGCAATATGTTTACAATCTATCAAATCATAATGTACAATCTTTTAATCTTAATTGCATATTTGATTGTAAATGCAATATGAAAGAATATTGAGTATATGTGGCTAAAAGGGTACTAGAGTTGCTTGCATGCAGCCTAGCCACCCAAAAGGAAAATTATCGAAAACTGTCACTATCAACGTTGTAAATTCTATTGTAACCATTGCTATTTTACTGTAATACTCACAATTAATATCAAATCTATTTGATTCATTCATAGTGTCTAAAAACTCACTATTAACATTGCGATTTTTATTATAACTAGTATTATTTTAATATAATAATCACTATTACTAATAGCGATAATTCTATGGCGACGCTAATAGTGACGTTTTTAGTGATGATGGAAGCAAATTTCCCATAGACTAAAAAATCATGACAAACATTGGTATAAGCCCTGTATGTTGTAGTGTTGTATAGCAATGCTTATTTTGATGCATTTTCTAGCACTTATATTGACATATGTGTATTGATAGACATACCAATATGTATTTCATGTTGAGATTTGCAATCACATCTATTGTAGCCTCTTTGGATAAGGCAGTCCTGGGCTAAGGACATGCAGGCATTTGAATCCCATAGGCATAGAGAAGAAAGACTATCACCTATCCAACTCTATTTAACATTGTACTTGCTTGTCATTTTCATATATGATGAATGCAATATCGTGATGCTTTCCTCTTTCAGTTAGTGTCTTGGTCGTTGTCAGTCTTATATACATGATTGTGTTTATGAGTCCAAATCTCAATCTTGGAATCTAATTCACTTGTGGAATAGGTCAAGTCTTTGTCTATGTCATCATGAGCTTAATCTTCCATCCACCACAGCTTCAGCCATGCTCTAGATCCCGCGTCTTTTGACATTTCAATGGTATGACCTAGAATTTTAAATTATTTTCACTTGTATTTGTGTCAAAGATTTCATTGATATTTTCTTTATTTATTTTAGTAAGTGTTATAGCCTCTAATTTATGCATAGTATATAATACAATTGCTTTACTATATCAGATTACATAACATACTACTACATGTATTATGAAAAATAACCCTACCGCTTCAAGAACTAAGCATGAAACATGAAAATAACTTCATAGAACTATGAGAAAATATCACAAAGTATTTACAATAGAATTATGAATATAAAAGACAAATAATACTGTTGCGCTATGCACAAAAATGAAGCAAAAATATGGGGCAAACTGTCAGGATAGATCTGTATTACAAAATCCCACACTACAACAGAGCACGATCAACAAATGCGAAAGTGAAAGAGTCCTTAGGCCGCACTTGATCAAGAAATACCCATAACCGCTAATCTCTTGATCTTATACATCCATTTACATAAAGACATGACATAGACTAAGGTATAAACCATATATAAGGGTAAATATGATATAATGATGTATCAAGCCATGGCTAACACCTACCACAACTTAGTGGATGGCTATTTAACTCAAACCCTTTACATGTCAAATGCCTTATCAAATCATATACTAATCTAATGAGACATAGTTATGCCTTACTCAAAGAGTTGTGCTTCAAAATAAACCATATAGAGAAGCAATGAGTAGAGTCTCTCAATAGGATACTCATAGCTCCCTAATGCAGCTGTACAACTCACTCAAGAGGCAATTATCAAAACAAAGGCATATACATAGTCCATAATGTAATATAATATGATGGGATACAAAAAGCAATTGACAAAAACACTTCATGAGCTATGTTGCACATGAATCTCATGAGAGTTAGAAGTAGGACCTTCATGAGTTAATTCAGTCCCATGTGGCTCATGTGTGGATAAAGGTGCAATGTCCATCTCATTAATATTTTTAGGAGTAAGCTTCTTGGTTTCAACCATTTGATTAATGTCTAGAAGTACTTCTTCAATACTAGACTTTGCTACATCAAAAACATGCCTACTAGCAACCTTTCTAATTGTGCTACCACTTTGCAAATTAGAAAGAACCATAACCATTTTATTATATATTTTTGTAATATATCCATCCTCTCCTTTAAAGAGTCCTTTTCAAAGATGAGGGATTCCGAAATTTCAGATATAAAAGATTGTTCCATCAAAGCATAAGGTCTACTGACCAGCTGTGATATTCTATTCGTCATATTAGTATACTATTCTTGCATAAGCTTCACCAAAGAATTCATCATAATATTGACATTTGACTGCATAAAAATTGATCCATCAAGATCCACATCTGTATCCTATAGTATTGTTTTTCTACATTGTATTTTTTTAACATTGAGCCATACTCATCCATGCATCTTTTGAGAGCTTCAATCTCATAACCAACTAGTACATGCATCGTTTACACGATAAAAGATTTAAGGAAATCCTCAAGCCGACTTATATTATCTTCTAGAATAGCATAAAACAACCAATTTTGAGAACAATTCTTCAAAATTAGAAAATATGGCCTATAGTACGATTGCAAGTTGTTATGATAAATCCAAATCAATAAATTCAATTTGCACCACCAATGTTTTAACAAACCAAGTAAAATTAACTATTTGTAAGCCTTTACAGTTGTCCCCACTAAACCTCTTGCATACCACGTAAATATCCATTGAATCTTGCAATCCTACTTGTAGGATTATAATGGTAACTCGAAGGAAATTGAATTTCTCTTTAACTTAAGAATGATTTTTGTAGTCATCATAATCAAGTTGAATTAATATTCTAAACGTGAAACCATTTACTACAAGCTTGATAATATTTTGCTACAAGATTACTAAAATGAAAATACATTGTCCCTCATATTTTACAATTTCAACATGCCAAGGTTGGAAAACTATTATGTAGAACGACATCCATAGTATATCATAGAGAATAAAAATATAGAACCAAAATTGAATAAGTAGATCACCACTCTAAGAGCCAAGAGTAGCCATATTGATCACTCTTGCATCTACATCATAATCTTCCACGACTTTACTTTGCATTAGATGTTCTATAAAGTCTATCTGAGCATCAATCCAAAGTAATTTAATATATAATTACTGATTTTCAAGCTCTTAGAATTATTCATATTCAAATTTCAATTATAATGTTTATTTTGTAGCTGATTGTAGCACTTCTTGGTATTGTAGGAGTTTCAAGGATTTATATTGATATTTTAAGAACAGCAAAAATGTTAGTTATTGTTGCAAAAACATCATTAATGTAGGTTATTATTACAAGAACAACAAATGTACATATTGTTGCAAGAACAACAAGACTACAGATTGTTGTTGCAAGAATTGCACGACTATAGGTTGCTCTAGGTCTTCTTGTAAAAATTTAGACTCATGTAGTTACTCTTGTAATCTTGACATCTTTAGCAAACTTGAAAACTCCTTATGTGTAGAAATGCCCTTCAAGCTTGAAATGTTACTTTACAAATAAAGGACCTAAAACTTTCTTGATATGGATAACTATAACATACCTATGCAACTAGTATCTAGCTCATTCAAAATCATCACTATTATGCTAAAAAATTGATCAACATGAACAACATCAATCATTCATATTGCAATATGAACTACATAAATATCTAGTGTAGGTACTTGCATACTTCCAAATACTCCAATTTCATTGATGGACTAATTAGAGTCCTCAAGAACTTAAAAAATATCAGTCCAAACAGAAACATAAATAATCTCATCATTTGATGCATACCAATGTTCAATAATAGCATCTTGGGTTGGAATATAAGAAAATGCCAATTGACTATGTAAATCAACAATTTCATTATCCTTCTACAAAACAACTTCCTCAAGAGTATTATTAACCTCAACATAGTGAAAAACTTGCAAGTCCATTACATTCTTCATTTGAGAAATCTCTGATTGAAGCAATGCTTTCTCTTCCTAAAGCCAATCAATGACACATGAAGCTTCAACTACTGCAATTTATGTTGAACTCCTTTCCTAAGCTTTTCAAGCTCAGAAAAAAGTCATTGAATCATCTTGGTTGGAGATTGATTGATTGAATAAACCTCATGCAAAAAAAAAAACCATATAAACTAGCTAAATTCTGCAATCCTTAACATTCACTTATACTAACTCCTATACAGAGAAAATGTAGTATCAATCATGGTATGCTCAAATCTTAATGAAAAATATCTACAAGTCAACAAGATCAACAAAATCTACATAATTTTATAATGATTAAATCTTGTGGTAATTACTCCTTTTTGTGTGGTTCGAGTTTTCAATAATGTAAATACCAACAACATAATCATGCTAGACACAACAACTTCATCTCGATGCAAGTAGCTTAAACTAGAAAGTCTACAAATTGGAGCATGGTAGGGATCCTGCATTCCCTTTCCATGAGCTACCTACTCATTGAACATCTAGGATTCTATTGGGAGCTAGACTGGTTAAGGGCATTGGTGGATGGAAATGTTTGACCTTGGGCATGTCATTGAGTGTAGAAAAATTGGATGAGAAAAGTAAATGTTATTTGTTTAACTCTTCAACCCTCATCCATAGCAAAGGTTATATTAGGGAATGGATTTTTAAGTGACATCTTGTACATGTACCACATGGTTTGCCATTTTTCATCTTAAGAAAAAGGGAAGAAAGAAGCAATCGTGAGAAAGTGAGCTAGGGGAAAAAGGCATGGAGAAAGAATAAGCAACCAAATGTGAGAACAAGTCAACTAACTATTTGGAATAGTTGAGAAAAAAAGAAGAGGGATAGATAAGTGCAAAGAAGAATAGTTGAGAAGCAAAGAAGAGGAATATATAGCTATAAGGAGCTATGATTCTCTTATTGTTGCAACTAATTTTATTTATGTCAATACGACAAAGAAAAAGTAGAAGTGTATAGAGAGAGAGAGAGAGTAGAGGGAATGGCCCTATTGCCAGATCTTTAATAGTTTGTAGTAAGAGATTGTGGATTTGTAGGGAGAAATACCTATAGAGCCTAAAGGTTTTGTTGTCATAAAATTGGATCATGGTGCGTGGTTTGTATGTGTGTGGTAGTAGTATGTGCTTTATCCATATAGAGATGAAATGGGATTTTTTAAATTTCACTCTGCTCTATCAATGAAAGGAATATAAAGGCCATGGTATTTATTATATGTGTTATTTCTATATGATCAAATAGCAAGTTCCTTTTTTGGAGTTATAGAGTATAGATAATAGTGTTTTTTGAGCTCTTGATTTGTGTATCTATGTGGAAAGAAAGATGCTAGTGTTTTGAGGATTACAAGTTTGTTTTTCTACATTGACTCTATACTATTGGTAATGCAACTTTGATAGAAGTCTCAATTGTATAATAGTATTATGTGTTGATGTTTATAAAAGAGAGAATAATCATTTTGTGGCAAGAATATATGGCTTTGTGAACTATTTAAAAATGCTTTTATCAAAGTACTAATTGCTAGTGTATACTATTCACTGCAAAGAGAGAAGTCAAAACACGTAAGTTATTTGGTAGTTTACTACCTAAAAGCTTGCAAATCTAAAAAAATTGTAATCTAGAAAACTTGAAAGTTCAAACTATTGAAAGCCTAAATGGAGATTTGTATGAAGAGTAGGTGATGCATGATAAGAGCAGAATTTTAAGTTGGAAAAAAAGCTAGAGATATGCAAAAATATGTCATTTTAAGGCAAAATTTAAAGACATATGGAAGTAGCAGACGCATTTGAAAATTTTAAGTGGATGTGGGAGATGGGAATTCAAAGGACTTCAAAAGACCAATCTTCGTAGTGGTTGCAAATTTTTCATAAATTTTATGGGTGTCAAATCAAAGCACGACAAGTTCCCAATAGTTCAAGACTTCAAAATGGAGGTGCAAGATTTATCGGATGTAGAACTAGAGGTTGGGCACTTGATAGGTCAAATAGTGGCCAAGATTGGAAAAGGCATGGCCTTGTGATGGGGCGGGGGGGGGGGGGGGGGGGGGGGGCATTTTTTTTGGGTGTAGTCTACAAATGACACCATCATGGCAATTTCATGAAGAGGGGAGTTAGGGGCTGAAGAACAACCCATAGATTGGAAGATGTAGACTTGATCCTCCAATTTTTTGCTCTCCATCATAAGTCTTTGTGCAAGGAATGGCTACCTAGTTGTGGAGATCTAGATTTAGTCTTTCTCTCTCCTCCAAGAGACCATTCATGCGGGGTGAAGAATGCTTATCCACTAGCATGCACTGGATGGATGCAAGATTGAGAGGATACTAAGAATTGATATCAAGTGTTGTGTAGAGATTGATGACGGATTTGATGGTTGTCCATGCATTCAATTTTTGTGACTTGAAACACGTAGTTTAGTAGTATGTCTATTTTATGAAGAAAATTTGCTTGTTTTTGATAGTTTATGGTCCAAATGAAGTAAGTGCATATGATATGAAAATTTATATGAACCTTTTTTGACATGTCTTTGAGGGTTGCAAGTGATATTATGTAGAACCCGTAATTAAATGTGATAGTTAATAATAATTTGAAGTCCGAAATGAGGTATTTAAGTGGAAAAAAAAGAGTTTTTTCCATTTTGAATAGAAAAATCATGTTCTTGTGGGATGAAATGAAGAAAATGATGAATCTCAATAATCTTGATTAGATCGAGTAAAAAAATAACAACAATTCATTAATGAATAATTAGAAAAATCAAGAAAAATGGGGTTTAAATGGAAAAAATAGATTTTATGTGCCAAAAAAGTGCAAAAAATTACAAATGTGTTTGTGGATGTGTGGTGGGTCTAAGGTATGATGTTTAGCCTTAGCTTAGTCCCATTTTCATGTTACAGTGCGTGATTTGTTACTTTTTAGATAAGAAAATGACATGAAACCATTCTCTACACCTACCATCGCAAGCATAACATTAAACAATAGAGAAGAGGGGGTTCATGAGTACTAAATTTGGCTAAAATCTAATTTTTATGATGCATTTTACATATAGGACACATTTAGTTTAAAAGTTAAAGGGTTAAGTAGTACGAGTATACCCACTGCTATCCCTATGCAATGCTGCAAGTACAATAGGTAGTATGAAGTCATGGAAAGAATTGATTATGCACATTCACGTTACTGATTTGATGAAATAAATTGTCTATGCACTCGTAGGCATTCACCTTTGCATCATATTCCATATACATGGTATCAAATGAGTATAAATTCCTGGATTGCTTAGCACTTGGTTTTCTAAATATTGACCCACGTTGAGAGTGTGAGAAGTCCCAAGCTGTAGGTTTAGTACATTCGCTTATTTGGGGACTAATAAAGTGAGTATACAAACTATTTGATAGAACGATTGAAGATAAGAGAAGACTATGTATCGTATGCATTATATGTCTAAATGGCGCATCTTGGGGCCAATCCCCAAGGAGTAGGAGAGCCGTAGTGAGGCCACGACAGTCAACCGAGGGGTGCCCTGTGATGTGCTATGAGATGCTAGGCACCATTATCTTTGGATACTCCTTGCGAGAAGTTGGGAAGGGATCTGTTGGACTATAAACAATACGAATGCATGTTTAAGTTAGATTAGTGTTGTGTGTAGCCTCCAGATGCTCATGGGCCACAAGGCTATGGGGTGTTTTGGTTGAGTGTAGAGGCTCGCCAGCTAGAGCCTTAGAGATAGTGTCAATGTCATTTTTGGTCCCGACACATGAATTTCTTTGATGTGTTTGCTATGGTATCTACTTGGACTTTTTATTACTAGGGAGATTCTCAGCTTTTGTTTTATGGAGTTAAGCTTATGGTGGTTGTTAGAGGCTAGTCATTGAGTCCACTTGCCATATTGTGATACCCCTATTTACGACCTCTCAAGAATCCTATTAGTCACTCACAGAAAGTGTCTAGATAGATGACCTTTCAAGACACAATGTCAATCATGGAAGCTCTTGGATATGAGCCCTTTTCTAGTACTAAAAGTGAGGATGTTGATAATTCTCATTAGGGACAAAATGCTTCAAAAAGGGAATTTAGAAGAAAATGATAAATTCATTAAGGGATATTTGAGGTCACTTTTTGGCCCTATAAGAAATCGAGGAGAAAAAAGTTTGATGCAAGTTGTAAAGAAACATTATTGAAAAAAAATTGCAATCTCGAGGAATGCTTGTCCTTTTGTACCTTGGTAATTTCGTTGTCTATCATTCATTGATAACAAACCTCAAAGGAGTCACATGCACTTGTCACCTTCAATACCTTCCTACCAATTAGAATCTTTCCTTCATGCTTCAATGGTTCTTAAAAAATATTCCCTCTTCATTTTCAAATTTTCATTGCAAGGGATTATAAATTAAAAAGGTGTACTAATATCAACTGAGAATAATAACAATCCTTTGACCTAAGGACTTTGTAAAGAGCTACGATCAAGTTTCATAGACTATCTAGCATAAATAACAAATGGGGTTACCATTTTTCTTATCAAGCTTGATGAGACTAAGATTGTAAAGGATAAGAAAATGGAGAGAGATTCTATCACCCTGATGAATAAGGCTCTTCAACTAGATAGCAAGGATGATGAAGACATGGAGGGCTCAATTTTAGGTTAACACGAAATATTTTGACATATTGCAGTGGGTGTTATAATACACATCTATACCTAAGGTGATAAGTTCTCAACAAGCAGAGGAGGAACTAAGTCTTCAAGGGTTTGGACAATATAAAGTAGAATAGCACATGGCCACTGTAGTTTTAAAGACATTGAGGTGCATGTATAGCATACCAATAGGTGCTACTTCTAAGAGTCCTTGCATTTACTCATGGCCTGGGAGTGCAATGCTACTAGTTAAGTTGTTTGATAGATATACCAAAGATCCAAACTTTCAAGCCATTCTAGATATCCCTTTAACAAACATCCACATGTGAACATTGCATGTGTTGTGTAGAATGGTAGAGAACTCTACATTGGATTTGCATGGAAACTACAACCCTAAAAGGCCAATGATGATGCTATTAGGCTATTGAGAAGATTGTGTTAGATAAATAATTTAGCACAAAATGAGGACAAAAGAAGCAAAGAGGATGTGCTAAAACTCAAACATAGCCCTTGCATTATAAATGGCAAAGTAAAGGAGGCAAGAAGCATACAATAATTCATGTGTGAATGAGAAATTTTTAGAATGGCTCACCTCTAGGGAGAGGCAAGGCTAGGAATGGGACTCAAATAGTTCATAATCAAAGCTTTTATTTCTCACTACTTGGGATGAAAGAGGATGGTTTCATCTTATTTGCTAGTATTTCATCATCTTCATCATTGTCATCCTTTGAGATTGATAGATGTATGTATGGTGCTAGCACTATTGGAGATAGTGACACCACACGAACCCTACCTTTCATCTATCCCAAAAATTATTTTTGAGAAACAATGGAAATTGTGCATGCTGTCAACCTATGCTGCAATGGCATGAGCAACATACAATATGTAGTACAAGGTTATTAAAGATTGGTATCCATAACTAATGTGAAACACCCGTAATGCAAATCTCTTTCCAACCACTACTTGCTTATAACAACCTTTGCAGCTCTGATCATAGAATCAACCAAGATATGTAGATCTATATCCTTCAACTGCCCACCCTAAGTAACCCTCATTAAATTTCACTAAGGTAGCCAGAATGTAATCCTCACGGATGTTTAGTGAATTTATTATATCGAGCAACAATTGATAGTCTTGGTTATCTGTCATCGTGAATGTAGGCAAACACGAGATAGACAAGCTCTCTTTCTTACATGCATTGAATGGTTGCACACTCTCTAGGTCATTAAGGGTAGCCAAGGATCGATCAAAACTCTATAGAGCATCCTCCACTCTCTCCTTCTCTACATCAAAGGGTATCAACTCATCTACCCCTTCAGCATCTCTAATGATAATGGTAGGTTGCTATCCTTAGTACACAATCCATGTGAAGTCCCTTTTGAGTCATTCTTATCCCCTAGGAGATGCAAATACCAAAGAAATGCAAAGGAGGATTGAAAAAGAAGATACAATTTTGAGTGTATTAGGCAGTTCTCTATGTTCTTGTGTGCATTGTTAGGTAATTTATTCAACACCCTAGGTAGCTTTCTCTTCACAACTTTGTTGGTCACAAAACCATGAGTGTGAATATATTCATGTGCTAACTCATGTAGCCTTCATTTCACATGAGGGTAACCACCAAGTGATACAAGGTCCCCTTGACTAGGAGATGCCTCCCTTGCTTTGGTGATAACCTATGCAAGCTTTACCACACACAAGGGTCACTACCAAGTGATATCAGATCTTTGTGTAAGGCTGCAAGTGAGAAGATCCTCCCTCACTTGGTGGTGATTTGTGCAAAATTCACCCACACAAAAGAGTCACCACCAAGTAATATTAGGGCCTTCTAAAAGTTGGAGGATCCTCCTTCACTTGATGGTGACCCATGTGGGCTTCATCGCACATGACACTTACCACCAAGTGATATGGATGCCCTATGCAAAACTAGGAGGGTCCTCTCTCATTTGGTGGTGTCCATGTGAGCTCATTGTGCATAAGGGTCCTCTACAATTGAATGCATGTGCCCTCCACAACTAGGAGGGGCTTTCTTGACTTCATAGTGGCTAGTTTGGGGTCCAATGTCCACTAGGATCATCATAGAGCAATATGATGACTCTATGCTTAGTGGAGGTGTCTCTCACTTAGTGGTGAGTCATTGTGGATTTACACCACAAGGGTCATGAACAAGCCTACCCTAAACTACCATTAAGGACATCGCCTTTAGGAGACTACACATCCCTTTAATGAGCACCTAGATGCATAAAGTTGTTATTTATTTTGGTTAGAAATGGCATGAAGTTAGAAATAGGCCACATGTACTATGTTATCAAATGGCACCTCATGCGAAGAGTCGATATCAATCACTAGATTAGAGATCCTTGATCTACTATGCCTCTATTACACAATGAAACTGCAAGGGTAAAGCATGAGCCAATCGAGAGTAGATGCAAGAGCGAGCATCTTGAGCAAGTCCCCCCACCACGTGATTCTTAACATGGTATCAGAGCCACACCACTGAGAGAGGTTGATTTCGAAGGTTGAATTGAAGGAGAAGAAGCAAGGTTTGAGCAAGCAAGCCACGGGTAAGAAGCTCTCCCATTCTTCCACTCTCTCTCTTGGATAGTTGTTGAGATTACAAGCTCAACACATGCGGACATTGATGATGGACCGCCTGGTTAGATGGGTCCACACGTCTACACTTAGCACGTCGGTGGTCATTATGACTCTCACATGGCCACTGACTCATTACTTATTATATTCAGGTTGTTACACATATTTATAGCTGGCATAATTATAGCGCCAGTCGACTAGTGTAGTCGGTTATGCATTGTTTTGACTTAGTAGGCCACTTTCCTTTTATGTTGTATCTTATCTATACTTTGTGTACATTGTAAAGAGTGTGGAAGAAGAAGAAGAAACCAGCAAGAAAACGTTTTGGCCTCCATCTCTCTTCTTGTCTCTTGAGTGAGCTTCTCCTTGTGCATTCTGTGTGTGTTCGGCGCAGCATCTTGAGCAACCCCCTCCACCACGCGATTCTTGACATGGTATCAGAGCCGCGCCATTGAGAGAGGCTGATTTCGAAGGTTGAAGCAAAGGAGAAGAAGCAAGGTTCGAGCAAGCAAGCCACGGGTAAGAAGCTCTCCCATCCTTCAACTTGGAGGCACCGGAAGCAGGGCAGAGCAAAAATCTCAGATTGTAGTGAGATTTGGTGTGCGCGAAGAGCGCTGTGTATTCTGCAGATAAGCCCTTTAAGGCTTTCCCGCAGTTATTTTGGGCATCCGAGGCCGTTTCAGGGCCCGTTTTAGAGTCGCAAGGTTGCAGACAGCAGTTTCAGGGTACGCTGTGACTTCGACTGTATTGATCGAACGTGGGTGCGCAGGTTACAGATTTCAGATCTGTAAGTTCAAAGGTGTTTACCAGTGAGTAAACACAAGGTTTATCTGCAAACTGGTTGCAGATTGCATGTATTGTTGAGCAGACAGTGAAAAAGACTGTCTGGTGTATTGCTGTGCACTACAGGTCAAGGGTTGCAAAAGATTTGCTTGCTGTTTGGTATTGATTTTGTGATAATGACAGAGAATAGTGGAAGCCCCATCATTGAGAAGCTCGACAAGAACAACTACCCTTCATGGAAGTTCCGTGTCACGAACTTCCTTATTGGAAAAGGCCTCTATGAGTTCGTTTCAGGTGAAGAAAAGGAGTTGGAGATGAGTGATCCTCCAACTGCAGAAGAGACAAAGGCACGGAAAGAATGGAATGCAAAGGATAAAAAGGTCATGTATTGGTTGTCTGCAGTAATTGACAATAATATGTTGGGACACATTAGAAATGCAGAGAATTCATATGCAGCTTGGACCATACTTGAAAGTATGTTTTCTGTAAATACAAAGGCACGAAAGATTCAACTCAAGCAAGAGTTGAATACATTAAAGAAAGGGAAGATGTCTATCAATGAGTATGCACTGAAGGTAAGAAGCATTGCAGATGCATTGGCAGCGATTGATGCAATGCCCGATGATGATGATTTGGTGTCGTCTACCTTGGGTGGACTTAACAATGAAAAGGCTTGGAAGTCTTTTGTAACTTCCGTATATGTCAGAAAGCCATTTCCAGATTTCGATGAATTGGTCTCCCTTATGATCACTGAAGAGATCAACATGCAGAGTGAGACATCTGAAAGAAGTGGTGAACAGGTCCAAGCTTTCTACTCCAGTTCTGGAAGGGGACGTGGCAGGTTCTCTTCAAGAGGCCGTGGTAGTGACAACCAGCAAAACAGATTGAATCAGCAATTTGGCGATATGCAGGTTTCAGGAGGTCGTGGTAACTTTAGAGGCAGGGGGAGCTTTAGAGGAAGAGGTGGATGGCAGAACAGAGGTTCTAACAACTCTGGTATTGTGTGCCACTACTGTGGCAAAACAGGTCATATTGCAGCCCAATGTTATGCTAAGAGAGATGATATCCGCAGTGGTAAGTTGCAGCAAGGAAACTATGCATCGTCTTCACGACAGAATGAAGACAAAAATGAACGTTTGTTCATTATGCAGCTTATGCTGAATGCTATTACAGGAAAGGGAACACATGAAGATGTTTGGTATGTTGATTCAGGTGCATCCAATCATATGACCAGCCATGCAGAATGGTTTGGAGAGATGCATGATTTGCAGAATGCAAGCTATGTGCAGACGGGTGATGACTCATGCCACCCAATTTCACACATTGGAAAAGTTCCCTTGTCCTTGCATGATGGTAAGACAAAGAGTCTTTCAGATTTATTACATGTGCCATCTATTACAAAGAACTTGGTTTCAGTCGATCAAATGGTAGAGCAAGGGCTGCAAGTCAGATTTAATGCAAAGGGCTGCTTTGTAGAAGACTTCAATGACAAGTGCAGATTGGTAGCAAAGGGAAGTAGAGTTGGACGTATGTTCACTCTAGATGCTGGAATTCCTACTATGAATGCGGCTATGTATGCCAAAGGAAAAGGTGTTGTTGCAGACATTGAAATTTGGCACAAACGCATTGGACATGCAAATGTACAAAGGCTGAAATTAATGCAGTCCAAAGGGTTGGTTACAGGTTTGCCTACTTTTAAAGTTGCAGAATTTCAGAAGGTATGTGAAGCATGTCAGTTTGGTAAGCAGGCAAGACAACCCTTTTCACATGATAGAGATGTAAGCAGAAATATCCTTGATGTTGTGCATACAGACATTTGGGGGCCTACACAAAATGTATCTCTTGGAGGCAATTCATACTTTGTCACATTCATTGATGATTGTTCTAGAAAGCTGTGGGTATATTTTATGAAGGAAAAGAGTGAAGCTTTTGAGCACTTCAGAACTTTCAAGGCTGCAGTTGAAAGAGAAACAGGCTTGAAAGTAAAGTGCTTGAGGTCAGATGGAGGGGGAGAGTACCTCTCAAATGAGTTTAGTGATTTTCTGAGGTCTCATGGGATAAAGAGACAGTTCACATGCAGGTATACCCCATAGCAAAATGGGGTTGCAGAAAGGAAAAACAGGCATATTGCAGAAGTTGCACGCGCCTTGATGGCTGAAAAGAATATGCCTAAGCATTTTTGGTCTGAGGCTGTTCATACTGCTGTTTATATTATGAACAGAACTCCCACAGCTGCAGTTCATGGTATGACTCCTGAAGAATGTTTTATAGGTAAGAAGCCTGATGTTTCACACTTGAAAGTATTTGGTTGCATTGCGTATGTTCATGTGCCAGATGAGTTGCGGAAGAAACTAGATCCAAAAGCTGAAAAGTGTATCTTTATTGGATACTCTTTAGAGCAGAAAGGGTATCGATGTTACAACCCTGTCACATGTAAGTTCAGAGTGAGCAGGGATGTCATCTTTGATGAAATGAGTTGTTGGTATGCATCTAGTGGTGATGCATTGGATGTTGATGATGATCATGACACTCATGTGCAGGCTGAAAGGCAAGAATCACAGACTCTTAGTGGACCAGAGACATCATCTGGTAGTCCTTGGTCTGGGAGACTAAGGAGTACCTCTACATCTTCGAGTGCATCTAGTAGCACTACAGGTAAAGACAAAGGAAAGAATAAAGTGTCAGAAGGCATTGATGCAGTTCTTAATGGAGAATCCAGTGGCTCAGAGAGCTTGGATGATGAGCTTGGCATTCCTTCTGTCAGGACACCGGGTGTACAGAGAGCTCATAGTAATGTAAAGGCTCCATTGAGTGATCCAGTGGTACGTAGATCTAGCAGGGTAAAAGATTTGGTTTTGAAGGTTATGCAGCTCACCATTATGCTTATATGGTGAAACTAGTTGAAGATGTTGAGCCCACATATTTTGAGGAGGCTGTTGGTCATGCTCATTGGGATGCAGCAATGGATGAGGAGATGGCTGCATTAGAGGCCCATAAGACTTGGGATCTAGTATCATTGCCGAAGGGCAAGAAAGCTATTGGATGTAAGTGGGTTTATAAGATCAAGCACAATGCAGATGGTCTATTAGTAGGTACAAAGCTAGGCTGGTTGCAAAAGGCTATGCCTAGACATATGGCATAGATTATGAAGAAACCTTCAGTCCAGTTGCTAGGATAGCAACTGTCAGATGTGTGATTGCTTTGGCAGTAGCCAAAGGTTAGAGGTTGCAGCAAATGGATGTGAAGAATGCCTTCTTACATGGTGATTTGCAGGAAGAAGTGTATATGGATCAGCCAGCAGGTTATGAAGATTTAGAGTATCCCACGTATGTGTGCAGGTTGAAGAAGGCGCTCTATGGGCTCAAGCAAGCACCTAGAGCATGGTTTGACAAGATTAGAGAGTATCTTGTCAATATTGGCTTTTATGTTTCTGATGCTAATCACTCACTTTATGTGAGAAAGGGAGATGCATGTTTGGTCATCATAGTCATCTATGTGGATGACTTGATTATTACAGGTGATAGTGATAGTGAGATTGTTGAGGTCAAGGATTTTTTGAAGAAGAAGTTTGAGATAAAGGATTTAGGTGAGCTAAGATACTTCCTTGGCATTCAGGTGATCAGATGTGATGATGGTATATGGCTGTCCCAAAGATAGTATGGCTTGGATATGTTGTCCAAGTATGGTATGACAACATGCAAACTGCTTTCAGTCCCGTTGGAGCAGAATGTAAAGTTGAGTGCTGATGTTGGGGATGAGATAGAAGACCCTACTATGTTCAGGAGGATAATGGGGAGTTTGATCTACATGACCATTACAAGGCCAGACTTGAGCTACATTGTTGGTCTTGTGAGTCAGTTTATGCAAGTACCTCGAAAGCCACATTTGGATGCAGTCAGACGCATATTGAGATATGTGAAGTCCACATTACATTATGGACTTTTCTATGAGGCAGGTACAGATGTACAGGTGTTTGGATACACAAATGTAGATTGGGCCGGTAGTATGTATGATAGAAGATCTACCAGTGGATACATGTTCTCTCTTGGTAGTGCAGCAGTTACTTGGAGCAGCAAAAAGCAATCTACAGTTACTTTGTCAAGTACAGAGGCTGAGTATAGAGGTACTGCTGTTGTAGCATGTGAGGTAGTATGGCTACAAAAGCTGATTTGGATGTGCAGGTGGAAGGTCCAGTTGTCATTTATTGTGACAACATGAGCAGTATACAGTTGGCTAGGAACTCTGTGTTCCATGCCAAGACAAAACATATTGAGGTACACTACCACTTTGTGAGAGAGAAGGTACTAGCAGGTGAGATTGACTTGGTGTATGTCAGCACACAAGATCAGATAGCTGACATCTTCACGAAGGCATTGGGTACAGAGAAGCTTCAAAAGTTTCGAAGCTTACTTGGAGTCACAAAGATGCAATTGAGCTTGAGGGGGAGTGTTGAGATGACAAGCTCAACACATGTGGACATTGATGATGGACCGCTTGGTTAGATGGGTCCACACGTCTACACTTAGGACATCGGTGGTCATTATGATTCTCACATGGCCACTGACTTATTACTTATTATATTTAGGTTGTTACACCTATTTATAGCTGGCATAGTTATAGCGCCAATCGACTAGTGTAGTTGGTTATGCATTGTTTGACTTAGTAGGCCACTTTCCTTTATGTTGTATCTTATCTATACTTTGTGTACATTGTAAAGAGTGTGGAAGAAGAAGAAGAAACCAGCAAGAAAACGTTTTGGCCTCCATCTCTCTTCTTGTCTCTTGAGTGAGCTTCTCCTTGTGCATTTTGTGTGTTCGATGTAGCATCTTGAGCAAGTCCCCCCACCACACGATTCTTGACAATTGTTAATCTTCAATACTTTTTATTGCATTTAATTCCTTGCCATATTGTCAATCCATATCCTCTCCTGCTCCCATCTCATCACTAGATCGGTGATCACTACCACTATTAGTTGCATCCTTGAAGCTCTTAACCATTAAAAAAAAATACTTTTATTACTTGAAAATATCACCTGATAATATAAAAGTACTCGATACTCGATTTCCACACCTTGAATTCATTAATCCAAAAGCACTTAGTACTTGGTCTCCACATCCTATGTCATAATATTCAAGATACACGCTCGACTATCTTATATACTTAAAGTATAATATCCAAGATACACACTCGACTGTCTTATATATACTCGGTCTCTACATCCTATGTTATAATATCCAAGATACACACTCGAATTTCTTATATACTTAAGATATATATGGTGAATATTATGTTGGTGCAAAGAGAGAACATATGAGAGAAAAGAAAGATGTAGAGAGAGAGAGAGAGAGAGAGAGAGAGAGAGAGAGAGAGAGAGAGAGAGAGAGAGAGAGAGAGAGAGAGAGAGAGAGAGAGAGAGAGAGAGACAACACACTAGGGACTGGAAGATGGGCCAGTCTCCCCCCCCCCCTTTTGTGGAGTTATATTATTAACAAGGAGCAAGCTCCTCTATTACACATAAACCAATTCTTACTTGTAGATCTTGAAGACAAGATCACAGTTCCTTGCATGGTATACAACTGATTAACACTTGCACAACTTGGAAGTTGGGACCTTAATCCTTGAGTCTCCTTCTCTCCTACATAATATGTGTAGGGCTCTCCTCTTGGCGCTTGATTTCAACAGAGCTTCTGTAGCACTTGCACCTTCTCTTCTCCTCGTGGAACCTGATTTCAGCAGAGCTTCCACAGTACTTGAACCTTCTCTTCTCCTCTTGGATGCATGCACAGTGATGCTTCCTTCACCTCCCTTACACCTAAGGAGAGCCTCCTCTTTTATAGGCTTTCAAGAGCTTCTCTTCTTGGAGAGAGACTTGAGTTGATCTTCATGCAAGATGTGGCTATTCTAGGACCTACTCTGCAACAACACCAATTTTGAGATATCTCTTTGTGTGTTGTTCGGATGAAAAAACATCCAACACAAAAGTTGTAGATCTCATTGTTTTCGATAACCCTCACGGGCTGTTTTTAGAGATAGTCTTTCTATCACAAGATATTTTAAAAATGAATTCACCATGTCTTTAAAAAAAAAACACCTTCTCAAACTATACTCTTAACTTGTGGTCTATGCAACCACCTTAAGGAGAGTTCATTAAATTTCATTGGGCCTCAACCTTAAGATTGACTTCCATACAAAAGCTTGTGTCATTTTGGACCTTAGAAAGAGAAAATCACTTCTCTCCTCACTCCTAGAGGATCATGTCTCTCGTCTTTCTTAGTGATGGAATTACCTCTCTCGTTTTTCTTAATGAAAGAAAAGACCTTAAGCCTTGACTTGTAAGGGAGAGGATGATCCTAAATGAATGCAATGCTCATTACACACAAGTAAACATTCCTAGGAGTCCCCGGATGCACACATAAATACATATACACAATGCTTATGCACTTCCTCTTCTTAGAACTTAATCCATCTTCATTTATGTGTAGCTCATTGGTTCTTGTGTACACCCTTACACTTGGCATACACTTCTTCCCCCCTTCATAACTTGTACTGCCTGTACCAGATATCCCTGTCACAGTGCTCTGATCACCCCATTAAGTGATGCACTAGGAATACTGGTTTCTAAATGGTCTCTGGCCATGCTAGATCATCATCAACACTTAAAGAAAAGAGAGTCATTAATTTATTGGCATAAATTTATTAAATAGAGAATGCATAATAAGCAATCAGTTTAGTGACATCCCTCTGGCTTCTAAACAGTTGACCTCAACTGTAGAGGGGATAGATTGTCCTTAAGAAGATCTGGAAAGTCTTACCTGACCTTAGAGTATTTTCTTGATGGTGTAAAATTCTTTTAGGCACAATGAACTCTTCTGTTTCTTCTATGTCAGGTAAATCTTCCTTGATTGGTTCCATTGGAGGTCCTCCAATATAGGGACATAGTAGACTTATATGGAAAGCATTATGAATGTTCCAATGACTTCGTAGATCCAAACAAAAAGTCACATTGTTTATCTTATCTATGATCTTGAAAGGGCCATAATAGCGATTAGAAAACTTAACCACTTTACCCTTTTGACATTTTTGCTTCTTCAAGGGAGCCTTCTCAAACTTAAGAAGAACATATTGTCCCAACTTGAGATCTCGATGCTTATCAGCTTCGCATTAATGCTTCTCTTGTGTCCTTTGAATAGCAGGTTTTACTTGAGTGAAAGTTGTATCAATGTCTCTAACAAACTCATATGCTGCAAAGATCTTATTCTTCGTAAGAAGAATGGGTGGTAAATGAGGCTTACCATAGATGATCTCAAAGGGTACCTTACCAGTACTAGAGTGCACCGTATTATTTATTGCAAACTCTACTAAAGGCAAATACTTTTCCATTCTCTTTGATTATCAAAGACATAGGATTTCAAAAGGTCCAGAATAGTAGAATTAGTACTTTCACTCTGCCCATCCGTTTGAGGATGATAAGAGGATGAAAATTTTAACTTTGTCCCGAGATTCTCGAAGAGAGCTTGCCAAAAGAGTTTGGTCATGCGGGGATCTTGATCACTTATAATGGACTTAGGCATGCCATGATAGTTGAAAATATGAGCAATCAATAGCTTAGCCATATGATAGGCTTTGATTGTCTTTTGCACATGTATAAAGTGAGCTTGCTTACTGCATCTATCAATGATAGTCTAGATTGCATCGTTGCCTGCTTGTATGCAAGGAAGCTCCATGATAAAGTCCATGGCTATACTTTCCCACGGCTCATTGGAAATAGTTAATGAATTCAGTAGACTGGGTGGTTTATGCCTATCATACTTCACTTTTTGGTATATCTTGCACTCGAGGACATATCTTTCAATGTCAGCTCTAAGAGTGGGCCAAAAGAAATATCTTTCCAATGCTTGAGTAGTGGGTAGAATACCCTATGTCGAGCATATGGGGATGCATGTGCTTCATCCATTACCTTGTGTCGCAATGGTAATGCTACACAAATTGCTTGATGGTGATATAAATAATCATCTCGAATTAAGTAAGGTGTAATCGACTGACCTAAGTTGAGCTAATCCCATATGGTTGAGAAGTTGGAATTAGTTGCATACATTTTAGGTAAATCCATGAACTCATTATGGTAAACAATTGTGATTGCATTCACTCAAGGTCACCGTGATAGAGCATCTGCTACCACATCCTTAGTTCCATATGTATAGATGATTTGAAAATGAAACATAGATAAGAAATTTTCCCAGCGCATCTCTTTCTCTGAGAGCTTCTTCGGAGTGAGGAAGTATCTTAGACTTTGGTGATCTATTTTAATAACAAAATCTGCACCAAGTAAATAGTGTTTCTATACTTGAAGAGCATGTACCACTGCCATAAGATCTTTCTCATATATTGGAGCATGTAGCTCATGATCCTTGAGGCATCCGCTCTCAAATGCGACTGCATGATGCTCTTGGTTAAGCACAGCTCCAATGCAATCCCCAGAAGCATTGCAATGAACTTTAAAAGGTTTTTGAAGATCTAGAACTATGAGAACTGGTTCTTGAGTCACAAGAAATTTAATTCTTTCAAAGGCTTATAGTTGCCTTGATTCCCAGTGAAAAGGCATTTGCTTCTTAGTAAGGTCATGCAGAGGAGATGCAACATATGCAAAACCTCGTATGAACCTCATGTAGTATGAAAATAGGCCCAAGAAACTTCTAACTTCATGTATAGAAGTAGGTGTAGGCCAATCACAACAATGGCTCGAATCTTCTCAAGATCCATTCTCACCGAATTGTGAAAAATAAGATGGCCCAAGTAATGAATTTCTGAAAGGAAGAATTCACTCTTCTTAGCATTGACCTGTAGTCTATGCTTGCGAAGCTCTTGAAAAACAATAGAGAGATGTTTTCTATGCTCTTCCTCAGACCGTGAAAATATTATAATATCGTCAAAGAAGACACTTGTGAACTTTGAGTGAGGTCTAAAAATTGTCTCCATCATTCGGTTGAATGTGGCACGTGCATTAGTCAAACCAAATGGCATGACTAAAAAATCGTATAGTCTAAATGTTGTGCAAAAAGCTAACTTATAAACATCTTCAGGTGCTATCCGTATCTGGTGATAGCCACTCTTGAGATTAATGCGACTAAAGATACTAGCCCCTTGCAACTTATCCAAGATATCATCTATCCTTGGGATAGGAAAATGATTCTTGATTGTGATCTTGTTCAAAGATCTGTAGTCTATGCACATACGGAAATAACCATCTTTCTTTTGAACAAGTAAGAGTAGAGAGCAGTATGGAGAAGAGCTAGGTTGAACTAGCCCTTTTTCCAATAGTTTGTTTACTTGTTTTAGGATCTCCTCTTGTTGACTTGCACTTACTCGGTAAGACGGTTGATTAGGTGATGAACTGCCTGGGATAAGATCAATTGTGTGATCTTCTAGCTGCTGTAACTCTCCTAGGAGTGAAACACTAAAGCAATCTTCATATTGTTTAACAAAATCATGTATGGCTTGATCAATTGAAGAGAGGGGTTCTTTTAAAGTCTGAGACTTAGAAGCATTAGTTGGTATTGTGTGTTCATTAGAGGCATCAAGTGCCCTTGAATCATTACCTTCTTTTGACTCTCTCACAAAAATCATGTACGCAAAAATAGCTTTCTTCATTTATTTAGAAATGCTAACATGACTAACCATTGGCACAGGCCAGTCTCCAACATCAGCAATGCATACTATGTTCCGATCGTTGATTGAAATGCAAGGGTCTTCTTAACAAAATTGAGAAGAGGTACAATCTTGTAATGCCAAGGCATGCCTAAGATAACATCATAGTTACCAATGGGTGCAAGTAGAAAATATTATTAGTCACAGTAATCCGCAATTCTACGATTCAACTTCCCCTGGATAGGAGTAGAATTGGTTGTAAGTCCTTCAAATGCCGAACGTGATCCAATTGGTGTTCCCAATCGATCTAGGGGAATTTGTAGTCTTTCAATAGTATCCGATGATACAAAATAATATGTGGACCCTGGATCAAAGAGTATCAAAACTCATTGATTGTTGAGTGTCCCCCAACCCTTTAAGAGTTGTCTTTTTTTCTCATTTGAATGAGTGTTAGCTTGCACATCTAGAATAGAATTTGAGGATGGCAGAGGAGGATCTTTAAGAACATTTTCTTTCTTTATTTTGTGAGGACAATTTGGCTTCATATGTCCTAACTCACCACAAAGAAAGCACCTTCCTTCCTCTTTGTACTTTTGTATCTCAGAGGGTGAGAGATACTTGTGCTTCTTCTTGTTACCCTCTGGCTTTGAATATTGGTCATGGGTAAAGATAGGTCTTCTTTTATTAGTCCCGTCTCTTGGTTAATCATAGAGATGCTCTTGTCTAGCTCTATAAGAACTCATCTCCAACTTTTAAGATGTAGAAGGTGTATGCAAACTTTCAGCTATGTGGTAGACTCCATCATGTGAGATAAGGTTTCATATGGATACGCCTTCATGGTTCTGTGTAAATGAGGGAGTAGGCCAGCTTCAAACTTCCTTTCTTCTCTTCATTTCTGATCTTCATGAAAGGAGTAACCTTGAGAAGAGTAGACCAAAACTTGTCCACATAACTATTGACCTTCTCATACTCTTTCTAGTCTAGCCAATCCCACTCCTTCTTGACATCATTCTCAAAATTAGGAGGCAAGAACTGAGCATAAAAATTATTCTTGAACTTTTCCCAAGTCGTAGGTTTCCTTCCCTCCAAAATGAGAGTGAATCACCAATTGTTAGCAGTGTCTTTCAAGTGCATGCCTACATGCATGAGCTTGGACTTTTCTTAGAAATTACCATTAAAAAAGCAACTTCAAATTTCCTGACAAGGCTAATGCCTTAGTAAGATCTCTCTTACCGGAGTAAGAGTCAAACTTTATGTCCTTATCCCCAAACTTGAAAGTCTTAGTCTTCTTAAGCTTGCTCCTCTTATGGTCCCTCTTTGTCCGTTTGCCCCTCTTTATCTGTTTGCGGATTGCACGAGACTTAGAACCAAGAGAGTAGAAACTAGAAGACGATGAGGAGGAGGAGAAACTTAAGTAATCAGGGGAGTAGTTGGTTGCTTAGGGAGATGACTCCCTCCTTATCCGCCTCACTTGAGGTGAGGTTTTTTACTCTTCTTGACCTGAGAGTCCTTCTTCCTTCTGGGAAGCTTCTTTGCAATTGAATGCTTTGCACCTTCACCATCAATTGGTGCAATGGTGTTTCCTCCAGTATCACCATCATTTGGAGGATTCGGTCCTTCATGAGTAGCTTCTTCCCTTGCCCTTAAGTTGTCAATCAATTGACATACTTTGAGAATTTTCAACAAGCTACAGTACTCTATCGATTGAGCCTGTAACTGCTCACTTGTAGATGCTTCATTAGTTTCCATCTTTACCTTCTTCTTGCAAGGATTTCCTTTACTTTGAGAAAAGCAAAGAGACCTACTCTGATACTACTGTTATAATATCTGAGGTACACGCTCGACTTTCTTATATACTTAAAATATATATGGTGAATATTATGCCGCCGCAGAGAGAGAATAGATGAGACAAAAGAAAGATATATATAGAGAGAGAGATAGAGAAATTGACAACACACTAGGGATTGGAAGATGGGCCAATACCCCCCCTTGTGGAGTTATATTATTGACAAGGAGCAAGCTCCTCCATTACACATAAACCAATTCTTACTTGTAGATCTTGGAGACAAGATCACGGTTCCTTGTACGACCAGCTAACACTTGCACAACTTGGAAGTTAGCACCTTTTGATCCTTCTTGAGTCTTCTTCTCTCCTACACAATATGTATAGGGCTCTCCTCTTGGCACTTGATTTCAACAGAGCTTTCGTAGCACTTGCACCTTCTCTTCTTCTCTTGGAACTTGATTTCAGCAGAGCTTCCACATCACTTGCACCTTCTCTTCTCCTCTTGGATACATGCAAAGTGATGCTTCCTTCACCTCTCTCACACCCAAGGAGAACCTCCTCTTTTATAGGCTTTCAAGAGCTTCTCTTCTTGGAGAGAGACTTGAGTTGATCTTCATGCAAGATGTGGCTGTTCCAGAACCTACTTTGCAACAACACCAATTTTGAGATATCTCTTTGTGTGTTGCTCGAATGAAAAAATGTCCAACACAAAAGTTATAGATCTCGTTGTTTCCGATAACTTTCATAGACTGTTTTTAGAGATCGTCTTTCTATCACAAGATATTTTAAAAATGAATTCACCATGTCTTTTAAAAAAAACACCTTCTCAAACTATACTCTTAACTTGTGGTCCATGCAACCACCTTAAGGAGAGTTCATTAAATTTCATTGGGCCTCAACCTTAAGATTGACTTCCACACAAAAGCTTGTGTCATTTTAGACCTTAGAAAGAGAAAATCACTTCTCTCCTCACTTCCAGAGGATCATATCTCTCGTCTTTCTTAGCGAGAGAATTACCTCTCTCGTTTTTCTTAATGAAAGAAAAGACCTTAAACCTTGACTTGTAAGGGAGAGGATAACCCCAAACGAATGCAATGCTCATTACACACAAGTAAACGTTCTTACGAGTCCCCGGATGCACACATAAATACATATACACAATGCTAATGCGCTTCCTCTTCTTAAAACTTAATCCATCTTCATTTATGTGAAACTCATTGGTTCTTGTGTACACTCTTACACTTGGCAGACACTTCTTTTCCCCTTCATAACTTGTACCACCTATACCAGATATCCTCGTCACAGTGCTCTGATCATCCCATTAAGTGATGCACTAGGAATAGTGGTCTCTAAAATGTCTCATGACCATGCTAAATCATCGTCAACACTTAAAGAAAAGTGAGTCATTAATTTATTGGCATAAATTTATTAAATAGAGAATGCGTAATAAGTAATCAATTTAGTGACATCGTAATCTAGTTAATGCATAAGCTCTTCCATTAAATTGGACTATGCATGCATTTGGTCAATTTTTACTCTCTTATTTGCTTAGTCCTCTATTCTAACTCTCACCTAGCCAACTATCTATTGAGCCTTCATGCAATCCATCGCACTTGTTATTTGACATTACCAACACTATGAGTTTGCGCCCCCCCCCCCCCCCCCCCCCCCCCCAAAAAAAAAAAAAGCTACTCTATGATGATAGTGCCAATCCTATCATGACCTATTCACTGGTAAAGCCTTGCTTTGTGTCCAACAAATCTCCAACTAGTGCATGATCAGTGTTGTTGTCTTTGTTTCCAATAGACATAATTTTTCTTATGTCTATAAAACTCTAACAAAAATGACATTTTATATTTTTTTCTATTGTCATGATCATTCAACTTGGGAGGTCAAAAGATTTACTCATATGAAGGAGTCTCTAACATTGCCACATTGCAATCTTTGGGAATCAATGTTTGTGATTTTCTATTCTTCATTGATCCAATAGCACTATTTGGAGCTAGTTGGCAATCATTTTTTTTCTTACTAGAATATGCGATCTCAAAGATATTGCCTACACATGCATATGGCTTGATAAGATTGACGTGTAACCTCAATTGCTTTTAAAAACTCTACTCATAGTGTAACAAAGCAATGCATATGCATACAATTGACTCAATCCAAAAGATGTGATATATGTATCAAAAACTTAATCAAAAGAATATGACAATAACTCTAGTTTGAAAAACTCCACATCATAGGAAGACAACACAATTCACCATTCGACAAGATTAGTTTCCTAGATCTGAGTTGATTTACATCAAGAAAATGTCATGCTCTTAGCTTATGTGATGCTCCCAAGGCTTGGTATTTGATGCCTAGATGCTTTGGGGATGTTTGCCCAATGTTTTGAGATGCTTTGGGACTTGGTTTGAGCTTACATAGCTCAATTTATGAAGGGATTTACTGCTCTACATTGTTTGGGTAGCAAGGTTTTATTAGGGACAACTTATGCATAATGCTCTTTGTTGACATTCAGGTGTCTTGTTGGATGTATTGATGCTTGGTCATCATAGTTTATGCTCGGATATGCTATTTGAGAGCTATTGAGCATTGATTTGGATGTGGATACTTTGTTATTGGTTGGGATTTATGCTACCTTGGTTGGGATGTTATTTTACCTCCAGTTTGGTTATGCCTATTGGTTTCAGGCTATGTCTTTGGGATATGCAATGAAGTATTGACCTTCGAGATATGACATCGAGCTTGTCTTTGGTTTCGGATCTTCATTTGAGATTGAGCTTGGCTTTGGAATGCATTTGATGCTCCATCTTGGATGTACATATGGCATGTATGCTACGTATGTCTGACTGATCTTGACATGCTTGGCCTATGCTACTATTACATACTAGTTATATTGTTTGGAGCCGATTGCTACTAGTGCCTTGACTTGGCTTGCATCTGGCTTCCCAAAACTTACTTGGGATATTTCTTGGCTTGCTAGAGTTGTATTTGGGATACAGTTGATGTCTATGGATGCTCTAATTGGAGGCTACAAAGCTTATATACTCATGATGTCTTATTGATTTCTGGTCTTATTGATATCTGGCCTATATACAGCTTTTGTGCCAGTGGGAGCATCGTTGAATGTTTGACAGACATTGAGTGGTGGTTTATGCTATTGAGCTTTGAGTCTTCTGAGACTGGGATCACTTGAATGTTGCATGGTTGATATCCCGTGGTCCGCATACATGTACTTGGGCTAATTTGGGCTTTGCACTCCCTGAGCATACACCTCTTGGGCTAATTTGGGCTTTGCACTCCCTGAGCATACACCTCTTTGTGTCAGGTCTTGCCAGTGTTGTGTACACTTTTCCCTATTACACAAAGGGTGTGCCGAATTATAGAGGATTCGTTTGACATGTTTGGGTGTTTGCTCGATGTCCATATGATTGTCATATGCTGATTTATGCCCGCTTGATGCTGGTTATGCTTTAGTAGTCAGTGGTTGACTTGGTGCATTGATTTTTCCTATTGTTTGCTCTCATTGTACTTGGCTGTAATTTATTATAGCAAGCAGTTATGCATGGACTGATGTGGAATTTTCATGCTAAATCATCTTGATTTTATGTACTTTTGATAGTACTTGGTGGGTGGCATCATTAGCTATCAGATTTTGTGGTCATTCAGCCTTGCTTTTGGTGGTATTTTAGCTGTTTACAACAGAAAATAACAATCAGTTTTGAATAGTTTGCAATGTTTTGGACTGCATTATGGATTCTTCTTCCACTAACAATGCTTTCTTCAACATCATTAAGCTTGATGGTACGAATTATGCCTATTGAAAGAGCCAAGTTTGGGAGGTATTGGTGCATAAATTGTAGATAAAGCCACTAAGGATGCATGGTGAGCAGCTTGAAACTATGACTGATGACAAATGGGATGATCTTGATGAGTTATGAAAGTCCACCCTCATCTTGTCTCTCACTGAACATGTGTATTACAATGTGGTTGAGAAAGCACAAAGTGCTTGGCAGCTTTGGGATAAAATTAAGAATCTCTATGACAAGAAAAGTTCAGTAAGTCATATGTATTGATGACTGAAGCAGCTTATGGACCTGCGCACGAAGGAGAATATGACAATGTCTACTCATTTGAGCTAGTTCCATGCTATTCTCAAGAACTTGACTTTGCAGGGTATTATCTTTGATGATGAGGTTACTCCATTGTTTTTGCTTGGGACTCTAAGTGAGTCATGGGATGTATTGTGCACTGTCTTATGTGCTCCTACTACTATTTTGAACTTGCCTGATGTAGAGAGTGCTCTTCTACAGGAAGAGATCAACTGTAAGAACTTGACTGCCTCTTGTGTGTCACATGCTTTGATTGTTAGAGGCAGAGATGATAATCGCAGGAATGACCATGGGAATGACCGTGGTAGAGACTTGCAAAAGTCTATGTCTAAGTTGCGTGGTAAGTCACGTAGCAAGTCTCGTGGGAGAAATGCTAATGTGATATGTCATCATTGCGACAAGAAGGATCATATACTCCCACAGTGTCATGAGTTGCGTAATGAGAAGCACAAAGAGAAGGGGAAAGACAAAGTACAGGAAAAGTCCTCTGATCGTCGTAGCATTATGCCCGCAAAATCTAGTGTGAAAATTGAAGAGATAAATGTCATGCAGACTAATGACTCTGATGGGGAGTACATACTTGCAGCTAGTTCTTATGATACTATGTCGTTGATTGATGGTCACTTTATGTATGCACAGTGCTGGCTTTTGGATTCTAGTGCTTCATTTCATGTTACACCATGCTGTGAGTGGTTCCACTCCTACCACACTATCTCTAGTTCGGTTCGCTTGGGTGATGTCAGATCACTTGCTATTGTTGGCATTGGGGATGTATGACTACAGTTCTCAATTGATAGTACTTTTCTATTATAGGACGTACATCATGTACCTATGCTTACACGCAATCTTATGTCTGCAAGGCAGCTTGATAATGCTGGAAGCCTCTATCCTCTTGTAGTTGATGGGTCCTTTGTTGACCATGTTTTGTCAGTGGATTCCATCCCACACATATCTCTTTGCATGCCTGTTTGGGCCATATGTCCTTGAAGGGAATGAAAATGCTTTCTGGTTTGCAATACTTGCCGCCCCTTGACTACGCATGTTTTGATTCATGTGAGCATTGTCTTTATGGCAGACAGACTAGGAATACACATAAGAAGTCTGGTAGGATATGCATGAGTGAGCCCCTGGCATTAGTACATTCGAATGTTTGTGGGCCCATGCCCTATCAATCTATGGGTGGTGCAAAGTATTTTGTGACATTCATTGACGATTTTTCACGTAAGGTCTGGGCTTGCCCCATTAAGCTTAAGTCAGATGTCTGTATTTCAGAGATGACTTCACATCCCAGGTTTCCAATGACTTTCTCGTGGTTTGTTTGAGAACTTGCTCAGAACACCAATAGCAAAGTTGATATTTGTCCTGGTGTTACACAAGTAGATGAGGTTGTCAACCAAACTTTTCTACCTCCCAATGTTTGTTACTGTTTATGTATCCTCAATGGATAATTTCACATTATTCTCCATAGGTGTAGCTATCTCTTTACACTCAATCATGCCAAATGCTTTTAAGATCCTCCCCCCCCCCCCCCCCCCCCCCCCCCCCCCCCCCCATGCATAATTCTTTTGAGGGATGAAGATTTTGCTAGGCACTTTCCAAACTTCAATCCCCAAACAATAGTGTAACAAGCCCAAGCCTATCATTTCAAACTCAGATCTCAAATCCTTTTGAGTCTAATGGATCATATCTTCATAGTCACCTGCAATAATGAGGTCATCCACATATAGGATAATCATTATACATTTTCACCATCCCTATAAACATACAAGTTAACATCTGAGGTAGATCTTTTGAAATTTAAACCTAGAAAGAATGTATCTATCCATTGATACCATGCTCTAGGGGCTTGTTTCAGCCCATACAATGCCTTCTTCAGTTTACAAACTTTGTTCTTAGAATGGGGGGCCTCAAACCCTAGTGGCTAAGTCACATACACATCCTCCTCGAGGTCACCATTTAGAAACATTGATTTAACATCCATTTGGTAAAGTGGCCACTTCTTATGAGTAGCCATTGCAAGTATTGTGTGAATAGTGGTCATTCTAGTAGTTGGAGTAAATGATTCTTGAAAATCAAATCCTTCAACCTATGAAAATCTATGTGCAACTAATCTGGCTTTTACTTTTCTAAGCTACGATCAGCCTTGTACTTTACTTTCCAAACCCACTTGGTGTCAATAGTCTTTCTCTTTTCTGGATGATCCACTTGCTCCCAAGTGTCATTCTTCATTATGATGTCATATTCAGCTTTCCTGCAGCTGCTCTCCATGTCAAATCGACAAGTACTTCTTCAAAGTCTGCTAGCTCCTTTACTTCTCTCATAATCTCAACCATCAAGGCCATATTGGCTATGTGAGCAAAAGCCTTTATTTTTCTCCTCTATCCTCAAAGACCTCCCTAGTCCATTTTCCTTTTCCTCAATGGTGGTAGACATAGGAATATAGTGATCATAGAGTTGCTTCACCCATCATGACAATGGCTTTTCCAGTGGCGTGATTGCAAGTTGGTGAACTTTTTCTTCATCATTCGAAGATGATGCTTCCTCCTTCTTTTTAGAGTAGGTATAGCTCTTGAGATAAGTTCATAATAGACTACTTCTTTGTTGGATGATAAAGTGGAAGAACTTATAATCTTCTCCTCCACTATAGGTGGCTACTCCTTGAACACCACATTATGGTTCACGATGATCTTCTTTGTCTCTTAGCCATACAATTTGTAAGCCTTTTGCTCATCATTATAACCCAAAAAGATACATTTTGTGCTTTTTGAATTTAACTTGTTTTTCTTATCCTTTGGAATATGTGCATAACATTTACATCCAAAAGTTTTAAAAATGTGAGATAGATGGTTTTTTACTAGAATAGGTCTTGTGTGGAGTTTTGCCCTTAAGAGCCTTTTTATAATGTAAGAAGTTGGGAATAGTTAGGATGTTAATAATATGCCATGTCACGCAGACATTGGTATATAAGGAGAGAAGTTGTAAATTTTCACATCTTTTGACAAATCAATACATTTACAATCTTTCTCTCCCTTCTTGCTCTAAGCTTCCATGGCTTCTTCATCTTTCCTGTCTTTCTCTCTCCTCGTCACTCTTATTCTCTCTCTCCCTGCAGTCTTTCTCTCTCCTCTACAGTATTTCTCTCTCCTCTTTCTCTCTCCTTGGTTCTCTCTTTGACATATAACTCCGATTGAGAATGTAGGGTGCAATATTAACAACTTCTAACCGAAACTAGTTAGGCAATCACTTGCCCTTAAGCATGTATCTTGCCATTTTCACAATAGTGTGATTTTGATATTCAATAATGCCATTCTATTGAGGTGTATGAGGCATTATCAATTGATGCTTAATCCCTTTGCTCTTGCAAAAGTCTTCAAACTCTTTTGAGTGGAACTCACCACTAGCATCTATTTTAAAATTCTTTACACTTTGCCCTATTTCATTCTTAATAAATTTTAGCCATGCTTTTAACTTACCAAAAGCTTGAGTCTTATCACGAAAGAAGTACACCCACATCTTCCTATTGTAGTCATCGACAATCGACATAATATAAGAAGATCCTCTCAAGGATTTTGTAGGAATTTTATTGCACAAGTCAGCATGCACCAACTCTAGAGGAGCCTTTGCTCTGTACTTGCTTTCTTGTAGAAATGCCTTTCTCTATTGTTTGCACATCATACAAGCCTCCCATGGTTTCTTCATTTTAGTTACTGCAAGTAGGTGAGAAACCATATCTTGCTTCTACGTCTCCTTTAACATTGCAAAACCAATGCAACCAAATCTTTCATGCCAAAGTTGACTTGTGTCTACACTGGAATCGGCTGTAAGAGTACTTAGCTCATGGCCAAGATCCATTATAGAAGCAATTAATAGCAAATTTCTCTGAGCCTCTAGAACATACAACACATTTGAAAGTTTATTGAGTTCACCATTTGTAGTAACAAAGAAAATAGTACATGTGCCCTTAGCAATGCATTTTGCATCATTCCCAACCATCACATTGAGGGATTCTTGTAGAGGCTTCATAGAACTATATAGACCTTTCTTATTGGCTATGTGACAGTAGGCAACACTATCCAATACCCATGAGTCAGTGTTTGATATTTCTTATGCTGAGGAACGCACTTCCTTAATGGTCACCATGAATAACTCCAACTCCAACTCAACCGTATTGGCTCTCTCAATTTCTTTAGTCTTCACAGTGCCATTCTTTTCATCTACATTCTTGACATAAAAATCTACAATTGACGTTCTTTCTTTTTACAATAGAAGCACTCTCCTTGAAAATTTTTCTTACCACCTTTCTTCTTTTTGTCACCATTGGTAGAGGAACCACCTTTTCCTTTTGTATTAGCGAAAATGCAACATCTCCACTACTGCTACATTCTTGGGCTTTAAGCCTCAACTCCTCCTCCATTATAATTATAGTGTACAAATTTCCTCAAACATCAAAGATTGGGTTAGGGCAATTACCAATCCATCAAAATTTGGTGCACAAATCCAAAGACACCTCTGAGCAAGCTCCTCACTAGTCTTTTGTATCCCAACGCTAGCCATCTGGTCATGCAGATTTTTTATCCGAGTGATGAATGCTTCAGCTATCTCTCCTTTAATAAGATTCTCTATTGCTAGTTGATTCTCCAAGTTCTGAATCATTGTTTGATTTTTCGTTTTATACTGTCTTCTTAGTATATTCTATGCCTCTGATGCCTTGGTTGTATGCTACATCAAGATTAAAACATTGTCAAAACAGCTTGTAACTGAGGCACACATTGTATCTATGTTCCCTTGTTTCCAAGCTTGTAGAGAATTTGCATTTGGAGGAATCATAACACTCAAATTTGATGGTCGGGGGTGGTTGTGGTTATGGGTCAGTCCCTAGCATTCTCTTTAGAAGCTCATAAGAATCAAGGATAGTTGTGCTTTTAAACTTCCACAAATTATAATTTGTATCATCTAACTTTTCTTTGCTGAAGGTTGGTGGACGAATCCTCAGTGTTTGAATTGTCGATACAACAATAGCACCACTTGATGCACCAACATGGCTATTTGATGCATTAGACAATATTTCTCCTTTTTGCTATTGAAGCCCTTGCCTCTTGTGTACTCTCTTTACTCCTCAAAGTCCCCTAGGCTCTGATACCATGTAGAAATTACACGGTAGCATAGTAGACAGAATCTGAGCAAGGAGCAGAGAACACAAAACAAATTTCAATAAAGACTCCTTTAATTTCAAATAAACTGATGCATAGATGGCTCTATCCACCCGTGTGCTTCCACTGTGAAGCTTAGATAGCGATCCAAACAAATGATAGATGCAGAGCTTAAGGGTAGCTGAAAAAACTCTAACTAGGTAAAAGGTAAATTGACAATAGCTTTATAGGGGTCTTCCTTTTATAGCCCGTGAAAGTAGTCTGATCTGTGTGTCCAACCATACTATGAATCTTTCCTAGTCATCTAGGGAATATTCTAGAGAATATTCTCTTTATCGTACCGAGGGCATTGTCGACAAATCCCTATTAGAGGGGCCACTGGCCCCCTTGAGAATCCCTAGCTAGGAACCACTTCCATGGCTCCTAGACCCCAAAATGAGGGTCCTTGATAACTCCCATATCCAACAACTCGATGTATTGTGCTTTGAGTTACTATTACCAATATAACTATTGTATCTAACCCAAAATCTAGATCTACAAAGGTCACCTTTTTACTATTCGGTCACATAAACCTCATCTGATACATAAGTTAGGACACACCCAATGTCCGTGCTCACACATGTCTCCTCATAATGGGGGCCTTACAACTTAGAGCGCCATGGATCATTGGTGTCACCTTACGAGGGTGGAGCATTGAGCATATTGAACAATCCTAACTATGTCCTTTGCAAAATTGGCCAATGTCGCAAGACTAGGGCTATCATGTATATTTCTACCACATGAATCCACATGCAAAATCCAAGCTTACCTCATTGTTTAGAAGTGGTCCTTAATATACCATATGGTATAAAATAACACACTCCTTGAAGGATTTTGGCATTAAGACTCTCAAATGAACCTTCTCCCTATGATAACATTTATGCAGCCAGACTATCAACCATTATGGATAGATAAAATCATCATCGCAAAGATAATTGGGATCCTATCCAACTTGGCTTAACCTGTATTTCGATTCGAAGTCATACTTTGTAAAACAAAACCTTGTTTGAATTGGTAGCACTACTCATGGTGTTGACCATCTCCTTGTAGAAAAATATACATAAAATCAATTAAATATACAATTAGACAACAAATTGAAAATCTTGCAAAAGAGTGAAAACTTCATTTTCTAGTGTGTGCAACACTTTAGTGGTTCTCCAATGGTAAACCATTTTAAAGTGATATTCAACCACTTTTTAGCTTCTCCAGCACTCAATTATCATATATGTAACTACTAGATGTGTACTAGTGAAGGAACAATTTTAAGGTGATGGAGCACTAATTTTCAAGTGGTAAAGCACTTTAGTTGAACTTTAAAGTGCTCCATTACATTGCAATAATGATTGTAAACCACTTTGGAATGCTTCTACACAACTTTTAAGTAGGGAACAAAACCACAAAGCATTTAATTGGTGCAACAAGAATCTACACAACTTGCAAAAATGTCAAAACTCCAAACTAGAATAGAACAAAATTAACTAAGTCAAGTACCGTTTTATTTCAGATTGAGAGTGGTTGAAACAACTTTCAAGTAATCAATATTCATTTTTTGTCAGTATTTTACCAAAAAATATGGAAATTCACCAAAGATTGGTTAGAAATCACTTTAAACTAAAGAAACCTCACTTTTTTCCATTCAAGTAGAGGTTGCACAACACTTTCAAATAGTTTTACTCTACTTTATATAGGTGATTACCACAAAAAGTGGGGTATCACCATGCAAAAGTGAAAATGCAAGTTCTATAACATCATTTCTAAAGTGGAGATACAATGGAGTACCACTTTTGAAGTGGCAAATTAGTTTAATTAAACTTTCAAGTATTCCACCACATTGTAATAGTGGTTATAAACCACTTTTGGAATGCTTCTACACCACTTTAAAGTGGGGAAGGAAAGCTCTAAAGAATTTATTTGGTGTAGCATGAATGCAAAGTGATATTGCACTACTTTCAAAAATACTAGAACTTCGAACTAGGATAGAACGGCATTAACAAAATCAAGCACCACTTTATTTCAAATTGGAAGTGGTTGAAACAACTTTCAAGTGGTTAAAGTCTACTTTTTATTCGCATTTTAACAAAGAAGTGAATATTCACCATAAAGGACTAGTTTTGGACCACTTTAAACTTGAGAAACATCACTTTTTTCCATTCAATCAAAGGTCTCACAATAATTTTAAATGGTATTACTCCATTCATATTGGTGATCACAACAAAAAAGTGGAGTATCACCATGTGAAAGTGGAGTGCAGGTATATAACACCATTTTTGGAGTGGAGTACCAAATAAGGTGGCGAAAGATAGCTTTTTAGTGCTACTTACATCTGTATAGTAGTTTGTACCATATTTTTAGTGGCCTCAAACACTTTTTTGTCTTTTGTACCACTTTATGTCAACCACTACTCATTAGTAAAAAACATTTAGTAGTCATCATCACCACTTTTTTGTGGTAGGCACCACTTCTTGATGTGGTTGCTACCACTTCTACAATAACATCTAAGTGATGTTCATCACATTTTATAGATGTGCATCACTAAAAAATGGTATACTTCACTTTATAAAAGTAGTGGGTAGCACTTTTTAGTGAGCAGACATCACTTTTTTATGGTGTGTATTACTTTTATTGTTGCACACCACTTTTTAGTGATAAAAACCACTAAAAAGTCGTAAGACACCATCAAAAAGTGGTTGCTCAATACCTTTGAGTGGTAGACACCACTTTTTGATGGGCACCACTTTCTATTACTACGTACTATTTTGTAGTGGTAGAAACCACTTAAAAGTTACAAGACACCATCAAGAAGCAATTGCTCACTACTTTTTAGTGGTAGATGTCAGTTTTTATGGTGAGTATCACTTTTTAATTATTGGAGCATACAATTTTTTAGTAGTGAGAACCACTTTTGCATGGTGTCAACTACTTTTTCATGGTGTTCTATTACTTTTTCGTGTTGTACTACCACTTTTCAATAGTCAAACCAATTTTTCCTAGATCACTTTTGAATGGTGGATACCAATTTCCATTGGTATTCTACAACTTTGCACTATACAATACCATTGATTGGACATGAAGAACCACTTTAGAGTGCTCTTATAGGCAAGATTTGTAAGTATCCAAAATATATATTTTGGATAACATTTTCTATATACATAATAAGACAAAATTTATATGTGTGCATATATATTCTATGGTCTTGTGAGAGCTCTCGTTCAACTACCAAGACACACCCATAGACTGCTTATTGTTTCAAGCATTTCAAGCATTTCAAGCCAAGTGCAATGGCTACCTCTCACATAGCCATGCACACTCTCACACCTACAAGAGTAATGAGCTTACCTTCATGCCCGATCAAGCTACCTCCTCCCATGACCTCTTCAATAGCTCCACGATCCAAGGTGTAAGCTCAAGCAAGCTCAATCCTCAAGCTCTAAGCTCCAAGCTCCACTGTCACACGAGAGACAAGAGAAGAGAAGAGAAGAGAAGAAGAAGAGAGGAGAAGATGGAGAGCTTCTCCACCATGGTCCCTCACCCTCACATACTCACTCCCTCACACTCCCTCTCTCAAGCACAAGCACAAGCACAAGTAAGAAGAAGAAGAAGAAGAAGAAGAGAAGAGCTAGTTTTGGCTACACACAAGAATGAGCTTCTTCATTCACTTTTTGCTTTTTATACATGCCCTGCTCCTCTTGGGTGCCCATCCCTTTTTTAAATGACTGGCCATTTTAGCCTATATCATCTTTTCCTATTCCCTTCCTATTTATATTGTTCCTTTACCCATGCCCATCTACATTTACATATTGCATAGGAGGGAGCCTAGCACTCTTTTACAAAGATTTAGGGTGTGCTTTTATATTTAAAATTTGCATTTCTCCTTTTGCACTTGCCTTGGACTTTTAATTTTTCTTCTTGTGCTTTTAGCCCTTTTGCTTTTGCTTTTCCATTAGGGTTTCCTTTTTCCGCTTTGTCTTGAATCTTTTATATTTTCTTTTACTTTCTTTGAATTGGGGTTAACATTACCATCTCCTAGCGGAGTGCCAGTCCCATGGCACTTGTTGGTGAGGGATCGGGTGGTTGAAGGTTTGCCCTATGGATCGATTATGGGTCTTTGGGGAGATTGGCCATGGAGAAGCATCATAACAAAATAGATGAGAGGTTGTGGAAGTTGAGGATAGATTGAGTGGGTGATGGGGACATTCAATATCAGTGGTTGATCATGGGTTGTCGAATGCACCTCAAAAGGAAAAAAAAAAGTGCACTACCTAGGGTATGTCTACTTCATCGTACAATGCATGGTGTCTGTGCCAATGGAACTGGGAGTTGGGTCGAGTGGTGTTGTCCCACACTTGAGGACCTAGTTAGTGTACAAGGGGAGGTGATGTGGGTGTGACTTAGGGAGACAGGTCTAATCGTAGGCAAGTGTATAAACTCCCTAGGTGTGTCTTGCCCTTAATGTGCCCTAAGTGTGAAGTGGGGGAAGGGGCTAGGGATATAATTGTCCCTAGGTGCAGTTTTGGTGGCACTTTGATGGTATATGAGAATTCGATTTCTTGCTTTTCTTATGTTTCGTTATTTGTACTTTCTTTGCCCTCTTTCTCCATTTTTCTCTTCTCTTTTTTTCTTTACTTTTTTTGACATTTAATACATTGAGAGGGAGCATGCTAGACATCATCCCTACACTCTTCAGGAGCTACACTATGAGAGGGCCTAAGGGACTCGGTAAGCAAGGTCATGCTCTGCAAATAGCCTTTTATGTTAATGCATACATTTAGGGGTGTTATCAGTAGGAAGGGATGGTTGCACTTGGTGAAGGGGATATCATTCATATCTTCGAGGATGGCCATACAAAAGAAAGGCAAGAGTGTGGCCCTCATCATAAGATGGGCCATCGCACACTATCAATTCTTACATTTAGATGAAAAAAAGAGCGGCGGTAGTTGGGCCTCTTATGCCAACCTGGGATTTTTCTTGAGAAAAATCCTAACTACCCTAAGATGATTACATGTAGCAATAAAGGCAAGGTCAGGGCAGGATGAAAACTCGAGTGTCAAGGAAATGTGTGATGGATGGGTGGATGTCTTGCTTGGTGAAGATTAGGTACTCTAGACTCCCTACATTCACATTGTAGATCCTTGGGAAATCATACATGCCATGCACACCATGGATATGGCATTTTAGATGGGATCATTGCACTTGTCTGGTATGGTGCTATAGAAGACCATCCAAGCATCAAGGTTGGAGTCCCATACACATCACTACCATTTTGATTGGCCTTCATATCCGCTAATGGTCTTTGGAATCTCCCAAACCTTGTCTTGCCAATAGTCCATGGGCTCTCTTTGCCACCTAGTAGGGTGTCTTGCTCATTCCTCTGTCAATTTGTTTCCTAGTCTTTGGGCAGGCGTGATCACTTGCTCCACCACTCTTATAGACAAGACCATGTCTAAAGAGTGAGGGTATTGGAAGGAGAAGTCGAATGGTTGGTGTTTGTTTTCCCACTGCTCCTAGATTGTAATAACCCCCCCTAAATGATTAAAATTATTTCAAAAATTTTTACTCCCCCTGTCGATGCCGCCAACTAGCGGGAGGGAGGGGAAGTAGAAGACAACGATGATGATGGAGATGATGAAGATGACGATGAGGAGGGGCACATGTGTGCTACCTCCCTCCCCCTCCCCCACTATCCTTTGCCCCCTAGCTTGCAACCTCAACCTGCATGGCAGCGGCCCAAATTTGATTGCCTAGGTGGAGGGTGGGGAGAAGGCCACCATACCACTCCTCCTCCCTATAAAGAACGCCCTTGGGATGAAGGCGATCCCCACCTCCCTATCAGGCTAGGGGGGGGAGAGAGAGAGAGAGAGAGAGAGAGAGAGAGAGAGAGAGAGACTCTGAGAGAGAGGGAGGGAGAGGAAACTTCTACAAGTTTCCATGTCCCGCTTGAGAGGGGTTCCCACGCACTAACATTCGCAAGGAGCAAGCCCACTACCAAGGACGCATGTGCAAGGAGCAGATTCAAGTTACCTTGGTCGAAGATTGTTCGACTCTTCATCCTTAGCAATAAATGTATCCCAAGATGGCTCCCAAGTGAAAATTACCTCGCGTTGATGGAAAACCTGCAAACACCAAAGGAATCAAGGCAGTATGACAAACAACTCCAATTTGGGTGTAGATAATACATCCTTGAATAATCATGTGCTATCGATAATTATTCCTACATAGCGAATAGTGGATAAAGGAATTAGATTCCACTTATAAAAGATCATACTTCCTTGCATCGAAATGGTCTTACATTGAAATGGTCCATTGAAATGATCATGTTTTATTGCATGGAATTGAATAAATTGGTGACGAAATTAGAGTTATTTTGGCAGAAGAGGTACCTGTAATTCATATGCCATTCTCACTCATAAAATCACACAACAAGCAATGCTTTCTTGAAGCCGCACACGAAGAGTGGATATATGTGTTAAGTAAACTCATGGGAAGAGTTAAAAATCTTTGTCTTTGACTCATGAAGTTGCACTCCTAGGTATATGTTATACCTTTTGGTTGTAAGATGCATCTTTAGAAGAATTCTAAAATTGATTTATTATAAGGGATGGCATCTGGAGGCATGTTTAGAAGATAGCTTGCATCTCCATATTAAGAATGAAGGAACGTGCATTACATAGAAAGCATTTTCTCTTGAGGGTGTTAAAACTTGCATCCTGATTTTTCTCGATATTGTAGATATAATTTTGATTGTACTATGCATAAGATGTGGTCTTCATCATAATTTGTACTGAAGCTAGCTTATAAAAGGAAAATTTGCTAGGACTTTCTTTCGACAGTAATAAACTAAGAATTCAACCATATGGTAGATCAAAAAATGTTACAAAGTCAAGTTGGTTTTAGTCGAGCCAACATTAGCAAGAAGATCAAACCTTGTCATCAATTGTTTACCTGATTCAAGAATCCCTCTAGAAAAACGTTTTGGGCATGATACCACTTGAATTGACACATCAAACCTCAAAGAAAGGACCCTCTCCACTAGTCAAATAATGTACCTAAAGCTTGAAATGGAACAAGAGATAATTAAAATGAACTAGGTTACCCCTTACTCCTTGCAAGAGGATTGAGCAAATGATTTCCATCATGGAACCCTAGAGGGAAGAAGCTCTTAACGGAACCCGGAGCGGCATTGAAATTCATAATAGAATCTCAAGAGGGTGGAGCCACCCTCAAATAGTCCTTGAGAATATTAGATTGGATTATCTAAGATCTTGCCAAAAACCCAACCCATGAGCTATAGAATCTAGGAAAAATTTACCAACCAGAAACTAATGGGTATTGCTAATTCTATGCAGGACCAATTGCATAAATTCAATTACGATTCCTTTCTTCTTATAGTAGAAGCACTCTCATTGAATTTTTTTTTCACCCTTCTTATTTTCATCAGCATTAGTAGAGGAACCACCTTTGCCTTTTATATTGGCAGAGAATGCAACATCTCCACTATTGCCATTTTCTTGGGTGCAAATCCTCCTCCATTAGTAGTTCACAAAATTCCTCAAATTTCAAAGCTTGGGGTCTCATCGAAGTGTTTAGGAAAATTACTAATCCATCAAAATTTGGTGGAAAAATCTGAAGACATCTCTAAGCTAACTCCTTAGTACTCTTTTATATCCCATTATCAGCCTTTTAGTCACATCAATTCTTGATCTGAGTGATGAATGCTCCAACTGCCTCTCCTTAAGAAAACCTCTCTTGCTAGTTGATTCTCCAAGTTCTAAATCCTTGTTTGATTTCTCCTTTCATATTAACTTCTCAACATGTTCCAAGCCTCTTTTGCCTTAGTTCTATGCTAAATCAAGGTCAAGACAACTTGTAACTAGGACACACAATGCATCTATGTTCCTTCATTTCCAACCTCATAGAAGATCTGCATTTGGAGGAATCATAATACTCAAATTGAATGGGTTAGCAGTACACACCACCATCTCCAAAAGATCATAAGAATAATAGTTGTAATTTTCAACTTCCAAGAAGGATAGTTTGCACTATTTAACTTGCCTTTGTTGAAGGTTGGTGGACAAGACCTTAGTGCTTGAATGGTTAATATAGCAATACCACTACCTATTGTGCTGGTACCACTACTTGACATCAAATGACATTTCTTCTCTTTGCTATTGAAGCCCTTGCCTCTCACATACTCTTCACTCCTTAGAGCCCTTGGGGTTTGATACAATGTAGAAATTACAAAATATAGTGAGACAAAATATGAGCAAGGAGTAGAGTGTACATAACAAATATGAGAAGAATATAAACTACTTTAATTTCAAATGAATTGATACAAAGATGGCGCTGTCCACTCATGTGCTTTCACTATGAAGCTTAGATGGTTACCTAGATAGATGATAGGTGAAGAGATTAAGGCTAGCTGGAAGAACTTTGAAAAGGTAAAGGATAGATTGATGATGGATTTGGAGAGATCTTCTTTTTATAGCATGGGAAGGTAGTTTAGTTGGCCTATTGGACCATATTACAAATTGTCCTCAGTCAACCAACAAATATTCCAAGGTATATTTCTTTTAGCATTAGAGCCCTTGAACTAGGGGGAAATGGATCCCAAAATATTAGGAGTCCTTGATAACTCCCACGCTCCAAAACTTGATGCATTGTACCTCAAGCAACATAACTACTCTATCTAACCTAAAAGCTAAATCCATAAAGGTCACCTTTTGGCCATCTAATCACATAGACCCTTATCTAACATACAAGTCATGACCCACCAATCTCTGGGCTCACACATGGTTCTCCTCATAATGGGGACCTTACAACTTAGAGCACCATGGATCATTGGTGGCACCTTATGAGGATGGGGCATTGAGCATATCTAAAAAGAAATTGACAAAAGTATGCCATTTCCTCCATCGATGCTTTAGTTAATCTTGTTTGGGGGAGGGTATCAATTTCCAAATTATCAACTTGGCCTAATGGTTTATTTGCTATCTTTTTTGGCATCCACATTTGCTTTGTCTAACAATGCATCCTCTACACCTGTATCTTCTTCTTAATCTTCCTTATTCTTGATTTCTTCATTGAGCTCTTTCTTCTACTTTATGGGTGGATGTGGGATGACCTCTAACCTTCTATCGTAGTCAAATTTGCATTTATTTTCTTACTCTAATCAAATTTATGTTGCGAGACGGACTTGGGAAACCTTAGGCGACAACCCTGGAACATTCCATGGGAGTATCGAGCAACAACGCTTAGACTCGTTTCTCGATGGACCACTAAAACGTGCTTGGATAGCTAATAGGTAGGCATGTTACATAATGATTACCCAGAAGCCCTTCTTCAGTAGGATAAGTTTTATCTTTGCCAAGTGTGAAACCCAATTCCCTTGAAGTGGTAGGATGTTGAGTTTTTGCCCATGTTGAGTGGCTGGAGCAGAAGTAAATCAGCACCAAAATTCTCAAATTTAGACCAACAATGAGCTAATTATGTCAAAGGACACAAGTACCAAGAGGCACTAGATGAGTGTCAATAGACACTATGCTTCTTCAAGCGTGGATCTCCTTGAGTTGAGCTTGAGTCCTCCAAATCTTCCCCTCCTTCTTGATTTGATATGAAAATGTTTATAGAACTTCAATGACTTGGCGTGAGCCAAATGGGGTAACGGATTGAAGTGGTAAAGGAGCTTGTGGCAAAAAATGGTTATGGAGTCTTCTACTAGGGTTTAGTAGACAGTCTAGCTTTTTCTTTCCTACAACATGTAGAGTGGACCATTCAAGTTGAGATTCAAGTGGAAGGTAGTCTATATAGTGGACCTTGATTGACCTATAGTCATAGGATAAATGGAAAATTTTTCATGCAGCATCAATCGTACAACTTGGTGACAACACAAATTAGCTAGCAACCACAAATTTGTACAATGTTGAGCTAAATGGTCATCAATGTCCTAGTTTTAGGTGACAACAAGGAGTAGCTTGAGCAAAGGAGGAGGTCCATAGAAGAAATCATGAGCTAATAATGGTTATTTCAAGAGATCTAGGAGCTCCAAGCAAACACAATGTGCCATAAGCTATGGCAACTCATAGGCCATAATCCCCTAAAATGGCATGAATCAAGTTCTAACCTAATAATACCTAAAGGTCGAATGATGGTAAAATCTTGCGAGAAGCCTCCCAGTTCTCTGGGACCACCCTGCCGTAGGACGGACCCGTCGAGGGTTCCACCCACCTGCTTCCCTTAATAGCTTTAGTTTTCTAATTAGGTCCTACCACATTTATGTGTGACACTTAAAGTCAGCTTCATTAATTAAGCCTTTGAGGGAACAAGGTTCATTCACATAACTTATAGCATAAACACGAAAACATAGCAAGAAATCTATTGACAAACAAGTTCAAAGAAGTTCCTTAACTTATCTTCAAGTTAATCTTTGTCTCCTGCCCGTATAGGAGAAATTATGGATCCCTTCTGTCCAACATAAATATCTCTTCTTCCCTACAGAAGTAACTGGTCCAAATCTCATGGCACCACAAATTCAATGCTTTATCTAGAATAGGATCTCCCAACATACCCAGACGTTGGGGGCCACGGAGGTCTTCAACTCCATTCTAGACCTAGCAAGGGGTGTACAGAGCTCCAACTAACCCGCAAGTTGTCTAGGAGAAAAACATCATTCCCGTGGTTGGCCTTTTCACCACTCGACCTTCGGCCCATGAATCTCGAGCAGTGCCCTCTTTGGGTTAATCCGTGGTGCAATCATGGATGTGATCCACCCGTGCAAAATATCCTTATGTAATTAAATCCTTTAAGAATCAAGGACAAACAAGGCATTCAGCCCTCATATAATTTTCTAGGAAAACATTCCTTTATCCCCATGGCAACTTGTCATCACAGACCCTTGCCATGCATTTATTATAAATCACAAGCACTTGGAACATCATCAAACAACAACTAACAACCAGTTGAATGTAAAAGCATTTAGGATGTTGTTCGATCAACCAACAAAACCAATTGCATTCTTTCCAAACAATGCAAGAATAGACGATATAACATTTCCATCATATATCTGCTCTCCCCCTTGGGATCTAAGAGCAATACTATGCAAAAATGTTTCTTAACACTTCCTTCCTTCGGCTAGGGCATATGTTAAGGGTTCAAACACTATTCATGATGTAAGTTCTATAGGTCACTTACCTTGATTGATAACCCAATCCTAAATTTGGATTGGCAAAAGTCATCATTATCCGACGGATCTCAAGACATCTTAGTTTTAACCCTTATGATTAATTTATTGTACTAGCGCTTAGTCAAGATGAGGCAAATAGGAAATTATCCTCATATATCAAAACATGTTATAGGCATAATGTATAAATACTTAATAAGGTAAGTGTGAGATGATCTCAAGTAATTAAACTCCAACATGCCTTGCATTGAGCTAGAATCTAGTTCTTCTTAATATTTGGGCTCTTAGGCTAAGTACTTTTGAAGTATCTAAACTAGTACTTTCTATTCATGATTCTTAATGTCATATTCTTTTAGCAATTATGCTATTTATAACCCTTGACTATGCTTTAACCTAGCACTTATATGCACAATCTTTTAATGTCATTCTTTTAATGACTATATCCTTCATAACCCTTAACTAATTCTTCCTTGTAATTGCTCTACCAACAAATAATCCATATGCAACTAGGTGCAATTAACTTTCCTTGATATATGCACTTCGCAAGCTCCATCTTATGAATATGTGAGATGAAATGATCTATACTCATGCATCATAGTATGGGCCTAATGTATCTCATACGAGGATCAAAACAAGCATCTACCAATTTGGAAATACATTACTTACGACCAGAACCCCAGTTGGATTGACAATGATGCCTTTGCCCGAAGCTTCGTTGCTGGTTGTGGGATTGCCATTTGCACGTAATATTCTTCACTTGGGAGCCATTGTCCGCAAGTAGACTCAAGAGATTAAGAAGGTGAATTAGATTCAAGATAGGAGAGTGTAAGAGAAGGGGGTTATGTTGAGGATCGAGATATAGAGGAAATTGTGCAGCCTCTCAAGGTAACTCCTCTCTCTCTCTCTCTCTCTCTCTCTCTCTCTCTCTCTCTCTCTCTCTCTCTCAATCTCTTGAAGGGGTATCCTTCTATCTACCTCTCTCTCGCAGCCTCTCAGGGTCTCCTTATGCTCTTCGTGTGCCTCCCCATGCCTCATATTTATAGTGAATTAGAGGAGAGGGCTTGTGGCTGAGAAGTGGAGCTTTTTGTGGAGGGGGATCTTGGAAAGATAAATGATCTGATGCTCAGATCATAAATCTGATGGTTCCATTGGCTTCGAAAGGGGGTTAAAACACCAAGACACTTGATTAGAAATCTCTTAGTTTACTCATTCTTCTTTTCTCTGTTTGAAGTGTTGTCTACTGCCTGTAGACTGCGATCGCGGCGTGTGCGATTTCGCAAATCCTCTCTTTATTTTTTTTCTTTTTATAAAATCTCCAAAACTAACTAAAATATCACTTGTCTTTTCTTTTAAATGACATCTAGTTCTAGAAATCTCCATGTCTTTTTTTAAAAATAATATCTAAAATATCTAAAATATACTAGTTTTGCCCAAAATCTAATATTTTTGGACCATCCAAACTATACACATTAATATTAGTGATTAATATAGCTCGTAAGTCTCGTTCACATTATAATTTACGTGAAGGGTGGCTACGGTTCTTGTCAATCCGAGAAAAATATCGGATTTATGATTCTCGTACTATTAATGTTAGTTAGTTTTTACCTTAGTTAGTCTTTAGTTAGCAATCTTACGAACTTATTAATTGACTAACTTTCGAACTAACCAGCTAACTTTTATTGTGTGGAAATATTGCATGAATCTATATACTTTTGTCTTAGCATTATGTAATAATTAGAATAATGAAAGAAGCATTGTCTCTTTAACTTAGCTTTAGTAAAAATACAGTTAAAATTAGTTGTTAAAGTAATTTTTGGTGAAGGAAAGGACAATGTGTTTATTGGCAAAGGATGGAGAAAAGGGGGGGAAGAATGGAGGGATCATTAGGATAGCATGTCTTAGGGAAGAAAAAGCCTTACGATTGTAATCATGTGGGGAAGAGGGTCTAGAATAAGCAAGAAAAATGGCCACATATTTTAGGGCTTAATCAGAAGCTTTATTTTAGAATCTCTTCATGGTTGCTAATGGAGAGAGTCTACTTAATGAGCATGTAGAGATTAACTTTATTATTTTAGGAAGATTAAGTTCAATGGATAATGGATATATAATGCTTGATGCACCATTTGCAGACCACCATGAAGCATAAAACATCGTGATAAGAAAATATTGCCATCAAACATTAGATGATGACATGAGGATCGACCTAAAATATGGGTTTCTAGTGGCCAAGGTCTCCTGATGGCATTCTAACATCAGGTTTTGCACATCCTACTTTACGCAGAGACACCCAAGCCAAAGTTGACCCATACTACACTTGTCTCAAAGAGGATGGGAAATGAGAGGGATGCACCGCTCAACCTCTCTGCCCATAGGTCATAGTACCATTCTGGTCCCCTAAAATGGCATGAATCAGGTTCTCACCTATCAATACTTAAAGGTAATGATGGTAAAACCTTGTGAGAAGCCTCCCAATTCTCCAGGACTGCCCTCTCGTAGGACAGACGATCGGGATTCTTCCCCGGGTTCTGTCCACGGACTTCCCTTGATAGTCACAAACATGAATACAGAGCAAGCAGTCTTTTGACAAACAAGTTTCTTAACTTATCTCATGTTAATCTTTGTCTCATGCTCATATAGGAGAATTATATATCCATTCTATCCAACAAAAGTACCCGGTCCAAATCACATGGCACATAATTTTCATCCTTTATCTAGAATAGGATCTTCCAATTCCCTAGACGTTGGACTCATGGCAATCTACAGCTCGGTTTCAGACTCGACAAGGGGTGTCCAGAGCTCCACTAACCCCAAGAGACCTAGGAGTGAGACACACTTTCTGTGGTTAGCCTTTTCACCACTCAACCTTTGGCCTGTGAATCAAGTAGTGCCCTCACGGGGTAATTTGTGGTGCAATATTGGAGATGATCCACCCATGCGAAATATCCTTTCTTAGTTAAGTTAGTTAAGAACCAAGCACAATCAAGGCAATCAACCTAATATCATATTCCAAGAAGAACATTCCTTTGTTCTCATAGCAACTTGGCATTGTTAATGATGCGGGATCTAGAGCATGACAAAGGCAGTAGCTATGGAGGATGGAAGATAAAGACACAACTCATGTTGACATGACAATGTAGACAACTATTACACAAGTGAATTAGGTTTCAAGATTGAGACTTGAACTCATAAACACAATCTTGTGTATGTGGACAATGACACTGATACTTTACTGAAAAGAAAAGAGTACTATCATTGCATTAAGAAAAGGAAGCAAGTACAATGCTTTATAGGAAAGTAGTAAACTGCAATAGGCTCCACTGTGCATATGGGATAGGTAAGCCTGCATGTCGTTAGCCCTGAAGCTCCATACAAAGAGGCTATTAGTAGGTGTGATTTTTTGAATCTCAACACTCCTCCTCAATCACAACCAGAAAGGCACAAAGTGTGTAGAGGCTATAATGAGAACCACATGTAAAGTGTGGGCACACCACAAATATGGTAGACACCAGAGGCTGTCGCAGAAAAAAGCTAAGTGTGGGCACCAAAACATGGTGGACATCCAGAGGCTGTAACAGGGGCCTCACAAAGTGTACAGGGACTGTAATTCCAAGTTACATGGGGAGTTTACAAAGCTTATGTTTGAGACATTAGGGCTAGGAAATACAAAACTAAAAGAGTATATCTGAATAGAAGGACTTATGAGGTTTGTCCTTCTCTTGGTGGTCTTCTTCTTCTTCTTCTTCCTTTGCTCCATTTTCTTCTTCCTCTTTGACTGTAACTAGATAGGCCTTTTGGGACCTCTTTCTTGCATGGCAGAACTTCTCGGTGTGTTCGGTCCTTTTGTAGAAGTCACAGAAGAGCTGATCCTTCTTGCCTTTGTACCTGTTGCCAACATATAATGCATGCTTATCTCTAGAGGTAGTTGGTTCTTCCTTTGTTTTTAGCTTCTTTTCCTCTTCTAATAGTGATGCCTAGATATCAACAAGTTTAGGATTTGGCATGTTGATTAGAGTTGTTGATACATTATTATATTCGGGAGGCAAACTCTTAAGTAGAACACCAATGCAAACATCTTCTTCCATTTTAATGTTGATTCCTACAAGTTGGGTTAGAAGTCCTTCCATGTAATTTAGATGTGTGGCAAGTGATGTGTTGGACTTCATTTCAAGCCTGAAAAACTCAATCAGGAGACCATACTTTGATGATTTAGACTGTGCACCGAACAAGGTGTCAAGTCTCTTCCATGTATCCTGTGAGGTCTCACAGTTATCCACATGGTGGATATAGCTGTCGTCTAGCTCCAATTTGATAATGGCCTGGGCTCTGTCATCATTCTTTTGCCAAGTAGTTGCAAGGTCCGCATCCCGAGGTTTCTTCTCTTTGCCATTTGTGATGGCCCAGAGACCCTTCTTCATCAAGATGAGCTTGATGCAGGTTTGCCAAGTGTGAAACCCAACTCCCTTGAACCGAGCTGTCAGTGAGTCTTTTCCCATGCTAGAGAGCTGGAGCAGCAGCCAATCAGTTCCAAGGTTCTTAGATTTAACAAGTGAAAGAGCAGCTTACAATGTGTCAAGGGACACAAGTAATGGTAGTGTGAGAAACACACTATGCCTGACTTGATGTTGAGCTCGAATCTTCCTGTTCAGGTCTTCGATCCTTTGTCGATCTTTCCAGGTTCTTCCCCTCCTTGATTTGATGTTGGGACAATAGATTTGAGTAACAAATGCTTCAGTTGATTGAGAAGAAGCAAGAGCTTGAAGTGAAGGAAGAAGCTTGAACTAAAGTGGCTATGGTGGCTTCTTCTTTAATTCTTCCAAATGTTCAAGATCTCCCCTCCTTGATGATTTGATGGGAAGGTTGATCAAATCAGAGTGGTTTGAGTCCTGAGGAGAGAGAAATTGATGGATTTTTTAGCTTGAAGCTCAAAGCTATGGCTGCCTAAGTTTAGGGTTCCTGGACCCGACTGTTCTTTCCACTGTGACAGCACATAGGAGTAAAATTTTTAAGAGCCCTCTTAGCTGGAGTTGGCCCACTATATGCTCTACTAAAACCCCATAAAAGCCCCTTCAATGGCTGCCCCTATGCCGAGCTACAACAGGTCGTTTAGGGAGCTGTGAAAAATTGTGCCAATTTGGGGAGATCAGCAATGGCGAGTTGTACGACACACAATGTTGACGTTTTTCGTGATGGGCAGTTGCACCTAGGAATGTAGAGGACATTCTCAGAGGAAAATGTGAGGAGATAAGGACTGTAGAGGAAGATATGGAGGCTCCAAGTACTGTAGGTCCGGTAGAGATTGAGAAAATTGTCAATGCCGAGCTCCAGGGTGTGCAATGCTTAGGTGTGAGGTTCCAGGGAGGAGCTCTTGAAGTAGAGGAACATTTTCCTAGAAGGAATTGCAGTGAGATATGACTTATAGAGAGAGATCCAAGAGCTTGAAGCAGGCAGGGTGCAGGCTGGCTATGGCTGCCAAGGAAGGTCAAGTAGAGATGAAGGTGAGAAATGGAACCATGAGCTGGTCTTGAGTTGACCTGAGGTTAAGATGAGCTGAGAGAGAGTAGAGGGAGAGCTAAGCCATGCTTAGCTGAGCTCTGATACCATGTTAATGATGTGGGATCTAGAGCATGACAAAGGTGGTATCTATGGAGGATGGAAGATAAAGACACAACAAGTGTTAACATGACAATGTAGACAACTGTTATACAAGTGAATTAGGTTTCAAGATTGAGACTTGAACTCATAAACACAATCTTGTGTATGTGGACAATGACACTGATACTTTACTGAAAAGAAAAGAGTACTATCATTGCATTAAGAAAAGGAAGCAAGTACAATGCTTTATAGGAAAGTAGTAAACTGCAATAGGCTCCACTGTGCATATGGGATAGGTAAGCCTGCATGTCCTTAGCCCTGAAGCTCCATACAAAGAGGCTGTTAGTAGGTGTGATTGTTTGAATCTCAACAGTCATTACAGACCCTTGCCATGCATTTATCGTCAAACATAAGCACTTGGAATAATCATCCAATTCACATCCCACAATCACTTTAATGCAAAAGCATTTAGGATGTTATTTAATCAATCAGCCAAAACAATGGGATCCTTTTCCAAACATTGCAGGAATGGTTGCAATAACCTTTCCATCACATGTTTGCTCTCCCCCTTCGGATCAAAGAGTGATTCTACATAGGAGTTACTTAACACTCCCTTCTTTCAACTAAGGTTTCATTTCCTTAGGCTAAATCACTTATCATGCCTTCCATCAAATGTGCAAGCTATGTCATACCAACCGTGTGGTGGAAGCACACCTATTATTGTGAGGACGGGAAGACATCAATGCTTGAAGCCTTACATGCTGTTTATAAGTTTCTCGTTTGGCATCCGAATACAATTAACTTTTCTTAATACATACATTTGGGGAATTCAATCCTTGAAATACTTATGATGCAGTTTATCCTTTTCAATATCCTATTCTTGAATGGCATAATACGGCCCTAACATGTCTCATGCGATAATCGAGCAAGCATCCAATAATCTAGAAATACATTACTTACGACCGGTATCGCATGTGGATTGGAAGTGATGCTCTTGTCCAAGGCTTCGTTGCTTGTTGAGGGACTGCCATCTAGGTGTGACAACTTTTGCTTGGGTGCCATCTCTGATCTCTTTTCTTTTAGGCATGCTTCACACAGGACTTCCGTGTCTTGTACTCGATTAGCGAGGGCCAGTTGGGGAACGAGATGAGCTGGCAGTCAAAGGATAATTATTGGAAATGAGGTATGGGTCCACAGCCAATGGGAGACAAGGAATGCATGTGTACACCCTCTTTCTCTTTCTCTCTTCCTCCCTCTTTCTCACCTTCTCTATCCTTCTCTTCCTCTCTCTCTTGCTCTATCTCTTCTCCTTCTTCTCTTCTTCTTCTCCTCTTCTTCTCCTCTCTCTCTCCTCTCTCTCTCTCCCTACTCCTCTTCTTCTTCTTCTCTTCTTCTTCTCCTCTCTCTCTCCCCCTACTCTTCTTCTTCTTCTTCTTCTTCTTCTTCTTCTTCTTCTTCTTCTCTCTCTGCCTAGTCTTCTTCTTCTTCTTCTTCTTCTCCTCCTCTCTCTCTCTGCCTACTCTTCTTCTTCTTCTCTCTTCTTCTTCTCCTTCTTTTCTTCTTCTCTCCCCCCTTTATCCATCCTCCTTGTATTCCTTACAATTGGGGGGGTTTATAAGGTTTTTTTTTGGGGGGGGATGTTGAGTGAAGATGGAGGGGTGGTCTTTCCCTTTCCACCACCTGTCACAAGCATGGAAAGTCGAGAGGGGGAAAAAGGTAATAGGCCCATGGCCTCTCATCATCATTGTCAGCATCGCCTTCTTCCCCTTCACTTCTGCCTCGTCGGCTTCTTCTCTTGGTGTCGTCACTCGTCATCTTCTTCCTCTTTTCCTTCTCTCCCCCCTTGCCACTTGTTGGCAATGACAAGGGGGGATAATTTAAAAAAATTTGAATTAATCTCATTTATAAGGGGGGGTTCTATGTAGGGGTGGGCATAGACGTTACGTCCTCTCCTCTTTAGAGAACTGGAGATGTCCTCATCTTGAAAGAACTGGGGAGAACAAGCATTAATGGGGCTTTAAGGCCTATGGGTTAGAACCCACCACGCGTCAGTTGCACTACTCTGATCACTCATAAGCATACGGTCATTTGAAACACAACTTATTGTATTAGATATATTCAAGAGAAAATATATTGTAGTTACATCTCATGAATATCCTCTAGGTTTTTCCTAGGTATTTGCATATTTTAGATCACTGGAGCTTGTACAATTTGATTCTTTGTAAGTTCAAGTTCTCTTTGAGTCCTGACGGGACAATTGTCATGGTTATGTCTAATGTTGTGGTGCTCGGAGTGTTGGTGTTTAGGGTGCTTTGTACATTCCCTTTGAAATGACCTAGCTTATTGCAATAGAAACAACACAAAGCTTTATCACTTGGAGTCACAAGATTTTTGGTTGTCCTTGGCAGGATTTTCTTCTTTGGGCCAAATTGTCCTAGGATCCTTTCAGCACAGCAGATTGAGGTGGTCCTTTATCGAGGAAACTTTGTTTCCGGATTGTCCTCTTTTTAGACCTGGACTGAGGTCCATGGTCAAATGGCTTTGCTTGTAATATTAAAGAGTACTCCCAAACTTTGACATTCTAGTAAGACCCAATTTATATTAGTTGAGAAGGAATGACTTAAGAAAAATTCATTGCAAGTTATAACTGTCATTCCTTGCCAAATTATCTCTAGTCATTTACAAGTTCTAGGCTCAAAATAGATGCAACTCATATTACTCAAGTTAATTGTAGTTACAAGAGTAAAGCTTATTCCAATACAAGTTGTATTTCATGCTGACAAAATTTATAGGATTTCTAATCATCTTGAAGAGGTGTTGTAGGTTCTAGGTCTTCGTCTTCATCTGATTCCTTTATATATCCATAGACTGCACTTGTGTAGCTTCATTTTCTTGGAGGCTCAATGTCTTTTGGACTTATATCAGGGCAGTTTGCTTGGATGTGCCCTAGCTCATTACAATGGAAGCATTGATAGTAGGGATATCTCCTATGGATGTGCCCTATCTCTTTGCATGTGTGGCATCTCTTATCTTGATCTCGGGAACCATCTTTGTCACAATTGCCCAATTTAAGTTCTTGGATGATTGGCTTTGCTCAAAGGAATGTATCTTGCAAGTCCATTGGGTGCATTGCTTGAAGACAGTGGTTCATAGGAGTGTTCAAGCCATAGCAAATCTTGGATACTTATTACACAATATCCATAGGCAGTGCGTATTTTAGTAGGCTTACAAACTTTGAGTCGTAAGCTTCCAGGTTAATTCTAGCTACTTGAGCTTGAAGAATTCATTCATCTTCAAAGTCTAGTAGGTCAACGAAAGATATCACCTATGTACAACATCTTTCAGTTGAGCCCAAGTAATAGTGGCTTCAGAAACACCTTGATCCTTGCACCATTGTTTCCACTATATCTGAGCCTAGCCAACTAACTTCAGTTTTCCAATCACTACTTGATTGGTAGCAGTAGTTCTTGAAGCAGAGAAATAATCATCCATCAACTCACTCCATATCTCCACCTCTATTGCAATGTCTATCCCTTCTCCATCCAACTCGAGTGCCTTAATTTGCTTGAGAGGGAATTTCTTCTCTTGAATGTCAGCATTTGTGGGTGTAGAAGGTGCTTGATAATCAAGTCATACCACTTAGGTTATTTTTGTTTAGGAAATGCCTACGAACCATACAATAAACAATCACATATGATTATGAAGTTTTGCTTTGATACCAACTCTAATGTGCCTACCTATTGGCTGTCCAAGCACGCTTTAGCGGTCCATCGAGAAACAAGTCTAAGCGTCACTGGTACTCCCATGGAATGTTTCAGGGTTTGTCGCCTAGGGTTTCTCGAGTCTACCTCGCAACGGAATGTTCACCGCGGCTGAACCCACTAGGATCGACGTAAATCTCGATTTCTAGTGGCCAACGTCTCCTGATGGAATTTTAACATTAGGTTTTGGACATCCTACTTTACGCAGAGATACCCAAGCCGAAGTTGAACCATACCACACTTGGTTCAAAGAGAATGGGAAATGGGAGGGATGCGCCACTCAACCTCTTTGCCCGTAGGACATAGTCCAATTCTAGTCCCCTAAAATGACATGAATCGGGTTCTAACCTATCAATACTTAAAGGTAACAATGGTAAAACCTTGTCAGAACCCTCCCAGTTCTCCGAGACCGCCTTGCCATAGGACAGACCGACGAGGTTCTGCCCACCTGCTTCTCTTGATAGCTTTAGTTTTCTAATTGGGTCCTATAACATTTATAGTGACATTTAAAATCATCCTCCTTAATTAATCCTTTTAGGGAACATGGTTTGTTCACGTAAGTTACGTCACGAATACGAATACAGAGCAAGTAGTCTTTTGACAAACAAGTTCAAACAAGTTCCTTAACTTATCTCAAGTTAATCTTTATCTCCTGCCCATACAGAAGAATTGTGTATCCCTTCTGTCCAACAGAAGTACTCGGTCCAAATCACATGGCACCATAATTTTCATCCTTTATCTAGAATAGGATCTTCCAATGCCCTAGATGTTGGACTCATGGCAGTCTATAGCTCGGTTTCAGACTCGACAAGGGGTGTCCACAGCTCCATTGACCCCAAGTGACCTAGGAGTGAGACACACTTTCCGTGGTTGGCCTTTTCACCACTCAGCCTTCGGCCTGTGAATCAAGCAGTGCCCTCTTGGGGTAATCCGCAATGCGATCTTGGAGATGATCCACCCGTGCAAAATATCCTTCCTTAATTAAGTCAGTTAAGAACCAAGCACAATCAAGGCAATTAGCCTAATATCATCTTCCAAGAAGAACATTCCTTTGTTCCCATGGGAACTTGTCATTATAGACCCCTGCCATGCATTTACCATCAAACACAAGCACTTGGAATAATCATCCAATTCACATCCCACAATCAATTTAATGCAAAAGCATTTAGGACATTATTTAATCAATCAGCAAAAACAATGAGATCATTTTCCAAGCATTGCAGGAATAGTCGCGATAACCTTTCCATGGCATGTTTGCTCTCCCCCTTGGGATCAAAGAGCGATTCTACATAGGAGTTACTTAACACTCCCTTCTTTTGACTAAGGTTTCATTTTCTTAAGCTAAATCACTTATCATGCCTTCCATCAAATGTGTAAGCTATGTCATACCAACGGTGTCGTGGAAGCACACCTATTATTTTGAGGACGAGAAGACGGCAATACTTGAAGTCTTACATGCTATTTATAAGTTTCTCATATGGCATCCAAATACAATTAACTTTTCTTAATACACGCATTTGGGGAATTCAATCCTTGAAATACTTACGATGCAATTTATCCTTTTCAATGTCCTATTCTTGAATGGCATAATACGGCCCTAACGTGTCTCATGCAATAATCGAGCAAGCATCCAATAATCCGAAAATACATTACTTATGACCAGTATCGCATGTGGATTGGCAGTGATGCCCTTGTCCAAGGCTTCATGGCTTGTAGAGGGCCCCCCATCTGGGTGCAACAATTTCCACTTGGGTGCCATCTCCGATCTCTTTTCTTTTAGACATGCTTCGCATAGGACTTCTGCGTCTTGTACTCAATTTAGCAAGGGCCAGTTGGGGAACAAGATGAGCTAGTGGTCAAAGGATAATCACATGGAAATGGGGTATGGGTCTGTGGCCAATGGGAGAGAAGGAATGCATGTGTACACCCTCTTTCTCTTTCTCTCTTCCTCCCTCTTTCTCACCTTCTCTATCCTTCTCTTCCTCTCTCTCTCTCTCTCTCTTTCTCTCTCTCTCTCTCTCTCTCCCTTCTCCTTCTCCTTCTCTTCTTCTTCTCCTCTTCTTCTCCCCTCTCTCTCTCCCTACTCTTCTTCTTCTTCTTCTTCTCTTCTTCTTCTCCTCTTCTTCTCCTCTCTCTCTCTCCCTACTCTTGTCCCTTCTCTTCTTCTTCTTCTTCTTCTCCTCTCTCTCTCTCTCTCCCTACTCTTCTTCTTCTTCTTCTTCTCCTTCTTCCCTTCTTCCCTTCTTCTCTCCTCTCTTTCTCCTTGTTCCTTTCTCTCTCCCTCTCCTTCCTTGCAATGTCTTGGCCCCCTTTAAGGCTTCCTCCCTATATTACTTAGGATTTGGGGGGGGGGGGGGGGGGGGGGGGGGCTGGGGGGGTTTATAAGGTATTTGGGGGGGCGGGATGTGGAGTGAAGGTGGAGGGGTGGTCTTTCCCCTTCCACCACCTGTCACAAGCATGGCAATCCAAGAGGGGGGGAAAAGGTAATAGGCATGTGGCCTCTCATCATTATCGTCAACATCACCTTCTTCCCCTTCACTTCTACTTCATCAACTTCTTCTCTTGGCGTCGTCACTCGCCGTCTTCTTCCTCATTCCCTTCTCTCCCCCCTCCCCACTTGTCGACAATGAAAGGAGGGAGAATTTAAAAAAATCTGAATTAATCTTATTAATAAGGAGGGATTCTTTGCGGGGGACATGCATAAATGTTACACATTAGGAGAAGAAGACTCAAAATGCTGCTCTTACATTAGTTTGGCAAAAGAGTGATGAAAAATCTCAAGTCATCATAAACCTTGAGTTGGATGATAGCTACATCCATTATGTGGATATGTGTGAATCCTCTCATGCATGGGACCAATCAGAAACCTTGTTCGGAGCTCAATCTAAATACTCTAAATATGGGCTGCTAATTGAAATCTTTAGACTTGATATGAAGAGCACTACCTCTTTGGAAAATCACCTAAATTACATGGAAATTATTTTAACTCAACTTGTAGAAATTAAAATAAAGATGGATGAGGATATATGCATTGGTGTTTTATTGAAAAGTCATCCTTGTGAATATGGTCATTTTTCTATATCTACATTAATTAACATACCAAACCCTAAATTAGTTGATATTAAGGCCTCTCTTTTAGAAAAAGAAAATAAGATCAAAAGCAAAGAAGAGCCAAGTACTTCGAAAGATGAATAGGTGTTTTATGAAAACATTAAGTACAAAGGAAAGAAAGACCACTTTGTTTGTGACTTCTGCAAAAGAATTGGACACATGAGAAGTTCTGTCATGCCTAGGAAAGGTCTCAGAAGGCCTACCTTGTAGCTATGAAGGAAGAAGAAGACCATCAAGAGAAGGACAAGCCTCACCAGTCCTTCTACTCCCACTACTCTGATCAACTCTTTTAAGTCTTATAAGAACTTGCCTTAGTACTCCTTTCATAAGCTTTGTAAAACTCCTCATGTAACTTTTGGCGCTATTGCCTTTGTACACTTTGTGAAGTCCCTGTTACAGCCTCAGGATGTTCACCATGTTTTTGTGCCCATACTTAGCATTGTTTGCAATAGCCTCTAGTTGATCACCATGTTTGTGGTGTGCCCACACTTTGTAGGTGGTTATTTACTAAAGCCTCTACACACTTTTTTCCCTCTTGCTTGTGATTGAGGAGAGATGTTGAGAGTTAGGTAATCACACCCATTTGTATGGTTCTTGGTAGGGAGCTTCTAGGCAAGGGAAATGCAAGCAACTACGAAAAGTTTCATGAATCCCATAAGCATAGTGAGGAAGAGTACTACCATCATGGAACTATAAAGCTATGTACTTGACTATCAATTTCAATGCAATGCTATTGTACCTTGTCCTTTCACTCTTGTCTCTTTGTCATCTCAAGATTGTGGTTAGTCTCAACTCTCATGCTTCTTGTCTAATCCATATCTATCATGCTTCTTGTTCATGAGCTTCAACCTCCATAGCATAGCCACGCTCTAGATCCATGTTTGTCAACATGATGATCAGGTTTGCTCTAGGGATTTGTATTAGTGGGGTTATATTCCCACTCAAAGTAGACTAACTTTTTGGAAAAAAGGGAATGCAAGAGCTTTCTCCTCCCCCTAAAGACTTATTGGGATATTGATTGGGTCAACAAGACCCATCTTTCTCAAGGATATTAGACTATTGTGCTTAGGAGAATATCTCCTAATGATTTCAGCTTGCCATCTAGCTCTTTCAACTCTTTCTTTTCATTGAATTTTAGCTTGATGGTGTCTATTAGAAAATAACATATCAATGCTCTTTGGCATAAACTAAAAAATTGGTCTCTATTCACCAAGATTTGGAAAGCACAACTTATCATATTGGCTCTTGACAAATGCACCACCTATCGAGACCTAAAACTGACCTGACATAGGGCTCTAGAATGGGGCCTCCTATGTTCACCAAACCACCCTCACAGCCTTGCGACCAAGAGCATTTGGAGGCTACATACTACTCTAAACAAGTCACACATTTGTATCAATTTATAGTCCAATGTTTTTCCCTTCCCAATGCCAATAGAGGGAGTATCCAAACATACAAGTGATCAATACCTCAATTCACATACAGAAAGAGCTCACCCTAGTAGAATGATATGGCTCCTATGGCTCTCCTACACCCCAAGGATTGGCCCCAAGATATGTTGTCTTAACAATAGAACACATGTGTGATAGAGTCCTCTCATAATATACACGTAACAATCCAAGAGACTGTATATATTCCTCACTTAATCCATTTTCCCAAGATATCGCATTATTCTACAACAACAAAGGGAAATGTTATACTCTCAACGTTGGTCATCACCTAGACATATAATTGCAATGCATCCAAGAATTTATCTTTTGATACTATGTTTAGATTTCATATGCAAAGTATATGGCATTCTATGCTCAAACAACTTAACTAGAAACTAGCTCACGTGAAGTGCACAAACAACCTTTTCATGATTTCTTTCTACTAGCGTCATGCTGCATTGCTAAGAAATAGTCATGGATTGAACCTTTTAAAACTTATATAAATTAGGGCCTATGTACTAAGATATGAAAAGAAATCACCAATTTAATCAAATATATTTCCATTTCAGTCTCACACCCCCTACCATTTATATTTAGATTGTGTGCACAAATGTAGGGAGATTTATTGATAATTTTCTATAAAAACGAGATCAAAACACTCACTTTAATATATAAATAAAGGAAAACTATGTCTAGCCCTCATGCTTTATCTTCTTTACCTAATCACAATCATTCTCCTAAATTTTTGTAATTTTAATGTGCTTAAACTAATTTTCTCTCTTCATTTGACTATTTTTATGAAATTTTCCATTTATTCAATATAAATTATTGAATTTTTTGAGTTTTCTATTTTTTATGACTTATTGAAGTGTGATCCATCAGCATACTGATTTTTATGCTTTATGAACATCATTTGACCTCCAAAATCCAAGAACAATGCTATTTTCCATTAGATATTGTGTTTCGGGTTTTGTGATTTTATTATTTTCAATATGCAAAAAAAAGAATGAAATTTTGAAACTTTTGACATCAACAAACGTATTTCAACCATTTGCAGTCATCTTTCCATCATATGCACTAACAATTCATCATAAAAACTAAATAAGAGTCTCTTACTCTAAAATCTACATACGTACATCTCGTATTTCAAGAAAGTGAAGTCATTGACACTATTTTCTAGCTGCTGACATATCCAAATTACCCGATCTGCATGCCATTATACCTTTGAATCATCATCCATCCCCAATTCATCGATTCAACCCTCCCTTTCTCTCTCATATGCAACCATATGAACAAGGAACAAAGAGGAGAGAGAAACATAAGAGAGAAAGATTGAAAATAGATATTTTTATTTACTACATCATTTTATGTGAGGATTGAAGCATCGTAGAGTGAAAAATTGATAGATTTGATGCACAGGAGGAGGAAGAGGATCATGATAGCTCCAAAAAATCAATTTCTTAATGGGAGGAAGGAGCGTTGAAAAAAATGCATCCCCCCATCTCGACGTGTAGATTTTGTGAGTTTTGCTTTCTTTTAATCGTGTTTAAAGTATAACGTTTAAATTATCTAGTTCATCTTTGGTCTTTTCACACTTGACCGAAGTGATTTCATCTTGGATAGAAGGGCAAATGGACCTTGGAAATGTGATCTGGCTAGACTTTTTGACGTCAAAATCTATCACCTTAGCCTCCGTCACATGCTTTCTACCTTCTAGATCTAGTAGTTGCTTCATAACGCCAAACCTTGTGGCAATAAAGTGGGGGGTCAAATGAACTCCGATCAATGAATGGTCACTTGTGTTGGATTGATGGCATCGAAATGCATCTAGAAAAACTCCAGCTTCTTGATTCGTAATCATTTTATTTTTGCACCAATAATGCCTCTTTATGGGTCTCACATCACTTTTGCACTTGAAATCTGTCTTTAAAATCCACTCTCAGTATTTGATGAGAAAATTGTAGTGGATTCTACCAAAAAGTCTACCAAAGTTAAGGATGTGAAAGAAAGGGAACCTCCAATAATAGTTTAAAAGTTGTGCAGCTTTTTGGGTCTGGCCAAATGATACATAATCTTTATTAAGGACTATATCTCGATTACTATATCCCTTATTAATTTAATTAAGAAACATGTTGCTATTTTATAGATTCCCATTGAGTAGTCTAGTTTTGAAAAGCTCAAAAGCAAAGCTTAGTGATAGCTCCTATTTTGAAACTACCTCGCCCAAACCAAGAGTTTGAAGTTGTGATAGATGCAAGCTCTCTCACATTAGGTTGTGTACTCATGCAAAAAGATCATTGAATAATTATTTATTCAAGAAAATTGAAGATTCATGAGAAGAAATATATTACGATGCAGAACTACTTTGCTGTGGTTCATGGTCTCAAGCTATGGAGACACTATTTACTTGGAAACAAATTCTTTGTAATAGGCAGCCTCCGTCGCCGCAATAAAGGACCCCCCCCTTTTTATCAAAATGATTAGCCGCCATTGCTGTCAAATTTCCCCCTTTTTAATCAAGTTAAAAAGAAAAAATAATAATTATGTCTTCTCCCTGTCAACGCCCTTGGTTGGCGGATGGGGGGAGGGGCACAAGTGTGCCACCTCCAACCCCCACTATCCCTCCTTCTCCTTCCAAGAGTCTAAGTTTGCATGGCAAGTGGGCCAATCTGGCCACCGAGGTGAAGGTAGAGGGAGGGGGCCTAGAGTCATTACCCCCTCCTTAAGAAGGAGGATAATTCCAATTTCCCTTTTCTCCCTAACTATTACCCTCTTCCTTTGTAAATCTTTCCCCCCTTCCTTGCCACGGACAAGCTATTTCCCCCCCCCCCCCCCCCCTCTGCATGCTGCTAGTTTGTGAAGGAGAGAGGGAGAGGGAGACATAGTGAAGGAGAGAAAGAGAGAAGGGAGGAGAGAGAAGGGAAACCTAGAATAAGAGAGGAAGAGGCCAAGAATAAGTCCTCTCTTGGAAAACTCCTCTCTTGGGCGATGGAGTAGTCTAGTCCAGTAACTACTCCATCGATTGCCTCTAAGTGGACAAGGAGATGGAAAAATTCAAGACAAGGTGTAGGGAACTCCAGCACTAAGGAATCCTTCAAGAGAAGTGAAGGTCAATTCCGAAATGGCCCCAAAGCATAAACTCTCCCAAGTAACCAAAAAAGCCACGACATTGAGACAAGGATCAGGCAAAGATGCCACCATCAACATGAATGGGTTATCAGGCATGAATGCTAACTCAACACTCCAAAACTAGGTACTACTATGGTGTCTAGTAATTGAAATCGAAGATTTAATCATGGACATCATTAGGAAGAAGTCATACCTCACATCGAGTAACTTGCATACTTTGAGAGGTAGTTGAAAAGGGGTTAATAACCATGAGTTGTCGTGAATAGATTATGCATCTCCGAGTTATTGCAATGAAATTAAGTCAAATATTAGGTTCAAACTTTCGCAAATGCATCATAGATTGCTGGTGTACATAAATATTCAGTATAGGTCAATGGCATTCCGTAGACTATTGTAGTGAATTAACTCGCATTTACAATGAACTCATGCACACTCGCATTTGAATATTTAGGTCATGCCTTACGAATTGCATGAATGCATTAGAAGGAATTCTCATGAATGGGAATCCTGCATTGCATCGTCAACTCAGGAAAGACTTGCATCCAGATTTGCATGGCATCATGAATAGCCTCAATTGCATCACATAATAGGGATGCATCTAAAAGAGTAGATTTAAGATGCGCATGTGAAATGTCAAGCTTAATTGCAAGGGCCGGTTTGGAAAATGAAATGATAAGTAAAGCCAAGATTTAGCTTGACTCAACTAAGACTCTAGTCGCAAATAAGTCAAGTCGCCTTTATGACCATATTTGGACTTAGAGTCAACATACTCTTTTGGTCTCTATCCCAATAACCAGTTGCGAAGGATCCAAAACACTCTTGGGAATATCATTTTCAAAATATGGTATATACCTCAAAGCTAACGCAAGAAAACTCGAATGTCATATCCACAAGAAGAACGACTATTCGCCACATTACATTCGATGCTTGCAACTATCTAAGAATGGTAAATGGGATTAGGCTATGCTTGACTTGCGAGAGGAATGAACAAAAGTTCCTGCTATCCTGAGGGAAGGAAACCCTAGGGTAAACTTAGAACCCCGATAGAATCCTGAGGTGGAAAAATGGTTACTAACTTACTGTAACGTGTCCGCTTGTCCACTTGTGGGACACATCTTAGCAGCCCATCGGGAGGGGAGTCTAGAAAGCGCCACATGGCACTAGTAAGGAATGTCACAGGGTTTGCGATCTAGGTCTTCTCGAGTCTGTCCCGAAGCGGAAGTATTCGACCGTTCCCACTTAGGACCGACCTGAAGTCAGGGTTTCTTTCTTATCAGCTAAGTCTCTAGGAAGTAGCTAGCGTCGAGCTCTAGATGAACCACTTTGCGTAGGAACAACAGATTCGAAGCGGATTTATGCTGCACTTGGTTCATGGAGAATGGGAAACGAGAGGGATGTGAAGCTCAACCTCTCTTTCCATAAGGCATAGTCCCATTCCTCTCCCCTAAAACAGCATAAATCACGATTCTAACTCTACTGACTCTAGGCCTTCATAGTTTTGTTATTACGTCTTTTGAGAAAAGTTTACAGCTAACCGGGACCACCCTTCTGTAGGACGGACCCAAGTCATGTCCATCGCACTTTCCTCGATAGCTTTAGTTGTCTAATTAGGTCCTACCACATTTATGTGCAACATTTAAAATCAGATTCATTAATTAAGCCTCTTAGGGCACAAAGTTTGTTCACGTAATTTACAATACATACACAAAAACAAAACAAGCAATCCTTTTATTAAACAAGTTCCTTAACTTATCTTTAAGTTAATCTTTGTCTCCTGCCCATACAGGAGAATTGTGTATCCCTTCTGTCCAATAGAAGTACCCGGTCCAAATCACATGGCACCGAAATTTCCATCCTTTATCTAGAATAGGATCTTCCAACGTCCCAGACATTGGGCTCACAGGGATCTCCAGCTCCATTCTGGACAGGCAAGGGGTGTCCAGAGCTCCACCTGACCCACAAGCGGTCTAGGAGTGAGATGCCATTTCCGTGGTTGGCCTTTTCACCACTCGACCATCGGTCTGTGAATCGAGCAGTGCCCTCTCGGGATAATCCACGATGTGATCTTGGAGATGATCCACATGTGCAAAATATCCTTCCTTAATTAATCCAATTAAAATTCAAGCACAATCAAAGCAATCAGTCCTAATATCATATTATAGAAAAGCATTACTTTATTCCCATGGCAACTTGTCATTACAGGCTCCTGCCATGCATTTGCCATCAACACAAGCCTTGGAATATTTATCCAAATCACAATGCAACAATCCCTTGATTGAAAGAAAAACATTTAGGGTGTTGTTCAATCAACCAACAAAACTAATTGTATTTTTCCCAAACAATACAATAATAGACGCAACAATAATTCTATTGCATATTCGCTCTCCCCCTTGAGGCCAAAGAGTAGAATTTACTTAATATTCCATCCTTTAGCCTAAGGCATATGCTAAAGGTTCCAATACTATACATGATGTAAGTCCTATCATTCCAATGCAAATTAATCAATCTAGCAAGAGCATTTATGCCTCTTCTCTAAGTGACAATTATCTTTTAGCATTTCTCTACTATGCAACATTTTTTTCTTGGCTTTATCTTCCTTTCTCCTAAGGCAAGGAGTCGCATGTCATCGATGTAAAGTTTACATAATCTCTCCCATGTATGTACCATGTATATGTATTTGGGAACTTTAAACAATATTATCCTCGGTAAAGATTAATCAAAGACTCATCGATGCTCAATACTTTAGTATCCCATATGTTGCTTATGCTATGCATGGATTCATCACATAGCAACTAGGTGCAATTTAACTCCCTTTGATACAAGCACTTCACAAACTTTATCTGTGAATATTTGAGATGTGATTTATCCTTTTTAATGACCTATTCTAGAACCACAAGGTACGAAGCCTAATGCATCTCTTGCGAGCATTAAAACAAGCATCTATCAATTTGAAAATACATTACTTACGACTGGTACCGCAATTGGATTGATAGTGATGCCTTCACCCAAAGCTCTGTTGTTGGTTGTAGGATTGTTATCCGCACGCAACATTCTTCGCTTGGAGGCCGTCGTTTGCAAGTAGACTCAAGAGATTAAGAAGGTGGAATAGATTTGAGATAGGAGAGTGAAAGAGAAGATGGTTTAATCGAGGATCGAGATAGAGGGAAATTGTGCAGCCTCTCGGGGCAACTCCTCTCTCTCTCTCTCTCTCTCTCTCTCTCTCTCTCTCTCTCAAGCTCTCTCTCACAATCTCTTGGAGAGGTATACTCTCTCTCTCCCTCTCTCTTTCAGCCTTTCGGTGTCTCCTTATGCTTCCTTGTGCCTCCCCACGCCTCATATTTATAATGAATTAGAGAGGAGGGGATAAGTCTGAGAACAAGAGTGGAGGGGCTCTTAGAAGACTCACTGATCTGATGCTCAAATCATAAATCTGATGGTTGCATTGGCTCCAAAAGGGGGGATAAAACCCCAAGACACTTGATTAGAAAGCTCTTAGTTCACTCCTTTTCTCTGTTCGAAGTGCTGTCTACTGCCTATAAACTGTGATCGCTGCGCGCGCGATTTTGCAAATTACTTTTCTTTATTTTTCTTTTTATAAATTCTCCAAATCTAACTAAAACATCACTTGTATTTTCTTTTAAATGACTTTTAGTTCTATCTTTTTAGGATAATATCTAAACTATAATAGTTCCCTCTCTCCCCCCCCCCCTCCCCCCAAGAATCTAATATTTTTGGACCATTCAAGCTATACACATCAATACTAGTGATTAATATGGCTCATGAGTCCCATTCACATTGTACTTTTCGTGAAGGGTGGCTACGATCCTTATCAATCCGAGAAAAATTTTAGATTTATGACTCTTGATTTTTTAAAATATATTTTTAATTGAATAGAAATTATTAGCTATTAATGCTAGTCAGTTTTTACCTTAGTTAGTCTTTAGTTAGTAATCTTAATAACTTATTAATTGACTAACTAACTTTCGAACTAACCAACTAACTTTTTTTGCATGGAAATATTACATCCTCCCCCCCTTAGAGAAATCGAGATGTCCTCATCTCGAGAGTTCTTGGATGATTGGATTTGCTCAAAGTAATGCATCTTGCAAGTCCGTTGGACACATTGCTTCAAGACGGTGGTTCAGAGGAGTGTTCAGGCCATGGCAAAACTTGGATGCTTGCTGTGCAATATCCATAGGTGGCACACATTTTAGTAGGATTACAAACTTTGAGTAGTAAGCTTCCAAGGTTAATTCCAGCTGCTTGAGATTGAAGAATTCATTCATCTTCAAGGTTTGGTAGGTTGGCGGAAGGTATCGTCCATGTACAACATCTTTCAACTAAGTCCACGTAACAGGGGCTTCAGAAATACCTTGATCTTTACACCATTGCTTCCACCATAACTGAGTCTAGCCAACTAACTTCAGTTTTCCAATCATTTCTTGATTCATGGAGGCAGTTCTCGAAGCAGAGAAATAGTCATCCATGGTCTCAATCCATATCTCTACTTCTGCTGCGACGTCTAATCCTTCTCCATCAAACTTGAGTGCCTTAATTTGCTTGAGAAGAAATTTTTTCTCTTGCAAGTCAGCATTCATGGGTGCAGAAGGTGCCTGATAATCAAGCCATACCATTCAAGTTATTTCTGTTTAGGATATGTCTATGAACCGAACATTAATCAATCATGTATCATCATGAAGTTTCGCTCTAATTCCAACTGTAACGTGTTCGCTTGTCCACTTGTGGGACACGTCTTAGTAGCCCATCGGGAGGGGAGTCTAGAAAGCGCCACCTAGCACTCGCAAGGAATGTCACAGGGTTTGCGATATAGGTCTTCCCGAGTCTGCTTCGAAGTGGAAGTATCGGGCTGTTCCCACTTAGGACTGACCTAAAGTCAGGGTTTCTTTCCTAACAGCCAAGTCTCTAGGAAGTAGCTAGTGTCGAGATCCAGATGAACCACTTTGCATAGGAACAACAGGTTCGAAGTGGATTTATGCTGCACTTGGTTCATGGAGAATGGAAAACGAGAGGGATGTGAAGCTCAACCTCTCTGCCCATAAGGCATAGTCCCATTCCACTCCCCTAAAATAGCATAAATCGGGATTATAACTCTACTGACTCTAGGTCTTCACAGTTTCGTTATTACGTCTTTTGAGAAAAGTTTACAGCTAATCGGGACCATCCTTCCGTAGGACGGACCCAAGTCACGTCCACCGCACTTTCCTCGATAACTTTAGTTGTCTAATTAGATCCTACCACATTTATGTGCAACATTTAAAATCAGCTTCATTAATTAAGCCTCTTAGGGCACAGAGTTCTTTCACGTAATTTACAACACATACACAAAAACAAAACAAGTAGTCCTTTTATCAAACAAGTTCCTTAACTTATCTTTAAGTTAATCTTTGTCTCCTGCCCATATAGGAGAATTATGTATCCCTTCTGTCCAACAAAAGTACCCGGTCCAAATCACATGGCACCGAAATTTCCATCCTTTATCTAGAATAGGATCTTCCAACGTCCCAAACATTGGGCTCAATCACGGGGATCTCCAACTCCATTCTGGACAGGAAAGGGGTGTCTAGAGCTCCACATGACCCACAAGCGGTCTAGGAGTGAGATGCCATTTCCGTGGCTGGCCTTTTCACCACTCGACCATCGGCCTGTGAATCCAGCAGTGCCCTCTCGAGATAATCCGCAATGTGATCTTGGAGATGATCCACGCGTGCAAAATATCCTTCCTTAATTAATCCAATTGAAATTCAAGCACAATCAAAGCAATCAGCCCTAATATCATATTCTAGAAAAGCATTCCTTTATTCCCATGGCAACTTGTCATTACAGACCCCTGCCATGCATTTGCGATCAACACAAGCCTTGGAATATTTATCCAAATCACAATGCAACAATCCCTTGATTGAAAGAAAAACATTTAGGGTGATGTTCAATCAACCAACAAAACTAATTCTATTTTTTCCAAACAATACAATAATAGACGCAACAATAATTCCATTGCATATTTGCTCTCCCCCTTGGGGCCAAATAGTAGAATTTTGCTTAATATTCCCTCCTTCAGCCTAAGGCATATGCTAAAGGTTCCAATACTATACATGACGTAAGTCCTATCATTACAATGCAAATTAATCAATCTAGCAAGAGCATTTATGCCTCTTCTCTAAGTAACAATTATCTTTTAGCATTTCCATACTATGTAACATTTTTTCCTTGGCTTTATCTTCCTTTCTCCTAAGGCAAGGAGTCGCATGCCATCGATGTAAAGTTTACATAATCTCTCCCATGTATGTACCATGTATATGCATTTGCGACTTAAAACAATATTATCCTCGGTAAAGATTAATCAAAGACTCATCGATGCTCAATACTTTAGTGTCCCATATGTTGCTTATGCTATGCATTTATTTATCACATAGCAACTAGGTGCACTTTAACTCCCTTTGATACAAGCACTTCACAAACTTCATCTTTGAATATTTGAGATGTGATTTATCCTTTTTAATGACCTATTCTAGCACCACAAGGTACGAAGCCTAATGCATCTCTTGCGAGCATTAAAACAAGCATCTATCAATTTGAAAATACATTACTTACGACCGGTACCGCAATTGGATTGATAGTGATGCCTTCACCTGAAGCTCTGTTGCTGGTTGTAGGATTGTTATCCGCACGCAACATTCTTCGCTTGGAGGCCGTCATTCGCAAGTAGACTCAAGAGATTAAGAAGGTGGAATAGATTTGAGATAGGAGAGTGAAAGAGAAGATGGTTTAATCGAGGATCGAGATAGAGGGAAATTGTGTAGCCTCTCAGGGTAACTCTTCTCTCTCTCTCTCTCTCTCTCTCTCTCTCTCAAGCTCTCTCTCACAATCTCTTGGAGAGGTATACTCTCTCTCTCCCTCTCTCTTGCAGCCTTTTGGGGTCTCCTTATGCTTCATTGTGCCTCCCATGCCTCATATTTATAATAAATTAGAGAGGAGGGGATAAGTCTGAGAACAAGAGTGGAGGGGCTCTTAGAAGACTCACTGATCTGATGCTCAGATCATAAATCTGATGGTTACATTGGCTCCAAAAGGGGGGGTGAAACCCCAAGACACTTGATTAGAAAGCTCTTAGTTCACTCCTTCTTCTTTTCTCTATTCGAAGTGCTGTCTACTGCCTGTAAACTGCGATCGCGGCGCGCCCGATTTAGCAAATCACTTTTCTTTATTTTTCTTTCTATAAATTCTCCAAATCTAACTAAAACATCACTTGTCTTTTCTTTTAAATGACTTTTAGTTCTATCTTTTTAGGATAATATCTAAAATATAATAGTTCACTCCCCCCCAAGAATCTAATATTTTTGGACCATTCAAACTATACACATCAATACTAGTGATTAATATGGCTCATAAGTCCCGTTCACATTGTACTTTTTGTGAAGGGTGGCTACGGTCCTTATCAATCCGAGAAAAATGTCAGATTTATGACTCTCAAATTTTTAAAATATATTTTTAATTGAATGAAAATTATTAGCTATTAATGCTAGTTAGTTTTTACCTTAGTTAGTCTTTAGTTAGTAATCTTACTAACTTATTGATTGACTAACTAACTTTCAAACTAACCAACTAACTTTTATTGCGTGGAAATATTACACTTACCAATTGAAATCATAGTTGAAACATATAAGATGAGGACCTTAGGATAAGAACCAAAGGTTAGCAGCCTAGAAAAAGTTACCATCCGAAAACTATCAAGTATAAATCCAATAGCGTAATTGCTCACTCCTATCACATAGGAATGAGGTCAGAAAGAGGGTATTCTCTATCTCTCAAAGGATAAAGGAAATTGACGCCAAGGCAAGAAAGACCCAAGAAGGGTAACAGTAAGCGTTTAAGACAAGGACTCACCTTAGTGGATGTCCTGAGCACTCGCTTTCATTGTTGTTTGTGTTTGTAAATCTAGACACAATGTTTGTGAAAGGAATGTATGACTCAAGCTCACAAAAGAAATTAGAATAATGATTCAGGTTGAATTCAAGGAGGGCACACCAAGCTACCCCCAAGTGGCCGCGCCAACCCTAGTTAAGGGGGTTCCAAATAATTGTGATGGGAACCTGGACCGAACAACCCACCCATGAGAGGTCTCTCAATGGGTTAGTTTGAATGTAGGAGTACGCTTGGATGCCGGGGGGGAGGGGGGGGGTTCTAGCTATAATTTCCCTGCCTCTCCAGGACCTACTCAAATGATCTACATGACTCGAGATAGATTCTCAAGGTCTTGTTTGAAGGGGATGCAATGGCAGTGGAGAAGGAGAAGAGGAAGATGCGGGAGAGAAGAGCACACACAATGTAGGTGTTGTCCAATTGAACTAACAACCTTATGGCACTATCATATTATATATGAATAAAGAATGGGCAGTCATAGTGTACACAGGCAGGCCCAGAGGCCTTTTACCCCAACAACCTCCCACTAAAAGGCCAATGTGGATGGGGAGTGAAAACAAAGAAAAGAAAAGAAAAGATAAGGTGAGGAATTATGACATCTCACCCAATGCCCAATCAGAAAGCAAGCTGTGCAAGAAGTGTCAAGAACCTCTGTAGAAGAAGAGTCAAGCATCCCCGATTCCATGACATCTAGGAGATAAGCGATCCCGTAGCTCCATACAATGGAGCAATCCAAGAATGCTTCTCATTAAGCAAGCACGACTCATCAGTGCTTGCATGGTTATAAAGCATCAGAGTCATGCATAGCATCACCATGGTGCATACAAGACAATAGAGAGCAGTCAAACTCTCCAGAGTCAATCAGTGAAAGAGAGCCAACATCCTGGACATGTTCAGATTCAAAGAGGCAGATAGATGACAGACAGAGTGAAGCAACTAGCTTCCTCTCACACACTTTATTATTTATACCACACTCAATAGTGAAAGATACAACCTACGGTCATAAGACCATTCACACCAAAGGCACCGACTTATTTAATGTATCTAACTACTATGGCTAGACTAGCTGTGTCCAGCTCATGTCGGTCAACACACACTAAATGAGCTTGATATTCTAACACTCCCCCTCAAGCTCAAGACAGCATATGTACTCCAAGTAGCTGTCTAAAACCACAGAACTTATCTTTACCCAGAGACTTGGTAAAGATATCTGCTACATGCTCATCAGTACTCACATGCATAAGATCAACCTTTCCTACAAGAACCATCTCACGAATAAAGTGGTAGTGTACCTCTATGTGTTTTCTCCTAGCATGGTAAACTGGATTCATGGCCAGGAGTACACTACTCAGATTATCACATAACAGTTTCACTGGAGCATCAACCTGAATATCCAAGTCAGCCATAAGCTTGAGCAGCCAAGCAATCTCACATGCTGCCAATGCAGCCCCCCTGTACTCTGCCTCAGTACTAGATAAAGCAACCGTAGGCTGCTTCTTGCTGCTCCAACTGATCATGCCGCTACCAAAGCCAAAGGCATAGCCACTCGTAGATCGTCTGTCAGTTGAGCATCCTGCCCAATCTGCATCTGTGTATCCAATCAGTATCAAGGGCTTATCTCTGACATAGAACAGCCCATAGTCTACAGTGGACTTAACATACCTCATGATGCGTCTAACTGCATCCAAGTGCGGCTTTCTCGGCTTTTGCATAAACTGGCTTATCAGCCCTACTGCATAGCTCAAGTCAGGCCTAGTGATGGTCAAGTAAATCAGACTGCCGACCATCTGCCTGTACATAGTCACATCTTCTACTTCAGCCCCAGTGTTCATGTCTAGCTTTACATTCTGGTCCAGAGGTGTATCCAGTGGTTTGCATTCAGCCATGCCATACTTCTTAAGCATTTCCATGGCATAGTGCTTCTACATCAGCCATAAGCCATTTTCAGCTGGTACGACCTCAATACCCAAGAAATACTTCAGATCTCCCAGATCTTTCATGTCAAATTCAGATTTCAGCATCTTCATAGCATGCTGAATTCCCATGTCATCATTTCCAGTGATTATCAAGTCATCAACATATATGACCAGCACTACCAAGCCACTGTCAGTCTTCTTTGTAAACAGGCTGTGATCAGCCCTGGCAACAACAAATCCAAGACTCTGCAAGTAACTGCTGATCCTAGCATGCTAGGCTCTCGGAGCCTGCTTCAACCCATACAGTGCCTTTTTCAGCCTGCACACATAATGCTGAAAATCAGGGTGCTCATACCCTTCCGGCTGAACCATGTATACATCCTCTGTTAAATCACCATTGAGGAATGCATTCTTAACATCCATCTGCTGCAATTTCCAGCCTTTTGCAGCAGCCAAGGCAATAACAGTTCGTATGGTTGCCATTTTTGCAACCGGGCTGAATGTTTCATCATAATCCAAGCCATACTGCTGAGCATATCCTTTAGCGACCAGCCTTGCTTTGTACCTTTCTACACTGCCATCAGACTTACATTTGATTTTATACATCCATTTGCAGCCAACAGGCTTTTTCCCTTCAGGCAGTGGTACCAAATCCCAAGTCTGATTTTCAGCCAAGGATTTCATCTCTTCGTCCATAGCCATGCACCAGTTTTCATCCTTTGCAGCTTCAGCATAAGTACCTGGTTCTTTGATCTCCATCACTTTTGTCATGTATGCATAATGCTTTGCAGAATAACCAGAGTACGTCAACCTGTCAACAGGGTATCTGACCCTCTGCGATCGTCTAGGCTGTGGTGCACTACTCGATTCACCTCTCTCATGAGGCGGAATGTACCTGTTCTGCCTCGTGCCAGGCGTATAGACAGTCGGAATACCAAGTTCGCTGTCTAAAGTATCACTAGACTCATAGCCCGAAGTCATTCTGCCAGGTGTCATCATACCATCCTCACTAACTTTCTCTTTTCCTTTGCTGTCCAAGACATCATGTCTCCCCCTCACTGACATACCCGTGTCAGTGGACGGTGAGCTCCTCAATCTCCCTGTCCATGGGGATACTGTCTGACTGATAGGGCCTGTCATAGCATTGCTCTGCTGCATATCAACTGTAGAGACATGAGTGGAAGACAGATCGGATAGCATTGCAACTGGTGAGACATACCAAGAGCCTAGCTCATCAAAGATGACATCCCTGCTTACCAAAGTCTCCCTGGTAGAGGGATCATAACATTTGTATGCCTTCTTCTCCTGCGAGTATCCAATGAACACACTCTTATGCGCTTTGGGATCCAGCTTTTTCCTCTTCTCATCTGGAATGTGCACATAAGCAAGACAGCCAAAGACCTTCATGTGTCTTACATCCGGCTTATAGCCATAGAGCCTCTCAAACGGTGTCATGTCATGAATGCCTGCAGTGGGAGTCCTGTTCAGAATATATGCGGCTGTCACAACAGCCTCTGCCCAATAGTAAAGTGGCATATGCTTCTCATTCATCATGGCCCTGGCAGCTTCCATTAGAACCCTGTTCTTCCTTTCAGCTACTCCGTTTTGCTGCGGAGTGTAGCTGCAGGTTAGCTGCCTACGAATGCCATTTTCAGCCAAAAAATCAGCAAATTCATTGGAGACATACTCCCCACCGCTATCAGATCTCAAGCAAGAGATGTAACACTCAAATTCCTTCTCAACCTGTGCCTTAAATTTCTGAAAAATAGCAAAGACCTCATCTTTTGTTTTCAATATGTAAAGCCAGGTATATCGACTGTAGTCATCAATGAAGGATACATAGTATCTGGAACCCCCCATAGATGCATTATGAGCTGGTCCCCAAACATCAGAGTGCACTAACTGCAGTGGTCGTGTACTCTGTCTTACATGCCTGACAAACGGCAATCGTGACTGCTTACCAAACTGGCAAGCCTCGCAGACATGACCAATATCTGAATATTGGAATCTAGGTAGCCCTGTTACCAGCTGCTTCTTCTGCATGGTCTGCAGCCTGTGCAAATTGACATGCCCCACTCTCTTGTGCCAAATCTCTAAGTCCCTGATAGTGCCAGAACCCTGAGCAAACATAGCGGAATTCAGCTCTGGCAGTGTAGCATCAAGAGTGAACATTCTTCCATTTTTGTGGCCTTTCACGATCAACTTGCATCCATTGCCAAACTCTTCAATAAAGTAGCCATGCTTATTGAAGCGAACCTGCAAGTTCTGCTCTGTCATTTGACCCACAGACAATAGGTTCTTCGTAATCGAAGGAACATGCAAAACATCATGAAGATTCTTCTTCCTGCCATCATGTACAACCAGAGGCACTTTGCCTTTATGCTCAATGCTATGCTGCATGTCATCACCTGTGCATACATAGCCATGCTTTTCAGCCACCATATCCGTGAACCAATCACCATGAGGGGTCATGTGATTCGACGCCCCCGAGTCAATGTACCACACTACATCATCAGATGATTTTTGAGCAGCCTTATCTTTGACATATTGCATGGCAAACAGTCTATCACCAGAGTCATCTGCCTGACTGGACGTAGCATAATGTCCATGCTGCTTGCCCTTCTGATTTCCCTGCTTCTTCCAGCAATCCTTTGCAATATGCCCATACTTTCCGCAGTAGTGACAATCCTTGTCCTTATTTGGATTGTCTGACTGACGCTGCTGCTGCCATGAGCCTCTGCCACGGGAGCTCGATCTCCCCCTACCTCGAAATCTGCCACTACCTCTTGCATTTGATGACTGCTGATTGCTATTACTATAGGATGCATTCTACTGGCCTCCTCTGCCAGATCCATAGCCTCTACCACGGCTACCACGACCACGCTGATTCGAATAAAAAACTGCATCCTTATTCTTAGAGCTGCTTGACCCTGTAGCTAAGCCAAGCTTTACCTCTTCATGAATCAATAATGCAACCAGCTCATTAAAATCAGGCATCTCAGCCCGCACAGATACTGAAGTGTCAAAAGACTTATACTCCGGACCCAAGCCATTTAAGGTCATTGCAACCATATCCTCATCTTCTACCTGTGAGCCAACAGATGCGAGCTGATCTGCTAAGGTTTTAATCTCTGTGACATAGTCCTGTATGGATCTGTTCTTCCTCTCTATGTTGTTGAATTTTTGCTTCAGTTGTATCTTCCTGGCACTTGTAGTTGTGCCATAGTACCTGACCAATATGTTCCATGCATCTGCTGGGGATTTACAGTTCATGATCTGCATCACCATAGCATCCGAGATACATAATGACAGCCAATGTAAAACTCTACGAGCTCTTTCCGTCCAAGCTCGATGTGCTCGTCTTTGATCAGCTGTAGGATTCCTATCTGGAACTTCAGGTTCAGCCTCAACACCTGTCACTAAGTCCCAGTATCCTTTGCCTATCAGAAAGTTCTCCATGCGGAACTTCCATATTGCATAATTGTTGCTATCAAGCTTTTCTCCCACAATCTGGGTTACATTATCAGTTCTATCAGCATTTGCCATGTTGCAGACCTTGCCTGACTACCTGCAAACCAAGATTTTCTTAACAGTTCAACTTCAGCCCGGAACTGTTTATGACAGTTTTCTGCAATTAATTGCAGTAAAAAAACCAGAGTATTTCAGCCCACTGACACCCCAAAACAACCCACAAACAAGTGGTCTCAACTGTAGATATAACTATCAATACATAAGCTATGTGTTTGCTTCAGCTTAAGCTTATGTAACCTCACTGCCAGGGTACATACATGCAGTCTGAAAACTGTAAACTGTGAGTAACCAGCAGCAATTTCAAGTCCAAAACTGAGTGTGTCAACAAATTCAGTTTCAGGTTGCAGTCAACCAGAATTCAGCATACCAAGCTCCAAGCAGCTCCAAAATTGTAATTAGCCAGGACAGTGTAACTGCATTTACTTCAGCTTCAAAATTCAGTTTTCAATGATGCTCATTGCTTGCTTCAATTCTCCATGCATTAGCATGTATAGGCCAATTCATATAGATGATGGAACCCCCAAGATGACCTGTATTGCTTCAGTAATGCACAGTACTTGTCATTGACTGTGTATGACAGTTTTCAGCTTGTCATTGATTTTCAGATCTGAGTATTCTGTCATTGACTGTGTATGACAGTTTTCAGCCTATCATTGATTTTCAGATCTGAGTATTCTGTCATTGACTGTGTATGACAGTTTTCAGATTTTCAGATCTGAGTATTCTGTCATTGACTGTGTATGACAGTTTTCAGATTTTCAGATCTGAGTATTCTGTCATTGACTGTGTATGACAGTTTTCAGATTTTCAGATCTGAGTATTCTGTAATTGACTGTGTATGACAGTTTTCAGATTTTCAGATCTGAGTATTCTGAGCAAGAGATCTCAGCTCCAAGACATTTGATCCAATGTATACATGCTTTGACACATTCTTGTGCTCCAAATATACTTTCTGAGTGTAGTTCAAGGCTCCTGTGTGTCAGTAATGACTGAATGCATGCTGTCCATTCATGTTTATAGCAGTTCAGAAATGATTACAGGTCTGTGTCTGTCACTCCAGCTCATAACAGAGCTCCCACACAAGCATTTACTCCTTGCACACTTCAAATACCTTCAACAGTGAGCATACATGCTCTATGAACCTTGTCCAGGTGCCCCACTGAAGATTGACAGGTTGCTATTCACTCAGATCAGCAAGCGCAGATTTTCAGATACAGGTTGCTATCCATTCAGATCAGCAGGCGCAGATTTTTAGATACAGGTTGCTGTCCATTCAGGAGGCAGTCCACGATTTTCAGACACAGGTTGCAGTCCACGATTTCAGGACACAGATTTCAGGAGGCAGTCCACGATTTTCAAACACAGGTTTCAGGAGGCAGTCCACGATTTTTCTTGATTCCTTGCTTCCATCTCCTTTGCACTGCAAGTTGTCATGCCCATTCTCCCACAGCCTCATGGATGAAGCTCTGATACCATGTTCAGATTCAAAGAGGCAGATAGATGACAGACAGAGTGAAGCAACTAGCTTCCTCTCACACACTCTATTATTTATACCACACTCAATAGTGAAAGATACAACCTACGGTCATAAGACCATTCACACCAAAGGCACCGACTTATTTAATGTATCTAACTACTATGGCTAGACTAGCTGTGTCCAGCTCATGTCGGTCAACACACACTAAATGAGCTTGATATTCTAACAGGACACTCATCCAATGGGGTCTCAAGACTACATGTGGCCTCAGCGAAGCGGAAGACTCTGGCCAGCCTGCAAAACTACAAGAAAATGGCTCTCATGAGCCTGCAAGGGGTCTAGCAACTGACCACCAACATCCTGACCCTGACTGCTATGCATAGCTATGTCATCTAGGCCGATAAGTGCCTCATATTTAGCATAAATAGCTTGTTGTAATGGCACTATAGCTATTGTAAAATCAGCCATAAAGCATATTGAACACTCATCAAGAGGCTTGAGAGGTGTCTGCATCTCATAGAGGTGAACATGATGGTTGTGTATGACTTGTTGGGCATCCAAATCTCATAATCTATAGGCCTTAAAGCCACCATATCCATAACCAAGGAGGATACATCTACATGACATAGGCTCATGCTTGGGGGGGTCACTCATGAATATATGTATATATAACGTGAGTTCAAAATAAGGGTTTTTAAAACACATTTTTTATAAATTTTTTACATATGGAAGGGTGTCATATAAACGGGTTACTTAACAGATTGAATAGAAAAGGGTTGTGTTTTATTCAAGAAAAATTCACTGATTAGGATTTTTTTAAATAGGCCATGAATGCATGTTATATAGAGAACATATATATAGTGAACCCCCCAAGGGCTCATGTGGCATATGTACAGATGCCTGGCAGCCAAATATCCTCAAGTAATCATAGGAGGGTTGCATGCCACTCCATGCCTCATGGGGTGTAATACCATCCAAGGTCAAGAACGGCATCCTGTTAACCAAATAGACTGCTGTCATAAGGGCCTCACCCCAAAAGCCATAAGACAACCTAGCTGTGGTAAGCATGGCTTCCCGAACTGCCCATAACTTACCGCTTCATGAGGATCCATTCTCCCAATCCATATTACTATTCTGTCCCTGTAGTTGAATCCAATAGGGAATTATTAACCTAGCGTTGATGTATCTATTGGAAAGAAAATCATCCCAGCCAATCTCTATCTATTCCCAAATAATTCTATTTGAAGCTTATGATTTTTTATGGATAAATAAGTTTTTTGTGTTTATTTGATTCATTGCACAGTAGTAATGAAAAAAATAATTTGCACATTGATTCAAGATGTGTAGAGATATGTAAATGTTATCTTAACACGAAGGTTTTAATGCAAAACTAGATACAACCCCAAGCACAAAACCAGAGTCTAACCAGAGTCTTGTTTCTGCACTAAGCCCAGTGGAGGCACAAGAGAAGAAGTTTCTTCTCAGACAGATTAAACCATTAGAATTTGACAGAAAATGGAAGTCTGTTGAAGCTGATGCCAAAGTCTGGATTGAATCAATGGAGGATTACTTTAGTACAGCATGAACAACACCTATAAACCAGGCTATGATTACCAAGCTCAAGCTTACCAATGAGGCTAGACTTTGGTGGAAGCAATGGTGTAAGGACCAATCAATCTTTGAAAGCACAATAACTTGCGATAAACTAAAGGAAGCAATGCAGGGAAGATACATGCCACCTGCATATAGAACTTAGAAAAGATGAATGAGTTCTTCAAGTTGAAACATTTGGGCTTATCTTTGGAAGCATACTACTTGAGATTTGTTTCCTTGTTGAAATATGCTCCTACCATGAGCATTCTCCAACAAGTTTTGAAGTTCTGTGATGGGCTAAACCCACCATTGAACACTCGGTTGGAATCAATGCATCTATTGGCTTTGCAAGATGCATTGATCAGAGCAAGGCCCATTGCCCACGAAGTCCAGCTGAAGCCCACAAATAATAACCTTGGTCTCATAAAGACCAAAATCGAGGAATGTTGAAAGCTCAATTCTAAAGGGCACAAGTACAGGGTCAAGGTCAACGGAAGAAGCCGAGGGCAAATGCAATCAATGACTTTTTCCCTACTCAATGAAGTGATCAAATCCTGTGATGTTTTCACTGTAATGAGCTTGGATACTTCAAAAGGGAATGTACTAAACTTGGCAGAGATCGTCACCAAGGAAAATTCACTAGCCAAGTCAAAGCTACCTATGGACATGAACATGTAGCAATGGGAAGGGCAAAAACTTCCAATATCTTATCTAAGGAAATCAACGAAGAATGTCAAACTAGCAAATGGGTGAGAAATCACTTGCACTAGACTTGCTAAGGTGGAATTCCTACTCAAAAACGATCCCACATCTGTTAAGTTCATGGTAATGAGTCTAGGAGTCCATGAGTGCCTACTCAGGATGGATTGGCTAATCCCAAATGATGCTCACATTCATTGTGGGAAAGGACAAGTCTCCTTTCGTAATCCTAAAGGTGAGTAGATAACAACACAAGGAGAAGTAGGTAAACCAAAGATCTAGCTATCTAAGGTAACATGAATAGTTCAAGGAATAAGGAAAGGATTACACGTCTATCTCATCAAGCTGAACAAGTCAGAAGAGGTAGAGGACTTCATTGAAGAACCATCATGGCTAAAGGAGTATGCAGATGTGTTCCCAGAAGAATTGACTGAATTACCACCACCTAGGGAAGTGGACCATGAGATTAAGCTAATACTAGGAGCTATACCAGTCTCACAGAAAGACCCTATAGGATGTCCATTCCTGAAGCGGTTGAGTTAAAGGAACAACTCAAACAACTATTGGACCAATGGTACATATGCCCCATTAGTTCTCCTTGGGGGGCTCTAGTCTTGTTCCAAAAGAAGAAGGATGGTACATTTCACCTTTGCATCGATTATAAAGGGCTGAACCAAGTGACCATTAAGAATAAATATCCTATCCCAAGGATAGATGAGTTACTCGACCGATTGCAAGGAGCAAAAATCTTTTCCAAGATTGATTTGAGGTCAGGATACTACCAAATCCACGTCAAAGAAGAGGATATTCCTAAGACAGCATTCAATACCAAATATGGTCATTTCAAATTCATAGTAATGTCTTTTGGATTGGTTAATGCCCTTGCCACCTTTAACAAGCTAATGCAGGAATTTTTAGACCATATCTTGATGATTTTGTGCTTGTCTTCTTTGATGATACCTTGGTTTATTCCAAGGAAGAGGAGGATCATTGTCCTTGAGACCATGAGAACTCATAAGCTCTGTGCTAAGAAGAAAAAGTGTGCCTTCCTCAAGAGACAGATTGAATATCTTGGATTTATTGTGTCAAATGAAGGAATCTCTATAGATCCTACAAAGGTCAAGGATGTCTAAGAGTGGCCTCCACCAACTACTGTTAAAGAAGTGTGTAGCTTTCTTGGATTAACAAGTTGGTACATGATCTTCATTTCGGAGTATGCCTAAATCGCAGCACCCCCCACAAATTTTTTGAAAAAACAGGTTGTCATAGTATGGACACCCACCACTGAACAATCAAGTTTTGATCAAATCAATCATAGCTTAGTGACATCATCGATTCTAAAACTCCCTGGCTTGAGCAAGGAATTTGAACTTGTCACGGATGCTAGTTCACTTGCATTATGATGTGTACTAATGCAAGAAGGTCATCCTATAGCATATTCTTCGAGGAATCTAAAAACCCATGAAAGGAATTATGCTCTCAAGCTTTGGTGACACTATTTGCTTGGAAACAAGTTCTCTCTGGTCACAGACCATAAGAGCCTTAAATGGATCTTCACCTAGACCGACCTCAATATGAGGCAATGTCATTGGATTGAGGTTCTACAAGAATATGAATTTGAGATCAGGTATCATCCTAGCAAGGAGAATGTAGTCACCGATGCCTTAAGTCGCAAAGCATTCCTCAAATCTCTTATTATGGAGGAACCCTCGATGGCACAATCATTGGCAACCATGGTGTCAATGTCTAGCAACCCTATTCTCTTGAATTAGCAAAGGAGGAAGCTAGCCATGACCCAAAATACTTGAAGATGATGAAAGGGATTTTGGAAAACGACCAAGACCCTAAACTCAAAGTCAAGTATCAAGAATTTTCTGTCAATGAGGGACTTGTCTATTTTAGGACAAGATTGTGCATACCCTCAAGTAAGAAACTTGAGCAGAGATTACTCTGGGAAGCACATGACTCCCCCTTTCCAGGCCATCCTGGATATGTCAAGGCCCTCAACACGGTCAGGAAAAGCTAACATTGGGAAAGACTTAAGGGAGACGTGCTCAAATATGTCATGGAATGTTTGTCTTGGCGGGGCATTAAGGTGGAACATGTCAAGATTCCTGGGAAGCTACAACCTCTTGACATCCCCCAAATGAAGTGGGAATTTATCAGCATGGACTTTGTTGTTGGATTACCTTTAGTCCAAGGAGGATATAACTCAATTATGGTTATATTAGATATGCTCACCAAGGTTGCACACCTCATTCCAGTCAAGACAAAATATAAAGCTTCGGACATTGCCAAATTGTTCATCAAGGAGATATTCAGACTCCATGGACTGCCTACAAGGATCATTAATGACTGTGATTCCCTCTTCACATCTCATTTCTGGAGAGGAATATTTGAGGCCATTGGGACTCAACTTTGCTTTAGTATAGCCTATCACCCTCAAATTTATGGCCAAACGGAAATAGTCAACCAAGTCATTGAAGACATTGTTAGGACATATTGCTATCACGAACCCAAGAAATGGATCCAATATGTACCATCGGTAGAGTTCGCCTATAATGCTTCCTACCAACAAAGCATTCAAATGACACCTTTTCAAGCATTATATGGGCATGATTGTCATATCCCATTGAACTTTTCAGATCCTACCTTGAGGGTAGAAGCTTCCAAGAAAATGCTTGAGGAGATGGATGAGTAGGTCAAGGCCATCAGACAAGACATTAGAGCCACCAAGGATAGGCAGAAAGCCTATGCGGATCTAAATAGACAAGAGAGACTCTTCAAAGAAGGGGATATGGTCTTCATTCGAGTACAACCAAGAAGAGTTCCTTATCACTAGGAGAATGTAAGAAACCGAGTCCAAGGTATTGTGGGCCCTGCAGAATCCTCAAGTGTCTGGAGCCCAGTGTAGACAAACTCCAACTCCCTAAGAACGTAGAGGTTCACAATGTATTCCATGTTAGCCTACTAAAGAAATATGTATCCAATCCTAGCCATGTACTCAATGATCAACAAGTTGTAATTCCAATCCAAGGAGTCCTTGAGCTCTGGCCAAATAGAATCCTAGATACTCGAGAAAAAAGATTGAGGAGTACAACCCTCAAAGAGTATCTTGTCTAGTGGAAGGACTATCTAGAAGAGGATGCCACATGGATTGACGAGAGTACTCTGAACCACCAATACCCCCAATTCCTTTCGAGATGAGGACATCTCAATTCCTTAAGGGGGGAAGGATGTAATAAGCTGCCTCTATCGCCGCGATAAGGACCCCCCTCTTTTTATCAAAATGATCCGCCACCATCACCGTCAAATTTTTCCCTTTTTAATCAAGTAAAAGATACCTTTTTTTAAAATTATGTCTTCCCCCTGTCAACACCGTTGGTTGGTGGAGGGAGGAGGAGTTGAACTTAGTGTCCACGTAAGTGAAGAAGATGACAATGGAGGAGGAGATCATGATGGTAGGAAGGAGTTAACGTGGCAGGTAGATGAACTTCTAAAGATCCCAAGGCTGATGGAGATTTTGATGGGGGAGGGGCACACGTGTGCCACCTCCAACCCCCAGTATCCCTCCTTCTCCTTCTAGGAGTCAAAGTTTCCATGGCGGGAGGGCCAATCTAGCCGTCGGGGTGAAGGCAAAGGGAGGGGGCCCCGAGTCATCGCCCCCCATAAAACCCTTCTTTCCTCCCCCTATAAAACCCCCCCTCCTTAAGAAGGATGATAATTCCTCTCTCCCTTTTCTCCCTAACTATTACCATCTTCCTTTGTAAATCTTTCCTCCCTTCCTTGCCATAGACAAGCTATTCTCCCCCCCCCCCCCTTCCCTTGCTGCCAATTTATGAAGGAGAGAGGGAGAGGGAGAGGTAGTGAAGGAGAGAAAGAGAGAAGGGAGGAGAGAGAAGGGGAACCTAGAGTAAGAGAGGGAGAGAGAGAAGAGGCCAATGACAACTTTTCTCTTAGGCGAAGGCTCGAGTACCCTCTCTTACCATCATGAGTCCCGTAACTACTCCATCAATTGCCTCTAAGTGGACAAGGAGATCATGAAATTTAAGACAAGGCATAGGGAACTCTAATAAGTCAGTTTCAAAATGGCCCCAAAGCATAAACTCTCCCAAGTAACTCGAAAAGCTGCGACTACAAGAGAAGGATTGAGCAAAGATGCCATCATCAACACGAACAGGTTGTCGGGCATGAACACTAACTTAACACTCCAAAACCATGTACTGCTATGGTGTCTAGTAATTGAAATTGAAGATTTAAGCATGGACGTCATTAGGAAGAAGTCATACCTCGCATTGAGTAACTTGCATACTTTGAGAGGTAGTTGAAAAGGGGTTAATGACCATGAGTTGTCATGAATAGATTAAGCATCTACAAGCTATGGCTGTAATTAAGTCAAGTATTAGGTTCGAACTTTCGCAAATGCATCATAGATTGTTGGTGTACATAAATATTTAGTATAGGTCAATGGCATTCTGTAGACTATTGTAGTGAATTAAATCGCATTTACAATGAACTCATGTACACTCTCATTTGAATATTTAGGTCACACCTTATGAATTGTATGAATGCATTAGAAGGAATTATCATGAATGGGAATCCTGCATTGTATTGTCAACTCCAAGAAAAGACTTGCACCCAGATTTGCATGGCATCATGAATAGCCTTAGTTGCATCACATAATAGGGATGCATCTAAAAGGGTAGATTTAAGATGTGCATGTGAAATATCAAGCTTAATTGCAAGGGTCGGTTTGGAAAATGAAATCTTGCATGATAAGTGAAGCCAAGATTTAGCTCGACTCAACTAGGACTCTAGTCGCAAATAAGTCAAGTAGTCTCTACAACCATATTTGGACTTAGAGTTAACATACTCTTTTGGTCTCTATCCCAATAACTAGTTGCAAAGGATCCAAAACACTCTTGGGAATATCATTTTCAAAATATGGTATACCTCAAAGCTAACACAAGAAAAATTGAATGTCATATCCATATGAAGAACGACTATTCACCACATTACATTCGATGCCCACAACTATCTAAGAATGGTAAATGGGATTACGCTATGCTTGATTTGCAAGAGGAATGAATAAAAGTTCCTACTATCTTGAGGGAAAGAAACCCTAGGGTAAACTTAGAACCCCGATAGAATCCTAAGGTGGGGAAATGGTTACTAACTTACCAATTGAAATCATAGTTGAAACAAATAAGACTTGGACCAAAGATAAGAACCAAAGGTTAGCAACCTAGGAAAAGTTACCATTTGAAAACTATCAAGTATAAATCCAATAGCGTAATTGCTTGCTCCTATCACATAGGAGTGAGGTTGGAAAGAGGGTATTCTCTACCTCTCAAAGGATAAAGGAAATTGATGCCAAGGCAAGAAAGACCCAAGAAGGGTAATAGTAAGCTTTTAAGAGGAGAACTCCACCTTAGCAGATGTCTTGAGCACTCACCTTCGTTGTTTGTGCTTGTAAATCTAGACTCAATGTCTGTGAAAGGAATGTATGACTCAAACTCACAAAAGAAATTTGAATAATGATTCAGGTTGAGTTCAAGGAGGGAGTGCCAAGGTGGTTCCAAATAACCATACGGGAACGTGGACTGAACCTGCAATGAGAGGCCTCTCAGTAGGTTAGTTTGAATGTAGGAGGATGCTTGGATGCCAGGGGGGCTCTGGTTGTAAATTCCTTGCTTTCGAGACCTACTCAAATAATCTACGTGACTCGAGATAGATTCTTGAGGTCTTGTTACTAGTACAAGGGCGGAATCTTGGAAGAAATAGGATGCATCCTCACGGATCGTAGAATTTTTCCTTTTTGGACAAAATTTGTATTTCAGTTAATATGCCGATATAAAGTTTACTTCCAAGGAACTTGTCTGAACTGTTTTTCGTGTTAGTGCCATAAGTTATGCTAATGAACCCTGTTCTCTGAAAGGATTAAATAAGGAAGTTGATTTTAAATGTCACACATAAATGTGATAGGACCTAATTAGATAACTAAAGAAGTCCATTGAGTGAAGCGGATGGGCAGAACCCCTAACGGGTCCATCCTATGCAAGGGTGGTCCCAGAGGGCTGGGAGGCTTCTCACAAGGTTCTATAGTCATACAACCTTTAGGTAATATTAGGTTAGAACCTGATTCATGTGATTTTAGGGGATTGGAATGGGACTATGCCCTATGGGCAGAGAGGTTGAGTGGTGCATTTCTCTCGTTTCCCATTCTCTTTGAGCCAAGTGCGGTACGGATCTATTTTGGCTTGGGTATCTCTACGTAAAGTAGGACGTCCAAGATCCGATGCTAGAATGCTGTTAGAAGACCTTGGCCACTGGGAACCCAGATTTTAGGATCCTAGTGGGTTCGGCTATGAACGTTTTGTTGCAAGGCAGGCTCGGGAAACCCTAGACGACAAACCTCGAAACATTCCATGGGAGTGTCGGGCAGCAATGCTTAGTTTCATTTCTCGATGGACCACTAAAAGCATGCTTAAACAACCATTAAGGAGGCACGTTACATTCTTTCTAGTCACTAATCACAAAAATCTCAAAAGGATCTTCATTAAGTCAAATCTAAACATGAGACGGTGTTGGTGGATAGAAATCTTTCAAGAATATGATTTTGAAATCAACTATAGGCCAAGAAAAAAAATGTAGTAGCGGGCACCTTAAGCCGCAAAGCATTCCTTTATATTCTCATTTGCAATGGTTTTAATTTCTATGGTATAAGCTTGAATACTTTTTCCATTTCTTGACATGTCACTAAACTACTACTTCAGCTAAATTTTCCATGCATGAGTGACACTTCCATATTTTTTCATAAGAATCTCCCATGCAACCTTTGGAGTTTGACAGTTAGTGATTTGCATGGCCATAGCATCTAATATGCATAGGGAGAACCAATGCAAAAATTTACTAGTTCTTTCCATCTACTACTTATTAGCTCTCTGCTACTCAAGATTAGGATTTCTATCTAACAATCTTGGTTTAGTTTCATTTCTAGTACATAAATCCCAACGACCTCTTCCAATCATGAAGAATTGCATTTTGAACTTACATAGAGGAAAGTTCTTATTGTCAAGCTTCTCCCACACAGTCTGAGTGGTATTACTAGTTCCTATTGCATTACCCATAATGCTATTAATTCAAGGAAATGCAATGTCTTTTCAATTAGGCAACAATAGTACCTTCAAACAGTCTCCACAACCCTATTATAGTTTAGTAGCTATAGCTGCAAATATCAACCACTACTCAAGACACAAACCAAGTGTATTTACCACAATCAATGCTATTGTAACCAAGCTCCAAGATAACAAATGCAGTTCAAATCGTTAGCTTAGAAACTTCCAGAAACATCTTCATACGTTTATATGATACCCAAAGATTCAATACATCCACTCAAAGTACTTAATTGGTATCACAAACTGCTTTATGGATGACCTCTCCAAATGAGTGCTGGCTATAAACTATATTACAATGGAAAAATAACCATTTAATTGAGCTCAAATCAGGCCCAAATCAACTCAAAAACATCTTAGGACATCACCGCAAATATCCTAGCATCAAAGCATGTTCATACAAGCACTAATAGATATATAGAATTCACGACAACATGCAGTGAACCCTTTCATAGTCAATGTGACAAACAAGCAATTTGTAATGACTAGTAGTCAAAAGTCTATATTAACTAAGGTATTCTCAGCTTATTAGCACCTCATAGTATATCAAACATTTTCCATAATATATGGGAGTCAGAACATGTCCATATAAGCATCATTGCTTACATCTTCAACATGTACACATGAAGAAGGCCTTCATTTTGTCAATAACCAATCAATGGATGTGTTATACCACCAATAAAACACCTTTGAATTGAGCAACCAATACTCAAAGCATCTTAGATGACATCCAAGACAATCAAGCATAATCCGTAGGCATGAGTGTTGTCCATTGCAGTAAATAGCTAGTTTGTGTAGGTCTATATTGAATATCTCAAAATACTTATAGAATTTGAAAAAACTTTCTTTTACAAATTTGTAGACCATGTTAAGGTTAAAGATCCACTTCTCCAATATTCATTTCTATAGTAAGATATAGCCTTTGAAAAAAAAAAGGTTATTGTAAGGTTTCTCACACACTAAAGGTCAAGTCCAGCTCCACAACTCCAACTCCTGCATAACCAAGCTCTAATACCATGCTCAAAGAGAGGGAAAGAGATAGACAAGAATGGGAATCATGAGCAGAGAGTAGTTACTCTCTCTTCTTCCATTATTCAATCATTTTATAACACACCAAAGATGCTAAGCCATACATACAACGTATAAAAGTAAGTCACTAAAATTGACCAGACACCTCTAACTTGAGTTAAGTCTAACCGACTCATTAGTACATCACAAGAGATGTCGACAACTAGCTATAGATGTACAACTAAGTCTATGTAGATAGTAAGCTTGAGTCTCAACAATCTCCCCCTTGCCTTCCCCTCTTCTATAAATAGAGACCAAGGAGAGAAAAAGAGAGCATGGGAAGCGAAGGAGCAAAGCCATGTTGAGATGAGTTGGTACTAGTGAGAGTGGCATGCAGAGAGAGAGAGAGAGAGAGAGAGAGAGAGAGAGAGAGAGAGAGAGAGAGAGAGAGAGAGAGAGAGAGAGAGAGAGAGAGAGAGAGAGAGAGAGAGAGAGAGAGAGAGAGAGAGAGAGAGAGAGAGAGAGAGAGAGAGAGAGAGAGAGAGAGAGAGAAGGGATAACAGGATGATGGCCAATAGAGAGGAGCAAAAAAATACAAGAGTGTTGAGAGTGAGAGAGAAGGCAAAGACTGAAATTCTCAAAATACTTTCTCAAAGTCAATAATCTTTTTTTCCACATCCTATCCTCCTTCTTTTCTCTATCCACCATGCCCCATCACAAAAATATTAGCATGCCTAAAGAGGTAGAACCTTCCAACATGGTAGATTGTCTTTAGCAGCCCTCAACATAGGGGAAAATGAGACCAATGATGCCATCAATTTTAACATCCAAAATCAAGTATTTAATATTTTCATGATCTATTTATCAAGAAAATATATTTAGAAAAATATAGGATCATTTGAGTGAGGTCTAAGTTGCTGTGGAAAGAGGTTAGTGTAGCACTAATATCACTATGTTATGAGTATGACATATTGAAAGGTTATGCAGAAGGAGAGAAAAAGTTATGCTTGTAAATGAGTTTGCAGAACATGGAAGTGTTACTATTTTGCCTATAAAATCCTATTGGTAAAGACTATCAACCCTTGTCCTCAGTGGTTAGGGCTCTTGATGTTGCAAAAAGTTTGTAGTATGCCAATGTGGGTCACTGCTTTATGGGAAAAACTCAGTAAAGAAAACTCAGTTCTATTTCGTGTCAAACAATGTGTTTAAAGAGTTGTAGTAATTTGATCATGGTGAACTTTGGGGGCTTAGTTTCGTCACTCTTAAGCATCCTATTCTTAGATAATGTGGAGGGCTAAGTAGAGTGTCACATGCTTGCCTAATAATTCCTTGTCAACACATTTTAGTGGTTCATCCCCGAACTATCCTAGATGGCTTCACCCGGCACCTCATAAGAATGCACAAGGTCTATCGTCTAGGTTTTCCAGAGTCCACCCCATAATGGAAGGTACCGGCCATCCCCACGAGGATCAACCTACAAGCTTCACATTCTAATTTGACAACTGAGGTCTCTATACATCGGCTAGCTCCATCGAAGGTGCCCCACAAGGGCTTCTCGTTCGACTGGAGCAATCATAGTTACCCTTTGTTCATGGAGTGCAATGCTTTTTTTCAGTATCTGGTTAGGATTTAGGGATCCTTAACAAAATTCTAGCATAGTTGCCACACCTTTCCCCTAAGATAAATTTTTATCAGGGTTTTAAGACCTGACCCTAGGTAAATCAACGCTCAACTCTACCTTATTTTTCCTAATTAACATTTCATTCAATCTCTTGAGAGAAGCTCCCAACTTACCAAGACCACCCATCCATAGGACAGATCTGTTAGGGATCTCGCCCACCCACTTCCCCCAAATGGTTTTCTTTAGTTCTCTAATTACCTATCACATTAAGTTATGGTATATAAAAGCAAATTCATTAATTAATCCCATTATCATAGGTTCATTTGCATAATTTTATGGCACAACATAAAGATAGAGAAAATAGTCTTTTGGTAAAACATATTTATTTATTATTTTGCAAAGTTATTTACAATGATTTTTCCCTTCTACCTACGCAAAAGATAAACCTTCGTTCATCGAAAAATCCCTTATGTCTGTGTAGAAAAGAAACCCTCCAAGATTTACATCCCTTCACTAGTACCAAGGACTCCAGTATCCCATCTTGATTCGTGTGGGGATCATGCAGTTCCTAGGAGCGATTGAGAGATTTACAAGCGCAATCCCTTGGCACTCCCACCTCCTCCTACCTAACGGATTTCTCACCAAGGGACCTCCATTGGGGCTGGTCCAAAGCTCCCTGCGGCAGCGGTACAAGACAATCCCCCTTGGAGCAGGGTTCTACGTCTAGCCATGGGAGAGGCATAGCACGATCTTTCCTCTTATTATCCTGATTATATATTTTCAATAAGATCTAACTGCTACAAGCACAATCAATCTATCCTTTGCAACCATGAATGCATGCACAAATAAAAAAGAAACAACAACAAGTACTTTTAGCATAGGAAGCAGCCCCACCCTAATCTAAGGTTTCTCTTTTAAGGTCCCACCTTATTCTCAGGATTTTGCTTCCTACTTGCAATTCTTTTTTGGGATCCACATGTTATTTCGCGAATCTAAAGTCTATTTTATTGTTATGAAAAATTTGGTATTTCTATCCTAAAAGATAATATGGGCATTTATACATATGGCAAGCAATTCATTTGTTGCCTTGCCCTAACTCGTGCTTAGCAAGATTTCAAATGCTTTTCCAAGTCTGTTTAGACTTTAGAATTTGTATTGAAAAATTCTTATCAATGTCCAACAAGTCCTACATACTTTCAATATTTATTTAATTTTCTAATATTGATAGTTTCAGGGTTGTCGAGTATTTCATAGTTTTTTTTACTTCAACATTCTTGATATTTTAGGTTAGGTTTTCTCGCTAATTCATGCGTGGGTCAACTCATGATATTGACGTGCTCGCTAATATAATCATTAATATTAAAATTACGTGTGTTTTCAACAAGAAAATAATTTTTATTTTATTCTACTCATATTCTATGGCTTAATCGACGATGTCTATACTTCAATGTTATCTAGAAAGATCAATTTTCATTTAGCTATGTCCTAAGTGCAATGCTGATTGTTTTTTTGAAAACTTTATTTCAACCAATGCAAAAATCATAAGTGTAATTTTTCTTTCATCTTTCAGACATCAAATTATATTACTATGCACTTAATTTATGTGCATCTAGTACATATTTTTCTATGCAAATTTCTATTGATTTAATGCATTGATTATTTTATGATATTATTTAAATTATTTTTTATAAATTATTATAAAAACCATATGTGTCTATTTATCATTAGTAAAATGAAATAGAGATAGTCACTTTTAGGGAAAAATTATAAAATATTCCCTTCCCTAACAATGTCTATCATTTTTTTATTATTTTGATCACATGTATCATTAATGAAATAACAATAAATACCACGAAATAAACCATAATTAAGATATTTTCTTAATGAAAAAGGCATATAATCATTTTTCAAGTGAAAGAGTCTTTTTATTGAATAGCTAATTATCATATTACTTAGGTTATTTTTATAAGCGGTAGCTCATATGCATTTTCATTAGACCATGTTTGTAATAGTTTAAAGCCAAATGAAGTGATAAGCTTATAAAACATTAAATTTTTTCCAAACCGACGAGATGTTATTTCTCTTAGGTTTGCTGTAATAGCGGCTTCGCCAATTCCTGCTGCATCATTTTCTCCATCGGCCACATTCCTTGCTTCCCTTGCTTCAAATGGGCTTTTTGAATTTCTACAACCTCGCGGAGCTATCGGATGTCAAGCGAAATTGGCATAGTAGGTCAGGGAGAGTTGGTGGTCATCTAAAATAATTTTGCCAATGTTTCGCTTAATGATATGGTCGTATGGGACGAAGGCATAGCAGGGGATAGAGAAAATGAAAATAAGGTAGAAGTTTAAATGGCCTCTACCCCTAACATTTAAGAAGGCTTATCTCTCTCCCACACTCTCTTACTCTCCAATTTCCACAATATGATGGCCTATGAATATATATGTGTATATGTGTGTGTGTGTGTGTGTATATATATATATATATATGTATATGTGTATATAGATATATATATATATATATATATATATATATATATATATATATATATATATATATATATATATATATATATATCAGTCGACATGAAGGGACAGGGCTGGGGGTATTTTTATCTTTCAATCTTCAAAGCTTCAATGGATAAGAGAAGTAGAGAAAATTTGTCAATAACAAGAGGTCTTCATTCTTGTCTTTTTTTGTGAAGAAGGGAGGGTGTATTTATAGGCATAAGGGGGAGCATGTAGTCGACTCATTCTTTTGGCTACTTGTTAAGAGCCAATTAAGCTTTATTAAAAATTCATTTTGATTACCTACATGTTGGACACCGCATGGGGATGATTATTTTATGCTTTCTCTTTCTCCAGGCGTAAAAAAGTCATGACTTTTGATCTATTTTTTCAAAAACATCTTTTTATGTCATACTCTTTGATACTTAACTTACTCAATATCATGATTGTTCTTGCGCATTCTTTATCTATCGATTAAGGCTTTTGTGATTTGTCTTGCGGCTACAAAATCAATGCAATCTTTGATGCATTAAATGAAATAGAGAATGCTAAATCAAATATAATGCATTAAAAAATATGATCAAGACGTCGTAATATTATTTACGAGGTGTCTTTGCTTTTGGTTGGTTGGGAACATTGGGACGTCTTCTCGTCTCAAATTGTAGAACTCATTTAATGTGAGACTCGATATTAAGAAAAATACGTGTGATCACTTATGTGATAGCTGGACGAGTAATTTTTAAAATACCTCAAGCCTGAATTCATTTCTTGAAATGAATCGATGTGGCAAGAATATTACATCCTCTCCTCCTTAGAGAAATGGAGATGTCCTCATCTTGAAAAAGAACTAGGGAAATTGTTTTTCTAGAGCTGCCTCTTCTATCCAGGTGGCATCCTCCTTAGGATATTCTTTCAACTGGATAAGATACTCTCTAATGGTTCTGTTTCTCAAAGGTTTCTCTTTTATATCTAGAATCTTATTAGGCTATAGTTCAAGGCTCTTTGTCTAGGCATTACAATTTACTGGTCATTAAGAATATGTTCCCGATTTTCCACATAAGCTTTTAGAAGACTAACATGAAATACATTGTGTGGACTTTCACATGATCAGGAAGTTGTAGTTTGTAGGCATTAGCTCCTAGGCATTTGAGACCCTTACTTGCCGTCCTAGATCAACATAAGCTTTATAGCGGTCTTTGGCAGCTTGGATGTCTTATCTGATAGTTGTGACCTGATCATCCATGTCTTCTAGCATTTTCTTAGAAGCCTCAACCTTTAGGGTTGGATCATAGAAATTCAATGGCGTCAAACAATCTTGCCCATACAATGCTTGAAATGGTATCATTTGAATACTCTAGTGATATGACACATTGTAGAAAATTTCTATTAAGGAAAAATATTGTATCCACCTTGTCGGTTCTCTAGAACATTAAGCTCTCAGTATATCTTCAATGACCTAATTAACCCGCTCTATTTGACCATCATTTTGGGGATGCTAAGCTATGCTAAAGCAAAGCTAGGTTCCAATTGCTTCAAATAGGCTTCTCTAGAAATGTGACATAAACAAAGAGTCGCAGTCACTAACAATCCTCTTAGGCAATCCATGAAGCCTAAAGATTTCTTTTACAAACAATCGTGCAATATTTGAAGCTTTGTAGTTGGCCTTGATTGGGATAAGATGAGTGACCTTTGTTGGCATATCCACAATCACCATTATTGGATTATACCCTGCTTGAACAGAAGGTAAGCCAACTACGAAATCCATACTGATGAACTCCCATTTCATTTGTGGAATGTCAAGTGGCTAGAGCTTGCCTAGCATTTTAACACACTTAGCTTTCACCCATTGGCAACTTAGGCATTCAGTAACATATCGGAGTACATCACGCTTTAGTCTTTTCTAGTATTAAATTTTTTTGACTACAGTAAGAGTTTTTGCATAGCCAGGGTGTCCTAAGAATAGGGAGTCATGGGCTTCCCATAGTATCTTCTTTTTCAGCACTTGACTAAGGGGAATGCAGAGCCTTGTCTTGAAATAGACAAGTCCATCATCCACAATGAAATTTTGGTATTTGAATTTGATCTTAGGATCAATATCCTTAACTAGGATTTCTCTAAGCATTAGCTGATACTTAGGATCCTTGTCTACCTCTTGTTTAGCTCAATGATTGGATTTCCGGGCATCGATATCATGGCAGCTAAAGTCTCTCCTTTAGATGGCTCTTCCATGATAAGTGCATTCAAAAAAAGCTTTACAACTTAATGCATTAGTATTCACATTCTCTTTTCCAAGTTTGAATTTGATTTCAAAATCAACTTCTTGCAAGACTTCAATCCACCAACACTACCTCATGTTGAGGTTTGGTTGACTAAAGATCCATTTGAGAATTTTGTGGTCATTGACCAAAGTAAACTTGCTTCAAGTAGATAGTGTCACCACAATTTGAGAGCATGGATCACAACTAACAGCTCAAGATCATGGGTGACGTAATTCCTCTAATGGATTTTCAGTTTCCTTGAGGAATAGGCTATCGGATGACCTTGCTGCATAAGCACACAATCTAGTGCAAGAGAACTTGTGTCTGTTATGACCTCAAATTCTTGACTTAGGTCAGGTAGCTTTAAAATGGGCGTTGTTACCAAATTTTTCTTGAGCTGATCAAAACTGGCTTGCTCAATGGGTGTCCCCACAATAGCAATTTGCTTTTTCAGCAAGTTAGTGAGAGGTGCAACTATGAGGACGTAATTTTTGATGAAAATTCTATACCATCTAGTTAGACCTTTAAAAATTCTCACTTCCTTAGTTGTCATTGGAGGTTGATACTCTTGAACATCTCTAACTTTAACTAGGTCTACAGAGATTCCTTCAACAGATACTAGGAATCTGAGATATTCCATCTGTCTTTTGAAAAAGGCACACTTCTTTTTCTTTGTACACAAAGCTTGTGCGTCCTTATTATGTCCAGCACAATGCACAATTGCAATTCATGGTCTTCATCTCTCTTGGAGTATGTTAGGATGTCATCAAAGAAGACTAGGACAAACTCATCAAGATAAGGTTGAAAAATGTCATGCATTAATTTGTTAAATGTAGTAGGGGCATTAATAAGACCGAAAGACATTACAAAAAATTCAAAATGACCATATCTGGTATTGAATGTAGTTTTTGAGATATCTTCTTCCTTGATCCTTATTTGGTAATAACCAAATCAGAGATTAATCTTGTAAAAGATTTTTTTCCCTTTTAGCCTATCAAGTAGCTCGTCTATTCTTGGGATCATATACTTATTCTTGATTGTTACCTCATTTAGACCTTCGTAATCCATGCAAAGGCGAAGAGTTTCATCTTTTTCTTTTGAAACAATACTAGGGCTCCCCATGACAAATTATTGGGTATGTATCCTTGATCCAGTAACTACTTGAGTTGCTCTTTCAACTCAATTGCTTCAAGGATAGATATTTAATACAAACTCTTAGTGATTGGAGCGGCTCATGGTTCAAGTCTAATATCATGATTGACTTCTGTTCGAGGTGGTAATTCAGTCAGCTCTTCTGGGAAGATGTCATTATATTCCTTCAGCCAATATAGCTCTCCCTTGTCTTGAATATTCTACTCAACCTTGTGTAATTTTATGAGATACATAGGTAATCCTTTTCTTAACCCTTTTATTATGTGAGATGATTTGGCTAGTTGAACCTTGCAATTAAAGCTTGGTTCTAACCTTTGTACTGTCCTTAGCGAGAAATTTGGCCAAGCTTTGGGCACTATCTTTTAAAGTGGCCTAGCTCATTACAGTGAAAACACCTAGGTACTCTTGAATTACTTCCAATAGTTATGAAGTTTCCAACTGCATTTGTTTTGGTCCTCTTTCCTTGACTAGGCGGATGCTGACCTTGGGCTCGCTTAAGATAGCCCCGTGAAGTCCCTTTGTTTTGATTCTAGAGCCTATTATTCCTTGGCTTTGATTGAATCTCTTGAACCAGAGGTAGTGTGCAAATCAAAGCATCTTGCAGACTAATTGGGTGCATAGATTCTAGGCATGTGTTCAGAGGAGTATTCAATACGTGACAAAACTTAGATACCTATTGAGCAATAGTCATGAAAGGTGCATATTTAAGTAGTGAGATAAACTTTGATTAATATTCCTCCAGGCTCATTCCCAATTGTCTTAAGTCAAAGAACTCATTCATTTTTAGTGTGTGATAAGCTGGTAGCAAGTATCGACCATGCAGAGCTTCTTTTAGCTTTTCCCAAGTAATAGTTATCTCAACGAGTCCTTGGTCTTTACATCATTGTTTCCACCATAGGCATGCCTCATCAATCAATTTCAACTTGGTGATCATAGCATGATTAATAGGGGTAGTTCCCGCAGTAGTAAGATAGTCCTCCATGGTCTCAATCCAAAATCTCTGCCTCACATTTAGTGTCTTTGCCCTTGCCATTGAATTCTGATGGCTTAACTTGCTTAAGGAGATACTTATTCTCCTAAATTTCAATCGGACTAGCAATAGATGTATTACCTTGGGTTATCATAAGTTTCACGAATTAGTTTAGCGCTTAAACTGTTCAGCTTTGTTTCCACATTAACATATCTTACGAGTTTTGTAAAACAATGATGGACCAAAGAGTACAATATTTTTTACAAAATCTAGCTACTATTATCTTTTATTATTAGTAGCCATAAGCTACGATTTTTACAAGGGATATTTACAAATGAAAGATGTTTACAAGTAGAGATACAACAGCATCGATAGGAGATAGGCTGAGTGCTATGTACAATTTCCAAAACAGGATATCATTATATCTTTCTTTTTCAGGGATGGATATCAGTTACATTCATGTAGAAGAAAGTATGCCAATTTCTATCTATGTCCAAAAACCTATACTGTGGAAATGGCACATCTGGAAAACCATGGATATGATAATCTTGATACTTGCGACATCCTTGGATTATAATCCTGTTGGGATTATCTTCAATACCTTGTCATAGACATAACAGTCTAGACGTATCTGTTAACCACTAGAAATCATAAGTGGATTCCTTCCAGATGGACAAAAGATAAAGGCCTCAAATACTTTTAAATTTTCCATCCATTCAATGCGTTTTAGATCAGTTTGCATGTTAAAGAATCGATCGCCCTCGATGTAACAATAATGTTCATCCCATAATCATCTTCTTTTGCGATTCACAAGGGATGGATCATATAGGTGATCGGGTATCCTCATCATTTCTCTTCTCCATTCATTATTAGTGGAGTTTAGTGGAGATGTTTACATTTCTCGAACAATAAGGAACTGGTTCCAAGCTTCCTTATTCTACCAAATTTTATCCCTTAACAATTAGCAGGATGATTATTACTTAGAATAGCCGATCTTAAAAACCATAGATATTTTTATTTTCAGTTATACTCTAATACCACGTGTCACATGCCAGCCTACAACTCCTACAACTCCCTAATAGCATGTTTTAGTGGTCCAATCCTAGATGGCTTCGTCCAACACTCGCAAGAATGCATGGGGTCTATCGTCTAGGTTTCCCAAAGTCCACCCCATAACGAAAGATACCAGCCGTCCCTACGAGGAGCATCGACCTGCAAGTTTGGGGTCCTAACGTGAAAACTAAGGTCTCTATATATCGGCTAACTCCATCGGAGGTGTCCCATAAGAGCATATCGTCTGACTGGAGCAATTGTAGTTACCCTTGGTCCATGGAGTGTAACACTTTTTTCCAGTAACTAGTTAGGATTTAGGGATCCTTAACGGAATTCTGCCATAGTCGTCGCACCTTTCTCCTAAGATAATTTCTGATCAAGATTTTAAGACTTGACCCTAAGTAAGTCAATGCTTGGCTCTACCTAATTTTTCCTAATTAACGTTTCGTTCAATCTCTTGAGAGAAGCTCCCAGCTTATCGAGCCATCCATAGGACGGATTTTTCAGGGATCTCGCCCACCTGCTTCCCACAAATGGTTTTCTTTAGTTCTCTAATTACCTATCACATTAAGTTATTGCATATAAAATCAAATTCATTAATTAATCCCATTATCATAAGTTTCTTCGCATAATTTTATGACACAACACAAAGACAAAGAAAACATTCTTCTGGTAAAACACATTTATTCATTATTTTGCAAAGTTATTTACAATGATTTTCCCCTTCTACCTACGTAGAAAATAGACCTTCATTCATCGAAAAATCCCTTATGTCTGCGTAGAAGAAAAGAAACCCTCCAAGATTTCCATCCCTTCACTAGTACCGAGGACTCCAAGATCCTATCCTATTTCGTGTGGGGATCATGCAGTTCCTAGGAGAGCGATTGAGAGATTTACAACCAGAGCCCCTGGCACTCCCACCTCCTCCTGCCTAATGAATTCCTCACCAAGGGACCTCTTGCCCTTGGGACCGGTCCAGAGCTCCTCGTAATGTTGGTACAAGATAATCCCCCTTGGAGCAAGGTTCCGCGTCTAGCCATGGGGGAGGCATAGCACGATCTTTCCTCTTATTATCATCATTATATATTTTCAATCAAATCTAATTACTGCAAGCACAATCAATCGATCATGTGCAACCATCAATGCATGCACAAATAAAAAAGAAACAACAGCAAGTATTTTTAGCATAAGAAGCAGCCCCACCCAAATCTAGGGTTTCTCTTTGAAGGTCCCACCTTATTCTTAGGGTTTTTCTTCCTACTTGCAACTCTTTTTCGGGATCTGAAAGTTATTTCGCGAATCTAAAGACTATTTTATCATTATGAAAAATTTGGTATTTCTGCCCTAAAAGATAATATGGGCATTTATACCTATGGCATGCAATTCATGCATGGCAACCCTACCCTAACCCATGCTTAGCAAGATTTCAAATGCTTTTCCAAGTCTATTTAGACTTTAGAATTTGTATTAACAAATTCTTATCAATGTACAATAAGTCCTATACACTTTCGATATTTATTTAATTTTCTGATAGTGATAGTTTTAGGGTTGTCGAGCATTTTATAGTTGTTTTTGCTTCAACATTCTTGATATTTTAGGTTAGGTTTTCTCGCTGATTCATACATGGGTCAACTCATGATATTGACACTCTCACTAATATAATCTCGCTAATATAATCATTAATATCAACATTGTATGTGTTTTCAGCAAGAACATAATTTTTATTTTGTTCTACTCATATTCTATGGTCTAATCGACGATGTCTAACCATTTGCCGAACCTTCAACATTATCTAAAAAGATTAATTTTCATTTAGCTATGTCCTAAGTACAATGCTGATTCTTTTTTTGAAAACTTTATTCCAAGCAATGAAAAAATCATAAGTGTAATTTTTCATTCATCTTTCAAACATTGAATTATATTACTACGCACCTAATTTATGCGCATCTAGTATATATTTTTCTACACAATTTTTTGTTGATTTAATGCATTTATTATTTTATGATATTATCTAAATATTTTTCTATAGATTATTATAAAACTCATATGCATCTGTTTATCATTAGTAAAATGAAATAGAGATAGCCACTTTCAAGGAAAAATTATAAAATGTTCCCTTTCCTAACAACGTCTACTTTTTTGTTATTTTAATCACATGCATCATTAATGAAATAACAATAAATATCACAAAATAAACCATAATTAAGATATTTTCTTAATGACAGAGACATATAATCATTTTTCAAGTGAAAGAGTCTTTTCGCTGAATAGCTAATTATTATATTACTTAGGATACTTTTTCTAAGTAGCAGATTGTATGGATTTTCATTAGAATGTGTTTGTAATTATTTAAAGCCAAATAAAGTGATAAGCTTATAAAACATTAAATTTTTTCCAAGCCGACAAGATGTTACCTCTCTCACGTTTTTTGTAACCGAGGTTTTGCCAATTCCTACCATATCATTTTCTCCATCAGTCACATCCCTTACTTCCCTTGCTTCAAATGGGCTTTTTTGAATTTCTACAACCTCACGAAGCCATCGGATGTCAGGTGAAATTGACATGGTAGTTCATTTGGAGAGTTGGTGATCATCCAAAAAACTTTCACAAACTTTTCACTTAGTGGTATGGTCATATGGGATGAAGGCATAGCAGGGGTTACAGAAAATGAAAATGAGGTAGAAGTTTAGCAAAAGGGGATCAAATTGGCATCTACCCCTGATATTTGAGAAGGCTTATCTCTCTCCCACACTCTTTTACTCTCCAATTTCCACGATATGATGGCCTATGAATCTCTCTCTCTCTCTCTCTCTCTCTCTCTCTCTCTCTCTCTCTCTCTCTCTCTCTCTCTCTCTCTCTCTCTCTCTCTCTCTCTCTCTCTCTCTCTCTCTCTCTCTCTGTGTCAACATGAAGGGGGGGATATTTTTCTCTTTCAAGCTTCAAAGCTTCAATGGATAAGAGAAGTAGACAAATTTTTCCAGCAACAATAGGAGATCTTCATTCTTGCCTTTTTTGTGAAGGAGAGTTTGTGTATTTATAGGCATGAGGGGGAGCATGCAGTCGACTCATTCTTTTGGCTACTTATCAAGAGCCAATTGAGCTTTATTAAAAATACATTTTGATTGCCTATCTCCAATTTCCACAAAATGATGGCCTATGAATCTCTCTCTCTCTCTCTCTCTCTCTCTCTCTCTCTCTCTCTCTCTCTCTCTCTCTCTCTCTCTCTCTCTCTCTCTCTCTCTCTCTCTCTCTCTCTCTCTCTCTCTGTGTCAACATGAAGGGGGGGATATTTTTCTCTTTCAAGCTTCAAAGCTCTTTGTCAACATGACTCTTTGTCAACATGAAGGGGGGGATATTTTTCTCTTTCAAGCTTCAAAGCTTCAATGGATAAGAGAAGTAGACAAATTTTTCCAGCAATAATAGGAGATCTTCATTCTTGCCTTTTTGTGAAGGAGAGTTTGTGTATTTATAGGCATGAGGGGGAGCATGCAGTCGACTCATTCTTTTGGCTACTTATCAAGATCCAATTGAGCTTTATTAAAAATATATTTTGATTGCCTACATGTTGGATGGTGGCATGGGGATGATTATTTTATGTTTTCTCTCCCTCTAGGCATAAAAAAGGTCATGAATTTTGGCCTATTTTTTCAAAAACGTTTTTTTAAATTCAAAACAACTTCATTTGGTGGTTTTTGGCCCGGTTACCTCATGACTTATCTAGTTTTTAACGTCATGTCATACTTAGTGATACTTAACTTACTCAATATCATACTCATTCTTGCACATTCTTCGTCTACCGATTAAGGCTTTTGCAATTTTCTTGTGGTTATGAAATCAATGCAATCTTTGGTGCATTAAACAGAATTGAGAATGCTAAATCAAATATAATGCAAAAAAATTATGATCAAGCTGTCGTAATATTATTTATGAGGCGTCTTTGCTTTTTGTTGGTTGGGAACATTAGGCCATCTTCTCGTGTTGGATTGTGGAATTGATTTAATCCGAGACTCGATATTAAGAAAATTATGTGCGATCACTTATGTGATAGCTTGACAAGTAAATTTAAAAATGCCTCAAGCCCAAATTTGTTTCTTAATATGAAGCACTATGGCAGGAATATTACATAGAGTGTGGATTTAATGTTGACTACTCCTAGTCCATGGAAGTGCTTGGATGAAGTGGAGAGCTAACATCTAAGTTATTCTTATATGAAATTGTGTATTGGGTGCAAAGAAATCAACAAGGATTGTACTCCATGTGTTTCTTAGTGTTGTGTAGAATTTTCAAAGCATCTCTTCTTATTCCATCTAGTCTATCTATCTCTTTCTCTCCTCCCCTTTCTTGACTCCTTTATCAAAGACCATGTGTCTTACCAACCTACACACACATTTCCTTCCAGCATCAAGTGGTCAACCTGATGTGAAATGCCATGGTAGCATTATAGGATGGAAGAGCATAGGAATCATGAAGCTGACATGGAATTTAATAGGGAATATAGCAGGGAGCATATGTAATTACTGGAAAAGTGTATACATATAGTTAAGTGTAAAGATTAGGATATGGATTTTAGGGTACAACCAATTCAAATATTTATGGAGACAATACAAATGTAGTTATTGCATCAAATCATAGATATGTAGGAATAGGAAATTACTAAACAAGAACCTAAGTGAATGGAGTATTTGGCAATGGAAGCACTACAAGTGATTATCGAGGAAGTGGGTCTATTTAATGGACAAGATATATTTAACTATCTCAAAGTTTTTAATGATGAAAGAATACAATAGTTTGATATCTTAGAGGATTATAGGATTGAATGTTTTGAATGAATTGATGGATGTGGATTCAAAGAACAAGTTCAAGAGAGACAACATATAACATGGGAGAATGAATACAAGCATGCTCTTAAAGTTTGGGAATAATGTAAGCATGTCCAAAAAGCTAATGTTTGTATGCAAAATAATGATTTGTCTATCGGATTGTTTGATCTTTCACTGCTAGTTGCTAAAGTGATAGAGGATAATGTTGATATGGACATAGAGCTCGAGTATAGTGGTGCTATAGAGGTTATGACTAGGGATGTTTCTATGATATTTGACATGCAGTTTGGTGCTATCGATGTACATGTAGTATTGGATGTAAATGTTGATATAAACATAGTGCTTCAAATTCATAAAGATATAAAGGTTTTGAACAAGGATATCACTATGTTTTTTAATATGCATATTGATGTTCAGGACACAGATGCATTTACTGATGCAGTTCTAGAGAAGGATGTTAAAAATATTATGATTGATAATGTAGATCAACTAGCTACTAATGGTGTTAAAAACATGTTTATTGAGGATGTGACGATGGAGTGTGCTGGTGCTACTAAGCAAGAGTGGGATGATGTTAAGATATTAGAGGATGCAAAAGGAACAAATGCTTTGGGAGAGTACTCGGAACTGCAGATTGATGCTCCAACCATGCAAGGCAATGAAGATGCATTAGCAAGTCATGTTCCAGTTTTGCACACACACACATGTATATGTATATGTATATGTATATGTATATGTATATGTATATGTATATGTATATGTATATGTATATGTATATGTATATGTATATGTATATGTATATGTATATGTATATGTATATGTATATATATATGTATATGTATATGTATATGTATATGTATATGTACATGTATATGTACATGTATATGTACATGTATATGTATATGTATATGTATATGTATATGTATATGTATATGTATATGTATATGTATATGTATATGTATATGTATATGTATATGTATATGTATATGTATATGTGTGGGAGAGTGATCCTTTGCAATCTCATGAGGCTAGAAATAAATATTTTAATGTGTAGGATGATGAGGACATAGTTTTTGTAGGAAAAACTGAAGGATATAAGAAGTTCTAGTGGGATTTTGATTTACCCTTTGATCTAGGACGATCTATCAAGTATGTGAATTTGAACAAGGAGGGTTATATGATAGTATGATGCCATGCACTATCAATGCCTTCTAATCCATGTGAAAGAGATTGGGGTTGCTATGTATTTTCCAAGCTACTCACAATTTTGGTTTATGATTGTGGTGGGAGGTTAATTATGCATAGGTTCGATTGGGTGATGATTATATGGGTGTTTGATCTAGGTGGCTACAAAGCATGCCACATTCGATGGATGTGCATGTTTGGAGTGGGTGGATGTCCTATGCCTTAACATCCATTACATTAAAACATTAGGTGTAACATTCTCCAAAATTATTTCAAGATGCAAAAGAGGAAATCTTGACTAGTGTAAAAGGATATTTGGAAGATCATTGGGTATGTGGATATGCTTGATTGGTGCATCAAAAGGGGAATGAATTAAGAGGTGCCCGCCCATCAGCTTTCCCGGCACTCTTTTAGCGGTCTATCAAGAAATGAATCTAAGTGTCACTACCCAGCACTCCCATGGAATGTTCCGAGTTTTTTCACCTAGGGTTTCCTGAATCCACCTCGCAACGGAACGTTTACGGTCGAACCCACTAGGATCGACCTAAAATTTGGGCTCCTAGTGGCCAAGGTCTCTTAACGGCATTCTAGCGTCAGATCCTGGACATCCTACTTTACACAGAGATACCCAAGCCAAAGCAGACCCATGCCGCACTTGGTTCAAAGAGAATGGAAAATGAGAGGGATGCACTGCTCAACCTCTCTACCCGTAGGGCATAGTGCCATTCCAGTCCCCTAAAATGGCATGAATCGGGTTCTAACCTAACAATACCTAAAAGTTGACTGACAGTAAAATCTTGTGAGAAGCCTCCTAGTTGTCTAGGGCCACCCTGCTGTAGGACAGACCTGTCGGGGGTTTCACCCACCTATACGGAGGTCTTCAAGTCCATTCTAGACCTAACAAGGGGTGTCCTAACATCATTCCTATGGTTGGCCTTTTCACCACTCGACCTTCGGCCCATGAATCGAGCAGTGCCCTCTTTGGGTTAATCCGCGATGCGATCATGGAGGTGATCCACCCATGCAAAATATCCTTCCGTAATTAAATCCTTTAAGAATCAAGCACAAACAAGGCATTCAGTCCTAATATCATTTTCTAGGAAAACATTCCTTTATCCCCATGGAAACTTGTCATCCAGACCCTTGCCATGCATTTACAATAAATCACAAGCACTTGTAACATCATCCAAACAACAACTAACAACCAGTTGAATGTAAAAGCATTTGGGATGTTGTTCGATCAACCAACAAAACCAACTGCATTCTTTCTAAACAATACAAGAATAGACTATATAACATTTCCATCGAATATTTGCTCATCCCCTTCGGATCTAAGAGTAATACTATGCAAATGCATTTCTTAACACTTCCTTCCTTTGGCTAGGGCATATGTTAAGGGTTCAAACACTATTCATGATGTAAGTTCTATAGGCCACTTACCTTGATTGATAACCCAACCCTGAATTTGGATTGGCAAAAGTCATTGTTATCCAATGGATCTCAAGACATCTTAGTTTTAATCCTTATGATTAATTTCTTGTACTAGCACGTAGTCAAGTCATGAGGCAAATAGGAAATTATCCTCATATATCAAAACATGTTATAGGCATAACGTGTAAATACTTGATAAGGTAAGTGTGAGATGATCTCAAGTAACTAAACTCCAACATGCCTTGCATTGAACTAGAATCTAGTTCTTCTTAATATTTGGGCTCTTAGGCTAAGTACTTTTGAACTAGTACTTTCTATTCATGATTCTTAATGTCATATTCTTTTAGCAATTATGCTATTTATAACCCTTGACTATGCTTTAACCTAGCACTTGTATGCACAATTTTTTAATGTCGTTCTTTTAATGGCTATATCCTTCATAACCCTTGATTAATTCTTCCTTGTAATTGCTCTACCAGCAAATAAGCCATATGCAACTAGGTGCAATTAACTTTCCTTGATATTTGCACTTCACAAGCTCCATCTTAGGAATAAGTGAGATGAAATGATCTATACTCGTACATCATAATATGGGCCTAACGTATCTCATACGAGGATCAAAACAAGTATATACCAATTTGGAAATACATTACTTATGACTGGAACCACAATTGGATTGAAAGTGATGCCTTTGCTCGAAGCTTCGTTTCTGGTTGTGGATGGCCATCCACACGTGATATTCTTCGCTTGGGAGCCATTGTCCGGAAGTAGACTCAAGAGATTAAGAAGGTGTAATAGATTCGAGATAGGAGAGTGTAAGAGAAGACAGTTAAGTTGAGGATCGAGATATAGAGGAAATTGTACAGCCTCTCAGTGTAACTCCTCTCTCTCTCTCTCTCTCTCTCTCTCTCTCTCTCTCTCTCTCTCTCTCTCTCTCTCTCTCTCTCTCTCTCTCTCTCTCTCTCTCTCTCAATCTCTTGGAGGGGTATCCTTCTCTCTACCTCTCTCTCGTAGCCTCTTGGGGTCTCCTTATGCTCTTCTTGTGCCTCCCCATGCCTCATATTTATAGTGAATTAGAGGAGAGGGCTTGTGGCTAAGAACTGGAGCTCTTTGTGGAGGGGGATCTTGGAAAGATCAATGATCTGATGCTTAGATCATAAATCTGATGGTTCCATTGGCTTTGAAAGGGAGGTAAAACCCTTAGACACTGGATTCAAAAGCTCCTAGTTCACTTCTTCTTCTTTTCTCTGTTCGAAGTGATGTCTACTACCTGTAGACTGCAATCGCAGCATGTGCAATTTCACAAATCCTCTCTTTATTTTATCCTTTTTATAAAATCTCCAAAACTAACTAAAACATCACTTGTCTTTTCTTTTAAATGACATCTATTTCTAGAAATTTCCATATCTTTTTTTAAAGATAATATCTAAAATATATTAGTTTTGCCCAAAATCTAATATTTTTGGACCATCCAAACTATACACATTAATACTAGTGATTAATATAGCTCATAAGTCTCGTTCACGTTGTAATTTACGTGAAGGGTGGTACAGTCCTTGTCAATCCGAGAAAAATATCAGATTTACGACTCTCGATTTTTCTAAATAATAATTTTTTAATAAAATAAAAATTATTAGTTATTAATGTTAGTTAGTTTTTACCTTAGTTAGTCTTTAGTTAGTCATCTTACTAACTTATCAATTGACTAACTAACTTTTGAACTAACCAACTAACTTTTATTATGTGGAAATATTATATCCTCCTCCCCTTAGAGAAATCGAGATGCCCTCATCTCGAGAGAAACCGGGGATATCATTTTAGAACCTGTAGCTTATAGACCCACCACGCTTTCACTATGCTCCTTTGATCATTCACAAGCATGTGGTCTTTTGAAACAACAACCTGTTGTATTTGATATATCCGATCCTTGATTATAAGAGAAAATTTATTGTAGTTACATCTCATGGATATCTTCTAGGTTTTTCCTAAGCACCTGGTATATTCGGGATCATTGGAGCTTGTACAACTTCAGTTCTTGTAAGCTCAAGTTCTCTTCAAGTTCTATTGGGACAATTGATGTAGTTATGTCCAATGTTGTGGCACTCGGAGCATCGGTGTTTAGGGTGCTTTTGGACATTCTCTTTTGAAATGACCTAACTCCCTGCAATAGAAACATCGCGGAATTTTATCACTTGTAGTCACAAGATTCTTGGTTGTCCTTGGTAGGATTTTCTTCTTTAGACCAAGTTGTCATAGGATCCTTTTAGCATATTGGAGTGGTCCTTTATCTCGGAAACTATGTTCCCAGATTGTGCTCTTCTTAGTTCACGACCGAACTCCATGGACAATTGGCTTTGCTTGTAATATTAAAGAATAATTCCAAGCTTCGACATTCTGGTATGACCCAATCTATATTAGTTGAGAAGAAATGACTTAAGAGAAATTCATTGCACGTTATAATTATCATTCCTTGCCAGAGTATCTCTAATCATTTGCAAGTTCTAGGCTCAAAATAGATGCAACTCATATTACTCAAGTTAACTGTAGTTAAAAGAGTAAGTTTATTCCAATACAAGTTTTATTTCATGTTGACAAAATTTCTAGGATCTCTAGTCATCCTGTTGAGGTGTTGTCGGCTCTAGGTCTTCGCATTCATCTCATTTCTCTATATATCCATAGACTGCACATGTGTGGCTTCCTTTTCTTGGAGGCTCATGTCTTCCGGACTTAGATCAGGGCAATCTTCTTGGATGTGTCCTAACTCATTGCAATGGAAGCATTGACGGTAGGGACATCTCCCACGGATGTGCCCTATCTCTCCACACGTATGGCATCTCTTACCTAGATCTCGGGAGTCATCTTTGCTACAATTTTCCAATTTAAGTTCTTGGACATTTGGATTCACTCGGACAAATTCATCTTGCAAGTCCGTTGGATGCATTGCTTCAAGATGGTGGTTCAGAGGAGTGTTCAGGCCATGGCAAAACTTGAATACTTGCTGTGCAATATCCATAGGTGGAGCATATTTTAGTAGGGTTACAAACTTTGAGTAGTAAGCTTTTAGGGTTAATTCCAGCTATCTGAGCTTGAAATATTCATTCATCCTCAAAGTCTGGTAGGTTAACAGAAGGTATCATCCGCGTACAACATTTTGTAGCTGAGCCCAAGTGATTGCACCTTCAAAAATACCTTGATACTTGCACCATTGCTTCCACCATAATCGAGCCTGGCCAACTATCTTAAGTTTGGCTATCATTGCTTGATTCGTAGAAGCAATTCTCGAAGCAAAGAAATAATCATCCATCGACTCAATCCATATCTCTGCCTCTGTTTTGCGAGGTCTATTCCTTCTCCATCAAACTGAGGTGCCTTAATTTGCTTGAGAAGAAATTTCTTCTCTTGCATGTCAGCATTTGTGGTTGCAGGAGGTGCCTAACAATCAAGCTATACCACTTAGGTTATTCTATTTAGGATATGTCTATGAACCATACATTAATCAATTACGCATCATTACGAAGTTTGGCTCTGATACCAACTAAGTTGTGCCCGCCCATCGGCTTTCCAAGCACTCTTTTAGCGGTCTATCGAGAAACAAATCTAAGTGTCACTGCCCAGCACTCTCATGGAATGTTTTGAGTTTTGTTGCCTAGGGTTTCCCAAATCCGCCTTGCAATAGAATGTTTACGATCGAACCCACTAGGATCGACCTAAAATTTGGGCTCCTAGTTGCCAAGGTCTCCTAACAGCATTCTAGCGTCGGATCTTGGACATCCTACTTTATGCAGAGATACCCAAGCCAAAGCAGACCCATGCCGCACTTGGTTCAAAGAGAATGGAAAATAAGAGGGATGTGCCTCTCAACCTTGATAAAGCATAGAGTGGAGATAGAGTGAAGAGATTAAGGCATTTGCTTGATATGAGCTAGAGTGAGGGTATGGAAAGCTAAAGGAAAGATTTGCGGAGCTAGGCCATGCACATCATGGCTCTAATATCATGTTGACAAACATAGATCTAGAGCATGGATGTGCTATCGAGGTTGAAGCTCATGAACAAGAAGCATGATGGATATGGATTAGACAAGAAGCATGAGAGATGACTAACCACAATCTTGAGATAACAAAGAGACAAGAGTGAAAGGATAAGGTACAATAGCATTGCATTGAAAATGATAGTCAAGTACATAGCTTTATAGTTCCATGATGGTAGCACTCTTCCTCAATGTGTCTATGGGATTCTGGCACCTTTTCTTAATTGTTTGTATTTTCCTTGTATAGATCCTCCCTACCAAGAAGCATACAAATGGGTGTGATTGCCTAACTTTCAATATGTCACGATGGTGCAATCCATTGCAATACCTATAAGAACGTCGGATTTGCTAGCCCTAGAATTTCCTCTATCCATTTTTAATGGGTTACTAAAGGAGGATGCAGAACTTCACATCAGTGAGTTCCAAAAATTAATGTTCACTTGCTGAATCTAGGATGAAGGATATCTCATGATGTTTTTCAATATGACTTTGAAAGAAAGAGATGCAATGTGGTATCATAGCTTGGAAGTCAAAACCATAACCATGATTGATTTATTCTTTACAGCCTTTCGAAGAGAGTTTGCCCCTGAGAGAGGTGGTCAATATTAGCTGCGCATTTTGAATGTGACACATCAAGAGCCCTATGAGAATGCTCGAGCATACACCAAAAAACTAAAGATGTGTTTTGAAAATTGCAAACCTTTATTCCTTAGTACACCTATGACCAATTTGAATGGAAAAGGAAGCATAATGTAGAATGTGTCCATGTTGTTGGCTCCTCTTAATGTTGCTATGTCAATGGCTAGCCAAATAGTTCCACTAAATAATAGAAGCCAAATGATGATCCCTAAAGTCATATCAATTAATCAACAATTGATCTCTAATCAAGTGGTTAGCTGAGTTGAACGGCAAGCAGATGATCATGGTTATGAATCTAGCGCATCAAATGTTCTTGGTGAAGTTAAGGATATAACGAAGCATTATACTGATATGATAAGGGAACAATATAGACAAATAGCAATAGATATTGATTTCCTAAAGAAGCAACAAAACTTGATAGGAAGTCGACATCCTGAAGAGGGTGGTCCATCAAGATTTAGATGTAAGTAGTGTGGTGGTCAACACCTTGAGAGGAACTGCCCTAATGTCAAACGTGGCATATATGGAAAGTCCAGCCATCTAGCTAGTACTTTGTTGGAGTAAGATTAGCTCTCTTCAGCAAGGGAGTAAGGAGCCAAGTCCAATTAATCATCAAGCGCAAGGGAATAACCTTCAGCAGGACAAGGGATCAAAGTAAATATTGCAGAGTGAAAAAGCTATTATAGAAGAGCTTCCTAGTGGCAGTGGTGTTAGCCTTATTGAAATTGTGCATGTCAACACCACTAAGGCTTCCAATTTACGAGCCATTACAAGAGGACACAAGATTTTAAGAAGGGATAGAGATAATGTAAAACCTATTGAGACAAACACTAAATAGGATGATAAGGGGATGCAAGTCCTTAATCTTGATATGGAAGCTGTAGATATTAATTTCCTAAAGAATGGTTTGGCGGGACAAGATAACTATTTCTAATTATCATGAATTTGACTTAGCTAATTCTCTTTGTGAGGTAAAGCCTAGTGTGAATTTCTTGTAGTTGATTAAGTTATCTCCAGGAGTTCATAAAGAGGTTAAGAAGATCCTTCACACTGGGTATATTGTCAAACCCTTGGGAATAGCCCATGTGGGAGATGACTAGTATGAATATATTGAAAACCATTGTCCAAGGCAACATATGTTGATAGTATATTACTAGATCATGCCATTGTGGATATAGGATCCTCCATCAACATTATGAGTTCAAATTTATGGAAAGACTAGGACTCAAAATCCAAAAGGATACCTCCACTATGACTGATGAAGTTTAAGATAGTTGATGTTGTGCCACTATGTAGACACAGTGTGAAAAAACTTGGAGCACATTATTATTTGGCTTTCTTATTAATCTAGAGAGTCAATGTCATATTAGTCATTAGTGTTAGTGTCCATAGTATGGATAGTTTCAAAATATAACACAATATTAGCGAGTTTGGGAATCTTCCTATCAAAACCATATGATATGACCTATCATTGTAAAGTGCTTGAAAAATGGAATCTAATGAGCTGTAGAACACTTGATTTGGAGTTACAGTGTTCAAGTTATGACAAATCCAAAGATTTGACCATGTGTCCTAAACTTATGGGAAATTCCCATATTCCCCAATATAGTGTTATATGGGATTTTTGAACAAGATTAGCCTATTTTTGATAATTTGGATATTATTTCTTATAAATATCCTAAAAAGGTGTAGAAAACTTCTAGAATAGGGTGACATGCAAAAAGAAAGTTGCTTTTCAACTAGTTTAGAAGATCTCATACAAAAAGAGAGGCTTCAAAATTCACATGATGTGCGATCACAGTTTTCAAGTAGCAAATAACACTCTGGACTGGGAAGAAGGGGAAGGAGCGATCTGAGAGAATTTTGAGCAGGTGTCCTGCAATTTTACCCCCCCTTTCAGAGCCATCAGCTTTTCCATTTGAGCAACAAAGAAAAACCTATTGTTTGGTGTACATTTTTGGTCTACCAGGGGGCTCCAAGACATCTAATGCTTAGAGATTGCTTTTGAGTAGTCCTAGACAAGGATTTTGTTTATCTTCTCATGTTCTATCAATACATAGTGCTTTGAATCATTGAGCTTTGTCTTTATCTTGTGTATCTCCTACCTATTCTTTTTCTTCTCTTCTATCTTCTATTCTCTACTTTCTTCTCTTTCTAATCCCCGATGGATACAACCTTTTGACTAAAACCCCTCCAATATTGGTGAACTCGACATAAAAGGTCATCAAAAGAAAAGGCAGGATGGGAGAATCTTCAAGCACAATTTCTAGTGATGTTTTGTAGTAGTTATTGCCAAATATAAACATGCTTATGCAGGTACAACAACATCAATAGGTGATGTAGGCTTCTGCTCAAACATAAACTATTGTGATGAATACTATGTTGACAATAGAGAATGAGATGAAGTTGTTTCATGGAAAGAATGTATTCGCATATTTACATACCTATGCTCAAAAGATGGAGTTCTTTGGGATTGCTCAACTTACATGGAGCTAGTATTTTGTACGACTCATTGTACATGCATGATGCTAATTGGGTAGCTTTCAAGAAGACACTCAGGGAAGAATTTTATATTGAAGACACTAGTTTAGTGTTACATGCAAGACATTCCAAGAGCGATTCTACAACCTAATAAGAGTCTTGTGGTGGCTACAAAGTTATTAAGAGAATTTGAAAGTTGGTTTGAGCAGTTAGATCTTGCAAAACAATAAGCTATTGCAAATAAAAAATTTAAATGGTTTCCACAAGCGGCAAATCCTAAGCTTTAAGAGAAGCTTGATGATTTGTTAGAGAATCAAACTACAGAGACAAGGCTTAAAACAAAGTGGAGGCATGTTAAGGATGTTGTTACTACACTAATGAAAAAGCATAGAAGAAGAGAAAGATTGCATATATCTAGCTTTCCTACTATTACATGCAATTGATGTATCTAGTAAGCCACCTGATTCTATGGCAAACCCTATGTTTGCACTTGTTGTTTCCACTGTTAGGGAAGATGTATTAGATGAATTAGTTAGAGGCATGTGGGATCTTTAGTTGAAGGTTGCGAAATTGGATGAGAAATGACATGAGAAAAGGGAATGGGCAACAACCCCTAAACCAGGAAAAAGATGTATGTGGTGTGATAGTTTGCAGTATGAAAGGAATGATTGTGCTACTTATTAGGAGGCCTTGGCATGACAGTTGATCATTTGGAAAGATGGCAAGATCCATGCACAAGAAATAAGATTGCCTCTTGCTTTGAATTTTGGAAAGGGAGGTATGCAAAAGTTATTGGAAGACTTGGCTGCTTGAAATGCTTATGCAGTTGTACATGCTCCTACTTTTGATCTTTAGTTAGATAGAATGCCTAGCCAAGTCCAAAGGCTGCAATATGGACACATGCTTTGCATGCAACTAAAAAGAGGGAAGCTACCGATAGTGAAATGTCTCATGCAGGGCAAGTTATTCGTGACATAATTGGTAGGGAATCACTAGTAGATGCATATTCAATGTATGCATATTTAGTGAAATTGCAAAGCACAAATGTACTTGCGGAAGAGAAATGGAAGAGAGATGAAGAAAATGTAAGGATATCTAGGAGAGTGACAAGAAGAAGTGTGGATCAACCTAAAGCGACAAATGAGCCACCTCTCGAGTATGTTATGAAAGAGGTTGGGCAAGAGCAGAAACAAGATAGCAAACAAGAGGGAAAAACGAAGGGCAAACAATCGAGATGTAAGCTAGATTCTGATATTGAGACAGCCACAAACACCTTGGAAGATCCTGTAGTGGAAGATTCAACCATTGTATATGTGTTTTTTCTTAATGCATCTGAAGAGGTTTATGAAGCTACTATTTTACTTGATGCAAGGACTCAGAAGGAGATTGGTGACTTGCTCAATGCACATGATTTGTAGGGCATAGTTACTATCTTTAAGACATTTCATGAGCTAGAGGCTGTGTAGACAGAATATCCTATGTATGAGGCTCCATAGCTAGATAATGTTTTAGATGTTTTGTTGTCAAAGACCTTGATAGGCAATTCAGAGATGCTTTAAGATGTGGTCTGCTTCAATATTTTTGGTGATGGTCAACACGTGTTGGATGAAAGTGAGGCTCATTTTATATGTGATGTGCTACACAATCGTTAGTATACATAGATTTCTATGCACTAGACTTTGAAAGAGTAGGCATGTGACTATGTATTTCTTGAATCTGGGTGCATTGGTAGAATGTATATGGAGATTCAATAGCCTCTAGTATATGATGCACACATGAGGCCTGATGATCTTGGAGTGAATGCTTGATATGGCATCGGAGTTGTGCATATTCTAGTCATTTTGATCTATGATCTAGGAGGATGCCTTCTTATGTGCATGATGAGCAACAAGTTGATGCTATGAGTGTTTGACCCGAGTGGTGCATTGATGGCACATACCGGAGGATGTGTAGGTTCAAGGGGGGTGGACGTCATGCCGCTATGTGGACATAGTGTGAAAAAATCTAGAGCACATTATCATCCAACTTTCTTACTAATCTAGAGAGTCAGTATCATATTAGTCATTAGTGTTAGTATCCATAGTATGGATAGTTCCAAAATACAAGATTTTTGGATAAGTTTAGCTTATTTTTTATATTATTTATTGTAAATATCCTAAAATTTTATAGATAACTTCTAGAATAGGGTGACATGCAAAAAGTAAATTGGTTTTCAACTAGTTTGGAAGATCTCATGCAAAAAGAGGGGCCTCAAAAATTGTGTGGCATGCAATGGAAATTTTCAAATAGCAAATAACACTCCAAACTAGGAAGAAGGGGAAGGAGCAATGTGGGAGAATTTTGAGCAAGTGTCTTAGGGTTTTACCCCCCTTTTGGAGCCAATGAAACCATGAGATTTGCCATCCGAGTAACAAGGAAGAAGCTAGTGTTTGGTGTGTATTTTTGGTCTACCAAGCAGCTCCAGGAGATCTAATGCTTGGAGATTTCTTTTGAGTAGTCCCAAACATAGATTTTGTTTATCTTCTCAGGTTCTATCAATACATAGTGCTTTGAATCATTGGGCTTTGTCTTTATCTTATGCACCTCCTACCTATTCCTTTTCTTATATTCTATCTCCTATTCTCTACTTCCTTCTCTCTCTAATCCTTGATGGATAAGACCATTCGGCTAGAATCCCTCCAACACTAGAAGGTTGCATTATCAAAGTCTATATGACTATTGCTAATGTTTGACATATGATTTTTGATGCCGAGAAGTGCTTAAAAATAGCCAAAAATTCCAAATTTTAGGAAAAAAATAGACTTCGTCGAAGGTGGAGGTTGCAATCAGTACAATTTTAAGCAGCAATGCCTGAAATTACTTAAAAGACCCACTGGACGACAGTTGGTGAATTTTCATAATTTTTTTGGCATGTGAGATGAGACCCTGGGAGATGTTTGGTAGTGGAGGACTTCAAGATGGATGTCAAGGATTTTTCAGACTTCAATTCGGACACCGGACATGGAAGAGGGAGTGCCCGAGAGGCCAAGGCCAAATGGCAAGTGGGAAAGGACTTAAGAGAGGCCAAAGGTCACGCCTTTTGGGGGCTCCCTTTGGGGGCCCCTTAAAAAAACGAATTTAGGGGGTAGGGGGGGGGGGGGGGGGGGGGGCTTTTTTTTTTTGTGTGAGGTAGATGAAGGCGCCATTTTCTTATGATTGATGGAGGGGGGCAATGGAACATGTAAACAACCCCCCAACTGACCGGATGGCTGAGATACATTCTATATTTGCTCCTCATTGCTCCAAACCGCACGTGAAATGGCTGCCTGGTTGTGGAGATCAAAATTTAGTATTTCTCTCTCCTACAAAGGCACTTCATGTGGCAAGAATTAAAAAGAGAATCGAGAGATGGATGCTTGTCCGAGAGGCACCGGATTGTTCCAAGAGGCTAAGGAGGCTGAAGGCTGAAGATCTATGCTGAAATCCATGGTTTCTTGGTCAATATACAATCCTAATTAAATTGTCAAAGAACCTGAAACACGCAAAAAGGCGGTATGCTTTATTTTATGAAAGAATTTTGCTTGTTTTTTATCGTTCATGGTCTAAATGGTGTGCATATGGGCTGAAATTTTATTTGAATTTTCCTTGCATTATGTTTGAGGGCTACAATCACTGTTATGCAGAACCCATATTGATTTACAACAATTATAAATTTTCAAAACCCAAAAAATACTAATTTTGATGGAAATTGATAGTTTTTTTAAATTTTGAGTGGGAAAAAATGATTGGACATGAAATAAAATAAGGAAAAATGCTGAGTTTCAGTTCCAATGATTATTCATTAAAAAAAACCAAAAAATATATTTTTTTAATAAATAGAAAAAATAGACAAAAATGGAGAAAAAAGGGTTTCTTGCGATCGAAAAAATTAGAAAAATGAGATCTATGTATGTGAATGTTTGACGGGCCTGAAGCATGAGGTTAAGCCTTAGTTTGGCCCTTGTCTTTTGTGTTATATAAAAAACCCTCTACACCTATATACCGTAGTAAAATTTAAACTGAGGGGGAGGATGATGCTATACGTTAGTTTAAACATTGAAATAATAAAAATTATGATTGTTCTCTTTATGCATAACATTTAGGATGCGGTTTATTTGAAAATAATGGATCTAGCAGCACGAGGCTTGCCTTGGTGCTAGGTTCCTACAACAAAGCATTGCGTATTAGCGAAAATTCATTAAAAGGGTTGTTTTTGCATGATACATAGGCTGATTTCAAACCATAATTGTTTATGCACAATAAGGCATTCACCATTGTATGAATCATATACACATGGTATATATTCCTAGTATGCATAGCAATTGGTTGAAGTATAAATGACCAACGCTAGAGAGAGTAAGGTACCCAAGCTGTAGGTCTAGACGATGGGTCTAAGGGGACAAGTAAATGAGGCCTGGTACATTCCTGGAACGATATAATATTGGTACCAAGAGCGGAGTCTATTTCGTATGTGTTATATGTGTTAGCAACGCATCGAGGGGCCAATTCCCAAGGTATAGGAGTGTCATAGTGGGGCCGCGGCAATCAGCCAAGGGGTACCTCCTATGTTATTCTACGTAGTGAATTACACCAAAATGTGTAGGGTCTCCCTCTGAGGAGTGTGAGGAGGTTAAGGGTTGGACTACAAAACACGATACAAACGCAAAATGTACATATGATGGTAGGGCAATGTGTCCTGTAGATGCTCCTGATCGCGAGGCCGTGGGGTTGTCTTGTGCATGTTAGAGGTTCGACTAGTGCTATAGTCAGTGCCGGCCCATTTTAGGTCCCATCAGTGGTGTGCCTGCCAGGAGCTACCTATAAGTGGCGGTCTCCGAATCTAGGTTGTAAAGGGATCGAATTTTATAATTTCCATTAGAATTGTGCTAACCTAACCATAAAATGGGGTTTTTTCAAGGATGGAAAACCTTGGATTTCCCTATACAAAACTTACTGATGGACTTAGTTAGTTATGTAGAGCATGAGTCCTCTATAGAAGATGATCTAGGTGATGAGAAGAGTAACCAATTGGTGGTTACCCCATCCTCTAATGTGATGGCATGGGCCGAGGTTCGCCTTGGTGTAGTCTCTACCCAAGAGAAATCATGTATAACCATTCATCAACCTAGAGGGCATGGAACAAGTATGTTGGAAGCTATGGTGGTTATGGCATCAACAAGTGATTATGCTAAAGCCGTAGTGTCATGGGGAAAACTCGGCATACAATGGAGTGCAGTTATGGATGAAACATTCCATGTGGTGGGGCATCGTGCCAAAATTTTAGGTATCACAAGGATGTTAGAAGCCCTCACTGTAAAGGGAAAGCCGTTGCTTAAAAGGCATGGTTCCCAGGTCTTAAGTGCTAAGGATAAGTTTTCTTTTGATGAGGGGAAAATGCTCCTAGATAAAGTCATCATGGAGCTGCCTAGGAAGGGGCAATATAAGGAAGATCCTCTAAGAAAGGATTAGAATGTCATGCTAGGAGCTATATGCCTCCCTAAATCACTTTATGAGTTGATGGAAAGGGAAGTTCATGGAGGCAATGACCTTTCAACACCAGTAAAGGTGGAAGTGGAAAAAATTAAAGACCCTAATACATTGGTACTAGGTCAAGAGGAATACGAGGATCTTAATGGCCCAGTGCTAATCCTGAAGGAAAGGACTAAATGCCCTCCTCCTTATAGGAATCTCCCAGTGTTTCATGGGTTGGTTAATGAGGATTCGATGGTGCATCTACGAGAATATGGCCTAATTTGCCTTGCAAGTGGGTATGATGATATTCATCGGATGCTCGTATTCTCAAGTACCTGAAAGGGAGAGGCTAGAAAATGGTACCGGAGCCTCCCAAGGGGGTCTATTAAATCCTTTGAGGAGTTGAGTGATCAATTTTTAGATGAATATGAGAAGAAGGTGCCTATGACCCAAGTTTTAGGGTAGTTGATGCAAATTAGGCAAGAGTCATATCCTTCTGTTAAAGAACATGCTAGAGCCTTTGATGATTTTCTAAGGCTTTGGCCAAGAAGAGCTACTGCATTACCAGGTGATGTGCTATGTGAGCTCTTTTTGAGTGGCCTAGAGATTAACATGCAAATCCAAGTGGGAATACGGAATCCTAAGTCGTTAAGGGAAGCAAAGATGCATGCCATTAATTATGAGGGACATATTCAGAGATATTGGGGAAAATTTTGGAGTTTTTCCCGCTCAGTACAAGTGCATCCTAGCTTCCAACCATTTCTACAAGGAGATAGCTCGCTTGTTGATACCAAGGCATCCTATGAGGGGAACCTTGGTAGCCAAAATCTCCAAGTAGAAAATGGCAATAGTGGGGATAATATACCCCATGGAGATAATTATATTCCAAGCCCAGTAAGTCCCATCAAGGCTTGTAATGCTCCCATGAGAGGTAGTTGCGATGGTGGCATTGATAGGACCATCGAGTCTATGAGTATGGATAAGTGTGCTATGAGTGGTTCTAGTTGTGTTGCTAGTAAGGCTCTTGAGAAGCCTTTTCAATTTAGTGATGAATCATGCTTTTGAGTAGATGCTATTCTTTTTAGTAAAAGCATGGTTCCTATGGCTAAGCAGTTGTAGAGTGGACAAAGGAAAGGGACGGCATCTCATATGAAGAAGATGCAGCATGCCCAAGGTCCACCTGTGCTCGATGGAAGTCATAAGGATGTGAGACCATCTGGCTATAGCAATAAGTCCATTTTGAGTCCACTAGACCAATGTGGAAAAATGGGGCAGTCTAAGCCTATGAAAAGGAATATGAGATGGATTTGGAGACCCAAAATTTCTAAATGTATGGTTGGTGTGTCAGATAAATGTCAGAGAGAGAACCAGGGAGAGAGAAAGAGGAGAGAGAAAACTACAGAGGTGAGAGAAAGACTGCAGGAAGAGAGAGAATAAGAGTGATGAGGAGAGAGAAAGACTAGATTTAGAGAGAGAAAGACAAGAAAGAAGGGGAAGCCATAGAAGCTGTGAGCAAGAAGGGAGAGAAAGTCTGTAATTGTATTAATGTGTCAAAAAGATGTGTAAAATTACATATCCTCTCCTTTTATACCAATGTCAGTGTCACATGGCATAATATCAATATTATTTACACTAATTCCTTATTCTCAGCTTCTTACAGAGAACCAGGGAGAGAGAAAGAGGAGAGAGAAGACTGTAGAGGTGAGAGAAAGACTGCAAGAAGAGAGAGAATAAGAGTGACGAGGAGAGAGAAAGACTAGATTTAGAGAGAGAAAGACAAGAAAGAAGGGGAAGTCATAGAAGCTATGAGCAAGAAGGGAGAGAAAGTCTGTAATTGTATTAATGTGTCAAAAAGATGTGTAAAATTACATATCCTCTCCTTTTATACCAATGTCAGTGTGACATGGCATAATATCAATATTATTTACACCAATTTCTTATTCTCAGCTTCTTACAATCCATCCCCACTCAAAAATGAAGTTTTTGTTCTCAAAAACAAATATCGGACTTATTGGTATAGCCAAGTGGGGGCTGTAGAGTACTACTCTATATAGCATTACAAGTGGTAAAAGAAAAGATTACCTAATATTCAATAGTAGTACTAATCTATACAGAGGGTCAAAATCAGCCTGTAGCCACCCGTATCAAAAGGGAAAGTTGTATCGTTGCCATGCATTGGATCAACTTTCATAATACAACTGGAAGCATGATCATCATGATGGTACTCACTAATGAAGTCACCATTGCATTATGATCATCTAAATCCACATGTTGTCCATAGCCTGCCTTCTTGAACTGAACTTCTTGTTGTGGACTCATACCAAAATGGTCTTCAACAAGATCTTCTCCATCCTTTGCATCATAATATTCAAATACCAAGAATATTTTGGCAGACTTTGCCCTGCATGTGGCTTGGTGATCACAAGATAGTGGCTTAGCACATCGATAGCATAAGGCCGCAGCATGCAGTTCCCGTATCGTATCACTAGTAAGTTGTCTAACGCGTTTAGCCTTAGATAGCAATTTACACACCTGCTCATCACCATTGGTCAACTCTATAATAGTTTTGACATGCTGCTCATAGTCATCTTGCTGCTCATGTATAACAGATGGCTGTCCATGCTCGTCATGTACAACAGATGGCTATCCATGCTCATGACCATAATGCTCATGCTGTCCATACTGTATATGGTGATAATAGCCCTGCTGCGCATCAGAGGGACAGTTTGGTTGAGCATATGCATTTGCTACCACTGATGTTTGCTGCTCACATACATAAGCATGCTGCCTTTGATCATTGATCCCATAGCATTGGTCATAATTACTTGCTTGCTATTGATCAAAGCTAAAAGGGTACTGATAAGCATAACCATTTCTGTCACATCCATAAGAACTGGGCTAGTCAACCAAGAGAGCTTCACAAGTATAATCATAACTATTTTGCTAAAGAGATGGATGCTCATAAGCATAAGCATGTTGACCATAATAGCCATTTTGCTGCCAAGGCTCAATGGAATTATACTCATCAGCATATACATGTTGGCCATAAGCATAAGCATTTGATTCAAGTGTACCATCAGCATATACATGTTGGCCATAAGCATAAGCATTTGATTCAGGTCTTGCTGTTTTTTCCATAACCACCTTCATAAGAGCAATACACTGATCAGTCAAAACTCCAAGTTTGTCAATTCTAGCCTGTGTTTGAAGCCAACCTTGTTCACTAGAGCTGGAGCTACTGATCTCAACTGCCATTGCAATCAAGTTGAAGAGATATGTTGTTCCTTGAAAAATATAAGTCCAAATAAGGTATATGATAGCTTGACTCGAAGGTTAGGATGTCTAGTATCAAGTAGAAATCCTGGTTTGAATTTAGGAGTAGCAATACCCCTCTCTGTTTAAGAATTTCCAGAACTGTCCACAATGAACTATTAGTGAACTGTCGGTACCAAATAGGCTCTAGCTCGAGAAATATGTGTCCAAATGAGACGTTTGATGGCTCCACTCGAAGCTTATGATGTCTAGTATCACTTCCAGTTGTTCCTTTGTTGTTAGAATGATGCTACTAATTTCTGTAGCAACTTTCCCAAATCTGTCCCTGTTTGGACTGCACCCTGTTTAGCACTGTAATGACCCTATTTTGCCTCATAATCATTACTTTTCATCTAAGGAAAGTTGTAAGGCACTTAAGATCAGTAAGAACACTGATTAGACATGCACAAACCCTGCAATTACATCCTTGATACATCCAAGAATTACTCTACAAGTAGCCCAACTGATCCTTACTACATACTCTCAACCACTTGATCAAGCAAAACCCATAAGCATTGAGAACTCCAATAGTTGCTTCAAAATGGAGCTAACCAAGAAACAAACTCCAATATAGCTTGAGTTGGTTGCAAGCTTTAAAGTACCCAATGAATTGAATCATACCAAGTAGATTCAAAGGTAAGAAGATACCCAATTACTTGAGCTTGCTTGATGAACTCCTCAAAGCCAATCTTGTAGTAAGAACGCTTGAACCAAAATAGTAGTATATCCCAGCATCATACTCTACTCAATAATGCTCCAATGGTTCTCCATGAACCATAGCTTGTTGAAGAGGAACCAAATGCTTATCCCCTATGCTGAAACATTGCTGAATCTCTAGACAATGTGACTTCTTCAGTGTATACAGATTCCAAAGCCACAGCTTGCTAAGAAGACTGTTCCAACCACGGGATCGATCTTTGCAAGTCGTTGGGGAGGAGTGAAACCTGGAACACCAGGCCTGGAACACTATGAATCGGTACTAAGATATCCTGTCCAGTCTCCAGATCCAAACAAGGTGTTTCAGTTCTATAATGAGCTCCACAGCTACCTTGCTGCAGCGGGAGTTGATGGAGTCAAAGTAGAAGTACAGAACATATTGGAGACCCTTGGATCAAGGTTTGGAGGTCGTGTGTCCTTGACAAGAAAGTACCATCAGGCCTTAAAAGCATCTATTGTTCATAATTTCCCTGACAATGGGTGAAGAGGGCATGCCAGTCTTGATCACAAGGATGCTGCAGAGCATTTAGCCAGCAGTCAAACTCAGAAGTAGTTCTTTAGGTACTTTGTCTTCACAATGGAAGTCAGCCTAGCCTACATGCCGTCTACTGTCCACCAATGCATACTCATTTTGGATGCAGGTCCTTTGAAGAAGGGAGCGCCTAGTTTTTTCTGCCATAGTACAATTACTGAAGCTCCTGGTTTTTTTCTGCCATAGTACAATTACTGAAGCTGTTGGGTGACCATTACCCAGAGAGAGCATGCTAAACATCGCGTAAGGACTGCTAGATCTTATTCTAACTGCAATGAGTGGACAACAGAACAAAGCTATAATGATCAAGAAGATGAGGACAAATTTGACACCATATGGAGCTCAAAAGGGCACACAAATGCAATCCAAAGTGTTTCCAGTTGCTCCAGCTTCCGCATTTCATCCTCATTGTCATGTTCATCTGCAGGTGATGAAGAGCCTTTACTGGAAATGCCAAAGAGATGGCGAGATTATACAGTGGAGTTCCATTTTCCTGAGCCCACAGAGCTTGCACCTCCACTTCTTCAACTTATTGATGTTACTTTCAGCTATCCTGGTCATGAAGGCAGTTACCCATGTGGCGGTGCCACCCCACATGCGAAACATCCTGCGACAGATGTTCCAAGGTCTACGCCTGAGAATGTCCCAGCAAATGCTATGCTACTCCCTCCTCTTAAGAATGGCATGAAGCGCATATTCTCCGAGACTATGGTTGAACCTGCCCTCTATGTAACTGAAGATGGCAGGCCAGGTATCCTCTCCTCCCGTGGGATGCCACTGGTTCTGCCACTCTCAATCATAAGCTGATGTGATGATACCCTGAGCTGTCCAATAAGAACTCTCAATCGATGTGGCATATAGATCTGCATATATCTCAAAATCTCTATGAATCCCTGCTCTGATATGCTCAAGAACTGTGTATAATAATGTGTCATCTTCGATGGCAGTGGTGGCTGTGCAGGGCTAACCCATGTCCTCTATATATAAATATGCCATATCTCCTGTCTGATGACTCTGTTCCTCTCAGAGAGAGAGAGGGTGTAAGTGGGATCCTGAGAGAGAAAGAGGAGAGAGAAGACTGCAGAGGTGAGAGAAAGACTGCAGGAAGAGAGAGAATAAGAGTGACGAGGAGAGAGAAAGACTAGATTTAGAGAGAGAAAGACAAGAAAGAAGGGGAAGCCATAGAAGCTGTGAGCAAGAAGGGAGAGAAAGTCTGTAATTGTATTAATGTGTCAAAAAGATGTGTAAAATTACATATCCTCTCCTTTTATACCAATGTCAGTGTGACATGGCATAATATCAATATTATTTACACTAATTCCTTATTCTCAGCTTCTTACAATAAAGGGCCAGGAATTGCATGTGGACACGCTTTGATGGATTTCCACGTAGGTGTGATAAAAGGCCGTAATGCTACATCTGACAATAGGGACCACCCTGAGATGCATCTATGTGATGGGTCTGGGCTTGAAGCTCTACCTAGTTTGGGTTATACCATTGATACATGTAATGATCCAAATAGGGAAGGGTTGACATAATCCTTGATTCTCCCTGCAGGAGAAGTTTCTGGAAAGTTGGGACGACTGATCCGTTTGAATGAAAACCAAGGAGATGAGATATATAAGCCCAATCAGGTCATTCATTCAGCTCATAGTACCCAAGAAGAGATGTCCATTATTACTGAGATATCAGTAGAAAGGCTTGGGCTAGTGGATCTACAAAGGGCATAGATCAAGCTTTTAGTTGACTCGTATGAGTAGCATGAGGCTAGTCCTCATATTTTATGCTATATTTGGTATCTTGGCTAGTTTGATAGGATGTGGTGTATATGCCAAGAAGACCATGTATTGCAAGGATAAGAATGACCTATCCATATTTGGCCAGGAGGGCTAGTTAGTTTTGTTGTGTCATGTTTGATTTCTTTAGGCCAAGAGGGCCAGCTAGTTTATAGTGAAATGTGCAATTTCTTTAGGCCAAGAGGGCCCTATGTCTGTTTGGTGCAGGTACAGTTAATGGTTTTTTGTTGTAGTGATTGCATCATACAGGTTGACGAAGTCGCTGGAGGGAGCCTTTGCTGCGAAGGAGCTTCTTGTGGCCATTCCAGGTGGTTTCGTCCCCTTTCTGAGTCTTTTTCCTTAAGCAATTAATGATATATGTGCGTGTAAGGGTTACTTTCTTTTGTTCGTTGGGGATCGGCAAATCAAGGCATGAAGTCCCAGGTTTAGACTCTATATGTCTGGGGGAGGTCTGAGTAGTCATTGCCTCCTGCAGAGGCATTGAAAGACTTGTTTTAGAAGGCAATTCTAGTGGCATGTTCTACTGACCTCTAGGGCAATTTGGTCTAAGGAAGAAAATCATGCCAAGGACAACTAGGAATCTTGTGACAACAAGTGATAAAGCTTCGCGCTGTTTTTATTGCAGGGAGTTAGGTCATTTCAAAAGCAAATGTCCAAAGCACCCTAAACACCAATGCTCCGAGTGCCACAACATTGGGCATAACCACATCAATTGTCTCAACAGGACTCAAAGAGAACTTGAAATTAAAAGGAATGAAATTATACAAGCTCGAGTGATCCAGAATATACTTGCTACTTAGGAAAAACCTAGAAGATATTCATGAGATGTAACTACAATAAAATTTTCTCTTGTAATCCAGACTTGGATATATTTAATACAATAAGTGGTTGTTTTAAAAAGACCATATGCTTGAGCAACAAAAGTGTGATGGGTCCTACCCCACAGGCTCCAAAATAAAACTCCCAGTTCTTCCAAGATGAGGACATCTCGAGTTCTCTAAGGGGGAGAGGATGTAATGCCCCCCCTCCCCCCCCCCCCCCCCCGCATAGGAATTCCCCCCCTTTTATTAAAGTTAATAATTTTTTTGAAACCTTTCTCCCCTATCATCACTGAACAAGTGGCAGAGGAGGGGAAGGAGGATGACAACGATGCCGACGCCAAGGAGGAAGGAAAAGAAGCTATCAACATGAACAAGGATGATGATGACGAAGTAGGAGAAGAAGGTGATGTTGATGATTGTGAGGGGGATGCCACATGGCATGCCACCCCCCAGGCCACCTCCATAGACTGCCGCCATGCATCTATGAGTGGTGAAGACACCACCACTCCACCTTTTCCCCACGTTTCCCCCCCAATAATACCCTTCTGTCCCCCCTATAAACCCCCACTTAAACAAAGGTTATACTACTTTCTTTTCCCCTTGCTGTCGACTAAGTGAGAAAGAGAGAGAGAGAGAGAGAGAGAGAGAGAGAGAGAGATAGAGAGAGAGAGAGAGAGAGAACAGAGGAATATTCTAAGGACCTCCTTCTCTTTCCCTCCCTAGAGGGTGACCACACGCAATTACCTTTAGCCTCATCTCCACGAGTTTATCTCCCCCTCCCTTTCACAATAGAAGAGAGTCGCCCCCGACACACTATTCTCTCTGACGCGCGCGCGCGCGCGCGAGAGAGAGAGAGAGAGAGAGAGAGAGAGAGAGAGAGAGAGAGAGAGAGAGAGAGAGAGAGAGAGAGAGAGAGAGAGAGAGAGAGAGAGAGAGAGAGAGAGAGAGAGAGAGGGAGGGAGAGGGAGAGGGAGAGGGAGAGGGGAGAGAGAGAGAGAGAGAGAGAGCGAGAGAGAGAGAGAGAGAGAGAGAGCCTAAAGATATGGCTCCCAAACGGAGGGAGACACGCACCAATGGTTATCCCACGTCCAACAGTGGAGCCACCTATTAAGGCGTTACCGTTAATGTGCATACAATATTGGGTACGGATAAGTCATCTTCGAATACCGAGGTACTAATTGCCATCTTCTCTACTCGTGAGTCATTGGCTATATTGCTTCAGCATGCACACAAATTCATGTAAAGGAGTAGCTTGAATTTATTCCTATTGTTATGATTTGGCATTTTGATTGTTCCTTTTAACCCAACTTAGTTGCATATGGCTTATTTGCTGATAGAGCAATTACAAGGAATAATTAGCCAAGGGTTATGAATGGTATAGTCATTAAAAGAATGACATTAAACAATTGTGCATACAAGTGCTAGGTTAAAGCATAGTCAAGGGTCACAAATAGCATAATTGCTAAAAGAATATAACATTAAGAATCGTGAATAGAAAGTCTTAATTTAAAATTTGGATACTTCAAAAGTACTTAGCCCAAGAGCCCAAATATTAGGAAAACCTAGATTCTAGCTCAATGCAAGGCCTGTCAGAGTCTAGTTACTTGAGATCATCTAGCACTTATCTTATCAAGTATTTACATGTTATGCCTATAACATGCTTGATATAGGGAAATAATTTCTTATTTGCTTCATGGCTTGACTAAGAGCTAGTACAAGAAATGAATCCTAAGGATTAAAACTAAGATGTCTTGAGATTCGTCCAATAACTATGACTTCCACCAATCCAATTCAGGGTTGGGTTATCAATCAATGTAAGTAACCTATAAAACTTATGTCGTGTATAGTGTTTGAACCCTTAACATATGCCTTAGTGAAGTGTTAAGTAAAATTTTGGTATCGCTCCTTGATCCCAAGGGGGAGAGCAAATATGTGATGGAAGGGTTATCACAACTATTATTTGCAATGTTCGAAAAAGAGTACCATTGTTTTGTTGGTTGATCGAATAACACCCTAAATGCTTTTACATTCAACTAATTGTTGGATTGTGGTTTGGATGATTATTCCAAGTGCTGGTGATTGATGGTAAATGCATGGCAGAGGTTTGTGATGACAAGTTGCCTTGGTTGTGCTTGATTCTTAAAATGAATTAATTAAGGAAATGGTATTTTGCACGGGTGGATCATCTCCAAGATCATACCGTGGATTAACCCGAGAGGGCACCACTTGATTCATCGACCGAAGGTTGGAATGGTGAAAAGGCCAACCAGGGAAAATTATGTCTCACTCCTGGACCGCATTGGAAGATCCTATTCTAGATAAAGGATGGAAATTATAGTACCATGTGATTTGGATCAAGTACTTTTGTTGGGCAGAAGGGATATATAATTTCTCTCATATGGGCAAGAGACAAAGATTAACTTGAAGGCAAGTTAAGGAACTTGTTTGTTAAAAGGACTGCTTACTTTTTTTTTTGTGTCTGTGCTGTAAATTATGTGAATGAACCCTATTCCGTAAAAGGCTTATTTAAGGAAGCTGATTTTAAATATCACACATAAATGTGATAGGACCTAATTAAATAACTAAAGAATGCCTATTGAGGGAAGTGGGTGTGTGGAACCCCGATTGGTCTAGGGTCCCAAAGAACTGGGAGGCTTCTCACAAGGTTTTGCTGTTGTTCAAACTTTAGGTATTGTTAGGTTAGAACTCGATTCATGTTGTTTTAGGGGGATCGGAATGGGACTATGCCCTATGGGAAGAGAGGTTGAGCGGCACATCCCTCTCGTTTTCCATTCTCTTTGAACCAAGTGCGGTATGGATCTGCTTTGGTTTGGGTATCTTTACATAAAGTAGGATGTCCAAGACCCGATGCTAGAATGCTGTCAGGAGACTTTGACCACTAGGATCCCAGATTTCAAGTCCATCCTAGTGGATTCAGATGCGAACGTTCCATTGTGAGGCGGACTCGAGAAACCCTAGGTGACAAACCCTGTAACATTCCCATGGGAGTGTCGGGCAGCGTTGCTTAGATTTGATGGACCAGTAAAAACGTGCCTAGACAACCATTAGGCGGCACGTTACATTTTAAGTCATTAGGGGAAAAGATTTCCAATCTATTATATGCAAAAAATGCATCCTTACAGTTACCTTCTTCCTTATCATTATAAAATCCAAGACATGTTTCGAAAAATAAATCATTCAAATCATTGAATTCATGGATTATATCCTCAAGATTTTTATCTTTTGCTACTAAAACCATTAAATAGTCTAGGGTTATGTCTTTTGAGATGGATAACCAGCGAATAATATCGCTATCAGAGTCATTATTTGATGAAAAATTAACAGCATATTCATCAATATCCACTTGTTCTACTTTGTTAGACCGATGCACAATATTCACATCTACTTTTTCTGGTTTTGTTGGTTGTTGTGTTTTAAATATCCATGCATAAGGTCTTTCATTATCGGTCCTCTCTACTTCTGAATCATAGAATTCACTATTGGATTTTTCATCCATCTTGCTAACTACATCTCCTGACTCCCTTAAAAACCCTTTTGTGATAACTTGTATCTTGACCCTATCATTTCGAGGACCAATCACAATTGAACCTTTATACCAATCCTGAGTGCACCTTGCTTGGTATAACTAAGGTCGACCCAGCAACACAGAGTATGAAGAGATATTTGATAATAATTGAACTACTAGGTAATTCGCATGAAATTCTAGTCTAGCAATTACAGATTTCACATTGAGAAGTAACCCCAAAGGAGTCACTTTCCTTTGATTAGTCACACGTAAAACTATGTGAGTAGGTTCTAGATTCTTCAACCCTAATTCTTGCATAATTTGTTTGTCATTAAATTGATTCTTAAGCCACCATCCAATTGTACTTCATTCAACAAATGTCCATTGATGATAGCATCTATAACTGGTGCTCCTAGATCCACAAATAGATCTACAACTTTTACATCCTTATTTGTTTTTTTTTTTGATGCATTTGTGATTAATTTAGAAGCATTATTCTTGATCCTTTTCCTCCTATGTCGAACTAGTTTATGATAAAGATGCCTTCAAAATATAGGGGCTATTTCAAGCAACTGCCTCAAGTTAATTGTTAAGTTTATTTCCTTCAATGATGCCCAAATATCATAAGTCTTATTGAATATTTATGCTTGCTCTTTATTCTCTTCTTTTGGAGGTACGAGCCTTTCAGGAAAATGAGATACCCCTACTTGAATCTTAGGATTTGCCAAGGGAATGAGCAATAATGGTTTGTCTGAAGACTGCTGAGGAGAATTCGATTTTCTATGTTAGGACCTATGTCCTTAGATTTATCCTTCATGACTTCTTTTGATTGGGGGCTTTCTTCCTCTAGACCATGCTCCCTTTGTTGTTTCTTTTGCGCTCTAGTAACAACACCAATCATGGGGTCAACCTTAAAGGTCACCCTACTAGGTATGAATTCAAACGTAGCCCGAATCTCTTGCCTTCTTGTTTCTACTTCAACTAAATTTGCGGATGAGGTTGAGGGTTCATTAGAAACTTGTTTACCCTTGTCATTAGTTTTATTATCCTCTTGCTTAGGGAAATTCTCTTCATGATGCCCTTTGCCACTACACCTCCTACAAAGAGGGGTATAGTCCTGATTTTTACGTGCATTTGGACAATATGTAGCTATATGACCTTCCTGTTGACATCGATAACAAGTTAATGGTCATTAGGACTTTGTTGTCCACTTTGCCCAATTGGGTAGGAAATCAGTTTCTTCCACCATGTGTAGTTGGCCTTTGTAGACTAACATGCTGATGGACTTTGGGATTAAGCCCATTGATAAATTTATAGTTTTGTGTAAGCTTATTAGGGGCTGGATTCATCTTTCAGATATTTGTTTCCATACGCTCAATGTAATGCTCAACACTTTCAGCTACCCCTTGGGATAAATAGTCCAATTGAAGAGCTAACCGATCTTGGAAACCTTGCCGTTGAAACTTTTCTAAGAACATTATTGATAAGGTAGCATAGGTCCCTTTATTTTGAGCATCCACGTTATTGTACCATCTAGTTGCTTCATCTTTTAGCATTGCTAGAAATATATGCAACTTTTGATCATCATCTACTATCTCATTCGTTAGGCAAGTCACCTCGAACCTTTGCATGTGAGCATCAAGATCTTCGTCCGACATTCCCCCAAATTGAGTAAAATTAGCTAGCCTTACAGGACTTTGAGCCATTGTCTCTTTAAATAACGCCCCTATCCCAAAATCTTGAGTAGAGTCAACCCACGCGATTTCCTTTGATTCCCTGAATAGGGATCTCAACCCTAGATCTAGTACATCTTGAAATGAATCTCCTTGGCAAGAAATCCTAAATAAGAGCCATAATCCAAAATCTACTACTCACTCTATCCACGAAGCCTCTATTGGCTCTCTAAATAATTGGCAAAATCCAAAATTTGACTCTAAGTCCCAATCAATGGATGGTTCATTACTTCTTACTATAGCATTAGCTTCACTTTTTATACTTTTGCTACTTTGTCTACTCCTCTCTCTAGTGAGACTACTAGTACTTGAAACTGCCTGGTTCCATTGATAGGAATCTGCTTCACTTGCTTGTGATGGGATTCTATCAAATGGCACGTTAGGACCAAATAGCTCCACATTAGAGTTTGACGCAATGTCTATTCCCAAATTCAACAAAGCATTCACATTTTCTAACCTCTCTAGCAGCCAAGCCTCCTGTCGAGCAGCTCATTCCCTTGCACATTGGTCTCGAGGTTCACTTTGTTGACTTCGTCTCTCCTCAAAACTCATCCACCACTAATTTAGTACCCCCTAATATCATTCTCTACAAATTTCTTGCAACTTATATATTTTCCCCTAAAGCCACAAAGTCAAGGTTTTTGTGGTTACATATATGCTCAATAATTTGAGAATAGTCGACAATTCTGGATCTTCTTCTCCATATGGTAGTTTCTCCTTTTGCTCACGAACTAGGCCTAGAATTTTAGCTACCTCTCTCACATATTTTGTGTCAAAAGAAAATTTAAAGCCTCTGGATACATGTATTCAATGCAATACTTCACTCCACTGAATCCTTCTAAAGGTTCGATAAGCTGTGCGATAATACCAATCAAGTGGTATGACACACTAATTGTATTTATTTTGATTTCATCTACCAACCCAAAATGTGCCGCTAAGAAAATAATGGTTTGTGCACATTTATTATATCCCCAACTCCAGGAGGATAATTGTTCAACGTCTACCGTTAACTGTGGACCAAAATATTTGCCACCCTATATTAATTATGTGTCTCTTGCCCAATCTAACACTTGCCTTTGGCAATGCTGAGGCAAATTCAAAAAATAGTCTCTTAAAAAAGAGACGTCATTATCACTCATTAACTTCCTGCCAATGTGCCCTAGGATTTGAATATCTTAAGGAGACTCACCACCCATTCGAGTGCACTTGTTTTCCTGGAAAATGCACCAAAAAATGACTGACAAGCCATTTTTAACCGGGTTTCCAAGCCAACTCCTAAGAGTTGTTGCAATAGACGGATGATAAGTATCACTAATTTCAATAGCTCCATCTAACTTTCAAAGTATTTATGACATTATTTTATCAAAGTAGTCCAACTCCATCAGCTAGTGGCCCTCCACTTTTTATTTTCTTGAGCACTTAGACAATATTTACATAAAATTTAGGGTTTCAACATAGATATTTAAGCTTCCCCTCATCCCATCGTGTTAACAAACTATAATTTTTTATGTTGTTGATGATTTTTTATTATTGTAGTTATTTTCTATTAATTACTATGTAATGAATCATAACAAATTACCAGCTTTAACAATAATTGAGAATATTCTTACACTCCCCTTATACTCATATGACATAAATCAACGTAATGCTTACACTCTTAATTGGCATAAAATCAGAAACACCATATTTTATATCAACATTTCTTTTTTTTTAAACATTGATTTTTTTATTTCTCTAAAATTTTAAAATGTTCACTTAACATAAAAAATTGTACTCTTAGCTTTCCCATGAGATATCATAATTTTTGTTGATATAAAACATGTTTTTCTATTAATAAAGACTACAATTTTCACCTAAAATAATTATTTTCAAATTTTAACACATATTAAATCTTCTCCAAAAATTCTCAAAAATTTTCAATAGAGTTTTAATAGTATCAAATTCATAAGAAAAATATTATATCAGATAAATAGTCACCCACAAAATTTATAAAAAATTATATATGCAATCTTAAAACCATTTTAAAGAATTTTTAACCATTTTTTACTTTTAAAAATAAAATCAATTATAAATAAATACTAACAACCATTCAAAGTGGAAAATAGGCTTTAAGGCATTAGATAAAAATTCTTAACTAAGAAAATTATAACATCACACTACCTATTTTTATTAAACAGAATAAGCGCTTACTTGGAAACATGCAAGTCGAAATTTTGTCTTTGGAGGTGTGTGTCCTGCAATCCCAGCTAGGGAATTGGATCTACTACACTTTACTTAGGTATCTTCTAGCTTCCACCCTAAATTTTGATCTATATCCATGTCAATGGCATCTAGCTTCTCCCATGGGAACTAGGCTTTTGGAAGTCTTGAAATCAAAGCTTAGTTTCAAAGGTTTTAAAAGAGAAGAGGGTATTTCTTTTATTCTTTTTCTCACAACTATGAAGGTGACTCAATGGAGGACATAGAGGACCACAACAAAAGGATTTTTTGTAGGCAAAAAATTATTTACATGATCAAGAAGACTTATGCTTTCAATCACTCTATATGTGTTGAAGAGAATGGCTCCAATTTGCAAGATGGCCCTAATGGAATGATGGCACCTAGTGGGAGAACAAAATAACAGTTTGTTTCTTTTAATGGCTTTGTTAAACATTGATCTTTACCTTTGCTTTTCTCCCTCTCTCTCTCTTCATCACAAGCCAAGATGGTGGCGCCCAGTTCAAGAAGATTATGACTTCCATGAAAAGATTTATGAAAGATTATGATAATTGATGAATAAAAGTGAGACATTAATGATCATGACATGGAATGATCCCAACGATGGCAAGAGGGTTACAATGGTAGAGGAAGAAGCCATGATCATCAAGAAGATCTCCCCATCATCAGCAAACACCCTGGTTGTTCTTTTCCTCCTTCCTTTCCATGGCAAGATAGTGCCCCTTCCTATCACGCTCCCTCTCTTCTGGGTGCAACCACCTATTTTCATCCCTTTTTTTCACTATTTAATTTTATCCCATAACCATTAAAACTCTTCCTATGATCAAGGTGTAAAATCCCATTCTCAATAGCAAGCATTGGAATTTCAAGTAGCCCAACTCCATGTCTTCCTTGTTGTTGAGCATTAAGAGGTTGTTAATAAGATTGTGAGCAACAAGCTCAAGAGGAGTATAAGATAAAATTACTTCCAACAGGCAACCATATCTTTGGAATTTACTTCATGCCATTCAAGATGACAAAAAGCAATCTTTATCTGCCACCTAATTGTCAATACTTTCCCCTGCCATTGTACTACTTTGGACTCGCATTTTACAAAATTAGCTACACTCCTAGCTATCTAACCTAAGACCTCTGAATATCTTGTCCTTACCATCCCTAGCAAAGCTTTATCTAACTTGCCTTGCAACTTATTACTTCTACAAAAATTAGCAATAACCCATTTTATCTACTACAAGTCCTAGAACACTATGCCCAATGTAACATTCTTCTTTTTCCCTTTGCTAGATTGTTGGACCATCCTCTAAAGATAATAACTACAATCACATTTGCATTAAATTAATGTAAAAATATGGTAATATTGTATTAGATGTATACAATTTTACTTAAAAAATTAGGTAATTTTTAGCATGTTTTAATGTATTGTCAAGCAACTCGTCTATCCTAGAAATTGGATATTTGTTTTGTCACCTAGTTTAATCCGCGGTAATCGATATAAAGGCCCAATGCTTTTTAACTCAATGACTTCAAGAATTGACATTCGATAGGGCCGTTTGGTGAAGGGGGCAGCACATGGAATGAGTTGAATTTTGTGATCTACTTCCCTTACTGGTGGAAGTTTTGTCAGGTCTTCTGGAAAAACATCCACATATTGTTTTAGCCAAGATGGTTGATCCTTGCCTTCACTATCGTGTTCGGCCTTGTTAAGTTTAATTAGATAGACGAGTAATCCTTTCTTTAGCCCTTTTACTATTCGGGAAGCTTTAGCCAGCTAAACCTTAGGGTTCCCTGCTTCTCCCTGAGTGGTTACTTCTTCTCCCTTTGGGTTTTGAAATGTGATTTTCCCCTTTCTGCAATGGATATGGGCATTATTTGGAATTAACCAATCCATTCCTAGCAGACATTCATAAGGCCCGAGGTTCAAAATTTGGAAGTTCATTTTGGAAGAATTGCCACCCAATCTAAATTTGATCTTGCTAGTTTATTGTGTTGATAGAACTTATTTGCCATTTGCTAGCTTCACAAGCAAATTAGGTGCAAGAGTACTGTTTATGCCTAGCCTTTTCACACATTTTGGTCATCTGAAAGTGGGGGTACTTTTACAGTCGATCAAAATTTGAAAGGGTTTACCTTGATAATTTGCTGTTGTTTGAATTACTGAGAATTGGCGATTTGGACCCTTCTTATTGAGAGTGGCGTGTACTCTGGATCTTTCCATATCGAATTCCATTGTGGCTTCTTTATCTTTACTAACATCCTTTAGGTTTATTCCAATAAACTTTCCCATGGCATCTTGGCTTTGCCCATGAAACTAACCTTGGCTAAGATTCAGGCACACTGCCTCTTGAAATGTCATGGTTCCTTGCAATAGAAGCACCTTGGAGCCTCGTTACTCTTTCCTGTGGGTATAAAGCTTCCCACTGCATTTGATTTGGCTTTCTTTGTCCTATTTGGTTGGTAGTGCCCTTGAGCTCTTTTTGCATAACGTTGGAAGTTGCCCTTATTTAGACTATTTCTATTCCAATTTTTTGCATTTCTTGGTCTTTGTTCGATTTCCTAAAGTATTGGAGCTACTCTGATCAATGCATCCTATAGATCCAATGGTCTCATTTATTCAAGACGTGTATTTAGGGGTGGATTTAGATCACTAAAATATTTGGATACTTGCTATGAAATCGTAGGTGCATATTTTAGAAGTGTTACGAATTTGGAGTAGTAAGCTTTTAGGCTTAGGCTTAACTGCTTTAGGTTGAAGAACTCGTTCATCTTCTGGGCTTTATATGTGGATGGAAGATATCTCCCACACATAGTGTCCTTAATCTTATTCCAAGTGATAGTGCTTTCGGATGTTCTTTAGTCTTTGCACCACTGTTTCCACCAAAGATGGGCATCCCCTATGAGTTTTAGTTTGGCAATCATGGCTTGATTTGACGGTGCAGTCCTTGCAGCAATGAAATAGTCTTCCATAGATTCTATCCATGTTTCTGCTTCAGTTGGAATGTCCCTCCCTTTACCATCAAATTCTGGCGGCTTGTACTGCTTGAGAAGAAATCTCTTCTCTTGAGTTTTTTTAGTATTGAGATTCGGGATGATGTTCTAGGGATTTATGCAATATTTATGATCATTTTTCTCTCCAACCATATTTTAAAAAAATATGTTTACTTGCTTAACCTACCTCATTAATTTATGAAGGAAATTATGTACTACTTTGCCTTTTGGTAATGATCAGGGTTTACACTTCAAAAGAGAGTTTAAATTTTTAATCAGGAAAATTTCATCAAACGGATAATATCTTCCTACTATTCTTGATTATCAAGGAGACAAACGGGTGGAAAAAAATAATTATTTACGTCAATAGGAAGAAAATACATTATTTGAGTAGTTTGGGAGCTCATATTATTATTGGAAAAGGTTTTTCTACCATAATATGTAAAAGAGTGGGGATAGATGGGTAGGACATGGGTTAGCATGGGAATACCTAGTTATATTGATGGGGTATTTAAGGTGTTGGGAGATCCAATTAGGGCATCTTCATGGCTTCCCTTCTATTTCTCTCTCTTTTCCTATCTTTCTCTCTCCTCTGCTAGTCTTTCTCTCTCATCTTCTTCCTCTTTCTCTCTCCTCTCTGCAGTCTCTCCCTTCTCTTCTTCTCTCTCCTAGGTCTCCTTCATTACACTTGGTATCAGAGCTTAGGTATTTGGTCCCTTCTTCTTTCTCTTTCCTCATATGAAATTATATTTTACAAAAAAAACTAGTCACACAAGTACAGTAGGGATAGGAGCTGTAAGAAGCAGTGATACAGTACCACATGGTGCTGGTAGCCTTTCTTGGAAATTTCACCATGGCCAAGTTGGAGGCTCATAGCACTCAGAGAGAACTTTGACTACAACTACTTTTCAAAGGAAAGATTTCTTCTTAATTCTTCTTCTCCCTCCCCCCTCTCTCATCGCTACATAAGCCTCCATAGCCTTTGCATAGACCTCTTTCTTGGCCAAGGCTGAGATCCCCATCAGCCCCACCATCTCGACAAGGAGATCTGTGCCAAGGTCGTCCTCAGTAGTATCAACATTCTCAAGTAGGGTATCAACCCTGCCATCAAGCCAACTCTGAGGACCCCCCTTGGCTATTCCATTTCCTCTTAGAAAGTGATCTCCATGGGAACCATCTTGCTTTGAAGTGGTATTCTTTGTTAATGGGATCTCCTCATTGACTTTAACTTGCTATCCCAAGAAACCAAAACCACCCTGCAATGGACTCTCTGTATTGCGCTCTAGAGAGCTTGATAGATCGGACATTCCATCATCTATTGCCTTCAAAGGAGTTGCTCCTTCTCTAGCATTCATCTTTGTGCCAATAGCAGTGCTTGGAGATTGATCAATCTGGCAGATAAACAAAGCTCTTGGATTTTCCCGAAGTACAAACATCGCATCTACTTTAGAAGTGCTTGGTGTGTCTTCACCATCACAAAAAAAAATTGAAACCTTCGGGCTATCTTTTTATGGATGGTAACATTGTGTCTACATCATGCGGATTCTTGATCTTTGAGTAATATGCCTAGGTGTGAGAAGTGATGTAGTCCGCACTTGGGTTGGTTGACAAGATATTAGAATACTAATATACCATAGCGTATTGGGGGCCTGTACCAGCATTGTGACCAATCAACATTTATGGCATTGCAGGTAGAGTGCCAAACTGGTTGCTTACTAGCACAGGGACATTGGGCTGTTTGAGGTAATGTGCTGAGACCATCTCCAGGAATAGCAGATGCCTCGAATGTGCTAGCCACTGGTTGAGATTGGTTAAGACCAGTAAAGCCAAATGTTCCAGATGTTTGTATTGGAGTTGATGCTTGGAAGCCACCAAAAAATCAAAGACCTAGGCTGTGAAATACCAACATGCTTAGTTTGAAAAGGTGAAGCTGAGCTTCCAAACAGACTAGGACTAAGTGTTGGAGTACTAACAAAAGTGTTATGCTACCAAATGGTTGATTTTGTGTTGAGAACAACGAGCCTGATGCTTGGGTTTGACCAAATGGAGAAGTGAAAGCATTCTCTATCTTTGTTGTACCAGCTTTCCACATCAAATGGAATGGTGGAAAGTGCTGAACTAGTCCAAGAGTTCTACTGCTACCATTGATTGATGAGGCTCTCTTGGCTGGCCCATACTTAGTGATAGAAACACTTCCCTTTCCATTTGAAGGACTTTTGATGCATGTGTGAGGGCTATAATAGCTTCCGCACAACAGATGGTGCATTAGTAGAGGGATCTGATAAGGTGTCATGGGACATCCTCTATCCCAACTATAGTCATGCATGGCTGAACATATTTCAAACCTTTAAAAGATGGACTCAAGAGGTGCAGCCTTAGTGGAAGGTGATCAAAGTACCTGATCTCTAAGACTTGATAGATCAAAATGTCAAGGGAAATCTTTTGGTGTCTACGAATCCAAGGATGCATCAAAGTCTATGTGACAATCATCTTTTTGTGACACACATAGAAGATTACTCATCTACCTCATGAACAAGTCAATGAACACCATGTGAATGTTCTGGAGAATTCCAAAGATCCACCATTTTTCTACAGCAACAACTTTTCATTTCATAAACCCATCACTTGCACCTACTGGGGGTTTGTTGGGAGGCTGCCTTTCTTGTCTCAGGAAGTTCAAGTCCCCAAATCCATACAGTTGGTCCAGCATCACTAGCAATTGGTCTATCAAGACTACAACTCTACTTCATGTTCATCTATTTCTTTGTTTATAAGCATTATAATGCTTGGTATATGGGACTTTATTAGAGACTTGAGGTGCTTTGAAAGTATTCATCCCAAATATTCAGATCTTATGGGTGATCTTCTCCACCACTTTTATCGGCAAGTCTAGTTGCAGCTTGTCTAGCAAGGTTCATTCCTCTCAATCAAGATGGTTAATTCCTTTTTGGATGTAGACAATTTCTTTTTGTGTAAGGCATCAGCAATTTTCATCCTAGATGACTGGGATTGTCAGTGATGAGTAGAGATCTCCTTTGCCATTGAGCATGGGCATGATCTACAGATATGTAAATCTTCTATTGACTGCCCCAATCCAGCACATGGTGCTACTGCTTCTGTGTAATCTTGATCATCAATCAGAAAGGAGATTATCAAGCATGTCCTCTTCTCTAGGGTCAATATATTTGCGTGTAGCAAGAGGCATTGAAAAGACGCTGCTCAAAATTTATGAGGAGTGCAAGGAGTTGTGCTATCTAGTTCAGAGGGGTATGCTGTGATCTGGATAACTGCAATATGAGGAAAGCAATGCCACTTTTCTTCATGGGCTTGGGTTGTGGACCAGCAATGTGTATCCCAACCATGTTTTAGGTATGCAAAACTTCATCATCAACACTCTGGCACGTAACTAAGCTCAAAGATTTCAAGCGTTGAACGGTGCAATTAGCCTATGTGATGGGATTGAAATTCTAGATACTATTGCTAGCATTTCAGATCTTTGACTGATGAGATTATCTTTCTAGATAAAGTACTTGCTACTGGCTTTCATGGGACTAGATTTGAATGTGACAATGATGATATTTCTTGGTTGTGCAAATGCGAGATTGCCCCATACAACAAATTACAAAATTGAAGCTTTCGATTGACAATCTTAAAAAGGAGTTGGATTTTTAATTTATAAAGCTAAGAGACATTGAAATTTTGTGCTGAAATCCCGATTTGGAGGGCTACTGATTTTGACAGCCATATCAAGGGTGTTGTATGCAGTGGATACCAACCCATGTATGAGGGGATTCTTAGCATGACATGCAAGACATATACCTCATACAGTGTGGATTATTCATGTGCCAACATGAAGATTGCTCAAAGAGAGGAGATGCCTAGGGTGAAGTCAGCAATCATTGGAAACATGGCTACATTGGTTTGCAACTTGCATTAACTTTGGTCATCGAAAGGAAGGGATTGACCCTCTTCTGAATATTTATGTCATGTTGTGTCACTGAGATCTGACATCAATACTAGGAACACCCAAGGAGCTTAGTTTTTGTTATTCAAAAGGATTCTAGTAAGCCTTTGTAGTGTTGACTCCAGAGGGTACGACCAAATCTGAGTTAACAATAAGTGAACTTGACAATGGTACTCATAGTGGTATGCCTATGTCTGTGTTGGCAAGTATATGCCCTTGTTTGGCAGTGATACTTATGTTGGTCATGAGATGATCATGTTTGACAAGGTTATGCTCTTATTGGGAATGCATTTGGCCATGGTGGCAATGGTTTGGATCATATTCGCTAGCAGTGATTTCCAACCCACAATGATTTACAGGACAACCTCCAACCCATAATAGGCTTATACATGTTGTTGTACACTTCGATAGGTATTTACCAAGGTATCTATGGGTTGGGAAGTATTTGCAAGTCTCCCAAGGTGCTCACAAGTCTCCCAAAGTTCCTCATTCAGTTTGGTAACTTGGTTAGACCCTACAAGGTATCTACTATTCAAAACAAGCCTCTCACATTTGCAAACAAGGTGCTGGATTGCACAGTTTACAGCCACACATTTCTTATTATAGAATTTTCTATATAAGACATGTTATTACATACATATGCTCTTTGCGTAGAGGGGATCAATACCTTTGGCCAAAGCTAGAAAACTCCCCGATCAGAGCTCCCATTGGAGAGTTACAACCACTTTTGTGTGTAGTGGTCCTGCAGGATAGGCTGTAGTCCCCTTCAGTACAGCCACAAGAAGTTGTTTACAGTCAATTCTGAATATCTTATGTCATAATTTTTTTTGCATAAGCTTGTAGAGGGTACTGTCCTCTCTGTTTTGAACCAAAAAGTTCCCCAATCAGACCTCCCTAGCCAAAGTTATCTCAAATTTTGTGACTAGGGATCTGTGTGGACTGCACCTTCAATGGCAGGGTAGTAGGAGCTCCTGGTTGAGTTATCCTTAGCTAGGTAGGTAGTTCAGATCACCACTTAGGGTGACCTCTTTGATCGTTCTTTTTAGCTTGGATGTATTGGAGCAGTTGGTTAGCAACTGGCTTCAGACTTTATGTCAGATAATGCTGGGCCTACTCCTCATGGATTTCATGCCTTGGTTTTGTCAGGGGGTAGGGTATGAGCTGTGATGTGTTGTGTTGTGTATTTTTTTTAATTAGCTCGATGCTCCTTTTTGTTGTTTATGTGTAGATCTATTCGTGGGATTCAACGGGTTGAGTCGCCCTATCCCATGGTTGCCAATGAAAAATGATTTTTGATGTCGAGAAGTGCTTAAGAATAGCCAAAAATTATGAATATCCGGGGAAAAATAGACTTCGTTGAAGGCAGCGGTGGCAATCAGTGGCAATGCCCGAAAAGTACTTAAAAGACCCACTGAATGGTAGTTGGTGAATTTTCACAATTTTTTGGCATGTGAGACAAGACCCTAAGAGATTCCCGGCAGTGGAAGACTTCAATACGGACGCCCATGATTTTTCAGACTAAGAATCGGACACCGAACGTGGAAGAGGGAGTGCCCGAGAGGCCAAATGTCAAAATGCCAAGTGTGGAAATGGACTTTAGGAGAGCCCAAAGGGTGTGACTATAGAAATGCAGAACCTTGTGGGGGGGGGGGGGGAGGGGGTTTGCATTTTTTGTTTGAACCTTGTTTGAATCATGTTGGAGGGCTGTGACTATAGAAATGTAGAACCTGTGATGATTTAGAGCCGTTATTAATTTGTTAAAAGCCGCAAAATATCATTTTTAATGGAAATTAGTGGGTTTTTTCGATTTTGAGTTGGGAAAAAGGAATGGAAATGGAATAAAATCAAAGAAAATGTTAAGTTTCAGTCAAAATAATAAGCCAATACAAATACATCAGAAAATACCTATTTTCTATGAATAGTAAATAAAAAATAATTTAAAAATAGAAAAATTTCGGTTTTTCGCACTCAAAAATATGAAAAAATAAGATTTACGTGCGTGAATGTTTGGCGAGGTTAAAGCATTAGGGTAAGCCTCAGTTTGGCCTTGTCCTTTGTGTTATAGTTCATTTTTATTGTTTTTTACATGCAAAAATGATACAAAACAACTAGTTACACCTATGCACCGCAGCAACACCTAAACGGTGAGGGGAGAATGAAGTTTGTGCGACGATCTAATTGCTGAAAATATACAAATTCTAATTTCCCTCTTTGTGCATAGCATTTAGGGATCGTTTCATAATTAAATATAGGCGACTAGTAGCACGGAAGGTCCAGTGCTAGTCCCTAAAGCAACGGAGCACGTAACGCTTAGTTAAAATTCATGAAAGGGCTATTTTCCATACCTCACATGGCTATTTTTTTAATCATAAAATAGTTGTGCACAGTTGTCATACATCTTGCATCAAGTATACCATGTGGTATCTCCTGGAATGCATTGCAATTGATTGATAAACTTTGACCAACACTGAGAGGACAGGAAACCCAAGCTGTAGGTTTAGATGGGTGCTTTCGTTGGGGAAAGTTTTGTGAGGCAAATCAAAATCTCCTGGAACGGTGAATTATGAAAGAGTGGAGTTTGTGCGAATGTTATATGTGTTAGCGATGCATCTTGGGGTTAATCCCTAAGGTGTAGAAGAGTCGCAATGGAGCCGCAGCAATCAGCCGAGAGGTGCTTCCCTATGTATGTATTACGAGGCATTATGCCTATATATTATGGGAAGGGAAGATGAACGTTGGACTACATATTGGATACAAACGCAAAATCATAAGCATTTAGTACAAAGTGAGTTTTAGATGCTCCTGGCCCGCGAGGCCGTGTGGTGGGGTTGTCTATCGTATACATGAGGTCCGGCTAGTGCCATAGCCAATGCCGGCCCATTTTAGGTCCCATCATCCCTTGTCTTGGAAGACCCAATGGAAGATGTATATGTGGGGTAAGGACATGATAGTCATGGGCAGCAAGAAGATGATGCCTATGCTGAGAATTAGGCTAAAGATGTGATTGGCCAGCAAGGGCAAATTGCTGAAGATGATGCCTATGCTGAAAATTAGGTTGAAGGTGTGATTTTGCAGCAAGGGCAAATTGCTCTAAATGTCATACATGTAACACATGTAGTTGATGAGCAATCATGTATAGAAGCACAAGAAGAAGAAAATGTCTTTAATGACCAAGATGAAGAACCAAGAGATACAGATGTAAATGTAGAACAAGAGCATGTATTTGATCATGATCTTGGATATGAGTAGCATTATGCTAGTGAACATGGGCAGCATGTTGATCAGTACCTCTATGATGATCAGCCATCCCATAGTCAATATTATGATGATCATTAATAGTTTCTTGGACATTAGCATTATGTTAGTAGAAATGAATGTGGTCATGACTATGAAAAACCATTTTATCATGAGAAATATGATAGTCATAGTGGCCAGCATGATGATATTCAAGGAAAGATCTTAACCAGTGATGATGTTAGAGGACTACATGCACAAGGCTTATGTTTTAGATGTACTAAACCAATATCTTCTAATCATAAAGATATATGCAAAAAAAGAAATGCTAAAGTGTTGCTGGTTATAGAGTTTCCAGATAATGAAGGGGAAGCTGAAGAGACCGAAGAGAAAGTGGATTGTAAAGACCAAGATGGAGAGTCTTACAAATCCTTTGAATCTGATTATGATAATGATTCAGCAGGCTTTCTTCATGATTATGGGGATGATACCTTACATTATGGAGGCATTGACGATAATGCTGATGATCTTTCATTCCCATATGATCTAGGGATTTACATGAATACATCTATGGATTATGGATGGGATTTATCACATCCTTTTGATCCCGAAGATGATAATAACTTTCATACAGAATACCTCACTTATGAAAGCTTCGATGATGGTTTTTCATTTTATTCGGGTGAGGTTAGCAGTGCTTTGATGGATGACAACAATTTTTTGGGGATTCCTTATGATCCGGGTTGATTTTGGGATGATCTCGTGTGTCTTGGAACAAGAGATAGCTTGCTGTATAGAAATTCTGTGATGAATTAAGTTTCCTTGATGCAATCAAAATATGGGTTTTAGGGTACATTTTGATGCCTTGGGTTACGTATTTTGTATCTACACCTCAAACACTGAATTTGGACATTTCAATCCAAAGTTATGGGTCATTTACTATCACTACCTTTGGGTTACGTATTTTGTGCCTACATCATGAGAAGAACTAGATCCACCTCCAAAAAAAACAGAGAGCATGTAATATACTAGTTCTCATAGCAAGACATATAACTGGAAATTTATGAAATACATCATACTTGCAAAGAAATACAAGAAATACGCCATGTTTGCAAAGAAGCCATAGCCAAGGAAGCTAAGAATGAAATAGTATTGCCATGGAAGGCTGAGAATCGTAGATGTAAGCTGCAACATGAATACTCACCTCATGTCAAGGTGGGACATGGTATGCACCCCATATCTTGGTGGCTAAGAGCATGCACCCACTTAAATGGTGGGAGGAAGGAACCTCAAAGCATGTATTGCTTTAAATTTGAAAAAATATCAAAGATGATTCACATTGGCACCCTCTTGCCTTTTATAGTCCAATCCAAACTAGGCTAATTTCCTAATTAAAGCAATATGAAAATTGCTTTACTACAATCCATCCCTGCCCAAAAGATTTGTGAAAGGATAAATGAATGATAAGTGTGAAGAAATGAGGGGCCAATTTGAGAGTGTGATCTTTCCTTTCCGCTTGGCTTGACAATTTTTTAGCCTTGCTGCTCACGGATTGTCCTCTTGCTCTCTTGCTGTTGAGATGATTGGTCATTCTCCTTTTTATTAGTAACCCTTTCCATATTGTCATGTTGTTCCTTGTGGACTTTGTCTCCCTCTTGTTCTTGGACTGGTGACACATCCCTCCTTTGGTGTTTTTCAGTCCTGCTGCTGGCTAATAAACCCAAGGCCTTCTATCATTGTAGGGCTCAACTCCACCTCTACTTGATGAGCTTCTTCTCCTCTTCTTACCGTCACCATGCCACAGTTTCTTTCGGCATCAAAGCTCCTCAAAAATTTTGTGCACGTGCTGTAATTGATAGCTTGCTCGACCTTCTCTACATACTTTTGTAGACTACATTGGTTTAGGAGTTGTTTTACGGCTGGCTCCTCCATGGTGGCGTCTTTTAGGTTTAGGATAAGGTTGAATGTAAACTAACTGAAACCCCTTGTTTTCACCATTAAGCCGTACTTTGCTTGCTCTTCCATCGTGAACGGGAGCTTGCCATCTTAATCTTGCCCTTGATGTAGAGTCTCGCCAAGAAAGAGAGAGTAGCCAATGACAATGCTTTGGGCCATGCTCAAATGCAATGTGCACTTTCTGCATGGGTGATTTTCTCTTCTAGTCTTTCGTCATGGCTCTTTGTTCTTGGTATTTTTGTCGCTTTCTCCATAATGGTTCTTTGTGGGGTTGGTGGTCTTGTGGCTTACTTCCGTACAGAGATGTGTTATCTTGCATTCACTTGGCAACTTGTGAGAATACATGCAAGTCATATGCTTCAATCATAATGAATGGATGTAGCTCAAAGAGACATCACTTATTTGAATCCCATGGTGTTGACTTTGATGCATATCACCTACGCTTGATTATCATTGCTTGTGTGTGTGCTAGCTTTGTTTTTTTTTTTAATGTTATCTATACATAGTCACAAAACACATTTTTTATTTATATACACATTTATAAATCCATGTCACTTCTTGAGGATAAAAACCAATTGTAGAACTCAAGATTGTATTGGAGTCTAGCACACGCATCTAGTACTCGTGGTAGCCTACTCAATAACAACGGATATTTTGCAACATCGAGTAGCATGGTATCTTGTCCGAGTCTACTAGTAACATGTAGCTCCTCAATGAGAATTTTATCAACCAAAGGCTAGTTTCGGCTAAGTCCATACCCTGAATGGCAATGAGATACTCAAAAGGAAGTTGGCGCCATATAGGTTGGGTCTCTTTGAAACCACCATTTGGCCGTTCGCTCCTCTGAGACTGTCATAATCTGGGCTCCAAGTTTGGCCATTGTAGCACGGTTTTCAAACCAACATTTTTCAAATTGACTTTGACCCTCTAATTGTCGCTTTAATTGCTCTATCTCTAAGAGATTTGGTTGGCAAAGTGCATCGTTGAATGTCACAGCTAAGCGTAGTTCATCGGCCTCCTCATCAAAGATGAGTTGCATGCATTCATGTAGGAGCTTGTCATAGTGCTCATTAAGATATTCTTACTCTTCCCAGGATAGCGGATATGGCAAGTATTCCTCAACCTACTCCTTAGGGAATGTGCCCATGTCTGCAAGGACGTAAGCACATGAGAATAATCTGAGTTTAGCCTCCAACTTGATCAAGCACTCTCTAGCACTTCTGTATTCTATGAAGTCTTGCTCGGTAGCTATCTCATGCAAGGTTCTGGGAGTTTCCCTAGGCTTTAGCATAGTTGGGGGCTTAGGCCCAGATGAGCAAGATTGGTCAATGCTACAATTGCTTATGTCCTCGAGGTTTTCATGTTTCTCCTGAGGCTTTGCTACTATTGTGTCATGGTTCTCCTCGGATGTGACTGGTATACTTTTGTCAACCTGTTGTGATAGGGTTGTATCCACTCTTGATTGGTCAATGCAAGTTCTCTCATCGGCGAATCGAGTGCTGCAAGCAATCGTTGATGGTAATGGTTGCTTTGACTTATCAGAACACACGGATGTGTCTAAGGTTTCACCGTTGTTAGGAGAGATGGCAATGGGTTCATTCATGGGTGGGCTTGATGCTTCATTCCTCCTTAGTTCTTCAACACCCTTGTCTCAATCTTCTTGGCATCTACCACCACTTGCAACTGCCCTTGTTTTCATTGTTTTCTCCTTTTTTTCTTGGGCAATTGAGGTGTATCCTTTAAAGACTTAGGACCCTGAACTAGGTCATCATTGATGTGCTTAGTTTGGCCTCAGCATTCTCTTTCTCTAGTCTATCCTCATGGGACATAGTTGCGGCCTACTGACCAGCCTTGCTAGCTTGTGAGGGTACAATTGCCTCTCTTTTTGGAGTGTCTAGCTCATTGTCCAATTCTCTTTCGTTCAAGTCCTCATCTGATTGTATTGGCAGTTGCTCCTAGTTAGGGGGCATTTCCTCTAGGGTCTTGTCCTTACCCATTGTTGGAACATGCCTCCATTACTTCTTATCAGTGCAAGTGTTGTGTTTAGAGCTGTTTTTCTCTTGCTTAGGAGTTTTGGGTGACTCTAGTGTAGAACCAAGAGATAAATTAGGTTTCTTGTCATGTAAGCTTGGACCAAACCAACTGAAGAAGTTAGGGTTGTATTGATGGGAAGCATAGAGATCTAGGATTGTAGGGTCTTGAGTGAGGCAAAAGACATGTGCACTAACATCAAGTACCATGCTTCCTACTCCTAGCTTGCTAGCCATGTGTAGATCTTCTTCTAGAAGCACTTTATTGTACAAAGGATGTTTTTGGATAGTGGTAGAAAGCTGGACCTGATGGACCATTGCCAACACTCTTAATGAGGTTGGGGCCACGTACGTGGCATCATGTATTGATGTCCAAAGGGCTTTCCTTTGCTCAGCGAGTGTCATTAGTCGATGGTCAATTTTGACTACCAAACTCTAGCTGGAGTACCATTTCTGCACAAAGTTTCCTTATCCTTTTCCTTTCCATTTGATTTCTTCGAGCTTTTCCTTGTTTGTCTCACAGTGAGCAATATAGAGTGAGGGTATTAAGCGCAATTCTCTAGCTTGGCTTTTGGGATGTCCTTTATGACTTTTTTAGTTACATCTACATAGTGGGAGCAAAATGGTGTTGCTCATCCCAAGTTAGGGGTTCGGCCATGAGCTTTTTGTGCTCTGGTGTTTCCCTTCCAATATCCACATGGGCATACGCACATGTGATGCCTGTCAGCTTGTGATCAAGCTTCATCATGCACTTCATCTCTCGTTCATTAGTCAAATGCACCATCTCCTTGGCCAAATCTTTGAGAGATTTCTCCTCAAGTCTAGGCTTTAGGTGCTTCAAAAGTGCTCGAGGTGTCAAGGACATTGGTTGCAAGATCTCTTCTATAGGTGAATTGCTAAGGACATGTTCCTCACACCACCAGGTGTGAGGCCGATTATGTAGCATAGAGGATACACTTGACACTACCAGGTTTGAGGATAATCACAATCTTTAGAAATTCACCTATAGAACATGTCCCCCTTGCTAAAGATTGTGATTATCCTCACACCTAGTAGTGTCAAGTGTATCATTTGTGCTTGTGGGTGTCCCCAGTAAGGACTAAGAGTTGCATTAGTTGGTGTGAGCTCTGGTTGGCCTAGTAGGGTCCATGCTTCATAGGTCAAGATATTAAAATTTGCTACTTCATCAATGAGAGCATCGACACTATGCTCTCTTTTTGCCATGAGTTTGACCCTAAGATAAGCAGATGGTACTATCTCTTCATCTTTCGGGTCTTGGCTTATAAATTCAAGCCTTCTGATACATGCCTTTAATTCCCCAACTGCATAACCAGATGTGGATTCTCCATTGATGTCTTGGGTCATCTGTGCAGTGCCGTTCAAGGTACATCTATTGTTAGAATTGTCATGTCTAGTCATCCTCGCAGCAGTTGTAGCTTGATGTTGTTGCATTCCGCTTTGACTAGATACAATCCGAATGCAACATATACATGTTTTTGTGGTGTGGAATTTTTGCTCTTGTTGGCTAGATTGGCCCATTGAGGTTCTAGGGTCTCTGTTTTTGTTCGGGTATGGGCTTTTGGATGCCATTTTGCATGTGAGAATCTATGCTTGTGTAGAGCCATTACTCTAAACACCATGCACGATTTGAAGGACCGTTCATAGCAAAGATTTGAACTAGCTCTAGATTTCAACCTAGTGATACATTTATAATGTGCTTTCGGCTCTATATGGTGTCTGGGTTGGTTTCAGGGTTTATAGGTTAAATATTTGAAAAAATCCAAATTCAGCCCAACAAGTCCGAATTGCAAGGGTCGAATGTCCAATTCGGCCCGTAGACATTCGGCCCGTACGAATGGTTGAAGGCCGAATGCAATTGGTCCAAATGTCAAATTTGGCCAATTTGAATGTGGTTGTTCGAGGGCCGAATGGGTGACGCTAGTGGGATGAATTGACCAGACTGAGGGCCGAGTTAGGTGGGCTGAGTGCAAAGTTGGTCTGAATGGTGAATTTGGTTGGGCCGATTGTCCGAGTGGGGTTGGTTGGCCGAGGGCCAAATTTTCAAGTGTCTGGGTAAGATTGGTCGAATGGTTGATTTGGTCATGCCAAGTCCTAAGCGTCGGAATGGTGGTGGGATGAATAGCCAAATACAGGAGGGCCAAGGGCCATCAATTCTAGGACTCCACCTAGATTTTTCGTCACTCAAATGGGCCGAACGCGGCACAATTTTGGTCGACATAATAATGAATTACTCGAATCACACAATTTAGGTCATGGCATACCACACACAGCTCCAAATCAAAGCTATGGTAGAGGGGAAGAGTTGTATATACTTGGAATAGCAAATAAATCCCAAAATGCAAATTGGCAAACAAATCAAACCCTCTTGCCATGTTATGAGAGCAGAAACCCTAATGCTTGTTTTTCTTCTTTTTTCTTTGTTTTTTCCTACCACCCTAATGCATCCAAATCACAAAGCAAATACCTACACTACTCCAACATGCTTTTCCGAATCCAAAAAACCAAAAACTTACTTGCTAAGGAGTAGAAGAAGACCAATCCAAAATAACCTTCACAACAGAATGGGAAACTTATGCTTATAGAGTGATGCCATTTGGGCTTTGTAAAACCCTTGTTACCTTTCAAAGGCTAATGATAATCGCATTTCAAAATCACATGTATGATCTCATGCATGACTTTTGTGTTTATAGCCTAATTCGTGAGCATTGGGGGCACTTGAAGGAATGGTTTGATCGATGTTGGGATCTACCTCAAACCTTATAAATGCATATTTGGAGTCTCTTTAGGTATTGTATTGGGCCACATTGTATATGCACAAGGAATAGCAATAGATCCTACCAAGATTGAGAAGATTGCAACTCTAATAGAACCAACTAACCTAAAACTATTGAGGGGATTACCTGCCCATGTGGGCTACTATAGGTGGTTCATTGCACATATCGCAACAAAGCCATCTCCCCTACACAAGCCCCTAAGGAAAGATACAAAGTTTATTTGCGTAAATGATTGTGAAGAAGCCTTTAACAAGGTAGTGTCCGATTAAAGCACCCATCCTGCAACCTCCCGATTAGACAAAGGAGATTCATGTGCACACTGATGCATCAGTCAAAGGCTTAGGTGTAGTCTTATGCCACAAGTCTCCTCCAAGTTTAATCAACCTATCTACTAGACAAGTTGTAAGGCCACTCATCAGGAAAGGAACTACACAGTGTGATTGAGTTAGAGTGCCTCGCAATGGTGTTTTCCTTTCGACACTACCTGCTATCGATGTACTTTAAGTTTTATGTGGATTATAAGGAATTCTCCTTCCTAATGAATAAAGCTTATGTAAAAGGCCAGATAATGAGATTGATCCTTCTATTCCAACAATTTGATTTTGAAGTGGTTACAAAGCTTGGTCACTCCCATGTTTTGGCTAATCATCTAGTGCAGATCCCTTAGATTGAAGAAGAGGAGCCTAGCAAATCCAATGCCATGCCATTATAGCCTATCCTTCCCCTAAATCTAATTGAGAATTAGAGCATCAACTTCGTGAGACCAATCAACGCTCTAGCCCAGACGAAATAGAATAGATATATCTTGGTATGTACGAATTATTGTGACGAAGTGATGTGAAGCCAAAGCTCTCAAACAAGATGACAAAAACAACATAACCTTGTTTTTGTATGAGATATCATCATCCACTTTGGTAGTCCCTTAGAGCTCGGGGCACTCACTTTCTAGAAAAGATTATTGAAGAGCTAATAGAGCTTTACAAGATTTGCCATTGTAAGTCCACATTCTACTATCCTAGAGCCAATGACCAAGTCTTAAGTGTGGGGATACAAGGGATTGATTCATGATCAAGTGTTAGGCCCCTATTGATTAGACAAATTAATCTGTTACGGTTTTAAGTGTGGGAATGTATCCTTGCACGTCTCATCTACATACATTCATGAACATGTCGCTATTGATTTTTAAGCGATATCTTATTTTATCTATGTCCCTAGTCGGGTCCCTTCCCCACCCAATCGTTCTACCCTACCCCATCCCAGGGTCTTCTCTTATCCAATTAGCCATTTTCTCTCATTTTGTCGTTCTTCCATTATGAATGTATTTTACCTTCGTCAAAATTGAAATCCAACCTTACAACCTTATTCATCCCTTCAAACTTGATATTTTTTCTTTTACTACCTTCTATTTTGGGCAACGATTCCTTAGTCATTAATTTTTGAAGAATTTTTTGTGAATCGAACATGTTTCCATGCAAAATCACATTTTGCATGTTAGAAGTGCAATTTGACTTGATAGCCATGATGTTCTTCTTCTCTTAGACATTTTTTCTTTTTGTAGCCCATCATTTTAATGCATAGATTGATCGTTATTTATTGTTGTGTATTTGTGAGTATTTTCTTATACGGTTTTTGCTATTTTCCATGTGAACATGCATTTTTCTCGTCATAATGGTGTTCTGCTTAAATAGCATGGAGCCTCTTGTCCAATAGATATTTTTCAATTTTCCTCCCCTTCATTCCGGTACATGGATTTTATGCTATTAATTTTTTATTATGCTGTCATATGTCTTTTTTATATTTTTTCATGCAAACACATCCTCTTGCTACCGTAACCACATTATGACCTGTCAACCTTATTGAAAATCTATCCCATGACATTTTTTATTTTTATTACACTATGTTTCCATTAATGAATTGACTTGAATTAATTTATATTTTATTTTGTGTGTGTCTTTTTATCATTTTTCAATGTGAATGCCCATGTTTCTCATCGAATTCGTGTTTTGATTTGATTGCACTATCCTTTTGATCGAATTGGACACTTTTTCTCCCTATGTACTCCATTCTAGCAAATAGATTTTTTGTTATTAAATTTTTATCCCATTTTCAGATGTATTTTTTCACTTTTTCCATGTGAACGTCTGTTTTTCATACCAGACATACTGTTCATGTTGTCCATCCTCTTCTCCTGTCATCATGCCTACTTTTGCTTTCTATTATATATCAATCCAACATCTAAATATTTTCGAATTAATTTTTTTCGTGAATTTTTCATCTCGTGGCTCTCCATGTTCGTGTGCACACTTGGTTTTCGCCTTGAAATGCACATGATCAAGTTCGACATCTTGCAACTGACCTGTCGTCATGCTTCTTTAAGGCATGTTTATGTGTAGGTTTTTCTTAAATCACGGGTGTGTCGTTTAAGCTATCGTTCACATGCAAGGATATGCATGGCATCTCTATCATGTCGTGGACCTATTGTATTCATGTGCAATATAGTAGATCCCACTATACACCTTCTTGTAATTTTAACTTACTTAAAAAAACATTTAAAAAATCAAATAAATCATAAAAATTCAAATAACATCTGAAAATTTTACAAAAAGTAGCAACAAAAAACCAAAAATTCTTTGAAATTGTTGGTCATAAATGTAAGTAGGAAATTATAAATTAAAAAAATATAAAAATTTTATAAAACCTAACAAAAACGTAAAAATCTCCAAAAAAAATATTAAAATTTTCTTAATTTTTTTTAAAACTCAATAATTTTCCATGATCCATTCTCAACCTTTTTATTGCTAGTTACACAACAATAAAACCCAAAAGTCAATAAAATAAAATAAATTTTAAAAAAATAAAAATAAGAAATATATCAAAATTTTACTTATGGTGTTTTTGGTATTTTTTCCTTACGCTGTCAATTTTGAGCTTGTTTGGATTATATTTTTGGATTACTTTGTTGTAGCAGATTCCTCTCCATTAGTTGATTTTTGTGTGCTCATTCAGATTAGGATGCATTTGCACACCCTACAAGTTTTTTTTTGTGCACCACAAATCACATTTAATTGCTAAAATGAACCATCTCATCACCCTTTTCATGTGCATCCGCGCTTAGCATACATCCTCTAGAGATAGACTAAGGACTTGTTGGATGCTAAATGGATCATTACATCCGGTGTTCATGTGCATCCGCGCTTAGCACACATCCATGTGTGATCTTGGACATTTGTTGGGTCCTACATTGTATGTCAGGAGCCATGTGTGATCTTGGACATTTTTTGGGTCCTAAATTGTATGTCAAATAAGGTCTATATGATCAAAGAACAAATAGGTGACCTATATGAATCTATCTTTTGGGTTAGATAGAGTAGTTATGCTAGTAGAAACTCAATGCACAATACATCAAGTTGCAAGGTGTGAGAGTTATCAAGGACCCCTATTTTGGGATCTGGAGCCACAAAACCAACCCTTGGTTGAGAGGTTCGATGATAAAGGAAATATTTCCTAGAATATTCCTATGGAGAATCAGAGTTGCAGCTGGGAAAAGTGTGCACAAGAGGGAGATAGGAGCTCAAAGTACAAGAACAAAATCTTGTTTACCAAGTTGCTCAAGGTACAGCTTGGGTACATTCTATCTCAAGTTTGATAGTGGCCCATAGGTTGTTTATATAGCCTCTGCCTAGCTAGGGTTAGGGTTTCCCCTGCCCTTTAGGCTATTCACACCTATCTTCCCTCATACACCCTTGCTTATAGTGGGTTCCTATGCCTATCTTCTAACACCCCCCTCAATGCTACAATGGTATTGGATTACAAGGCATGTAAGATGTCCCCCCCCCCCCCTTTAAACAAACGGAATGCCTTTATAAATCAGGCTACAAGAGTGTTTTTAGGTAGATGGTTTAAAGACTCAAAAAAGTCAAACTTCAGATGGATTCGAGGCATAATTGGCCACCAGTTCTTTGGGTACATTAGGAATGTTGGGGCATTTACTAGTGGTATTCCATGTCCTCTTGCATTTGTTACATTTCATTTTTTCAGATACTTCTTCCAATAGTTGTTTACAATATGTCATTTTTTCTTACAAAAAGAACATCTAGTGAGAACTGTATGTACCAATACTTGATCACTGGAAGTTGAAGATGCTGGACTGGTGCTGCCTTCTTTGTGGTTCCTCTTTTCTTCATCCAAATAGGATTGGATGGTACTTGCCAATGTAGGATCTGGAATGTTGGTAAGAGTGGTTACAAGGGTAGGAAACACTATTTTTACAGCTTTTAAGAGAATAGCAATAGCATCTTCTTCATGTATTGGAGCTTGTACTGAGGCAAGCTATCATAAGTCCCTTCATGTGAGAAATGAATTTTCCCAAGTCTTCTCCTGATCTGTATTCCAAGCTAAAGAATTCAATTTTAAGGAATATTTTAGTATTTTTACTACCAGTGGCTCCATAGATCAGCTTTTCAAGCTCATCCCATTTTTCTTTAGCAGTATTTAGTTGATCAACATGATGAATCAAGGACTCAGCTAAGTGTAACATGATGATTGTCTGGGCATGTTGGTCATCCTCTACATCAACCAGATTTGTAGAGTTTATAGCTCTAGTGCCTTGAATGAGAGGCCAATACCCTCTCTCCATCATCTTGTACTCGATAAGTACCTGCCATGGGTGGAAATCTTTTCCATCAAATTTTTGAATTTGAGGATGGACATCAGCATATGTTGTGGCCATTGGGAAGGTCTTACCACTTGATAGAACAAGGGCAATGTCTAGTCCCTTACAAACTTGCCAGTGAATGCGAAAGCAAATCAAACACTTGATATCAAAGTTGTAATGCAGAGAAAGGTTGAAAATCATACATATGTAATATTTCAAAATATGACTTTGGTGTTCCTTTCTTATGTGCAATATTCTTCTGAGGTTTAATGGTCTTTTTAGGCTTCAATGATCTGAACCTAGACTAGACTTCGGGCTCCTCCTTGTGGTATGGCTCAGTGGATGAACCTTGTGTTGGATAAGGACGGTCTATGAATTTAATGCTTATTGCTGATGATTCCGAGGAGAGTACAATGACATGCATCCTTCTGATTTCATTTCCCAATGTACTTGAAAAAAGTCACTCAAGATATGCAATACTATTCTAGTGTATGATGGTCTTTATGTTTATAATTGTACACATAGCCTTACAACTTGAAGCAAAGCACTTAGTTGTTTTAATTTCCTGATAAAAACATTCAGATTATGTAAGTATGAGCAGTAATGATGATTAAACAATGTGCCTTAGTGCTTAGGATAACGGCAATGGCAAGGGCAAGCTTGGGCAAGGCAACCACAAATAATACTACCACCAACTCCAAAAAGAATGGAATACCAAGACTTTATTCTATGAAGTTTGATCCATCTCCACTTCAGTCTAAAGAGAATATAGTACCTATCAAAGTCAAATTCTTCGAGTAGCCAAAAGAAAAAGCCCTTGTGAGAAGACCAAAGATCTTTGAAAAAAGTGACGAAGAAGCTTTAGTGCCAAAGAATGAGAAGGTGCTATAGTTAGGAGAAACATAGAAGCAAATAGAAACATAGGAGAATGCCTTATTATTTTGCATCCGTGTATGTTTGCAATTCAATTTTGTAACTCATTATCTATTGAGATACTTTCTATCCTATGTAAAATGAAATAAAGTCATTTTTATATCTTTTAAGAAAAAAATTATTCATAATAGCTTATAAGTTTGTATTAAACAATATCGTTTTCATAATGTCACTTAATAAGATGGAATCCTGCAATGTTTTCATATTTATGACTCAAAACTTACAATTGTGGAATGCAAACAACTCATACAAGAGAAAGTGTTTGGCTCATTTCCCAATTATTGTACCATTGACTTTGAACTTACATCTAGCCTGGAATGTATTGTCTAGCAACTACAAGGTATCCCTTTCATCCTTTAGACTCCAATTGGAAGTAACAATTACCTCCTTTGTTTCTTCATGTGGTATAGCTAGCACCTTAAGTTTAAAAGGCACGCAATCTGTATTAGAATTCAAGGGAACCTAAATACCCAATCTATGTTTGTATCTCTTGTAATCAAAGCCCAAAGAAAGAGTTTATCATGAGATGTTGTTAGACAAAGCCAAGGATAGGGGGCATACACTACATCTCATGATATCATCTTATGGTCATGCTCTCTAGATTTCCAAAGACTTCCCATAATGTTGTCCAAATCCTCTTCCGCAAAACTTCTACCTAGCCAAGACACCTTTGTCCTTTGTAAATGTGTTATTCTAAAGCAATCCATAAGGATATGTAAGGGCACAAACCATGTGTGTTCTTCTTGAGATCCTTCCAACTATCATGGACTTTTGAATTTCTTGAGATATTTTGAATTTAAAAACTATCCATCATTGCCTTGTCAAGAATCTCCAAATTTAGAGATAAAAGACTTGGTAATGGAAAATTCTTAATCTATCTCCATACATATCCACTCTAGAGAAAACCACATATTGTGCGCAATATATTAAAACCCTACCCTCACTAAAAACATCCATAGTCTAATCAACATAGATAATGTCTATGAACACTTTATGGATTGCATGAAAAGTTTTACTTAGGCTTTCCATAGATTACCATTCAATACTTGCCGATGAAAATATATCTACAACTAAGAATCCATTATTAGTACTTACTTAAATGAGAAAACATTATATATATTATTCAACTAAAGTTTTACAACGTGTTTGATAGGAAACATGTTCATTTAGAGGTAAGTTCATATTCTTGGCTATGTCAATATATTACACTTTGATAAACCATCCTCAAGTATAATTTTAAAGGCAATGATACATCCCTTCTAATGATTTTTTATATCATCTTGTTTTTTTCTTTGCACATTGCAAGATGTTGAGATGGCAAGCTCAACACATGCAGATATTGATGATGGACCGCCTGGTTGGATGGGTATGCATGTCTGTACTTAGCACATCGATGGTCATTATGATCCTCACATGGCCACTAACTTATCAATTATTATATTTGATTGTTATACCTATCCACAACTAGCATATTTATAGCATTAATTATTATATTTGGTTGTTATACCTATCTATAGCTAGCATAGTCATATGCAAGATGTTGAGATGGCAAGCTCAACATATGCAGATATTAATGATGGACCGCTTGGTTAGATGGGTCCACAAGTATGTACTTAGCATGTTGGTGGCCATTATGATCCTCACATGGCCACTGAATTATCCATTATTATATTTGGTTGTTATACCTATCTACAACTATAGCATAGTTATAGTATCAATCCATTAGTATAGTCAGTTATGCATTGTTTGACTTAGTAGACCACTTTTATATGGTGAATGCTATTATAAAAAAGGGGATACACGATTATATATGATATGTCAATTTAGGTGTATCTAATCATTTGACTAGTCATGTTGAATGGCTAAGAGAGATGCAAAATCCAAGTTATGTGCAGATGGGTGATGTTCCCTAGGAGTCCACCTTATAAAACACCTAAGATACTACATGAGTTCAAAAGAAAGAGTACTATATTTAGTAAAATTTATAGACTTATACTTGCAAAAAAAGGTTTTTTAATTACAATTTGAAAAAAATCCATAATGTATGTAAAGTAAAAGGGATCATTTTAAGATCTTATAGCATGTGAATGTAATATTCCTGCTACAATGCTTCATTTCAAGAAACAAATTCGGGCTTGAGGCATTTAAAAAATTACTCGTCGAGCTATCACATAAGTGCCTGCACCTAATTTTCTTAATATTGAGTCTCACATTAAATCAATTCTACAATCCGACACAAAAGACGCCTCAATAGTCCTAGCCAACAAAAAGGAAAGATGCCTCATAAAAAATATTACGATGGCCTGATTAATTGTCCCGCATTATATTTGATTTAGCATTCCCAATTCCATTTAATGTGTCAAAGATCACATTGATTTCGTAACCACAAGACAAATCGCAAAAGCCTTAATCGGTAGATGAAGAATGCACAAGAACGAGCATGATATTGAGTAAGTTAAGTATCATAGAGTATGACATAACTTTATAAACTAGATAAGTCATGAGGTAACTTGGCCAAAAACCACCAGATGAAGTCGTTTTGAAGAAAAAAAAGACGTTTAAAAAAATAGACTTAAATTCATGATTTTTTTACACCTGGAGGAAGAGAAAGCATAAAATAATCATCCCCATGCCACCATCCAACAGGTATGCAATCAAAATGCATTTTTAATAAAGCTCAATTGGCTCTTGACAGTAGCCAAAAAAATGAGTCGACTACATGCTTCCCCTCATGCCTATAAATACACCCCCTTTCCTTCACAAAAAAAGGCAAGAATAAAGACCTCTTGTTGCTGGAAAATTTACTCTACTTCTCTTATCCATTGAAGATTTGAAGCTTGAAAGAGAAAAATACCCCCCTCCATTCATGTCGACTCTGAGAGAGAGAGAGAGAGAGAGAGAGAGAGAGAGAGAGAGAGAGAGAGAGAGAGATTCATAGACCATCATATTATGGAAATTGGAAAGTAAGAGAGTGTGGGAGAGAGAGTGCCCTTCTCAAACGTCAAGGGGAGAGGCCATTTTGATCCCCTCTTGCTAAACTTCTACCTCATTTTCATTTTCTCTAACCCATGTTACGTCTTCGCCCCATACGACCATACCGCTAAGCAAAATGCTAGCAACTTTTTTTTGGATGACCACAACTCTCCTTGAAATGCCACATCAATTTCACCTGACATTCGATAGCTCCACGAGGTCGCAGAAATTCAAAAAGCCCATTTAAAGCAAGAGAAGCAAGGAATGCGACTGATGGAGAAAATGACACAGTAGGAATTGGCGAAACCCCTGTAATAGCAAACCTGAGAGAGGTAACATCTCATCGGTTTAGAAAATATATATATATATATAAGCATATTGCTTTATTTGGCTTTAAACGATTATAAATACATTCTAAAGAAAATGCATATGAACTGCCGCTTAGGAAAATAACCTAAGTAATATAATAATTAGTTATTTAGTGAAAAGAATTTTTTAGTTGAGAAATGATTATATACCTATCATTAAGAAAATATCTTAATTATGGTCTATTTCATGATATTTATTGTTATTTCATTAATGACATATGTGATCAAAGTAACAAAAAAAATAGTAGATATTATTAGAGAAGGAAATATTTTATAATTTTTCTCTAAAAGTGACTATCTTTATTTTGTTTTACTAATGATAAATAGATGCATATGAATTTTATAATAATTTATAGAAAATATTTTAGATAATATCATGAAATAATCAATGCATTAAATCAACAAAAAATTGCATAGAAAAATATATACTAGACATGCATAAATTAGGTGAGTAGTAATATAATTTGATATCTAAAAGATGAAAGAAAAATTACACTTATGATTTTTGCATTGCCTAGAATAAAATTTTCAGAACAACAATTTGCATTGCACTTAGGACATGGCTAAATGAAAATTGATCTTTCTAGATGTAATATTTTTACACAATTAAAAATTAGTTGGTTAGTTTGAAAGTTAGTTAGTCAATTAATAAGTTAGTAAGATTACTAACTAAAGACTAACTAAAGTAAAAAATTAACTAACGTTAATTATTAAGGATTTTTATTTAATTAAAAATACATGTTAAAAATCGAGAGTCGTAAACTCGATATTTTTTTCGGATTGATAAGGACCGTATCCACCCTTCACGGAAGTTACAACGTGAGCTAAAGTTATGAGCCATATTAATCACTAGTATTAATGTGTATAGTATGGATGGTCCAAAAAATATTAGATTTTTGAGCAAAAGCTAGCATATTTTAGATATTTTAGATATTATCCTGAAAAGATATGGAGATCTCTAGAACTGGATGTCTTTTTTTAAAAAAAAAAAGATAAGTGATGTTTTAGTTAGTTTTGGAGATTTTATAAAAAGAAAAAAAAAAGAGAGATTGACAAAATTGCACATGCCACGATCACAGTTTGCAGGTAGTAGACAGCACTTCGAACATAGAGAAAAAGGAGTAATATGAAAGATTTCTAATCAAGCATCTTGGGGTTTTGCCCCCCTTTTGGAGCCAATGGAACCATCAGATTTATGATTTGAGCATCAGATCACTGATATTTCCAAGAGCCCCTCCACCACAAGAGCTCTTGTTCTTAGCCACAGTCCCTCTTCTCTAATTCATTATAAATATGAGGCATGGGGAGGCACAATGAAGGACAAGGAAACCCCGAGAGACTATGAGAGAGAGGCAGAAGAATACCCCTCCAAGAGATTGCGAGAAGGAGCTTGAGAGAGAGAGAGAGAGAGAGAGAGAGTGTGTGTGTGTGTGTGTGTGTGTGTGTGTGTGTGTGTGTGTGTGTGAGAGAGAGAGAGAGAGAGAGAGAGAGAGAGAGAGAGAGAGAGAGAGAGAGAGAGAGGAGTTACCCCGAGAGGCTACAAGGGAGAGAGTTAACTCAATTCCCCCTATCCCGGTCTTCGACTACTAGGCCATCTTCTCTTACGTTCTTCCATCTCAAAATCCATTCCTTCCTTACCTCTCAAATCTACTTGCGGACGATGGCCCCAAGCGAAGAATGCCGTATGCAGATGGAAATCCTACAACCAGCAAGAAGCTTTGGGCGAAGGCATCATTGTCAATCCAACTGTGGTACCGGTCGTAAGTAATGTATTTTCCAATTGATAGATGCTTGCTTTGATTGTTGTATGAGATATGCTAGGCCCCATAATATGATGCAAGAGTATAGGTCATCGGAAAGGATAAATTTCATCTCACATATTCAAAAGATGGAGCTTGCAAAGTGCATGTATCAAGGGAAGTTAATTGCACCTAGTTGCATATGGCTTATTCGTTGATAGAGCAATTACAAGGAAGAATCGGTCAGGGGATATGAATGGCATAATCATAAAAATAATGACATTAAAAATTGTGCATACAAGTGTTAAGTAAATTTTACATAGAATCACTCTTTGATCCCAAGGGGAAGAGCAGATATGCGATGGAAATGTTATCACGACCATTCTTACATTGTTTGGGAAGAATACAATTGGTTTTGTGTTGGTTGATCGAAAAACATCCTAAATGCTTTTACATTCAACTAGTTGTTGGTTTGTTGTTTGGATGATTATTCCAAGTGCTTGTGATTTTATGGTAAATGCATGGCAAGGGTCTATGATGACAAGTTACCATGGGGATAAAGAAATGTTTTCTTGGAGAAATGATATTAGGATTGAATACCTTGTGGTGCTTGATTCTCAAAGGATCTAATTAAGGAAGGATATTTTGCACGAGTGGATCACCTCCATGATCGCACTGCAGATTAACCCGAAGAGGGCACTGCTCGATTCATGGGCTGAAGGTCGAGTGGTGAAAAGGCCAACCATGGGAATGATGTTTTACTCCTAGACAACTTGTGGGTCAGGTGGAGCTCTGGACACCCCTTGCTAGTTCTAGAATGGAGTTGAAGACCTCTGTGGCCCCCAACATCTGGGCATGTTAGGAGATCCTATTCTAGATAAATGATAGAATTTGTGGTGCCATGTGATTTGGACCAGTTACTTCTGCAAGGAAGAAGGGGTATTTCTGTTGGACAGAAGGGGATATATAATTCTCGTGTATGGGCAGGAGACAAATATTAACTTGAAGATAAGTTAAGGAACTTGTTTGAACTTGTTTGTCAAATGGACTACTTGCTTCGTTTTAGTGTCTATGTTGTAAATTATACAAGCGAACCATTTTCCCTAAAAGGCTTAATCAAAGAAGCTAATTTTAAGTGTCGTACATGAATGTGGTAGGACCTAATTAGAAAACTAAAGCTATTGAGAGAAGCGGGTGGGCAGAATCCCCAATGGGTCTGTCCTGCGGGCAGGGTGGTCCTAGAGAACTGGGAGGCTTCTCACAAGGTTTTATCGATGACCCTGACCCTTAGAAATTGTTAAGATGGAACCCCGATTCATGTCGTTTTAGAGGACTAGAATGGGACTGTGCCCTACGGGTAGAGAGGTTGAGTAGCACATCCCTCTAGTTTTCCATTCTCTTTGAACCAAGTGTAACTTGGATTTTCTTCGGCTTGTGTATCTCTACGTAAAGTAGGATGCCCAGGACTTGATGCTAGAATGATGTCAAGAAACCTTAACCACTAGGAACCTAGATTTCAGGTCAATCTTAGTAGGTTCAACTACGAATGTTCTGTTGCGAGACGAACTCAAGAAAGCCTAGGTGTGACAAACCCCAGAACATTCCGTGGGAGTGTCGAGCAGTGACGTCGCTAAAACATGCTTGGACAGCCAATAATTGGACATGTTATACTACATAACGTTGAAAGTTCAGCAAATGGTCGAACATCATTGATTAAACCATAGAATATGAGTAGAATAAAATAAAAATTATTTTCTTGCTAAAAACACACGTAATTTTAATATTAATGATTATATTAGTGAGAGCATCAATATCATGAGTTGACCCACATATGAATCGGTGAGAAAATCTAATAACACCATATTGGAGAATATGGGAATTTCCCATAAGTTTGGGACAGGTGGCAAAATCTTTGGATTCGTCATAACTTGAACACTATAACTCCAAATCGAGCGCTCTATACCTCAATAGATTCCATATATGGAATGAGTGCTATCACAAATTAGGCTACACAAGCATCAAAGTAACAATTGAAAATGATGAGAAGAGATTAAGAAAGATTGGTATCTTGTCAAAAGATCCTTGCTTTGGCTAGGAAGTTTCTTTGAGCACCCATTAATGATGAAGAGAATATCATTATTCATAGGCCATAAAACTACGATGGGTGGAAAAAGTTGCATTCTATGGTTGTTGATAGAAGTAAAGGAGGTAAAACAAGATTGGACAAAGCTAAGGTTTGGATTAGTTTCAATAAATTGACCCCCTTTCTTTGAAAGATTGCATTTGATGATAGAGATAAGTAAGATTTTATCAATGTTGTGCATAGGTTCTATGAAAACATAGTAGAATCATGGAGCAAATGTTCTATCACATATTACATGGTGCATACTAAGTCAATCTTTTAAAAGTGTATGAATTGTATAAATTATTGAGCACATTTTTACTCATGTGTGATATGTACATTTTTATTGTATTCTTGGATGCCAAAGAAAAATAGATCTTGCTCGAGAGATGAATAGCAACAATGAAACGATGTAATTGCTATCTTGATGGTACAAGAACATAGTGGCGAATGAAACTCAACTCTTACAAAAGAGAGCACACGAAAGTGTTGATGAATCAACTACTGCAGATGTGATTGAATCATGTTGTTTCAATAAAAGAGCATGATACAATGCCTCAAGTATCAAAGAAAACCCTATTAAGTGGATAGAAATAAGATTCCAAGTAGACAACTATGAGGTGCCCTTCAATCTCAATCCACGGCACACCTTTTAGTAGTCCATTAGTAGGCTTTCCAAAAATGATGCTGCCCGGTGCTCCCTTGGAATATCACAGGGTTTGTCACTTAGGCCCTACTGAGTCTACTTGGCAACGGGAGAGTTTCGGCCACACCCGCTAGGGTCAACCTGAATTTTTGGGTTCCTAAAATCAGATGGGTCTCCTAGCAGCCAGCTAGTGTCAATGATTTTGAGTTTCCACTTTTATGGGATTAGTCGATCTGAAACGGACATGCCATTGCACTTGCTTTAAAGAGAATTGGAGATGGAGGGGAGTGTGGTACATCAACTCTCCTGCCCATAAGGTGAAATCCCATTTCATCCCCCTAAAACAATGCAAGTCGGTTCTACCTAATTACTAGTTGGTCAATTTATCGTCTTTCTATTTCTATTTCCGATTTAGAAAAGCTCCCAGCTAACCGGGATTACCCTACCATTGGACGGACCCATCGAGGGTTATGCCCACCTGCTTTCCTTTGACGACGGGATCATCTTTAGTTTTTTAATTACCTACAGCACATTTGTTAGAACATATACAACCAGCTTTCTTAATTAGTTCGTTAAATCACATGTTCCTTCACGTAATTTATCTCACAGACATGCATACAATTCAAACAATCCTTGAATAGAGAAAACTTCTTTATTATATTAGAAGCTCATTACAATTTTCATATTTTCGATCCTACACAGAAGATACACAAAATTCCACGAGGGTATTCTACCCATCGAGGGAATATCCTGGGTCACGAAAGGGCTCATCAAATTCTAGGAATAATGTAGGATTTATAGCCAGAGTCCCCCCCTAGCACCCACATTCTCTACTACCGAGACTATCCCTATTGACAGACCTTTCACTAACAGAGCCGGTCTTTGCTAATGTTGTCTCCCATCTGCCAAAAGAAATTCAAAAGCATCTTGACAAGAAGACGTGGACTAAGGATTGCTCCTTCAATAGCAACCAAGACCAATAAGACCTCGGAGCCTGTAAAGGAAGTAGATGTGGCTAACGCCTTCCTAGATCCTGGAAACCCAGAGATCAGTATATGGATAGAAGGATGCTTTATTTTAGATGCATTGATTGATGGAGGCTCATCAATAAACATAATGACGGATGTGACAATGAAGGAGTTAGGGTTGTAAGGAATTCAACCTATGCAGTGGCTTATCAAGTTGGCAGACTAAAGCATAATTAAATCGTTGGGCATCCTCCCATACGTAAAAACAACCCTTGCAAGAAGAGACTATTGGCTAACATATTTTGTGGCCAAACCAAATTCTTACGGGACCTCGATCCCTCTACTGTTGGGAAGATCTTGGCTTTTTGAAGCGAGAGCCAGGACAGACTGGTTCAAAGGAACCCTAACCTTAGGCAGAGGACCCAACAAAGTGGTGTTGAAATTGTATGGATCGCAAAAAGGCAATGGATCCACATCCATCGAAGTCATGACCAAATCCTCCAACAAAGTAATAGATGGTACATCAGGAGACAAAGAGACTATTAAACAAATCTTTCCCAAGAAAACAGAGACACAATCCCTAATAGTGGGCACTATAAGCCATTTACCAAAGGAAGACAAGTCTTTGTCTATGGGAGAATACCTCCTGCCTCAACTAGAATTGACTTCTGAAATCACCTCTGACAGCGAAATAGAAGCATGGATCTATTGTTCTCCCTGTTGCATGTTAGTCAGAGACATTGACAGTGACAGAGCAAGAGATAGAAGCAAAAGCAGAAACAGACACAGAGGTGGAGGATCTATTCTTGTCCTACGGAGCCTCTACAGAAGCAAAGACAGAGCCTCCAGAGGAAGAGAATGAAAATGATGAAGAAGAAAATGAAGCAGGATATGAAAGTGCAGATGAAGAATTTCCTCTGATAGCGGACGATCTTGTTGATTGCCTTACAGAGACCTCAGAGACCGAAGATCTCGCGGTGTTTGAGGAAATGACCATGGTTCCATTTAGGTTGACCAATGTTGAGATATCGAGCTCCACTCGTGATACGCCAGGGTGACCGTTGTATATTTATGTCACCGACTTGTCAGTTGCAGACGCGGTTGGTACACCGCCCATGAATAATAGCTACATGATAGCTATCCTTATCTACTCTAGTTCGTGGCTCAGTTAGTATGCCACCTTAGTTAGTTGAGTTTGGTTTGAGACCCATATATAGGGTTCTTCTATTTCTTTGTATTTGAGTTCTTTTGGCTTACACAACTAAGAAGAGGAAAACTGTTTTCAGCCTCCACCCTTGTGTGTCTTCCCCCATTGTGCAAGCAAGAAAGCTTCAAGTGAGACTCCTTCCTTCTCTCCCACAATCTTGACAACCAATGGACCACAAAGTGCAGAATCTGCATAAGCATCTGCATAAGCATCTGCATAAGCAATGGATCAAAGGGATAAAAATTAAGTTCACCTGTCGCTCCTATCGCCCTGACCATTCATTATGGAGAAAAGATGATGATGATGCCCCTTGTCAATAGAAGCCACAGCCATTAGAGCCACGGCTTCTAGAAGGTCCGTGCTATGTGACATTCCTAGACGCATCCTCTAAAGATGAATCCCTAAGTCTAGAAGAAATCACCACTCACACAGAAGCAAACAAAGCTCTGATACCCTTCCAGCAATCTCAACAGACAAATGAGTCATCTATTCAGAAGGAGGACACTGGTTCTAGTGGAACATCAGACGATGACACTACTCCCTTGAAAGAGTCAGACCTCTATCCAGAAGCAATCCGTGGGACATTTATCTGCGAAGTGGAAGGTGAAAGACAAGTGACATTCCTGGATACTGACGGTACTGAACATTACCTAAAAGTGTTCTCAATCTTCCAAAAGAAGAACTAGTGCTCTTGCGAGACTTACTAAAGGAGAACTTAGATGTGTTTGCTTGGTCATATAAAGATCTAAAGGGGATTGATCCCACAGTAAGCCAACATCACATTGACCTAGAGCCTGATGCCAAACTTGTAAGGCAAAGACAAAGGCATATGAATCCTAATCATTATGCTCTGGTAAAGGTTGAACTATTGAAACTTCTTGAAGGCGAGTTCATTTATCCCGTGGCTAACAGTGAATGGGTTTCACCCATTGCGGTAGTATCTAAGAAGAATAGGAAACTTCGAATATGTGTAGACTTTTGAAAGCTAAACTCGAAGACGAAGAAGAAACATTTCCCTATCCCTTTTACAGACCAACTATTGGACACAGTGGCAGGCCATGAGCTCTATTCCCTCTTGGATGGATTCATCAACGGATATAACCAAGTCCAAATCGTAGAAGAGGACCGATCCAAAACAACCTTCACCACAGAATGGGGGACCTATGCCTACAAAGTGATGTCGTTTGGGCTCTGTAATGCTCCTGCCACCTTCCAACAAGTAATGATGGCTGCCTTCCAGAATCATCTGCATGATTTCATTGAGGTGTATCTTGATGACTTCTATGTCATTAGCTTAATCTATGAGCATTGGGGACACCTAGAGCAATGTTTTGATAGATGTCGAGAGTATGGGATTTCTCTCAACCCCGACAAATGTGTCTTTGGCATCTCATCGGGAGTTCTTTTGATCCATATTGTCTCTACACAAGGGATTGCAACAGACCCGATGAAGATTGAGAAGATTGCCTCCTTGACAGCACCAACAAACCTCAAGCAATTAAGAGGATTTCTTGGCCATGTGGGCTACTACAGAAGATTTATTTCACATTTTGCAACCAAGGAAGCCCCTCTGCACAAGTTCCCAAGGAAATATGCGGATTTTCTTTGGACTGATGACTGTGAAGAAGCCTTTAATATCCCTAAAATAGTGCCTTATCTAAGCACCTATCTTACAACCTTCTGACTAGACGAAGGAGTTCCATGTGCACACAGATGCATCAGTTGAAGGGCTAGGTGCTGTCCTATGTCAAAAGGGCCCCTCTAAATTAGATCAACGGATATATTATGCAAGCGAAAAGGTCACTGATAGGGAACAGAACTACACAATGACAAAGCTTGAGTGCTTGGCAATGGTGTTTGCACTAGAGAAGTTTCAACACTATCTACTGTCAACGCATTTCAAGTTCTACATGGATCATGAAACCCTGTCCTTCCTGATGAACAAAGCAGATGTTAAAGGACGACTGATGAGATGGTTGCTCCTATTCCAGGAGTTCGATTTTGAAGTGGTCACTAAGCTTGGCCGTTCCCATATCCTAGCCAATCATCTATTACGGATCCCTCAAACTGCAAGAGAGGAACAGGATGATCCAGACCATCCTAATGCTTCCTTGTTTCTAGTTGAAACGGTTACTCCCTGGTATGCAAACATAGCCAACCTCCTGGCAACTCAACAATATCCTCCTGGCATCTCAAGCCATGAGAAGAAGAAGCTTATGTTAGAATCAGCCTCCTACACCTTGCTAGGTGGTGCACCGTACAAGAGAGACAAAGATGAAGTATTGCGAAGATGTGTTACAAGAGATGAAATCGGCATAGTATTGAAGGCATGCCATGATAACCCATGTGGTGGACACTTCGCAGGAGAAGCGACAACCAGGAAGGCTCTGTTAGTAGGATATTGGTGGTGGCTGACCCTCCACAAGGATGCATATGACTACTGCAAGAGATGTGATGCCTGTTAGCGAATGGGAAAACCCACCAAAACAACCGCCATGCCACTACAACCTATTCTTTGATTTTGTGAGTCCCATTGATCCAGCCACCAGACAAAAGCAGAACAGATACATCTTAGTATGTATGTATTATGTCACAAAGTGGTGTGAAGCTAAAGCTCTGAAGCGGGACGATGGTAACAGCATAGCTCTGTTCATGTACGAGAATATTATCACCCGTTTTGGTAGTCCCCTTGAGCTGATAAGTGATAGAGGTACTCATTTCCTTAACAAAATCATGGAGGAGCTGAAGGAGCTGTATAAGATCTGCCATCGCAAGTCTACTCCTTATTACCCCAGAGCCAACGGCCAAGTTGAAGTCATCAATGGCATCCTTTGCTCGATCCTAACAAGAACAATTGCCGCACATCATCGTGACTAGGATGATCTACTTACAGAGGCCCTCTAGGCATACAGAACCTCCCATAAGGTAGCTACAGGATAGACCCCTTTCCAGCTTGTGTATGCTACAGAAGTCGTCTTCCCTGTTGAACTGGAATTGCCCTCTTTGTGAGTGGTAGTTAAAGAATGCTTGGGAGATAATGAGTCACTGCAACACCACCTCCTACACTTGGAATGTTTGGATGAGATTCGGCAGATGACCCTACAGTATATGGAGACCACTCAAGTGCGACGCAAGGCCTATCATGACAGTTTCATCAAGCATAAGGAGTTCCAAGAAGGTGATCTTGTCCTAGCCTATGATTCGAGATTTGGCAAGTTTCCAGGCAAGCTTCAACAACGGTGGATGGGCAAATACAAGGTACTTGCTGTCAATCCTAATGGCTCTGTTCAGGTGCAGACCGTTGATGCCTCTGATGATCCTTTTCTGATCAATGGCTATCATTTGAAGAAGTACTTCCCTCCTTGGGGATCTTGACAATCACAATCGACCTACCCTCTCCCTTTTGGGTGTCGCACTATCCTTCTCTTCGTGCTTCTGATAGCCCTTATGATTCTCCTCATGAGGCAATCTCGTTCTACTAGCCCCTCATAGATACCTCTCAACCCTACCTTGTTCTCTTCTCGTCTGATTCTGCAATGGTGGCGAGGTTGATCCTGACACATGGTATTTCTAACATTCTCTTTATTAACGGAAAAAAAAACAAAACAAACAAATTGTTATGGGAGAAAAGGAAGAAATTCCATGTCATAACAGCCCTCGTTCCAAGAAAAGGTGGAAACACCCTTGGGCGGGAAGCTGACTGTGGAAAAGATGGTAACACCTCGCAGTTCAAGATAGCTAAATCACCAACAGAACCTTTCCAGCAAGTAATTTGAAGCGACCTCCCTTGGTGCGCTGTCTCTGCAATATCAGTCCATCTACCCTTCTTAACTGACGACCTTACGATGTCTCTGCAATATCAGTCCATCTGTCCTTCTTAACATACGACCTTTCTTACAAATCATTGAAGTACCAGACTTGTTAGCTGCCTCCCTAGGTACTCCTCGTCTTCAATATCCTGATGACAACAATAGCCAACACGATCTTCATCACCAACCCCTTGAGTGATGCAACCTTTCATCCTAACAGGATGGGGACGTGAGTATGGGCTACCCTTTGTATCTTTCAACAAATCGTGAGACAGAGGGTGGGGTGAGTGACCAGTCTTTTCCTTCAAATCAAATGAGAGGCGAGATGTGTGAAAGGAGTGTTGCACGCACGAGATAGGCCTCTCAATGCACAATGCACGATCTGTTCCTGTGCACTGCACCATAAGGCTCCCTGGCCTTCCTTCTTGCAATGTATGCTAGCACAGGGTGGGATGCACAGTTGCACCATCAAATGTGCACAAGGCATACAACCTCTGCATAAGTGATAGTGAGGATTACATCAATGGGTTTCAGGAACGGGTTGCCCTCCTGGATCTTTCAATAGAGCATGAGACAGAGGGTGGGCTGAGTGTGATAGATGTTTCTTCAATCAATTATTGAGAGGTGAGGCTTGAGGGAGCGTCAGGTACGTTTCTTTTTCCCTATGCATCCACAGGATGGGTCTCTACCATCAGCATAGGACACGTCACTCTGTTCTGTACACTGCACTGCAAGGCTCTCTGGTCTTCCTGCTTGCACCTATGCCAGATGGGTTGAACGCACTAATGCACCATCAATTGTGTACCCTGACATACTCCCTCTATCCCACCCCCTTGTCGATTCCTAAACTGGGTGTGAGATCCAAGTTTCCATCAATATTACCTCGAGTGATGTAAGTTATAGGACGAGCGACTATTCTCTCATTCCATTTGAGTGCCCGTGAGTTGAGTGACTATCCTTCATCAACGACACCTACCCTAATAGGTTTCATCAACCAGCTACCTCCCTGGGTGCTGTTGCATGGTCCCTGCCATGCTGCCTAAATGCTGGAGCGAGCCGTGGTACCTCCTACAGCCGACTCCAACCCTTCTGGATAGCAGTGATGGTTCCTTCGACCATACGCAAAACGGCCCAAGTCTTTCTAACCCTATCCTTATATGATTGCAAGTATACGTTATGTTTTAAGTGTGGGGACGCTAGAGTCCAGTCGGTTGACGAGTCCTAGGCTATGCTGCTGCATCTAACCCTGTCCGTTAAGGTTTTAAGTGTGGGGATGTGTCCCTGTGCATCTATGATGCATACCCCCTGCATATGCCTCACTTTAATCTTGCATGTATGCCCTGACCTGATTTTACCCTGATGAGGTCCCTTCCCCACCTACTCGTCCATGTTCAACCCACCCTTGGGGCTATTCCTTCTTTTTTTTTTCCCTTTATCCCTTATTGTAATGATTTTCCATGAGAATTCATCCTACGTTCACCGAGACCCCCATCCAACCTTACAACCGTGTTCATCCCTTTGCATGGTACACTTTTCGTTTTTACCAACCCTTGTTTTGACTGTCGGTTCTTGAGTTATTAATTTTTGAAGCATTTCCCGTAAATTGGACGGTTTTCCATGTGAACGCACCTTTATTGCTTCCGAACAACAATCAAACATGACAGCCTTGTCCTCCATCTTTCCCTGACATTTTTCCTTATTCTTCCGATGCACGGTTCATCCTATATTAATTTTTGCACATTTTCAGGCCATTTCCATGCATATTTTTAACATTTTTCCATGTGAACATGCCCTATTTTCACCGGAATTCTAGTTTCATTTGACTATTGTGTCCTGCCAACCTTTCCCCACATTTTTCCTTTTTTCTCCACTCTATTTCAACTGCTTTATTTTTCGTTATTAAGTTTTCAATATATTTTTGGTTTTGTTTTTTGTGTTTTTCGCATGTAAACCCCTTCTCACTCTACCGGAAGTGAGTTTTGATGTGACAACCCTGTGCATCCCCTCCCACAGGCATTTTCTCTTTTTACTGCTCTTCATTTCACTGCTCGGATCTTTCTGTATTCATCTTTGAGCCCGTTTTCGAGTTTTTTTTTTGGGTTTTTTCCATGTGAATGCATCCTCTCTCAGTCGAAACCATGTGTTGACGTGATAGGTTTGTTGGACACGTTATTTGGCATATTTTTCCTTCTTTCTGCCTTGTGTTTCGGCGAGTAGATTTTCCCATATTAATCCTTGTATGTATTTATGAAGCCGTTTTTCATGTTTTTCCCATGTGAACACCCTGCTTTCACCCCGGCACCCATGTCACATTTTTTCATCATCTTCCCCTCGTCTCCTAGCACATTTTTCCTTTTTACGGTCTTTCGATCCAGTGTATGGTTTGGGTTTTATTTATTTTTCTTCCTCTTGACGTGGCCGCGTCTCTCGTGTCGCACGTGAACGCATATGTTTTTGGTTTTAAGCACCTCGAGACGCCCCCTGTGGCCTCTACGCCTCGCATGTCGTCGTCCTCACCCCGTCTGATCCCGCCAATGCAAAAAAAAAATTCTCCCGCCCCTTGCATGCACGTGGGACAAGAGTGCGTTCACCTTTTAATGTCTTTTTAAAAAAAAAACCAAACAAAAATACAAAATTTTAAAAAAACCCGCAACAACACACCAAAAATAAATTAAAAACAAACAAACAATCAAACATAAACAAAAAAAACAAACAAAATACTCAAAAAAAACACACACACACACAACACCACAATAATAATACTAAAAAAGAGAAAAAACCAAAAGAAACAAAACAAAACACCCAAAAAGACAAAAACAAAAAAAGAAAACAACCATTTAAAAAAACGAAAAAAAGCAAATTAAAAAAGAAGGATCACGAAAAAAAATAATGGCATTCTTACTTGTTGCGGCGCTTCGGCCCTCCACTCCTCCTTCTGTAGCGCCTCCCCTCCTCCTCCCGCGTGCCTTCGGCCTCCCCTCCTTCTCCTTCCGCAATGCCTCCCCTCCTCTCACGCGCCTTCTGCCTCCCCTCCTTCTCCTCCCGCGCGCCTCCCCTCCTCCTCCCATCACCGCCTCCTTCATCTGTTCCTCCTTCCCCCATAACCTACCCACCCTCCCTACCCCAGTTAACCTAACCTAACCCACCCTCCCTAACTCCAGTTAGCCTAACCTAACCCACCCTCCCTACCCCAATTACTCTAGCCTAACCCACCCCCTACCCCAGTTAACCTAACCTAACCCACCCCCCTTTCCCAGTTACTCTAACCTAACCCACCCCCTAACCCCAGTTTCCCTCACCCAAGTCGCCTTTCCTACCCCTTCCCCATTACCCCCTTCCTAGCGCCCTCCCATCACCCCCCAGCTGTCACCCTCGTTTCTTACGGGCCCCTACACCACTCTACCACCACCCTCCACACACAGGCCCCCTTGTTGCCCGGTGGTCCTGTGTGTGCATGTGTTCGCCTGGGCCTCGAGATGTGCATGTGCGTACGTGAGCTACCAGTGGGTGTTCACGCGTGAGGACGTGCGTCTGGTCTTATCCGTGCGGTGGTGCGTGCCGTCCCTGAGCACATGCAGCTGTTCACACAAGGCTCGAGTATCTCCTTTGATTTTCCACAAACCCGCGAAAAATACCTAAAAATACCTAAAAACACTTAAAAACATTAAAATTTTCATAAATTTTTAATTTAAAAAACAAAAATTTTGCTTAAATTTTCCTTACTAAATGGGGTAATTTTTTGGTTTATCTTGCTAATTCTAATACAGAGAATTAATTGCAAAAAAATTAACAATATTTAAAATCCTTTTTAAAGTTTACTAAAATTTGAGAAAATTCCATTAAAAATTCCTAAAAATTAAAATTAAATTCATAAAAATCATTAAAAATTCCATCAATGCATTTGACTGCTTTTGGAATATTTTATAAGCTGAAAAAGCCTTAACACATGATCATGCTATTATTTTTGGACCCAAATGATAAACTTTTAATCTAAATTCATTAAAAAATCATTTTCAATTCCAAAAATAGGATGTCAATTTTTTTAATTTAAAAAATCCATTGTTGAAGCCTGATGGTTTCATTCTCACTTAGGTTTGATTGATACTCTAATAAATCAAACATTTAAAAAAATACAAAAAAGAAAAAAAACAAAAATACACCTAAATTGCAATTAAAATAGTAATAATAATATCACCCAAACACTAATCAACATTACCTAAACCAAATGTGGTCCCACTAACATCACCTTGATATTTCTTTTTTTTTAAATAATAAGGCGTTTTATTTTTTTCAGTCTCAATAGTTTTTACTTTTTTGCTCGATTCCTTGCATTTGGGACTACTCCGTGCGTCCTCAGTCTCTTGCATACACACCCCTACCAAGTATCTATCTTTTGTGCTTGATTTATTTTTTATCATCCCTTAACCACGGTTAATTGTTAAAATGAACTTTATTCACCCACTTTTCCACACGCGCTCGTGTCAAACACACATTTTTCTAATAAATTAAAATCAACCTACCGTTCACTTTGCACGTGCTACGTGCGCTTTAGAGACACTTTAATTTTAAATAAAAATGAACCAGTTGTCACAAAAAATGCACGCACTGAAAAAGAAGAGCTCTTCAGACACATTAAATTTTTAATCAATGAAGATGCATTTAGAGACCTAAGTCTGGGGATCGAAGTCCTGGCTTCGTTAAAAGCACCATTTCACATTAATAAATTGTAACTAACAATTTAAAAATGAACCACCGTTTTCTTATTGAGGTTTACAACCTAATAAAATTTCAGTCATTGTTAATAATTTATTAAAACAAACCCTTCACTAAAATCATTCCCCTCACTGCACTTTTTTTTCCTTTTTAATAAATATGCTTCGTGGGATGGGCACATGCAGTCCTTTAAGCTGACATTGTTTATCAAAGTCCTGGTTATGTCCTGATTAGGTTATTGAGGTATTATGGTTTGATTGCATCATACAATTACGGGTGCCGTCTGTAGTTTTCTTTTTTGCCTGATACGGGGTCTTGGGTGCCTGCTTGTTGCATAGCATGAAGCTTTCAGTCGCATATGTGTAGGGGTCATGCCGAATTTTTTTCTAGGATGTGGGATGTTTGGGGTGGTCAGTTGGTTAGCTATGCCTATGTGTGCTTATTTTAATTGATTTCTTTTGATGGCTATTTTGTTGTTTTGCAGGCATTCATTATGATTATCTGTGTGTGTGGTGTGTGTGTATGTTCCATCTGAATGGCACCTCAAGCTCCTCCTCCTGTTCAGTATGTCCCATTGATCAGTAGGGATTATTCTTCCCTGCTGACTTTTGAGCCTATTGCGAAAGCTGGTCTTGCATCTTTCATGGCTACTTCACTCCCTCTGATTCCAGACGATCCAACCCTTTGTGATGAGTTTCTTGCATCATACAATAAGAAATCGGGCTTGGTGCATGGTATTTCCATGGTCCTGACACCTAAAGGGTTAGCGAAGGCTTTATCTCTTCCCTACAAAGGAGAACCCTTTGTTACAGCCAGAAAGTTATTCTCAAATGACGAGGTTCTCAAGCTGTTACAGAAGTAGACTAAAGAGGTCCTCGATGTCAAGAAGGTGATTAACACTTCAAAAGTGTCTTTCTCAATTATCACTGATCCTCTCTAGAAGCTAGTCTGCCAATTTCTCCAGGATAGGTTTATGCCTGCCAAGACACCATCTCACTATTTGTCCAAGGAGCTCTTCACAGCTTTCAAGATGGTGTTAAAAGGGGTTGCCATTGATTGGAGTACTTACCTTCTTACGAAGATGGACCAGCATTTTGTCAAAGTGACTAGAGGGAATGTTACCAACGTAACCTATGGTTCATATTTATATGCTTTCTTGACATATTCAGGCCTTAAGAAGGGTGTGCTACCTCCTCCTCCATCTGATCAAGTCCCTCGCCCTCCACCTTTAGAAGATTCAGAACCCATTGACATAGAGAATATTGATTCCCCTTCTCCATTGGTCATTCAGTGGAAGCGCTTGAAGCGTATAGTAAAGAAAATTCCACCAGTCATTCCTTCAGTGTCAGTTCCTTCCACCTCTAGAAGTGACCTCCCTGCCTACCTCACATGCAACAACTTATTCAGGGCACATTGAGAGGGTTCTTTGGAAATATCAGTTCCTTCGTTGAACAGTTTAGTGTCAGGGGATGCCATTCCTTTCCTTTGTAATGACATCCAGAGTTCTATTGAACTCTCAGTGACAACTTGTGTTCAACGGTTATATGCTTCTTTCTATGAAGAATTGATGCAATCCAAAGACCAGATGCATAAGGCAACCACCAAGTTAGCCTCTGCTAAAGACACTCTTGCCGATCTATTTAAGCAGATGGAGCAGCAGCAGACACAAATGATTGAGACCCAAAGAGAAGAAATTTCTTCTTTGAAAACTCAGTTAGTAGAAGCTTAGTCAGAGGTCACTAGAGTTTCGGAAGAGAAAGAGAAAATTTCCAAAGAAGCTCAAGAGTTTAAGACTCTTTTAGATATGAAACTGTCAGCTTTGCAGACTGCTCACAATACAGTGGAATCCCAAGCTTCCCAGATTAAATAGTTGAAGGACCAACTGGCGCAGTCACATTCCATTCCTCCAAGCCCGAGTGTCCCCATAGTTCCTTCTATATCTCAATATGACTTGGCAGTTCTCTAGAGACAGGCCACATTATGTCCGTTGTTTCAAGATAAAGTGGAAAGATTACAGTCCAGGATGGATTTATTATGGTCTACATTTGAACAATTTTAGGAGTATGTTTCTCCCAACCATTCCTTTTTTGTCCACTATCAGCTGCAGAAGTTTGCCTTCTATATTAAGCTCTCAACAATGGATCTCCCTCTTCCAGAGGAAGGTTGGAGTGGGGCTTGGTCTTCTAATTTGCTAACGAAAGTTGTTCGTATGGTCTTTGAAGATTCTGTGACAACGGATACCATGTTGGTGTCTTATATGTATCTACGAGGTGATCTGTTAATTTCAGATGATGTAGATCTAGCTTGGTATGTGGGGAATGTGGTCTTACAAGCTGCCTTATATGTCAACCATTTGGAGTTGAGGATAGATTACATGTTCCAGTGCTATTCTTCTAAAGTGGCTACTTGCCCTGACACTTTATGGCATTCAATGATTGATTCTGTAGTCCTGAACCAACGCCAGAATATAGCCTCTACTTATGTGTAGAGCACTAACCAACTGAGGGTGGATCTCCTAGCTTATCTTTCCAAGAACCATCCATTTGATTCATCCTTCTTTGATGCCTACCATCGATGATCTATGTTAGGTCCCTCTGTTCCTAGCTTATTGTACTATCAACAAATGGCCCATCGCCATGATGCTTATTTTTCCCTTTATCAATCCAACTTAGTAGCTATCTTACCTCTCCTTTTCAAACCTCAAGGTTTTCCTCAAATTCCAATTTTTACCTATTTTTCTTTCATTGAAGATTGAGTCTTTTCCCCTTCTCCGCCATGTGCTTCTCCATCTATCCATATACCTTCTACTTTTCTTGCTTATCAATTGACACCTTTCCTAACTGACTCGCTTAAATTTTCAACTACTCCTTCTTTAGCTTATTTCTCATTTTATGATTTTTCCTACCCATCTCTTAATCCTCTTTTACTTATTTCTCTTCCATCTCCTACCACTTTTATTTCTCAACCCCCTCAGTTGGTTAGTGGGTACAAAGGATTTGATCAGTAGATTTCGAGAAGAAGAGGATGGAGCTCAACTGATTCTCTCACAAGACCACGTACTAATTGGCCATTAATTCTAGGGGACTGGACAACTGCTAGTCAAGCATACCAAAATTACCTCCATTTTTCTCAACAATATTCACAATCTCTAGATCCTTCAGTGAGATTGACAGCCCATTTTGCTTGGTACCTAGCATATATGCATAGGCATTCCCATAACGATCAAAAGGCCATTCCCAAGCTTTATATGAATGTCAATGTGAACATTGATTCCCAACAATTGGATGTCCTATATTTTCATACCCTTTGTCTACCTAGAAAATACCTTGTTTTGCTAGAACTGATGTGCTGCCTTCAATTCTTTCAAAATCCTCCAAAATCTTTTGTAGATGAGTCTTTATCCTTGGATCACTTTCGTAATCATCAAGCCTTCAAGAGAGATCATCTTCACTGATACCCCTGAATGTATCTTCTATGCTTCTTAATGATATATTTTTTGGAGGTACCATTCAGATGGTTGTGTTTGTGTTTGTGCTATAATAATTTGTATGTGATGAGTTCGTGCTGGTTGAATAATTTGTTCAACAGCTTTCTTTTCAACTATTGATGGTGATGGTGGATGGCAAGCCTATGATGCAAAGCCAAAGAACCTCTTATATCCTTTACAAATTTGTTATGACTTTTTATTGTTTATTAGATGTGTTAATGAATAACGAAGTTTTCCTTTAGTAGTATTCTTTTCTAGATACAGGTGATAAGTTGGGGGTCGTGGTGGAGTGATTGTTGAAGATACTAAAGAAGATCAAATTGAGCTCTTTACTGAACTTATATTCTTCTTTTCCTTAGGTCGCGAGGATGCTTCCTTTCTAAGTGTGGGGATATGTTGAGAGTGGAAAAAGACTGAATTTTTGATTGATTTTTGTTATTTTTGAGGTTTGAATGGTTGTTAATGGAAGTATTTGAGAGTTTTTTGGATGATATTGATTATGTTTTGAAAGCTCATAATGATTATTAGTAGGAATATGAGGCTCTGTGATGTTCTGATAGGTTGTGTTGAGGTTCTAATTGGTTCGAATACCTTTTGTATAGCTTTTGTTTTGTTCTAATTTTCTTCTGTATGAAGCATGGATTGATGATTGATGAAGGTTGAGGTCTTTTGAAAGTTTATTGAATAGTTTTTGATAGTTTGGAATGGTTTTAGTATGAGTTATGAGGATCTGTTGTTCTCTGATGACCTTTTGTAACCCTCTCTACGCCTTCTGTAGAGTCTATGTCTCTGCTCTGTTTCTATTATGTTCTGTTCTGTAGATCTTCTGTAAGTGTTCTGTAGAATGTATGTGTGAATTTGGAAAAGTTTTCTAACTTGTGGAAAGGATGAATCTAAGTTCAAAAGAGCTAAAACAAATGGAAGAAGCAGCTGCTGAAGACTGAAGAGCAGACTGGAGTGACAGAGACAGTAGTGAGCTATGAAGAGACACTGTAGTGGCTCTGGTGCCCTTTCATACCTCCCATACCTCTTGGAAGGTGCATACAAAACCTAAGAGGGATTATTAAGTGCCATTCTTGAGTATTTTAGTGAGGAGATTATGTATTATTGAGAGAGAGAGAGAGAGAGAGAGAGAGAGAGCACCAGAGAGAGCCAAATCTATCAAAACAGTGATATGAGAGATTGAGAGAGAAAACTATGAAGACATTGAAGATGAATACTATGTGATTATTTCCATTTAAAAATGGTGTATTATTTTATGTTCTTTGTTTTATTGATGGATTTTATGAAGATGTTGAAGATTATGGTTGATTCTATCAAATTCGTGGGACATATCTACTATGATGATGCGTAAAGAATTGTTGTTTTCTTTGTTTTGGTCATCAAAAGAATGAAATAAAATCTTGTTGATGTTACAAGATAGATTTTCTTGCAGTAGAATTTCCCTTTCCTTGGTGTTCCTCTTGGGGCTCCACTAATGGTGGAGGAGTTGAGGCTTAAAGCCCGAGAAGGTAGCAATATTTGAGATGTTGCATTCTCCACCAATACAAAAGGCAAAGGCGATTTCTCTATCAACAATGAAAAAAAGAATAAGCATGGTAAGAAAAAGTTTCAAGGAGAGTGCTTCTACTACAAGAAGAAAGAACATGTAATTGTAGATTGTCGTGTCAAGAAGACAGATGAAAATAATGGCACCATGAAGACTAAAGGGAAGGAGATAGGCAATACGACTGAAGTAGAGTTGGAGTTATTCATGGCGACCATCAAGGAAGTGTGTTCCTTGGCACAAGAAATATTTAATATTTACTCATGGGTATGAGATGGTGGCGCCTCTTACTCTCATATGATCAACAAGAAAGGTCTATATAGTTCTATAAATCCTTTGTATGAATCCATCACTACTATGACAGTTGGGAATTATGTAAAATTCCTTGTTGAGGTACTATGTACTATTTCCTTTTACTACAAATGGTGAATTCAAGAATCTTTCAAATGTGTTGTATGTTACAGATATTAAGAGAATTCTAATATCAATTGTTTCTATAAACTAATCTTGGCCATGGGGTAAGGTTCACTAAGACAGGTGCATAAATTATTGACAGTGCTAGCAAAGTTGTCAATAAAGGAGAAAGGAGGAACCACTTGTATGAGCGAAGTACCCTTATAGCCACCACTGGTGTGGGTACAAGTAAAGTTTAGCATGAAAGATTTGGCCACATTGGTTTTGCAATGTTAAAAGATATGCATAAGCAAGGTATAACTACTCACTCTCCTGCAATAACTAAAATGAAGGAACCATGTGAAGCTTGTATGATGGGCAAGCAATAGAGAAATGAATTTCCACAAGAAAGCAAGAACAAAGCAAAGGCTTCTCTAGAGTTGGTGCATACTGACTTATGCAGTAAAATAAAATCCTTGGAAGGATCTTCTTATTTTATGTTGATTGTCGACGACTATATTAGGAAGATGTGGATGTACTTTCTTCATGATAAGGCTCAAGCCTTTGGTAAGTTTAAAGAATGGCTAAGGCTTGTTGAGAATGAAACAGGGCAAAGTGTGAAGAAGTTTAGAATAGATGGTGGCGGTGCATTCAACTCAAAGGACTTTTACAAGAACAAAGGGATTAAGTGTTAATTGACGATGCCTCATACACCTTAGTAGAATGACATTATTGAACATCAAAATTTCACCATTGTAGAAATGGCAAGGGATTACCTAACTAGTTTTAGGTAGAAGTTGTTAATACTATAGTCCACATTCTCAATCTGAGTTATACAAAGGATCTTAAGGGAAAAACTCCTCATGAGGCCTATTCTGATAAGAAACCATTTGTCTCACATTTTAGAACTTTTGGATATGAATATTATGCACATGTTTCAAAGGATAAGAGAAAACAAGTTAAATCCAAAAAGCAAAAAACATATCTTCTTTTATTATAGTGATGAGCAAAAGGCTTACAAATTATATGATTAAGAGGCAAAGAAGATCATAGAGAGTCGTGATGTGGTTGGTGTTCAAGGAGTAGCCACATAGTGTGGAGGAAGAGAATATAAGTTCTTCCACTTTATCATCCAATGAAGAAGTAGTCCATTGTGAACCTATCCCAAGAGCTATCCCTACTCTTAAGGAGGAGGAAGCATCATCTTCGAATGATGAGAAAAAAGTTTACCAACCTGCAATTACACCATTAAAAAATCCATTTCCACGAGGAGTGAAGCATCTCTATGATCACAATAATCCTATGCGTACTACAGTTGATCAAAAGGCAAATAGAAAAAGGAGATAACTAAGAATAGAGAACCAAAGAAAGGCTACTAGTCACATAGTCAATATGTTCTTGATGACTGAGATTATGATAGAAGTTAAAGAGCCACATCAAACTTGGAAGAAGCATTTTTCGATCCAGCATAAAGAGTAGCTATGCAAGCTAAGTATGACAACATAATGAAGAATGATACTTGGGAGCTAGTGGATCAGCTAGAAAAGCGGAAGATTATTGGTATCAAGTGGGTCTAGAAGGTAAAAGTACAAAGCTAATGGCACCTTAGAAAAGTACAAATCCAGTTTAGTTGCATAGGGTTTTTCACATGTTGAAGTATCTAATTTTCAAGAATCATTTGCTCCAACAACTAGAATGACCACTGTTTGCATAGTACTTGTAGTGGCTACTCATAAGAAGTGGCCAATTTACCAAATGGATGTCAAATTAGCATTCTTGAATGGAGACCTCAAGAGGAGGTATACATGGCTCGACCACTAGGAATGAAGCATGTATTTACTAAGATTATTCTAAGACATCAAACAGTTCATGTTGGCTTAAGCCTATGGAAGCTATGTGCAAGGTTGAATGCATATCTATGAAATGGGCTACTACGCAACTAAGAGCTTTGGGGTTGTTATAGTTGAAAATGAAGGCATTTCAAGCCTCTTTTATGGGCTGAATATTATTGACACTATGGTTGAGATTTCAATAGTGGCCCTCCTAAGGCAGGTCATTTGGGGGTAGCACCCTGGGTCCCCAATGGTAAAGGGAATAATCCCTAGTCAACTAGGGAAGGTTCACAATATGGTTGGACATGCTGACTAGACTACATTCTCGCGCTATAAAAGGAAGACCCCTCTAAAGCCATCATCAATCTATCTTTCACCTAGTCAAAGTTCTTTGAGCTCCATTTGGATCAACCATCTAAAATTCACAGTGGAAGCACACAAGTGGAGAGAGCCATCTTTGTATCAATTTGTTTGAAATTAAAGAAGTCTCTATTCTTTGCATATTTGCTGTGTGTTCTCTACTCCTTGCTTAGATTCTATTTGCTATGCCATGTAATTTGTAGATGGTATCAGAGCCGAGGGGGCTTTGAGAAGTAAAGAGTATGCAAGAGGCAAGGGCTTCAACATCGAAGAGGAGAAGTATCATCTACTGTATCAAGTAGCAATACTGGTGCATCTGTTGGTGTTGTTGTTGTATTAGCAACTTAAACATTGAGGATTTATCCACCAACCTTCAGCAAAGGTAAGTTAGATAGATGGTACAAAATATACTTTATAGAAGTTTAAAATCATAATTATCATTGATTCTTATGAGCTTTTGGAGATGATGCTGGGGACTAACCCAAAATCATAATCCACCCATGACCCATCAAATTTGAGTGTCATGATTCCTCCAAATGCAGATCTTCTACGAGCTTGGAAATGAAGGAACATAGGTGCATTATATGCCTTTGTTACGATTGATTTGACAATGTTTTGAACTTGATTTAGCATACACAAGCAAGGCATTAGAGGCTTGGAATGTACTAAGGAGTCAATAGAAATGAAAAATCAAACAAAATTCATAACTTGGAGAATCAACTTGCAATAGAGAAGTTTATTGAAGGAGAGATGGTTGAAGCATTCATCACTCTGATAAAAAATCTATGTGACCAGATAGTTGGCGCTAGGATACAAAAGACTAGTGAGGAGCTAGCTTGAAGGTATCTTTATATTTATCTACCAAAGTTTGATGGATTGGTAAGTACCCTAAACACTTAGGTGAGACCCCAGGATTTGATGTTTGAGGAATTTTGTGCACTACTAATTGTTGAGAGTGGAAATAGACTAAATTTTTGATTGATTTTTGTTATTTTTGAGGTCTGAGTGGTTGATTATTGATGGATTTAGAGTGATGTATGGTTGTTAATGGAAGTGTTTGAGAGTGTTTTGGATGATATTGATTACGTTTTGGAAGCTTATAATGATTATTAGTAGAAATATGAGGCTATGTGATGTTTTGATAGGTTGTGTTGAGGTTCTGTGATTGGTTCTGATACCTTCTGTATAGCTTCTATTTTGTTGTGATTTTCTTCTGTATGAAGTATGGATTGATGATTGATGAAGGTTGAGGTCACACACGATGATTGATTTTTACCTTGAAATGGTTGCCATATATATAGTGATGCCACTTTTTGATAGCATGCAAAATTGCTAACATTTCTTGTTCATAAACATGTAGTTGATGTTCCTTGTCATCAAGCTTGCGACTTTCATAGACTATAACTCCATGGTCTTAATACAAAACAGCCCCAACTCCTCGTCCACTAGCATCCGCACATATAATGAATTCCTTCGAGAAATCCGAGCATATAAGAATAGGTGCTGCAACTAATTGAGATTTCAGCTCATTGAAACTCTTGTCAGCTATGGAGTCCCAAAAGAAAGCTTCTTTCTTCAGCCTATCGGTCAAAGGAGCCGCCACATGAGCATAATTTTTATAAACCTTCTATAGAAGGAAGATAATCCAAGGAAACCCTTAAGGAAGTAGAATTTGTAGGAGTAGGCCACTCTTTGACACATTTCACCTTGTTAGGATCCACACGAATGCCTTACTCTCCAACAATGTGACCCAAGTATTCCACTTCATCTTCCATGAAATAACACTTTGAAATTTTGGCAAAGAGTGTATGTCTTCTTAATGTGTCAAAGACCTCTCGAGCATGCATCAAATGCTCAACCTTGGATTTACTATAAATGAGGATATCATCAAAGAATACAAGGATTGTTTTGAACAAGAAAGGCCGCAATATCTTATTCATGAGTGCTTGAAAAGTAAGGGGTGCATTTGAAAGCCCAAATGGCATAACGAAGAAGTGATATAACCCTCTTTCAGTCCTAAAGGTTGTTTTATATTCATCCCCTTCCTTCATTCGAATTTGATGATAACTCGAAAGAAGATCAATCTTAGTGAAGACCTTTGCATCTTTGAGCTCATCCAAAAGGTTATCAATGTGAGGAATCAAGTATCTATTCTTCACCGTGGACTTGTTAAGCTCCCTATAATCAATGCATATGCAAAAAGATCCATCTTTCTTCTTTACCAAGAGCACAAGAGAGGCAAACAAAGATTGACTTGGCTGAATTAAACCCATTTGCAATAACTCTTTAACTTATTTTTCCACTTCTTCCCTTTCAAACTTTGACAGGCGATAGGGAGGTTTGTTGATGGGTTTTGTCTTGGGTAGCAAGTCAATAGGGTGGTCTACCTCTATCTTTGGAGAAAAAGATGATAGTTACTGAAATAAATCTTTGTATTCTTCCAATAGCTTTTCCGTTCTTGGATCCTTTTTCTTTGAAGAAGATGATGGCTTATTTGGTGACTTCTCTTCATCCACTTTCACACGCAAAAGAGTGAATATGCATGACCGTGCATTGATTTTGGTAATTTCATCTCAAGGTCTCTTATATACCAAGGATTAATGTCCATGATTATCCATCAAAGGTTTCATTCAATCAACACAAATCAAAAATATTAAATCTTTTAGGGATACAATATCTTCCTTATACTCACTTAGGTTCATCTTGTACACACCCAAGTTATTCCTTGGAATTTGTAGTTAAGAATTCTTTTAAAAAAGATTGTATGCAAGAATTGAATAAAATTCCTATTTTATGACTGTAGCTTTTGTTGCCAATTCATGGGATGATGGCCTACTAGCTGCCTTTATTATAAAAATATAGTACATGGGTATCCATGACAGTTACTTGGTTGATGGTATTCACAGCTTCATTTGTGACCCCAGTACTCGTCATTGCGTTTGTAGTGATCGTGTCCACAGTGTTATTGGTATCTCTTGCCTCCGCAACTTTTGTAACTCTCTTCTTCAGGGCTATGGTCTTTAATCGCAAGATTGAAAAGGGTATTTTCGGAAAAGAATCTTGGGGGTAATTAGATTGACAAGATTTTGATTGATGGGGGAAGGTGATCACCAAGATTTTAGAAAAATCGAGAACAGTCTTGATTCCATATAGAAATAGGATAGAAGAGATGGAGAATTTGATTCCAAGATTTTGTGGAATATCCTTCTTATCTTCATGGACGAGGGTTCCTGTCCTCACACTTCTCTGGCCCCACTTCCTCTTGCTCTATACTCCTGAGAAGGGCCTCTCCTCTCTTGCTTGGACTACTCTCAATGGCTCCCCATGCCTCGTAATTATGGCTAAATTGAAGAAGAGGGGTTGTGGACAAGAACAATAGCTCTTTATGGAGGGTATCTTGGCAAATCAGCAATCTAGAAGCTTTCAAGATGCAATTTGATGCTAGCAATTTGATCTTTGAGGTCTAGAGAGGCTGTCAGAGATGCTATGATTGATTTGGTTGGCTCTCGGATGATCTTGCTTCATTCCAAGCTGCTCAACAAACTAAGAAGAGGGGCGAGAGATTGCTGGAGCTTTCTGGTTGAGATTGAGAAGGGAGATTTCAAGATTTCTTTCCTATTTTGATTTGCCAAATTCGGGAATAATGAGGACACTTTTTTTCCATTAAAAAAAGGGGAGGGGGCAGCCTGCTGTTCGCGATGTCTTCTTCTCCTTCTTCTTTATTTTCAAGATTCTTAAGCTTTAAAGCTTAAAGCTTTGTGATTTATTTTACTTGCCAAGTTTAAAATGTGTTTGGTCAAATTCAACTTATGGCTCATAACTCTCATTCATACGATAACCTTCGTGATGTATGGCTACAGTCCTCGTCAATCCAAGAAAATATTGAGTTACAATCCTTGGGACATTTTACTCGAGAACTTCTCTATTTAATAATTTAGAGTTCTTCAAGTCCATTTTCCAAGAAGTCAGAAAGATTTGAAATTAAAGTTGGGATATCACATCCTCTCCCCCTTAGAAAAATGGAGATGTCCTCATCTCGAATGAAACTTGGGATATTGATTACATAGTGATTTCTAGTCAATCCATATGGCATCCTCTTCAAGGTAGTCTTTCCACTGGATGAGATAATTTCTAAGGGTTTTGCTTCTTAGAGTCTTCTCCCGCATGTCAAGTATCTTTTCTAGTTGAAGTTTGACTCCCTGACTTGGCATTACAATTTTTTGGTCGTTAAGTACATGGTCTAGGTTAGGAACATATGCTTTCAATAGACTGGCATGAAATACATTGCATTATGTACTTTCAAGTTATTAGGGAGTTGCAGCTTGTAGGCATTTGATCCTAGACACTTTAGCACCTTATATGGCCCACAATACATAGGAATTAGCTTCTTGAATTCACCCAAAGATAAGGAACTTTTCTTTGGACAAACTCGTAGGAAAACCATGTCACCTTCTTTGAAAACACATTCTTGCCTTCAATGATCGGCATATGCCTTATGTTGATCCTTGCCGGTTTGAATATCTTGCCTTATAGCTTTCACTTGCTGATCCATTTATTCCAACATTTTCCTAGATGATTCTACCCATACATTAGGATTGGAAAAATATAATGGTGTAAGACAATATCGCCCATATAGTGCCTAAAAATGAGTCATTTGAATACTTTGATTGTATGATACATTGTAGGCGAATGTTGTAGGTGAATTCAACTAAGGGTAGGTATTAGATCCACCATTTGGGTTCCTTATTACAAAAAGCTCTTGGTATGTCTTCAATAACCTGGTTGATCTGGTTTGGGGATGGTAATCAAATTGAAGTAGAGCTGGGTTCCTAGAGCTTTGAACAAACTCTCAAAAGTTTGAGGTGAAAAGAGAATCGCGGTCACTAATGATTCTTTGGGGTAGTCTATGTAACCTGAAATTTTCCTTAATGAAAAGCCTAGCAATATTAGAAGCCTTGTAATTGGTTTTGTGGGTAACTTTTTGTTAGCATATCAATGACTATCACTATAGAGTTATATCCTCCTTGTACGAAGGGTAATCCAATTATGAAGTCCATGCTGATATATTCCCATTTCATTTGAGGGATGTCAAGTGGTTGGAGCTTTTTTGGTAACTTGACATGTTCGGTCTTAATTCATTGGCAATTTAGGCATTCGATGACATACTTGAGTACATCACCCTTGAGTCTTTCCCAATAGAAGCTTCTTCTGACTGTATTAAGAGTCTTAGGATAACCATGATGTCTTGAAAATGGAGAATTGTTAGCTTCCCAGAGTACTTTCCTTTTGAGTTCCTAACTTGCAAGAATACATAGTCTTGTCCTGTAATAGGCAAGCTCCTCGTTTATGGAAAAATCTTGATACTTAGTCTTGAGTTTTGGATTTGAATCCTTGACGAAAATTTCTATTATAAATCTCTGATAGCTTGGATCCTTCACTACCTCTTCTTTAGTCATTTCTATGAGAGCGTTACTAGGCATTGAAATCATTGTAGCAAGAGTTTCAGCCCTAGAGGGTTCCTCTAGGATTAGAGAATTAAGAAATGATTTACGGCTTAGAGCATTTGCAATTACATTCTCCTTGACTGGATACTTGATTTCAAAGTCAAATTCTTGCAAGGTCTCAATCCATCGGCTTTGTCTCATATTGAGATCTGATTGATTAAAAATCCACTTTAGGATTTTAAGGTTAGTGACTAGAGAAAACCTATTACCAATCAGGTAATGTCTCCATAATTTAAAGGCATGAATTACAGCAAGTAATTCTAAATCATGTGTGTCATAGTTTCTTTCGTGGATCTTTAATTTTCTTGAAGCATAGGCCATTGGATGTCCTTCTTGAATAAGCACACAACCCAAAGCAAGAGAGCTTGCATTAATTATGACTTCGAATTCTTTGCTTAGGTTGGATAATCTTAAGATAGGGGCAATTGCCAAACTCTACTTAAGCTTCTCAAAGCTAGACTTTCCAATGGACGTCCATGTAATGGAGACCTGCTTTTTCAGAAGGTTAGTGAGAGGTGTGGCGACTGAGGCATAGTCTTTAATGAAGACTATATACCAACCCGTTAGTCCTAGAAAGCTTTGCACTTCCTTGACCATTGTTCAGGGTGGCCAATCTTGTACATCTTGGACCTTGGCATGATCCCTGAAATGCCATCTATCGATATTATGAATCCTACATATTCAATCTACCTTTGTTTTGGAATGTGATTTGGCCCTTTCCACAATGGATATGGGCATTATTTGGAATTAACCAATCCATTCCTAGCAGACATTCATAAACCCCGAGGTTCATAATTTGGAACTTCATTTTGGAAGAATTGCCACCCAAGCTAAATTCGACCTTACTAGTTTGTTATGTTGATAGAACTTCTTTGCTGTTTGCTAACTCCATAAGCAATCTAGGTGCAAGAGTAGTGTTTATGCCTAGCCTTTTTGCACATTTTGGTGATACGAAAGAGTGGGTACTTCCACAATCTATTAAAATTCAAAAGGGTTTACCTTGATCATTTGCTCGTATTTAAATTACTAAGAATTGGCAATTTGGACCCTTCTTACTGAGAGTGGTGTGTACTCTCGCTCTTTCCATATCAAATTCCATTGTGGGATCTTTATCATTACTGACCTCTTTTACGTTTGTTCCGAAAACCCTTCCCCTAGCATCTTGGCTTTGCCCGCGAAACTGACCTTGGCCAAGCTTCAGGCACTACCTCTTGAAATGTCCTGGTTTCTTGCAATAGAATCACCTTGAGTCTCATTGTTCCTTCATGTGGGTATAAAGCTTCCCATTGAATTTGATTTGGCCTTCTTCTTTTTGTTTGGTTGGTACTGCCCTTGGGCTCTTTTGGCATAACCTTGAAAGTTGCCCTTATTCTTACTGTTTCTGTTCCAAATTTTTGTATTCCTTGGCCTTTGTTTGATCTCTTGAACTATTGGAGCTACTTGAATCAATGCATCTTGTAAATATGATGGCCTCATTGATTCAAGTTGTATATTCATGGGTGAATTTAGACCATTGTAAAATTTGGATACTTATTGTGAAACATCCATCATTTCTTCTCTTGAGCTTCCATAGTATTGAAGTTCAGGGTGACGTTCTAGGGAATTATGCAATTTAATTATCAATTTTCTCTCCAACCATATTTTTTTAAAAAGATTTTTACTTGCTATCAATTTTCTCTCCAACTATATTTTTTTAAAAAGATTTTTACTTGCTTAATCTACCTCGTTAATTTAGGAAGGAAATTATGTACTACTTGCCCTTCTGATAATGATCAGAGCTTACACTTCAAAAGAGAGTTTTAATTTTAATCTTAAAAAAAACGATCAACAAATAATATCTATCCATTATTTCTTATTTATCAAGGAGACAAACGGATAGATAGAAATAATTCTTTATGTCAATAGGAAGGGAATACATTATTCGAGTGGTTCAGGCGCTCATATTATTCTTGGGAAAGGTTCTTCTACCGTAATCTAGGCGTGGCATTACAATACATCCATTGCATAATAATTAGGATTCTGAGAATAGATATCCAGAAATCTATATTTCAAGGAAAGATCAGGTATTCCATCTTTCTTGTAGTTGTGACAACTAGAGCGTCCTACAACGATGACTCCATCAACCAATATAACCCTTGCAACCTCCTCATATATGTACTAGTTTAATTTGGCATGTTGCCCTCTAATGAATATATTTGAGTTTACCCTGGCATAATCTTAAGGGCTTCCATCCACCTTAACCTCTTTAAATTATTCTAGAGGTAAGCAAGATGGTTTGCATCAATGTAACAATACCCTCCTCTTAATATTCATTACCTTTTCTAATACAGGGGTGAAGAATTGTATATCTGATCTAATATTCACATCATCTGGTTTCTCCAGTTGAAACTAGAGGAGTGCATTGCATAACTTGGAAAATCAATAATCGTTTCCAAGGTTTTTCCTTTTGCCAGAAATCAAGAACATATATTAACAAGAGAATATTTTCACTATTTACAAAAAAGATATTTTATGTTGTAAATATAACCAGTTTTATTTACTTGTGTCATGTCCTACATCAACTTGTGCTCTAGTACCAACTATAATGTGCCTGCTCGAGCTTTCCTTGGCGGTAAATTCTTAGTAGTCCATTAAGAAATGTCCTATAAAGCCCTGTTCGAGATTTTTATGAAAACCCTCAGAGTTTGCTAACTAGGCTCACTTGAGTCGAAACCGTAGTGGAAGTTCCAATCATTTCCACAAGAATTGACCTGAGTCTTTCTAGTCAAATCTATTACTAACGGTTGATTAGTATTAGTGGTTCCAGATTCCATCCCTTCTAGGAATTGTTTAGACTAAAAGATACTTACGTTGTGCTGGGTTCAAAGAGAATGGGAGAAGTATGACACTTTAATTCCTTCTTCTCAGGGTTCTAAATGATGTGGGTCATGCTTTCTAATCTCTAATGGGCCATCAGAAATGCAATTTTTATTCCCTCTTGGAAAGCTCTCGACTTACTGAGACCACCCACTCATAGGTCTGGATTGGGGGGTCCATCCTCCTGCTTCCCTTGAGAGAGTGGTTTTAGTTACCTAATTACCTACCACTTTATGTTTAACATATAAAAACAGCTTCTTTGAATTATCTCCTGATACAAATTCCTTACACACCTTTAATTCACGACACAAAAACTAAGTAAAGTGATTCCTTCTTAATAGTTCCTTTCAAAAAATGAATTTTTATAATGTTTTCTATTTGAATGTATTATTCTCTCCAAGTTTCGTTCCCCAACTAGTATTGGAATTTCTAGTACACACTCTAGAAATCAAAGGGTAGTTGGTAGTTCATAAGAGCCTAAGGAGTTTACAACCAGAGCCCTCTGGTATCCTCACCTCCTCCTACCGACTAGACTTCCCTATGACAAGATGTTTCGCATCATGATTGGTCTATACTCACTAACATGGAACAAAAGGCAAAACCCCTTGCAGTAGGTTTTATTCATGCTGGCCTTGGGGAGGTCTAGCGCCATTAAGAACACTACCTCAGTCAGCATTCTATGCTCATCGGAATACTGCCTCAATCGGCGATTTGTACTCAATCATCCATCCTTTAGCTTGATGATTTTAGGAAAGATCAGTACCTAGCTTGCAATCACAAACACCTTATTTCGAATGCACTATACATAAATTTTTAACAAGTTTATTTTCAAGATAAATCTTTTCTTTCCAAAAATAGTAACATCAAGGCAAATTAACATAAGTGGAAAAATTTAGCATAAGTGGCAATACCTTCCAATAATCTTCCTAGATTCCCCCATCCTCGAGGTCTAGTCTAGACTAAATCTAAACAAGAATTTTATACTTGAGAATAGCTCCCTTGGAGTTTCCTGGGTCCTTGCCCGCAATAAAAGAAAATCTTGGTTAGTTTAACTACAAACAATATCCTTTGGCAATTTCATCTCAATGTCTCTTACATACGGAGGATTAATGTTTGTGATTATCCATCAGAGGTTTCATTCAATCAATACAAATCAAAAATATTAAATCTTTAAGGACACAGTACCTTCCTTATACTCGCTTAAGCTCATCTTGTACAGACCCAAGTTATCCCTTGGAATTTTTGGGTAAGAATTCTTTTAAAAATATTATATGTAAAAATTAAATAAAAATCCTATTTTATGAATGTAGCTTTTGTTGCCAATTCATGTGATGATGGCCTATTAGTTACCTTTAATATAAAAATATAGTACATGGGGATCCATGATGGGTGCTTCGTTGATGGTATTCACTACTTTTTTTGTGACTCCAATACTTGCGATTCCATTTGTAGTGATTGTGTCCGTAGTGTTTTTGGCAGCTCCTACCTTCGCAAATTTTGTAACTCTCTTCTTTGGGGCCATGGTCTTTAATCACAAGATTGATAAGGGAATTTTTGGCAAAGGATCTTGGGGGTAATTAGATTCACGGGATTTTGATTGATGGGGGAAGGTGATCACTAAGATTTTTGAAAAATCAAGAAGAGTCTTGATTCCATTGAGAAATATGATAGAAGGGATGGAAATTTTGATTCCAAGAATTCATGGAATATCCTTCTTATCTTCATAACGAGGGTTCCCATCCTCGCACTTCTCTTGCCCCACTTCCTCTTGCTCTATACTCCTGAGAAGTGTCTCTCCTCTCTTGTTTGGACTGCTCTCAACAGCTCCTCATGCCTCATATTTATAACTAAATTGAAGAAGAAGGGTTGTGGCCAAGAAGAAGAGCTCTTTATGGAAGGTATTTGGGCAAATTAGCAATCTAGAAGTTTTCAAGATGCAATCTGATGTTGGTGATTTGATCTTTGAGGTCTACAGAGGTTGTCAGAGATGCTGACTGATTTGCCTAGCTCTCGAATGATCTTGCTTCAATCCAAGCCTCTCATCGAACTAAGAAGAGGAGGAGGTTGTTGGAGCTTTCTAGTTGAGATTGAAAAGGGAGATTTCAAGATTTCTTTCCTACTTTGATTTGCTAAATTTGGGGATGATGAGAGCAATAATTTTTTCAAGGGCGGCCTATTTGTGATGTCTTCTTCTCCTTCTTCTTTATTTTCAAGCTCTTTAAGCTTTAAAGATTAAAGCTTTGTGATTTATTTTACTTGCCAAGTTAAAAATGTGTTTGGTCAAATTTGACTTATGGCTCATAACTCTAGTTCATGCAGTAACTTCCATGATGAATCGCTACATTCCTTGTCAATCCGAGAAAATATCGGGTTACGATCCTCGGGTCATTTTATTCAAATCTTTTCTATTTAATGATTTAGAGTTCTTCAAGTTCATTTTGCAAGAAGTCATGAAGATTTGAAATTAAAGTCATGATATCACATCCACATAGATGGCTATGATAACCAAACATGTATCACCCTTTCTTGTTGAGAAACTCAGATCTAGAGCTATGCTAGCTATGGCGGACGGAGGTTATACACATAAAACATGACTGAGATAAAGGATTGTAACTCAAGTGAATTAGGTTCCAAGATAGATTAACTTGGACTCATAAACACAATCTTGAGTGTTGCAAAATGATGGTACCTTTTATTGAAAAATAGAGCCAAGTACATGCTTATATAGCTTTTGGATGGTTCCACTCCCCCTCACTATGCTTATGGGATTTATGACCTCTCTTTCTAGAGCATACATCTTTGTCTATCTTCTAGCCTCTTCAGGGCCAAGCATCATTTTCTATTCTCAACACCCCCCCTCAAATGATGAGTCTCTACCCTTGCTGGCTTTTGCCCCCCCCTACATATAGACATCGACCAGGAGACTAGCTGTTTGGCAGCCTAGTCAAGTTAAGGCTTGAAACTTTACATTCTTGGTAAGGGATTTAAATCCACTTTGGAAAACAGATCCACTCAGGGAATTCGAGATCCTCTATGGGAATTCTTTTGCAAAAACATTTTGTTGGTTTGTAGTAGCGGAAAATATTTTCTTCATCCTTTTTGTTTTGTTGCTTCTTTGGCAACCTTTGATCTCCTTCTTGGTCTTCTATTCTTCATCTTTGACTTGTTCTTCATTATCTTGTGCTCTAGTCTTCTTTGTGAGGTCCTTTTGGTCTTCTTTCTCAGTGAGTTTTAGATGGATAAAAGCAAGTACATTGATGTAGCTTGACATGACATAAACCTTGGGATACATAGATTTGGCTTTTGGCTTTTCATGGATCTTAGGATACATAGCTTTTGAGTCATCATGGGTATCGCAGTGCTTTAGGCATACAAGATGAATACATTTCCTTTTGAATAGCTCTCAAGCTTGGAATACGTGGCTTGAGAGCACATTAACATTGGATTGTCTTCCAAGGTGTGCATGGTGAAAATAGATCATCTCTTCTTTGGGAAGGTCTACCATTAATGCAAGATATAGAAAGAAATGACCAAGTGCGCATAAAAAGAGAATGTAGCTGATCATTGCTCCTACAGGAAGAACAAAGTAGATGCCACTCTTACTTAAGCAGCCACCAAAACCTGCCCTAGAAAGGTTTTTACCATGAGTAACACATGAACAACAGAAAGTCTGCAAGGCAGTAATTAGCATCAAAGCCCTATATCCACATTGCATCAGCAGGAAACAATAAATCCTCCGATGACAGCTTGCTTGCTTTGGACCAAGGGATCCAATGCTGGATAACAGCAGGGACAAACTCTTTTGAAAAAGATTCATTGCATCACGTTTAGTAGAGTCATTCAAACCAGTGATTGCCTCACAAAGCACCTTAAATTGCTCCTCCAATCTCTTTGATTCACTGGAGAGGCACTGACTCTTTGCTTCTCTTCCATCTTCAATCGAAGAGGGATTCATCTCCATCGATAATGCATTACCATTGCGATGATTGCTTCGAACACTACGATCAGGAACCTCCCCACTTCCTCCATTTAGTGACCCAAGAGGGCTCCCATCTCCATTCATCAAAGGGGCTTTGCTGAGACGGAAGGCTAAGCATTATGTATGTAGAGGAGAAGATGTGTCTATGCAGGCCAGGAGAAGAGGACGCACCGCACTCATACTTGCTCCTTGAATGACTCTCGAGCATTCATCGGCAAAAAAAATATGGAGGCCCACGAATCGTTGCAAAGGAACCTAATATTTTGGTGAACCACATGGACTTGAGCACCTGCAAATCCTGCCATCGCTCCTGCAACATTTTGTTGCTTTGTTAGGTGTGCTGCTGGCTAAGGGGTTCGACTTACGGTGCCTCGAGAGCTGCAAGTAGATGCATATAGCCATTTTCCTTCATGGCCGTGATGGCAGATGCTCAAGCATGAAGATACAAACGGGCTCATTTGGGTTGATCTGGGTAGGGGGACAACAGAAAATGTAAGTTCCAAGATAGATTAACTTGGACTCATAAGCACAATCTTGAGAGTCACAAAATGATGGTACCTTTTATTGAAAAATAGAGCCAAGTACATGCTTATATAGCTTTTGGATGGTTCCACTCCCCCTCACTATGCTTATGGGATTTATGACCTCTCTTTCTAGAGCATACATATTTGTCTATCTTCTAGCCTCTTCAGGGCCAAGCATCATTTGCTATTTTCATATAAAGTGAGTGATTTGCATAAGAAACATAAACGCCAATGTTGACAAGATACTCTGGTATCTTGTCAAACTATGCTCTAGGTGCTTATTTCAATCCATAGAGTGCCTTCTTTAACTTACATACACATGTGGGATGATCAATTTTGTCATAACATGTTGGTGGCTCTTTCATATATACCTCTTCTTATAAATGACCATGTAAGAAGGCATTTTCGCATACATTCACTGTAAGCTCCAACCTTTGGCTACTACCAAAGTAATAACACATCTAAGAGTTGACATCCTAGCAATTGGATTGGATATATCTTCATAATCTATGTCATACATTTATGCATAGCCTTTTTCAACCAGCCTCGCCTTGTATCTACTAAATAGATCCACCTACATTATGCTTTATTTTATGGACCCACTTACAACTAGTAGCTTTCTTTCCTTTGAGAAATGGTACTAGATCCCAAGCCTTGTTGCCCATTAATGCAACCATCTCTTCATCCATTCATGCATCCAAATGAGTATGACAAATAGCCTCCTCACAAAAAGTGGACTCAACATCCTCAATTATCTTTATCATATAAGCATAATGGTGAGCTATATAACTCTAAAAACCAAATCTTTTAAGAAGATATCTCACCCTGACAGACTTACATAACACTTGATTAGTCAATGGATCTTTTATATTACTATATAGTCTCTATACACTTGGTGTCTTGCTGAAGGAATACCAAGCTCATCATCTAGGCTCTCTAAAACACTAGAGTCACCATCAAGAATTTCATGATTTGTAGATGCATTATTATCATGTGACATTTTCTTCTTTCCTTTGTCATTATATGCAACACTAATAGATGCCCTTCACATTTAAGTCAACTTTGTAGCCCTTGCTAGATCTAACATCTGACCAACAAATGCCGAATTCTTTGTGATTGATGGCACATGTAAAATATTCTCCATACACTTTGTCTAACCATCATTTAAGGACAATTGAACTTTTTCAATTTGTGAAATCGGAGACACAAATCATCACCTATCTCTATATAACCCCCAAACTTTGTAAATCTTGCATCTCTTGAAACCATTGAGCATGGCTGATCATATGATTAGATGCACTAGAATCAACATATCATACATCATCACACCCTTTCATGTAACAATATTCATCAATACTTCATAACAAGAAAAATACTTATTTTTTTCATCATTTTTTCTTAAAGGTGATCCATAATTTCCTTGCTGCAACCTGCCAATACAAATGTCATTCTTCTTATCAAAATAATGGGATACAATATGACCTATTCCCACACTAATGAAAAAAAAATCTTGAATTATTAGAATCTTTGTTCTGCCATCCACCTCTTCCTCTAGAGCTTCATCTACCTTTAGAATTACCATGGCCTCCCAAAACCTGTAAGTTGCTAAATTATTGCTCTAACTTGTTTTGCTAGTTACCACCATACCATGGCCGTTGAAAAGGATTTGCCATGTCCCCTTTCTAAACTTGAGTAGAATGCTTGGACGTGTTCACTACATCTTTTAGATGATTTGCCCTGCATTTTGATATCTTCTATGATCATGAAAGAGACTAGCTCATCAAAATCTAGAAATAGCTTCTGTATATATAGAGACGTAACCAACAATTTCTCTGTAACCAATGATTTCTAGGATTTTTCATTATTAAGGTCATCCAAAGTAGATAAAACCAAATCGTCATCATCAAACATTGCATGAATAGTTGTTAAGGCTTCTGCAATGATTCTCATCTTCAAAACATACTCATTTACATACATCTTTCCTTTCTTCAAGGCATTCAACTCTTACTTAAGTTGAATCTTCCATGCCTTTGTATTTACTGAGAATATATTCTGTAATATTGTCCAAGCTACATGTAAAGTTTTCATTTTTTATGTCCTAGTATATTGTTATCAATTACTATAGATAGACAATATATTATCTTTTTGTCTTTTGTAATCCATGATTTTCATGCCATTCTCCTATAATCATAGGATTACATAGCTTTGGTTTCTTTTCTTCACCTGAAACAAACTTGTAGAGGCCTTTTCCAATAAGAAACTTTATCACATTGAACCTTCATGATGGATACTTACTCTTGTCTTCTAGCTTCTCAATAATAGAAGTTCCACTATTCTCATCTATTATGACACAATTGTTTACCAAACAGTAAGTAAAACTTCTACAATCCTTCACAAGATGTACACCAATAATAAATCTGGTGTGCAAATCGAATGTTGTATGCGCGCGTAGTGAACACTGGAAGGTCCCCAAGAACAAAGAACTCTACAAAAGCTCATTAAGGAAAAAAGAGATTTTACATGACAAGAGACAAAAAGACCAATTGGGTACAATCTCTCCCCATGCCTTGTGTGAGCACTTCACAAGGCATATATTAATAAATTTATTAATCTCCAAGCTCAAAAATAGTCCAATTTACAATTAGCATGCTTTTGGCTTTTGTGTTTGCTTTTGCCCAAATAAAGAGCAAAGTGTTTGGGCATCCCAAAAGTCGTGATGTGCCCAAATACAATGTCAAATAATGAAATATTTAAACTGAGTGCCTATGCGCACACAAAATAATAAATGTTTGTCAAGCACTTTAATAAATAAGCGTGCCTAAGTAAATATTGACACCATGCCTTTAGTGAGATAAGACGCATGCCCATCACAATACTAATGCTTCTAAGTAATCTAAATACATGCCATCGCCCAGTGCTTCCCAATGCCACTATTGCCTGCTCTATACATCAACTGAAGCATTCACAACTGTTAGAAAATAATAAGATAAAACCCACAAAAGTGAATATCTAGCAGTCTTCAACTACAAAATAATTAAATAGGTTGGAACTATATTCTAACCTTAATTTAATACGAGTACACTTTAAAATCATAAACGTCCATTAATTTAATATGTATTTTGTGGAATCACCCACATGCACATTAAATTTACCTGAAGCCTAAAAAGGACGTGTCCTCGTCAACTTCTCGCACAAGGAATCCACCTTGTGTACGAGCCCCAGAAAATAAATATAGTTTTAGGAATCCATCGAAAAACCTCACGGAATCCACCGTGGAATAAAAAACCTCACGAAATCCACTGTGGAATATGCCTCCTGGCATCAAAATCGGGTAGTCTTTTTTACTAACTACTTAACAATATATACAATCCGCAACCTTTTGTAGATAAAACTTGTGTTTTCTCCTTAAGAAACACCTCGGAACTTATAGATTTAAAATATGTGACATGTACACTGAAAAGTAGTAGACACATGCAAAATTACAGTATGTTGTCAAACTACTGCCTGTAACCATGTGAAGCTAAAATGGCACCCAAAATTACCTCAGATAGCCAAAAACACAACAAGAGAGTCTGAATGAACTTATTTTTACGATATATATAGTTTTATTTGTACATGAAATATCATAGTAATCTTATATTCTTGCTATGCCCTACTTTTAGTGCCTCCACAAGCACTATCCAATGGAAATCCAATAGTTGAAAATGCATTGTCTTGTAGCAAAATGCATGGTGGAGTAAGGCAGATGTAATAATATGGGAAAGAGACTCTAGGATTTATTCCTCAAAGTCATTACACAAGAAATCACTAGGCAAGGGTTGCCACTGAAATGGTAGTGAAAATAGGGGAGTGTGAAAGTCCTTGTGTTGCTTTTTTTGACCATGGGTCCAAGATTAATGTCATTGAGCATGGATTGTATGAGAATGGTGCATGGCCTATGGACAATGATCATGGTTGGCATATGAGGGCTCCAAATAATTCTTTGGGGGAGCTCTATGCTACATGTACTAATGTAAAAGTGACGATTGGTGATGTACAAGAAGACCATCACTTCTTTGTGCAAGATATCTTACTGTTTGTGTTAATCATCCTAGAAATTAAGATATACTTCGAGAGTCTCATTTTCCTGCAAATGCAAGGGAATTCAAACACCTAAATTTTCATTGAGCACTACTATAATGCAGGGCTAGAGTAGTGCTCTTCAAAGGATGTACTTGCCTCTTGATTTGAGGCCCCCCATTCTAAGAACAAAGTTTGTAAGCTAAAGAAGGCATTGTATGGGCTGAAACAAGCCCCTAGGGCATGGTACCAACACATAGATACATTCTTTTTAGGCTTGAATTTCACAAGATGTACCTTAGATGCTAACTTGTATGTTTACATGGATGGTGAAAAGTCCATAGTGATTGTCCTATATGTGGATGAACTTCTTATTACAGGTGACTATGAAGATATGATCCATTACACTTGAAAGGCTTTGAGCTCTGAGATTGAAATGACAGACTTGGGCTTGTTGCACTATTGTTTGGGGATTGAAGTCTAGCCTAGAAAAATATTCATCTCTCAAAAGAAGTATACATAGGAGATCTTAAAAGCATTCGCCATGACCAAGTGTGTAAGGCTTTGAGCTTTGACTTTAAAATGACAGACTTGGGCTTGTTGCACTATTATTTGGGGATTGAAGTCTGACAAGTGCCTACAAAATCTTCATATCTCAAAAGAAGTATAAATGGGACATCTTAAAAGCATTTGGCATGACCAAGTGTAAGGAGATAGCTACATCTATGGAGGTCAATGTGACATTATCGATTGAGGATACATTAGCACTAGTAGACATTGGGAGGTATAGGGGGGTTGGTTGGAAGCCTTATCTACTTGTGTAACACCAAGACAGATATCAGTTTGCTATTGGGGTTTTAAGAAAATTCTCAAAGAAACCTCAAGAAAGTCATTGGAAAGTTGGGATGCAGGTGCTTAGATACTTGAAGGGAACTCTTGACTATGGTATCACATACAATTTTGGAAGTCCTCTTATGAGAAACTATGATTCAGATTGGGTAGGTGATAGTGATTCCAGGAAATTATTTTCTAGAAATTATTTCTCTTTAGGTTCAATAATCTTCTATTGGATTAGTAAAGAAGCAACCAACTATAGCATTGTCTTCTACCGAAAGTAGAGTACAAGGCAACTTGCTTTGCTAAATGTGAAGTAGTATGGTTAAAGAAGATCCTATGGCATATGGGAGTATATGATGAAGATCCAACATTGCTAAGATGTGATAATCAGAGTTATATCGCCATTGTTTAAAATCCATTTTTTCATACATGCACCAAACACAATGAGATCTAATGTCACTATGTCCATGACTTGATCAAGGATGGAATAGTAGAGGTGGTCTACTCTCCCAATGGAGGAGAATGGAGCATATATCTTTACCAAAGCTCTTACAAATGGTCTCCTTTGAATTCATCTTCGGAGACTCGGTGTTAGGTCAAGAATGTAGTTCACTTATAGGTGGACATCGGGGGGGGGGGGGGGGAGGGGGGTATGAGATGTGCTCAATGCCCCACCCTCATAAGTTTCCAACAATGATCCATGGTGCTCTAAGTTGTAAGACTCCCATTATGAGGAGAAGCCATGTGTGAGCATAGACATTGGGTGGGTCTTGACTTGTATGTCAAATGAGGTCCATGTGACCAGATGGCAAAAAGGTGACCTTTATGGATTTTGCCTCCTTTGGGTTAGATAGAGTAGTTATGCTGATAGCAATTTGAGGCACAATGCATTGAGTTGTAGGTGTGGGAGTTATCAAGGGCCCCTATTTTGGAGTTTGGGGGCCACGAAAGCAGCCCTTGGATGGGGGGGACTTAGGGGGGACCAACGCCCCCCTAAGACAGGTCTGGGGACATTGCCCTTGTCTCTCAATGGTAAAGGGAATATTCCCTAGAATATCCCCTAGCCAACTAGACAAGGTTCACCTGTTGACAACACTACCTTCCCAGGCTATAAAAGAAATACTCCTCTAAATCCATCATCAATCTATCTTTCACCCAGTCATAGTTCTTCCAGCAACCCTTAAGCTCTTCACATATCATCTATTTGGATCACCATCTAAACTTGACAGTGGAAGTGTATGGGTGGACAATTCCATCTTTGTATTAGCTTGTTTGAAATTAAAGAAATATCTATTATTCTCATATTTTATGTGTGTTCTCTACTCCTTGCTCAGATTCTCTCCACTGCATCGTGTAAATTCTACACCTAAACATACTCTAAAGGAAAGGGCCCATGCTACAACTCCTCTTAGCCTTTCTCTTGACATGCTAGTCCTCATTTTTCTCGATATAGGCATGCTACATATGCATGGATAAATAGAGATACTTACAAAGGGTGGAGAGGAAAACCTAAAACATCACTTTGTGGGGAACCATCAATCAAACCAACATGACATACCTTTTTGACCATCTACAACTGTAAATTTGTTGTATGGACAACAAACCTAAAAGATCTCAATCCATTGCTACATGAACTAAGAGAAAGATCATGAAAATTTTATCATTAGAATTGGCAAACATGATGAATATCACCATTTAAAGCATGATATGCATAGTTGGGATCGGTAGATTTTGAGATAAACGAGACCTAGTAGACAAACTACCAACAATTATACTCATTCCTCCAACTACAAATTTAGATTCTGAATCCTTGAGATGAATAAGGAACACCCCAATCATAATAAACCTATAATCCCCACCTTTGATAAGTAACTATAGAAAGCTACAACACATTCAAGGCTACAATGAGTGATATGAATTGTACATCTCCTCCATGACATCATGAAATATCTAATTGAACTAGCAACTTTGAGAAATTAGGCCCGAAATACCATATACTCTTTGATTGTATCTATTCTTATATTTTCATGTGCAAGCCTATTTCTCTAGACTCTTAAATTGCTTCTAACCACTATAGCCTATTCTAAAATCCTGCTTATACCATCAATTCCAACTTCCACAAATTTTATACTTTGTGAGAAAAAGACATGCATCATTGCAATCTCTAGATAAGCTATTGATTTGCAAGCCAATTACAAATATAATTTTTGCTCTGACTATTCTTGACCTTTCAACTAGTAAGCATGGTGCAATAACAAAAACTATTGCCCTATTTATCTTTTGTAGCAATAATGTTCACTTTGCTCAAGTTTGCATTCTTTCATTGAAAAATTCATAGAGTATGTTTCTAATGATCCAAAAATAGCAAAATAAGGGTCTTAGTATACGATATAAAATACATTGGTATATATCTACACTCAAGTTGAAAATAGTAGTAGATCTTCTCATCCACTTGGTATTCTAAGTATAGCACCAAATCTTGCACCCCTCCTAAAGGTACCCATCCTCCCTAATCTCTAGAGACAAGTTGGATAGCTCCAATTGGACCATGCCGTCATGCAAGATTGAGTCTATCCTCAGCATTTGATCTTGGGGATTGTGTCACTACTGCCGCTACCCCTCATCCAATTGTCTAATCCAAAAAAAGCCATTGGCACCCAACTAAAGGCTAAACAAAGTGCCCAAAAAAATTATGTGATATAATTGATATTCAACATCTCCAATCACTACCTTACTTCTAATGATTCTAAACTATATAAACAAGCATTCCAAAGACAAAGTAGATTGTTTATGTCTTAAGTAAGCAATCCTTGTGAGCTTATGGAAGATTTAGAATTCTCCATCTCTTACTCTAGGCAAAACCAATGTATACGAGCTTTTTATACCTATTGAAATAATCTAGAGTTGCTAGACAAAACATCAAAACTCTACAAAGATTTCCAAGTGAAAATACACAAGATATGGGCATTGGAAATTAGAGATGACCTTGACATGTTGTCCTACATACATAACCAACCAATAGGCTCACAATCAAAATTGGACCAACTACTAGCATTTCTCATCTTTAGGGATTAATCTTTAGTATTGATTAGTAGTTTGGATTACCACTAGTATTGATGAGCTTTTATATGAAGAAAATTACAAGAAAAATAGACAATCAATCATTCAAGTACCAATTATTCAATGATTGTAATAAGAAGTAATAATGCTTAATATATCTCAATCTCCATCCTATCTTCTCAATTTCACATGCTAGCAAGATAATAATACATAACAAATGACATAAGGTTATATAACGAGAATTAAATCTCTTCTTAGGAATATTGAGATACCCCCCTAGATACAAAAAGCAAAAAACTAGCTCTTTGATCATACTTGGGCTTCTTTAAGCTCTCAACTCATTCTCTCATCCCAACCTACTAAGAAGACAATAACACATGACAAAAGACACAAGCACATATGCACAATAGCCAAATCTCTTCTTTAGAAAATTGGCATATATAGGAAAGTAGTCCATTCCTTACATAGATAAATAGATATCTGCCTTAGGATTGAAGATCACCTAAACATTGAATAAAAACAAGTGCCAAAAATTATCTCAAAAGGCTACAAAATGTAGCATTGTAGGCTAGCATCCTCTTATAGCAAAGGTTTGTATATCTTAGAAAATCTAATAGCTTGTCAAGTTAGAAGATAGAAAATAATGCTATTGTAGCGCATCAAACACTTCACTAAAAAAACCCATCAAATACTTCCTGGGTTTTTGCATGTACCCAAAAATTTTAGATATATGCACAACTGCACATCAAGCACATTATCTTTCTCCAATAACCATGCTCTAGCTCTCGATATTGTATACTTCATTTCCCTTCTCAATATGATACTATGCTACCACAAGGCTTTGATATGCAAGCAAAAGTGCTATGTACAAATGGAGGTACTCTCTTGTTGTATCCATTGGAAATAGTTTCCAGCTTCCTCACCATGTCTATGATTAGCATATTCAAACTAGCTACATCTCCCTATCACACTCATCATTGCATTTAGAAGTATCAAGATGGCAAGCTCAACACATGTGGATATTGAGGATGGATTGCTTGGCTAGATGGGTCTGTATGTCTACACTTAGCATGTCAACGGTCATTATGATCTCCACATGGACACTGACTTATCAAAGTTATTATATTTGGTTTGTTACACATATCTATAAACACTAGATTAGAGAATTTGGGAATTTTCCAAGTCTCAATTTCAAATAAGTGACAAATATTTGACCATGTGGCTAAATTTTGATCCATATTTAAAAGTGGAATTCAAGAAGGGAGCTTATATAGCATTTAGGGTAGACTCCATCTTTAAGTAAGACAACAAGATTTGACCATGTGGTCAAATAATAAAGGTATTAGGGGTTCCCAAAGTGCATGGGAATTTCTAAATTTCCTAATATAGTGTTTAAAGCTAGCACAATTATAGTGCTAGTCAGTTAGTATAGTCAAGTATGCACTGTTTAACTTAGTAGGCCACTTTTCTTTATATTGTATCTTATTTATACTTTTTATACATTGTATTATGTGAGAAAGAAGAAAGAAAAGCCAGCAAGAAAATGTTTTGACCTCCATATCTCTTCTTTTATTCTTGAGTGAGCTTTCTCTTGTTTGCATTGTATGTGCTCAACATAGTAGCTCAAACAAGTCCCCCACCACACGATTTGTGACATGGTATCAAAGCAACACCATTGAGAGAGGCTACTTGTGAAGGCTAAAGTGAAGAAGAAGAAGCAAGCATTCAAGTAAGCAAGAAATCTATAACAAGGTCTCTCATATCCAACAGAACCATCAAATTTGCTGTCTAAGTAGCAAAGAAGAAGCTAGTTTTTGGTGTGTTTTTTTGGCCTACTAGGGAGCTCCAAGAGATCTAGCCAAGGATTTTTTTAATCTTCTCAAGTTCTATCATAACATAGTCCTTTGACTCATTGATATTTATCTTTATCTTGTTTACCTCTTGCCTATTCTTTTTCTTCTCTTCTATCTCCTATTCTCTACTTCCTTCTCTCTTTGATTCCTAGTGGATATGACCTTTGGACTAAAACCCCTCTTGACATTGGTGAACCCAATGTGAAAGATCATCGAAAGGAAAGACATGATGGGAGAACCTTCAAGCACAATGTCTAGTGATGTTTTGCAGTAGTTGTGTAGAATATGAACATGCTTATGTAAGTACAACAACAACAACAATAGGTAATGCAAGCTTTTACAGTAGTAGAACATGAGATAAAGTTGTTTAATGGCAGGAATGTATCTGCATATTTGCATAACTATGCTCAAAAGATAGAGTTCTTTGGGGTTTTTCAACTTGCATGGATCCAATATTTTGTACGAGCCATTGTACATGAATTGAAAGACCAAGTTACTAGATTGTACATGTAGGATGCTAACTGGGTAGCTTTCAAGAAGACATTCAAGGAAGAATTTTACATTGAAGACACCGGTTTGATTATCGATAAGGTTTTCTAGGAGTGGGTTCTACAACCCAATAGGGATCTTATGGCTACATAGTTATTAAGAAAACTTTAAAGTTGGTTTGAGCAATTAAATGTTGTAGAAAAAAAATCTCTTGCAAGTCAAAGAATTGAATTGTTTCTACAAGTAGCAGATTTTGAGCTTCAAGAGAAGCTTGATGATTTGTTAGAGGATCAGAATACAGAGACATGGCTTACAACAAAGTGGAGGTGTGTTAAGAAAGCTATTACTGCATTGGTGAAAAAGCATAGAAGGAGAGAAAGATTGCACACATCTAGCTTGCCCACTATTATGGGCAAAATAGTAGATATATCTAGTAAGCCACCCACTTCTGTGGCTAATCCTATGGCTGCACTTGCTGTTCCCACTATTAGGGAAGATATATTAGATGAATTTGTTAAAGGCATGTGGGATCTTTAGTTGAAGGTTACAAAATTGGATGAAAAAGGACAAGAGGATTGGGGACACGTAGCAACCCCTAAACTAGGGAAAAGATGCATGTGATGCGATAGTTTGCAACATGAAAGGAAGGATTGTGACTTAACACGAGGCCTTGGCATGGAAGCTCATATTTTGGAAAGAGGGAAAGATCCATGCATAAGAAACATGATTGTCTCTTGCTTTGAATTTCAAAAATGGAGGTATGCAAAAGTTATTGGAAGAATTGGCTATTCGAAAGGCTTATGCGGTTGTGCATGCTTCTACTTTGGGTCTACAGTTTGATAGAATGCTTGGCCGGTCCAAAGAGGCTACAATATGGAAACATGCTTTGTATGTAGCTAAAAAGAAGAAAGTTACTAATAGTGAAATGTCTCATGCAAGGCAAGACATTCATGACATAACTAGCTATTGGGAATCACTAGTAGATGCATATTCACTGTATGCAAATTTAGCAATGGTGCAAAAAATGGATGTACTTGTGGAAGAGAAACGAAAGAGAGATGAAGATAACGTAGGGACCTCCTAAGAGAGTGACAAGAAGAAGTGTGGATTAGCCTAAAGTTGCAAATTAGCCATCTCTCGAGCATGTAATGGAAGAGATTGGGTAGGAGCAAAAACAAGATAGCAAACAAGAGGGCAAGCAGCCAGGATATAAGCTACAATATGATATTGAGATAGCCGTGAATCTTTAGAAGGATCTTGAAGAATGGATTTTAAACAGTTGGGTGGAATTCACCTTGGAAGAGGTGCTTGACAGTGCCAAGCAAGAATTTCATGATGAAATCATTCATATAATTAAGAGGAACCATCAGTTTCTTAGTGATACCACTAGTGCATTGTTGCAATTTGAAGAGGAAGCTAGTTTGTTGGGTAAGCCCAATTATGAACATGATGTAAGTGCTACTTTATCTATGCAAGATGCTGCTAATTAGTGGATAAACATAGGGAATATTATTTTTGTCATAGCTTTGCATCAACAATCTTGTAAAGATGTAGAAATATAAAGGGAATCTTATGTTCACTACTAATAACTTTGCATCAATGGTCTTGCAAATATTTACAATCACTCTCTATCCACAATCAATGGTGTCACTCTCCTATAGCACCTCCTGAATCAAATACTTGAAGGGCTTATTAGGATTGGTGATGTCTTAGGTCTTTTCTATGAAGCATATAACAATTTTACAAGCACTACAAGTTAAAACCAATAAGCAAAAGCAACAAATAAGAACCCAGTCACTAGGATCTAGAGAAGAAGAATCTTGCAAGAAAGGAAAACACACAATACATTTTAGCATGGCCATTTATTCTAGGAAGAGAATTCATAAAGGAAACTTCTCTAGAAAACAGATCAATGTAAATTAAGCTCCAATTCCCTCTCCAAAGGGAAAACAATATTCAAATAATACAAAGAAAACATGAAACAAAAAATTTATATAGATTCTTAGGTTGTAGTTACCTTTGAACATAAGGAAAAAATCCATGATAGTTTGTTAGGTTATCATATGAATTGAAATTTTTTGCAATATTTAATCATGTTCATCTTCATATGGCTCCTCTACTGTAGGTAAGGCTGACATTTAAAAAGTTCACTCTCATTTACTCCTCATCCGATCCCTCTTCTATGATCATGCTGCTTTTAACTCCCTTTGGCTTGCATTTTGTCTTATGGTCAGGGGTCTATTTCTCATTACACTTGAAACATAAGGATTTGGTATACATCTCTTTCAACTTGTCATTAGACCCATGCTCTCGTTGTGAGTTATTGGCTATGGGTTTCCCTCCAAATTTTATCCTTTTAAATTCTAATCAAAGCCCAACATTAGGCCTTGGATTTATTCCCTGTTTTGTGCCATAAACTATGAAGAAAGTTGGAACCTTCATGTAACCATTCTAGAACCTTCCCTATTGTCTAAATGGCTCCCTTTATTGTGGTTGAATTGTTGTCTCAAACTTGAGGAGTGATTTGAAAGTGTACCTTTCATAGTTTTGGGTTGAAATCAAGTCATATTCCTATGATACGTTTGGCTATACCTTTCAGCAACCTAAATTGTATAATATATAATCTTGGGCTATATTGCACCTACCTCCAAAGAAATATATAAATCAAGCCCATAAATACACTTATTTAGCTTGGGTATATCAATAATTCCTTCTATATACATGGATAGATTCAAGAATATATTTGATTAATCCCATATGGACATCCTTCTTTGCTTCATGCTATCTACCTCAACCACCGGTTTGAGGAAAACCCTACTTCAATGCTTGATTCCGAGCATGCAAGCACTCAAGGCTTGAATCTGTTGTCCCGACAATGAAATCAAAATGTAGAGGTGAGCTCAAGCTCAACCGCCAAGACCCACGGACTGCTTATTGTTTCAAGCATTCCAAGCCGAGCACTAATGGCTACCTCTCACATAGCCAACGCGATATCTCTCTCTATGAATGTAGTGAGCTTACCTCCATGCCTGATTGAGTTTCCTCCTCTCTCGAGCACTCTGGTAGAACCACAATCCAAGTGAAAACTTCAAGCAAGCTCCATCCTCAAGCTCCACGGTCCAAGCTCCATTGCCGCAAGCAAGACAAGAGAAGAGAAAACAAGACAAGACAAGAGAAGAAGAGAGGAGAAGATGGAGAGCTTCTCCACCATGGTCCCTCACCCTCACACACTCACTCCTTCACACTCTCACACTCCCTCTCTCAAGCACAAGCTCAAGCAAGCAAGAACAAGAAGAATAAGAAGAAGAGGAGAGCTACTTTTGGCCATACACAAGAATGAGCTTCTCATTCACTTTTCAACTTTATATACAAAACCCTAAATCCCTTTTGGGCAATCATCCCCTTATTCCCTTTTTTACATGGCCAGCCTAGGCCCTTTTTCCCACTGTTCTCCTATCTTCCTAGCTTCCTTCCTACCACCTGTCTATCTTTACAATTTGCATGGATGAGAGCCCGACGCTCTTAAAATAAATCATGGTACACCTTGCGCTCTTTTACAAAAGTATTGACACGCGTTTTTTCTTGTGCGCCTTTCTCCTTAATTTAGGACTTGTATGCACTTCTTGTGTTCCCATATTTTTCTTGGCATGCCTTCGTCTTCCGTTTCACTTTTGCCTTGGCCTTGTCTTATGCTTTAGATTTTTTAGATTTTTCACCTTGTTCATCTAAGGGTTAACACAAAGTCTATGAGCTATGTAGAGATAAGTGATGATACAACTCACCCCATTACTCATGTTAGAAAGACATGTATACAAGAAGCTACTTGATTTGATACATTTTGATGACTATGAGCACAAGAGTCACCTAGTCATGGTTCTATTAATAGAACTTGGAGTGGTAGATTGAGGTCATAGGTTAGTCCACCAAGTACATCAAAGATGTCAAGAAAAGGTAAAGAGAAAGTTAGAGACTCACCTATTATGATAGATGTATCATCACGTTTCTCTCATATTGATGTTGATTTAGATGGCTCTGTGCTGCAGAGCTTGGATGAGGAGTGTGGGATTCCATCTATTAAAACACCTAGTGTGCAAAATGCACAAGAGAATGCTAAATCACTTGGTAGTGATCTAAGTCCATGTAGATCCAATAGAGTAAGAAAGCCAACACAATGATTGATATGTGATATCTATGTAGCTCATCACTATGCATACATGGCTAAGATTGTACAGGATATGGAACCCACTTGTTTTGAGGATGTAGTGGGTAATGAGTATTGGGATCATGTTATGGATAAAGAAATGGTTGCATTCAAGGAGAATGGCACATGGGAGTTGATGTTGTTACCTGAAGGCAAGAAAGCCCATGGCTATTAAATGGGTTTACAAGGTCAAAGCATAAGCTAGATGGATCTACTGAGCACTATAAGACACGACTAGTTGCCAAATGATATACACACACTCATAGTATTGATTATGAGGAGAATTTTTCTCCAATGACTAAAATGGTTGCTATAACAGCTATCATAGTAGTAGTGTCTGCATCAAAAGGTTAAACCATGCATCAAGTGGATGTTAAGGGTCCCTTCTTATAGGGGGGGGTTGCAAAAAAAAGTTGGTGTTAAGCAACCACCTACTTATGTGGATCAGAGTCATCCAAATTATGTATCAGGCTTTATAAGGTCTTGTATGGGCTAAAATAGCACCCAGGGCATGGCATAACAAGTTTGCATAATACCTTGTTAGTATAATATTTCCACGCAATAAAAGTTAGTTGGTTAATTTGAAAGTTAGTTAGTCAATTAATAAGTTAGTAAGATTACTAACTAAAGACTAACTAAGGTAAAAATTGACTAGCATTAATAGCTAATAATTTTTATTCAATTAAAAATATATTTAAAAAATTGAGATTCATAAATCAGACATTCTTCTCGGATTTATAAGGACCGTAGCCACCCTTCACGAAAAGTACAATGTAAATGGGACTTATGAGCCATATTAATCACTAGTATTAATGTGTATAGTTTGAATGGTCCAAAAATATTAGATTCTTAGGGGGGAAAAACTATTATATTTTAGATATTATCCTAAAAAGATAGAACTAAAAGTCATTTAAAAGAAAAGACAAGTGATGTTTTAGTTAGTTTTGGAGATTTTATAAAAAGATAAATAAAGAAAAGTGACTGGCAAAATCACGTGTGCCTCGATCGTAGTCTACAGGCAATAGACAGCACTTCGAACAGAGAAAAGAAGAAGAAGTGAACTAAGAGCTTTCTAAACAAGTGTCTTGGGGTTTTACCCCCTTTTCGAGGCAATGCAACCAACCATCAGATTTATAATCTAAGCATCAGATCACTGAGTCTTCTAAGAGCCCCTCCACTCTTGTTCTCAAACTTATCCCCTCCTCTCTAATTCATTATGAATAAGAGGCATGGGGAGGCACAAGGGAGCATAAGGAGACCCTGAAAGGCTGCAAGAGAGAGGGAGAGAGAGAGTATACCCCTCCAAGAGATTGTGAGAGAGAGCTTGAGAGAGAGAGAGAGAGAGAGAAGAGTTACCCCGAGAGGCTGCACAATTTTCCTCTATCTCGATCCTCGATTTAACCATCTTCTCTTTCACTCTCCCATCTCGAATCTATTCCACCTTCTTAATCTCTTGAGTCTACTTGCGTACGATGGCCTCCAAGCAAAGAATGTCGCATGCCAATGACAATCCTACAACTAGCAACAGAGCTTCGGGCAAAGGCATCACTATCAATCCAATTGCAGTACCGGTCGTAAGTAACGTATTTTCAAATTGATAGATGCTTGTTTTAATGCTCACAAGAGATATGTTAGGCTTCGTACCTTGTGGTGCTAGAATAGGTCATTGAAAATGATAAATCGCATCTCAAATATTCAAAGATGAAGTTTGTGAAGTGCTTGTATCAAAGGGAGTTAAATTGCACCTAGTTGCTATGTGATTAATCCATGCATAGCATAAGAAACATATGGGACACTAAAGTATTGAGCATCGATGAGTCTTTGATTAATCTTTATCGAGGATAATATTGTTTAAAGTTTGCAAATGCATATACACAGTACATACACTTTACATCAAAAACATGCGACTCCTTGACTTAGGAGAAAGGAAGATAAAGCCAAGAAAAAATGTTGCATAGTAGGAAAATGTTAAAAGATAATTGTCACTTAGAGAAGAGACATAAATGCTCTTGCTAGATTGATTAATTTGCATTGGAATGATAGGACTTACGTCATGTATAGTATTCAGGCCTTTAGCATATGCCTTAGGCTAAAGGAGGGAATATTAAGTAAATTCTACCCTTTGGTCCCAAGGGGGAGAGCGAATATGCGATGGAATTATTGTTGCGTCTATTATTGTATTGTTTGGGAAAAATACAATTAGTTTTGTTGGGTGATTGAACAACACCCTAAATGTTTTTCTTTCAATCAAGGGATTGTTGCATTGTGATTTGGATAAATATTCCAAGGCTTGTGTTGATGGCAAATGCATGGCAGGGGTCTGTAATGACAAGTTGCCATGGGAATAAAGGAATGTTTTTCTAGAATATGATATTAGGGTTGATTGCTTTGATTGTGCTTGAATTTTAATTGGATTAATTAAGGAAGGATATTTTGCACGCGTGGATCATCTCCAAGATCACATCGCGGATTATCCCGAGAGGGCACTACTCGATTCACAGGCCGATGGTCGAGTGGTGAAAAGGCCAACCATAAAAATGGCATCTCACTCCTAGACCGCTTATGGGTCAGATGGAGCTCTGGACACCCCTTGCCTGTCCAGAATGGAGTTGGAGATCCCATGAGCCCAACGTCTGGGATGTTGGAAGATCCTATTCTAGATAAAGGATGGAAATTTTGGTGCCATGAGATTTGGACCGGGTACTTCTGTTGGACAGAAGGGATACATAATTCTCCTGTATGGGCAAGAGACAAAGATTAACTTAAAGATAAGTTAAGGAACTTGTTTGATAAAAGGACTGTTTGTTTTGTTTTTGTGTATGTGTTGTAAATTACGTGAACGAACTATGTGCCCTAAAAGGCTTAATTAATAAATGTCGCACATAAATGTGGTAGGACGTAATTAGACAACTAAAGCTATCAAGGAAAGCGGGTGGACGGAATCCCTCGACGGTCTGTCCTATGGTTGGGTGGTCCTAGAGAACTGGGAGGCTTCTCACAAGGATTTACCGTTGGATGACTTTAGATACTGTTAAGTTAGAACCCGATTCATGCTTTTTTAGGGGAGTGGAATGGGACTATGCCTTATGGGCAGAGAAGTTGAGCTTCACAACCATCTCGTTTCCCATTCTCCATGAACCAAGTGCAGCATAAATCCGCTTCGACTCTGTTGTTCCTACGCAAAGTGGTTCATCTGGAGCTCGACGCTAGCTACTGCCTAAAGACTTGGCTGATAGGAAAGAAACCCTGACTTCAGGTCGGTCCTAAGTGGGAACGGCCGGATACTTCCGCTTCGGTGCAAACTCGGGAAGACCTAGATCGCAAACCCTGTGACATTCCTTGCGAGTGCTAGGTGGCACTTTCTAGACTCCCCTCCCGATGGGCTGCTAAGACGTGTCCCACAAGTGGATAAGCAAATACGTTACAGTTAGCATTGGATTTTCTAAAGCACATGTTGATCACTCGCTCTATGTATATGAGAGTAATGTAGGTACTGTGGTCATTACTATATATGTGGATGATTTGATCATTGTGGGTGACAATGAGACAGAGATTGGCCATGTGAAGGATCTCCTCAAGATTGAATTTGAGATTAAGGATTTGAAAGAGCTACACTATTTTCTCAATATAGAGATAATCAAGACTCTAGAGGATATATGGTTATCATAGAGATAGTATGCATTGGATATGTTAAAAAAGTATGATATGGATGGTTGTGATCCTATTTCTATACCTTTGGATTAAAATGCTAAAATTAGCGCACATGAGGTGACTTGATTAAAGACATCACTATGTATCAAAAGATTATGGGCAGCCTTATGTATTTGATGATCACTAGGTCAAACCTAAATTATACAGTTGGTTTGGAGAGTCGGTTTATGAAACTTCCATGAAAGCCACATTTGGATGCAGCACAGTGCACATTGTGCTATATCAAGTCCACATTGGATTATACTTTATTCTATGATTCGTGCATACTATTGGACTTGCATGGTTCCACAAATGTAGATTAGGCTAGAAGTATTTCAGACAAGAGGTCTACCATTGGCATAGCTTGGCTATGCAAGCTACTTAGTGATTTGGGAATGCAAGTGGACAAGAAGTTTATCATCTACTATGATAACCTAAGTAGCATTCAATTGCCTAGGAACCTAGTGTATCATGCAAGGACCAAACACATAGAGATCCATTACCATTTCATTTGGGAGTGGATTTTGGCAAGTGATATTGACTTGGTTCATGTCAGCAACATATAGGATCAAGCTGCTAACATTTTCACCAAGGCCTTGGGAGCTAAGAAGCTTCAATGCTTCAAGACTATCCTTGGATTTTATAGATCATGCTAAGCTCAAGGGGGAGTGTTGAGACATCAAGCTCTACATGGCTAGTATCCACGATGTGCCTTGGTGATGTGATAGGGTATTACTCACTGGCATGTTAGGTGATTGACATAAGGATATGCTAGTGATTCTATAGTTTGGACTACACCCACGTATTTCATCCTTGGTTATGGTACATTCATTGTGCCACCACTTCTTTCCTTAGTGGTTTCACACTTAATGATCATGTATATATACATTGCAGTACTTTCATATCATTATTTTATCATGTTCTAGACTTAGTTATTTTGTGTTGAAGAAGAAGAAAGAAGTAGAAGAAGACTTTGAGCCATATATCTCTGTGTACTCAAGCCTCCATTTCTTTCGTGTATGTGCTCTTGGTTTCTTCACCTCTCTCCCCTCGTCTATTTTCGACATGGTCATTTGGCCTGAGACACACTCATATTCTACTCGATTAAGCATAGAGCTCAAGGCTCTCTTCTAAAGCCACAAAAAAGGCTTCAATTTCCATTCTCTATCTATCTACTCGATAAGTCCCATGCTTCCTTTGTCAAGTAAGCCATGTACTTTTCCACAAAGCAACCCTTGTGCTTTTGGATCAACAAAGCCCCCTGCTCAAGTAAACCCTAAGCTTAATTTTCCCCCTAGCTTCTAATAATCAATATATGAGCCAATCCAAAACCAAATTTAATCAAGACATTACATCCATTTCTAATCTTCCATGGCTTACAAAATGCATTCAAAGTGAGCTCAATAACTCCCAAATACAAGCCACAATAGCTCTTGGATCTATATAGATAAGGTTTTGTACCTAATTTAATGGTGGGAAACAAGGTTTCATTTTGATGTAGACCTCGATTTGTCACACTACTTTATCCAATCTCTTTCGCTCTCATACTCCCACTCTGATATCAATTGAAAAGAGTCAATATGGATGCACAACGCGGAAGGGAGAATGGTGGAGGCTCAAGCAATCTTGTTCTTCTTCATCTTCATTCTTCTCTTTCTTCCATTACCAACAATATACACACAAAGTATGTCACTAAAGTGATAGATACTTTTTGACCTTTAAGTCTCTTCACACACAAACTATCTTTTATTTATGCATACAAAGGACATAGACTTAACCTATATCTTATGTCTCAATAGTTGTTGGCATTAGACATGATACCAAAGGCACTCAACACCTTAGAGAGTTTTTTAAGGATCGTGAATTGGTTGTGGACTACAACAATACTTTGAGGAGGGAAGGATAATATAGTGAGCTAGGGTGGCATCCCTTCCAAAAGCCCCTCGAATTCCTTGACAACTAGCAAAATTGTATGTGTCCAATATGGCATGTAGTAAAAGAAGTCATGAGTATTCTTCAATAAATCAAACAAGAAAACATAAATAAGCTTCAAAAATTGTCACTTGGGCTTCATTAGCTTCAATCTCAACCTCTTTTTCCAAGTCTACACTAGATTCAAACTCATCGATTATGCTTAGGGGATATCTCAAGTGGAGTGATTGTATGTCTCATGAAATTTACCCTTGCGTTGGTGGCCTTGGATTCTAGAGTCCCAATTGTGGCCTACTCCAGGGTGTCAATTGCATCCATTAGTGCAATGATGACACCCTCCAACTCTTCGATCATGGGGTAGGTACAATGTTGGCAAGGTGTCCAAAGAAAACTCACATGCTATGACAAGCATAGAAAGTGCATCATATTCACTTATACCCAACATCTTCTCCAATTTAGAGGTACACATGTTCCACAAGGCCAACAAAATTTCAACAAGGCTAGAGGCTCTAAAGTCTACATCCACACTCTCATTCATGTCCTCCTAAGGAATAGACTAGAGTACTAGCACAATTTGAAGGAAGTGTGAGGTGCCTCCTCCAACAATAGACCCAAAGGAGTCCTCTTCGTAGTTGACTGAAATTCATATCCATGTACATCATCATCCCGTCTCCCCATGGGAAACCTTGGACTTAGTTGAACATGAGAATCTTAGTTCTACTTCACAAGGGAAGCATAGACAAGTCACCCCTAATAGCAATCTAACACCCACCTAAGAAAGTTCACTTTGTAATCAATCAAAGGTAGGAGTGAGGTTAACACCGCACTTGGTTCAAAGAGAGTGAGAGAGGGGGAGAGTGTAACTTGATCCCCCTACCCATAAGGTAAAATCTCATCTCTGGCCCTCTAAAATGGTGTTAAACCTGGTAACTAATCCTATCGATATTGGAAGGGTCACGATTTAATCAGCTCTATCTAGTATCGAAAAGTTACCTAACTTATCGGGTCCACCTTGCCATAGCCGTCCAATCGTCAGGATCGAAGCCTCCCACTTTCCTTGATGGGGTTTGCTTAGTTTTCTAATTAGCAAAGCATACTACCACACTCTCTGGACATATAAAATAAGATTCCTTTTATTACTCTGTTAAATTGGGTTTGTTAAACTCAATCTTTAGCACATAACAAACAACTCAGAAATCAGATACTTTATTTCATAAGAACATCCAGAACCATCACTCCACAAAGTGATACAAAACCGTCTTTCTACAGAAAGACACCATACAGTAGCCTAGGATAGGAACTTCCAATCCCTCGGGATTGGGCTGTATGTGATTGCACTCCATCTGCGGTCAACAGGGAATTTACTAGTTCAAAGCCTCTCTAAGCTTCCCTGAGCCTCCAGAGCTGTCCTACTAACAAGGGCACTTACCACTCGGCCCTTTGCCCTCTCAAGTGCTCAAGTGATCAAAAACCAAAAACACCTACCTCCCCTGGGAGCGTAGGACCCCCACCCGCAAATGAGTTTTTCCACACTCCGTGGAGTGTAAAGGAGCATCGGGTTGGGGACCCCAATGTCCCAAACCACCACAATTTACAACTCGTCCAGCTATGCAAGCTCGGAATCATAAGAGCCATAACTCTTCATTCACAAATCCAAAAGCAGTCATAACCATAAGATATTTTAACACAATTGTCAATGCAATGCATAGAATCTATCCCCTTCATCAATTTCTATGTTCCTTCCTAAAAAACATTTGATAATACTAACATGATTTTACAAGTCTAAGTAAGTTCTAACTAGTCATGATCCTTTTTGTTGAGAAATAACAAATGATGTATACTCCAGGAAGAGATGTCATGAATCCCATATGCACAGTGAGAATAGTGGAGAAGCTGGAAAGCTATAAAGGCATGTACTTGGTTCATTTTTTGAGAAGAATGTTATTGTACTTTGTACTACGCTCTATGTCATTGTCATATCCTACTTGAGATTGTGTTTATGAGTCCAAGCATTCAATCTTGGAGCCTAATTCACTCAAGTAACAGTTAGTGTCATATGTTCATGTTGCAATGATTCTAGTTTTCACTTTTCAACCTCCATAGCTGCAGCCATACTCAAGATCCATGCATTCTCACATGGTATCAGAACCATGGTGAGCATAGGCAGTTAACTCTCCTCGCTGCTCTCTTAGTCTCTCACAACCTTTGGCAAACTTAGTACAAACACATAACTTCATTTCTTACTCCTTTTTCACTCTATTCCTTTGGTCTGCCATAGCCAGTCTGTAGTACTGATCCCTATTGGAGGCTCTTGACAAACTACTACCACTCTGATTTGAGTCTCCACTCAGTTCCCAACAAACCATCACATCAAATCAGCAAAGCAAGAGCCATATCAAGCATTGACCTCCATCACTAAGCTCAAGAATAGTATCCATTAATACTCAACTAGTGTCATTTGACACTGATCTTCTTGTGTTTCTTAACACATTGACCTACAACTTTTTGCTAGTTGGTTGAATTTGATAAGCATGACAAAGCCTGAGCACATAGCAAAGTTCAATGGTGAGGGCTTTCATCCATGGAAGGAGAAAACCGTGTACCATCTCATGAGGAAAGACCTCTGGGATCTCTTTGAGGAAGATGATGCAGATGACAATTCTAAAGAGGAAGATGCTGCAGACGACTAGCCTAAAACAAAGGCATGGAAGAAGATGAACAACAAAGATCTAGGTATTATTGCCCAAGGTCTATCAGATGTTATATTACACCACATCTCTAGCATTAGGGATGCAGAGAAGGCATAGGAAGAACTTGACAAGATCTTTGGTACACAAGCAAAGAACTCGAAGGTAAAATTACCCATTAACCAAAAAAAAAAGCACACACGCACACGACCCAACACTTTTTTTTAAGAAAAAGAAAAAAAAAAGAGAAAAAAAAACATCAAACGGTTACCTGCACGCTCCTTCCTTCCTCTTCGTCCGCACTCGTCAGCGTCCTTCTCCCTCCTTCTCGCCTTCGCCTTGACTCCTCAGTCTTGCCCTCCTCCTCCCCACTTCCTCGATGGGCCTCCTCCTCTCCGCCCTCTCCCGCCCGCCGTCAGCTTTCTCTCACCCTCCTCCTCCCCACTTCCTCGCTGGGCCTCCTCCTCTCCGCCCTCTCCCGCCTGCTGCCTGCCTTTCTCTCGCCCTCCTCCTCCCCACCTCCTCGTTGCTGGGCCGCCTCCACCACCCACCACAACCTCCTCCAACTTCCCCTCCACCACCTCCTCCTCGCCCTCCTCCTCCCCTCCATCACCTGTGGCCGTCGCCTCCTCTCCTCCCCCCCACCCTCCTGCCCGCCCAACCCCTCCAATTTTGGGCCCCCCTCCAAACTTAGCCCCCTCCCTCCAAACTTGGGCCCCCCCTACCCAACCCCAGTTAACTTAACCCCCCTACCTAACCTCAGTTAACTTAACCCCCTACCCAACCCCAGCTAGTTTAACCCCCCTACCCAACCCCAGTTAACTTAACCCCCCCTACCCAACCCCAGTTAACCTAACCCCTAGCCCACAGTTACCCTAACTAACCCCCAGTTACCCCTTCCCAAGCCCCCTTTCCCACCCCTTCTCACTTCTTCCCCCCTAGCCCCCCTTCCCACCCACCCCTCCTCTCCACCCGTCGAAACCCTCCCCTCTCCCTCCCTTGTTCACACGCCGTGCGACCCTTGCGGTGTGCGTGTGTGTGCGAGTGTGGCTCACGGGCATTCACACGCGAGGACGCACTTCCGATTTGTCCGTGCGGTGGTTGCAGCCGTTCCTATGCAATTACAATCATTACCAGTCGTTCCTATGCAGTGACGGGTATTTCAAAACCCGCAAACACCCCTAACAACAAATATAAAAACACATAAAAATACACATAAAACACCTAAAAACTTTAAAAATTTTATTTAAATTCATTTAAAATTAAAAATATTGCAAAAAAATTCTAAAAATTTTCCAACATTGCTAAAATCATTTGGAATATTTTCTAAAGTGGGAATTCAAGAAAATAAATTGCAAAAAAAATCAAAATTTAATAAATTCTTCCAAAATACATACAAAATGAGCAAAATTCATTAAAAATTGGTAAAAATTCAAAAATATTTCTAAAAAATTTTCAAAAATTTTCACAAATCCCCTTGTCCCTTTTGCCAATAATTTCTCAATTGAAAATGCTTCCATAAATGGTCAAAGTATTATTTGAAGCCAACACCCTAAATTTAATACTTCACCTCATGAAAATTCATTTTAAATTTCTTAAAAAAAACAGTTGAAAAATCATGGATACATTCAAACACATTGTTGACACTTATTGGATTGCTGACATCCCACCATTACACTTCACAACATATTCATGTGTCATGTATCCCGTTTTAATTATTTTTTAAAAATAATTTTAAAAAATAAACAAACACAACCAAACACTATACACAATACAAACACACCTAAAATACAACTTTTAAAAAAAATTAAAAAATAAACAAACAAAAAATCAAAATAACACAAAAACACTAAGGTGTTTTATTTTTTTCCAGTCAATGGTGTTTGTTTTTTTCACTAGATTCCTTGCCTTTGGAACTACTCAGTGCGATTTTGAGCTTTATTCATTTTCATTATCCCTTATCCACAATTAATTGCTAAAATGAACTTTATTCACCCACTTTTTCACGCGCACTCACGCTAAACACACAGTTTCTAATAATCAAAAATCAACCATCCGTTCACTTTACATGCATTACGTGCACTTCAGAGGCACTTTAATTTTTAATTACAAATGAACCATCCGTCACAAAAAAGCACGAGCTGGCAAAAAAGCACTTCACATCACCATTAATTTCTAATTAATGAATTTGCATTTAGAGACCCCAGTCTGGGAATCACAGCCCGGGTTTCATTAAAGCACTACTTCACCCTAATAAATTGTAATTAAAATTTTAAGAAGGAACCGTCGTTTTCTTATTAAGGTTTATAACCTAATAAAATTTCACCCATTGCTAATAATTTCTTAAAATGAACCCTTCATTAAAACCATTTCCCCTCATTGCACTTTTTTTTTTCCCCTTTTTAATAAACACGCTTCGTAGGATGGGCACGTAAAGTTCTTTTAGTTGAAATTGTTAGCCACAGTTATGATTAGGTCTTGATTAGTTTTTTTTATGGTATTATGGTTTGCTTATGTGCTACGATTACGGGTGCGGTTTGTAGTTTTTTCTCTTTTTTGCCTGATATGGGGTCTTGGGTGACTGCTTGTTGCATCGCATGAAGTTTTCGGTCGCATATGTGTAGAGGTCATGCCGAATTTTTTCTAGAATGTGGGTTTTTTGGGGTGGTAAATTGGTTAGCTACGTTTGTGTGTGTCCTTCTTTTGCTTGATTTCTTTTTTATAGCTATTTTCGTTGTTTTACAGGCACTCTTTGTGATTGTCTGTGTTTGTGGTATGTGTGTTTTCCATCTGAATGGCGCCTCACACTCCTCCTCCTATCCAGTATGTCCTGTTGATCAGTAGGGATTATTCTTCCCTACTGGCTTTTGAGCCTATAGCGAAACCAGGACTTGCAACTTTCATGGCTGCTTCACTCCCATTGATTCCAGATGATCCATCCCTGTGTGATGAGTTTCTTGCATCATACAGTAAGAAGTCGGGCCTGGTTCATGGTACTTCCATGGTGTTGACACTCCGAGGGTTAGGGAAGGCTTTGTCTCTTCCCTACAAAGGAGAGCCCTTTGTTACAGCCAGACAATTATTCTCCAATGATGAGATTCTCAAGCTGTTACATAAGCAGACTAAAGAGATTCTGGATGTCAAGAAAGTGATAAACACTTCAGGAGTATCTTTTTCCATGATCACTGATCCTCTTTGGAAGTTAATATGCTAATTCCTCCAAGACAGGTTTATGCCTGCCAAAACAACATCCCATTATTTGTCCAAAGAACTCTTCACAGCTTCCAGGATGGTGTTAAAAGGGGTGGCCACTGATTGGAGTACTTACCTGCTTATGAAGATAGACCAACATTTTATCAAAGTGACTAGAGGGAATGTCACAAATGTCACTTATGGTTCCTACTTATATGCTTTCTTGACATACTCAGGCCTTAAGAAGGGTGTGCTACCACCTCCTCCATCTAATCCAGTACCTCCCCCTCCACCTTCAGAAGAGTCAAAACCTATTGACATAGAGGATCTTGATTCCCCTCCTCCATTGGTCATTCAGCGGAAGCGCTTGAAGCGTGTGGTAGATAAAACTCCCTCAGTACTTCCTTCAGTCACAGTTCCTGCTACTTCTGGCAGTGACCTCCCTGCCTACCTCACATGCAACAATTTATTCAAGGCACATAGAGAGGGTTCTTTGGAAATATCAGTCCCTTCAGTGAATAGTTTAGTGTCAGGAGATGCTATTCCATTCCTTTATAATGACATCAAGAGTTCTATTGAGCTTTTAGTGATAGCTTGTGTTCAACAGTTGTATGCTCCTTTCTATGAAGAATTAATGCAGTCCAAATACTAGTTGCATAAGGCAACCTCAAAGTTAGCCTCTACTAAAGACACACTTGCCGATCTATTTAAGCAGATGGAGCAGTAGACCCAAATGATTGAGACCCAGAGAGAAGAAATATCTTCTTTGAAGATTTAGTTAGCAAAAGCTCAGTCAGAGGTCACTAGAGTCACAGAGGAGAAAGAGAGAATGTCCAAAGAAGCTCAAGAGTTTCAGACTCTTTCAGATGCAAAACTGTCAACTTTACAGACTGCTCATAATACAGTGGAATCACAAGCTTCCCAGATTAAGTAGTTGCAGGACCAACTGGCACAGTCAAGGCCCACTCCTCCAAGCCCCAATGTTCCTATTATTCCTTCTATATCTCAGTAGGACTTGGCAGTTCTCCAGAGACATGCCACATTGTGTCCATTGTTTCAAGATAAAGTGGAAAGATTGTAGTCCAGGATGGATTTGTTATAGTCTACATTTGAGCACTTTTAGGAGTATGTTCCTTCGAACCATTCTTTCTTTGTCCACTATCAGTTGCAGAAGTTGGCATTCTATATGAAGCTTTCAATGATGGATCTCCCTCTTCCAGAGGATGGTTGGAGTGGGGCTTGGTCTTCTAAGTTGCTGATAGAAGTGGTCCGTATGGTCTTTGAAGATTCTCTGACGACAGATACCATGTTGTTGTCTTGCATGTATCTACGAGGTAATCTATTGATTTCAGATGATGTAGATCTGGCCTGGTATGTGGGGGATGTGGTTTTGCAAGTTGTTTTATATGTCAATTATTTGGAGTTGAGGATAGATGACATGTTCCAGTGTTATTCTTCTAAAGTGGCTACTTACCCTGATAATTCATGGCATTCAATGATTGATTCTATGGTCCTGAATCAATGTCAGAATACAACTTCTACTTATGTGCAGAGCACTAACCAATTGAGGGTGGATCTCCTAGCTTATCTTTCCAAAAACCATCCATTTGATTCATCATTTTTTTATGCCTATCAGAGACGATCGGTTTTAGGTCCCTCTATTCCTAGCCTATTGTACTACCAACAAATGGCCCATCACTGTGATACTTATCTTTCCCTTTATCAAACCAACTCAGCAGCTATATTACCTTTTCTTTCCCAACCTCAATGTTTTCCTCAAATTTCTATATTTACCTATTGTTATTTCATCGAAGATCGAGTCTTTTCCCCTTCTAATGCTAGGAGGCATATTCCACGGTGGATTCCGTGAGGTTTTGCAATGGGTTCCGTAAAATTTTATTACCGGGGCTCATACACAAGGTGGATTCTTTGTGCAAAAAGTCGATGGGGATGCCTATCCTTTTTGGGGCGTTTTGTTAATTTAATGTGTAAGTGGGTGATTCCATAGCAGGTGATTCCGCAAAATACATATTTAAATTAATAAATGTTTATGAGTTTAGAGTGCGCACTCGTAATAAATTAAGGTTAGGATTGATTTTTAACCAATTTATTTTTGTATAGCTGAAGACTGCTAGGTATTCACTTTTGTCGATTTAATTGTATTATTTTTCTAACAATTGTGAATGCTTCAGTTGATGTGTAGAGCAAGCAGCGGTGGAATTGGAAAGCATTGGAGGATAGCGTGTATTCAAATTATCATCAATTTTTTATGGGCGTGTATCTTAGGCATGGCATCCATATTTTGATGCACTTATTTATTAAAGCGCTTGATATTTATTTATTATTTTTATATGCTCATGGACGCACAATTTAAATATTTGTATTGGACATTGTATTTGGGTACCGCCTGACTTCTTGGGCGCCCAATAGCTTTAATTCTTTAGTGGCACAAAAGCAAACACAAAAGCTAAAGCGTGCTAATTGTAAATTGGACTATTTTTTGAGCTTAAAGATGAATAATATATAAAATACATACTTTGTGGAGCGCTCACACAAGGCATGGGGGGAGATTGCACCCAATTTGTCTCTTGCTTCATGTCGTGCAAGCTTCTTCATTGTTTTTTGTGCAAAAAGTAGAGTTCTTTTGTTCTTGGGGACCTTCTGACGCTCACTACACGTGCATACGGCGTCCGATCTGTGCATCAGTGGTATCAAAGCGAAGCTGAGATCAAGAGCTTCCAATCGCTTACCATCTCGCGCAAAGGCTGAGCTCCTGGAATGATTGAGCTCTACAGTCAGTTTCATGGCAAAGGGTCGATACTAGCGTGTTCCTGACAGTGAAGAACCCCCTACTGTACACTCAGATCGCGAGGGACCAGCCTTTGCAAGCGGAGGACTACGCGGGAAGATCTCTCATCAAGTCGTTGAGTACAGATAAGAAAATCCATCCATAGTTTTTCAAGCTTTAAGGATTAGATATAAAGCTTCAAAAAAAGCTTAACTAAAAGCTTCATTAATCGAATTCATGCGTCTGCGGTGGCAGCACGAACTGGCCGTCGTCAAATCTAGCAAAAACGTCCTCTGGTCCTCAAAATCCAAGCTAAGTCATAAAAGTTTAAAGCTCCAAGTTCTCTAAGTTACTCAAGTTACTAAGGTCCTACAAGTCATCTTCAACAACTACCATAGAGGCAGTTCGTATTCAGCAACTCATGAATCAGTCTACTACCCTCTAGAAGCCCCTGTTCACACCTATGAACTGACAGAAGCAGATTACAGCAATCAATCATCAATATGCAAACTATACGCAGTCTATACGCAAAGTTATTTTCTTGGAAGACGATTGTGACATCGAATTTTGCAATCGTAAAGGAGAAATACTACAAAAGCCAAACTAAAAAATATATATACAAGCCTTGTAAACTCGCCTTTGAGCTACGCTCATCCCGCTAACAAGGTTTCAAGTGTGTGAGGTCTTTTGAAATTTTGCAGGATGACTGATCAAAACATGGATGATCTTATGGCTAAAGGTGATCTACCCGAACCAACAATGGAGCAAAAGTTGGATTTGATTATGATGCAGCTACAAGAAGAACGAAGAGCATGACAAGCTTTGCAAGCTCAATTGGCCAATCTGCAACGATCTACCACTGACCAAGATGGATCGCAACCTGAAGATCTTATACGACATACCATTGATGCAACACTCGAAGCCCAATCTATTCGCAAAGAAACAAAGATAAGTAAAAGAAACTTCAAATTTCATACTTTCAATGGATCACGCAATGAAAAGACTGTTCTTACTTTTATCAGTCAATTTGATGATTATTTCCATGAAGAAACATATGCTAAGAAAGACAAAATTAAATGTGTCACTAACCATTTAGTTGACCGAGCATCCTTATGGTGGACTGTGGTCTGCAAGAGCATTGATTGTCCCACTACTTAGGAGACTTTCCAAAAGAAATTTTTCCAGAATTTCCTTCCTCCCCAATTCCACGAAAAAGAAATCAAGCAATGAAATATTTTACAACAAAGGGATCGCGAACCTATTTCGTAATATACTGAACGTTTCTGGAATGCTCTACTGCAACTAGGAAGTCAATATGTTCAAGCCAACAACCCTTGAAGATGCAATTTCCTTGGCCCATGACACTGAAGACAAAATTCGTGGACGAGACAAGCGACCACAACATATCCCAACTAATGGTAACTTTGGTTCCAAACAATTCAATTCAAATTTTCGAAGATTCAATCAAAGTCATTTTCTTCCATCTTCATTCCGTAAATCTTGGACACGACCACCTGCCTTGCCATCAAATACAAATCCAAACCCTAAGCCATCTCTTTAGTCAAATCCCAACATTCCTAAACTTCCTGCCATTACCAATAATGTATCCAAAGCAAAACCCATAGTTTGTTACAAATGTCATCAACTTGGATATCTAGCAGCCAATTGTCAAACCAAAAAGCTATCTGTTCATATCAATTATTTGGGAGCAATAGAAGATGAAGAACATGAAGAGATGCCAGACTTTACGGAAGATGATCATGACATTGGTACTACTTCTGATACTTTGCCAGGTATGCCAACTCCCCACTCTTTATTAACAATGAAATGTTTTGTGCATGGTAAAGAAAAGACTATTTTACATGATGATGGGAGCACACATGACTTTATTTTTACAAAATTGGTCAAAGAATTGAATTTACATACTGTTTCTACACATTATCGCATCAAGGCTGCATTCCTAGGTACGAGATATAATGGAACACAAGAGGTACATAATTTAGATATTAAAATTGGTGATTATATTGAACGAAGAAATTTCTTAGTTGTACCTTTGTAGTCTAGTGACATTATCTTAGGAATACCTTGGCGTCATCAATACAATCCTGATATAGATTATTCTACGCATTCAATTAAAATTTATTTTCAAGGAAAACAAATCACACTACATGGTATGCACGCTTCCAATAATTTTTCATTGCTTACTCATACTCAAGCTAAACGTGCATTACGTAAAAGTAGCAAATCTTATTTAATATGGGTGAATGAAATTCAAGCTAAAGAAAAACAGATGCATCCTAGGCATGCACAATTTCTTGCCCAATTCCAAGATTGTTTTGCTGCTGATTTACCACCTGGATTACCACCTTCACGTCCTGAAGATCATAAGATAGATTTAATTCCTAGAATAAAACCACCATGTAAAGCACCATATAGACATAACCAAATTGAACAGAAAGAAATTCAAAACCAAATAGAAGAATTTCTTAACAGAGGATTAATTAGACCTAGTAGTTCTCCATTTGGTGCACCTGTCTTATTAGTGAAGAAGAAAAATAATACCTATCACATGTGCATTGATTATCGTGCCCTAAATAAAATTACTGTTAAGAATAGATACCCGATTCCTAGGGTAGATAATTTTATGGATAAGCTACAAGGATCTGCCATATTCAGTAAGATAGATCTTAAATCTGGATATCATCAAGTAAGATTGGATAAATCTGATATATTCAAAACTGCATTTAGAACACAATTTGGACACTATGAATTTCTGGTTATGTCTTTCGGTTTAACTAATGCACCAGCCACATTCAGTCGTATGATGAATCGCATATTTCTGAAACATCAGCATTGTGTCATTGTTTTCTTTGATGACATATTAGTTTTCAGTAAAAATGAGAATGAGCATTATAAACATTTGTCTTTAGTTTTTAAGCTATTAAAAGACAATCAATTATATGCTAACCCCGAAAAGAGTGAATTCTTCCAAACAGAAATTGAATATCTAGGATATATTATTTCATCAGAATGTATTAAAGTCAACCCTAAAAAGATAGAAGCAATTTTAAATTGGCCGATACCCAAAAATGTGCATGAATTACGTTCTTTTCTCGGTCTTGCTAGCTTTTACAGAAAATTTGTGAGGAATTTCTCATTACTTGCATTACCTTTGACAAAACTTTTAAAGAAGGGTATCGTGTATAATTGGTTTGACAATCAACAAAAATCCTTTGATTTGCTGAAACATGCTTTAACTCATGCTCCTGTATTACAATTACCTGACTTCAATAGACCATTCTTTTTAGTAGTTACTGACGCAAGTGGATCTGGGATAGGAGCAGTCCTTATGCAAGATTCTCATCCCATAGCTTACTCTAGCTGCAAACTCAAACCATCTGAACTTAAATATTCTACCTATGACAAGGAATTGTTAGCCGTAGTACAAGCCTTACATCAATGGAAATATTATTGAATGGGATCTAAATTCATGATCAAAACTGACCAACAAAGCATTAGACATCTCCTTAGTCAACCACAAATATCTGACCGACACATTAAATGGGCCGCTTTTATTCAAAGTTTTCATCCCCTTATACAATATCAACCTGGAAAAGAGAATGTTGTTGCTGATGCTTTGAGTAGAAGACCGACAATTCAAAATATTTCTGTGATATCATTTGATTCCCTTATTCCTATGAAAGATATTTATCATCAAGATCCTACTTTTCAAGCTGATTGGAATAAACTAGTTGCAAATAATTGGATTCCTATTGATTCATTGTCTTACACTAATAGATTTATGTTTTATGAAAAAAGATTGTGTGTGACTATTCCATTTCAATCATTTGTTTTGCATGAAATTCATTGTCCCCCATATCAAGGTCATAGAGGAATTATATCTACTTTGCGTACATTGATTGAAGATTTTTATTGGCAACATATGGACACTGATGTATCTAACTTTGTATCTAAATGCCTAATTTGTCAACGAGTAAAAAGACACCATAGTAAACAATATGGTTTACTAATGCCATTATCCATTCCATCACGACCATGTGAACATATTTCAATGGATTTTATCACTGGTCTACCTAACACTAAAGCTAATCATGATATGATTTGGACTGTTGTAGACAGGTTTAGCAAACAAGCATATTTTATTCCATGGAAGAAAACCTTAACTGCATCTCAAGCTTCTCAATTGTTTTTGAAAACTATTTTTACTAACCATGGTTTACCCAAAGTCATTATTTCTGATCGTGATTCTAGATTCTGCAATAATTTTTGGATTACTTTGTTTGCTAACTTAGAAACAAAGATTGATTTTTCATCTGTATTTCATCTTGAAACTAATGGTCAAACATAAGCTACTAATAGTACTATTTTAGATCTTTTGCGTGCTTACACCATTTCAAAACCACACACATGGGATACATATCTACATCTACTTCAGTTTGCATATAATAACACACCACATACAGCTACAAAGAACGCACCATTTGAAATTATTTATGGATATCAATTGCCTACACCTGTTACATCATTATTAAACAAAATTCAAACTGGTGATGATATTGCTAACATGCATGCTACTATTTTTTATGAAGTTAAATATATGATTGCCAATGCCTAGCAATCATACACAAAACAAGCAAACAAGAAAAGACATGCTATGAGCTTTAAAGTTTATGATTATGTTTGGTTACGAATTGAAAAACGAAGATTACAAAGTGTAGATAAACACCCCGTTGCTAAATTAGCACCTAGATTTTATGGACCATTCAAGATCATACACAAAATCAATGACAATGCATTTAAACTAGAATTACCACAACATTGGAAAATCCACAACACCTTCCATATCAGTTTATTACGACCCTTTTAGAGGACAACTACCTGTACACCCTGTCTATGAAAACCCTCCTTTGCTAGATGATGAAACTGAAATCCTTGAGCCTGAAAGTATTATAGATACTGACTTTATGACCACTAGAACTGGCCATAGATATTCTAGATATTTGGTTAAGTTTAAAAATCATCCTGTTGAAGAGGCCCAATGGATGCACGCTAGAGACCTAAGTGCTTTCCCCACACTGTTAGCTCCACATTGAGCTAATAGCAATTGAGAACAATTGCTATCCCACCCCGGGGGTATGATGCCAGGAGACATATTCCACGGTGGATTCCGTGAGGTTTTGCGGTGGATTCTGTAAAATTCAACAACATAGAGGATCAAGCTACTAACATTTTCACCAAGGCCTTGGCGGCTAAGAAGCGTCAACCCTTCAAGACTATGCTTGGATTTTACAAGCTTATGCTGAGCTCAAGGGGGAGTATTGAGATATCAAGCTATACATGAACCGGCATCCACTACATGCCTTGGTGACGTGATAGGTTATTACTAGCCTGTTAGGTAATCAACATGAGAATATGTCAATGATTCTATAGCTTAACTACACGCACGTAGTCCATCCTTGGTTATGGCACATTCATTGTGCCACCTCTTCTTTCCTTAGTGGATTCGCACTCAATGATCACATATATATACATTGTGGTACTTTCATATTAGTCTTTTATCATGTTCTACACTTAGTTCTTTTGTGTTGAAGAAGAAGAAAGAAGTAGAAGCAGCTTTTGATCCATATATCTCTATGTAGTCAAGTCTCAATTGCTTTTGTGTATGTGCTCTCGGTATCTTCACCTCTCTCCCCTCTTATTTGTTTTCACCATGGTCATTTTGGTCTACGACACACTTATCTTCTACTCAATTAAGCATAGATCTCAAAACTCTCTCTTATAACCAAAAACAAGGCTTCAATTTCCATTATCTATTTGCCTACTCAATAAGCCCCATGCTTCCGTTGTCAAGCAATACAAGTGCTTTTCCACAAGCAGCCCTTATGCTTTTGGGCTCAAGCAAGTCCCCTTGCTCAAGCAAGCCCTAAGCTTAAGCTTACCCCTAGCTTCTGATAATCAATATATAAGCCGATTCGAAACCAAATTTAATCAAGACATTGCTATCATACATCCATTTCCAGTCTTCCATGGCTTCCAAAATGCATTCAAAGTGAGCTCAACAGCTCCCAAATACATGCCACAATAGCTCTTGGATCTCTGTGCCTGCTTTCAAGTGAATTAGATAAGGTTTTGTACCTCATTTAATGGTGGGAAACAAGCTTTCAATTTGATGTAGACCTCAATTTGTCACACTACTCTATCCAGTCTTTCACCCTTGTACTCCCACTCTGATACCAATTGAAAAGAATCAATATGGATGCGCAATGGAAGGGAAACCAATGGAGGCTTGAGCAATCTTCTTCTTCATCTTCTTCATTATTATCTTTCTTCCATTGTCAACAATCTACACACAAAGTATCTCACTAAAATTATAGATACCTTTTGACCTACCTCTCTGTTATTTATGCATACATAGGTAGGATATAGACTTAACCTATTTCTTATTCTCAACACTTGTTGGCATTAGATATGATACCAAAGATGCATAGCACCTTAGAGTACTTTTGGAAAAATGGACTTGAAGTACTCTACAATCATTAAATAGAGAAGATCTTGAGTTTTTTTTTTTTAAAGAGGACTACAGAAATAATTTAAGAAGGGAAGGATAATATACTGACCTAGGGTGGCATCCCTTCTAAAAGCCCCTCAATTCCTGGCCAATTAGCAAACTTGTATGTGTCCAATGTGGCCTGTAGTAAAAGAAGTCATGAGTATTTTTCCAATATATCAAATAAGAAAACATAGATAAGCTTCAAAAATCGTCACTTGGGCTTCATTAGCTTCAATCTCAACCTCTTTTGCCAATTCCACACTAGATTCAAACTCATCGATTGTGCTCAAGGGGTACCTCAAGTGGAGCGATTGGATGTCTCATGGAATTTACCCTTGCATTGGTGGCCTTGGATTCTACAATCCCAATTGTAGCCTACTCCAAAGTGTCAATTGCATCCATTAGTGCAATGATGACACCCTTCAACTCTTCAAGCATGGGGGAGCTACAATGTTGGCAAGGTGTCCAAAGGGAACTCACATGCTATCGCAAGCATAGAAAGTGCCTTATCTTCACTTATATCCAACATCTTCTCCAATTTGTAGAGATACACAAGTTCTGCAAGGCCAACAAAATTTCAACAAGGCTAGAGACTCTAGAGTCTACATTCACACTCTCATGCATGTCCTCCTAAACAATAGCTGGACTACTACCACAATTTGAAGGAAGTCCCCCTTGAAATCTCTCTCAACAAAACCAATTGCCACATATTAACCCTCTTGGGGAGTAAGGACCATGGCTCTCTTCCTACATTGTGTTGTGCTTTTTGCCGCTTAGAGTCTAGAACATCTTTAAGGATTCCACCAAGTTGTCCATCTATTTTGATTTAGAGGGTTGGGGGATCCCTAATCTTGTTGAGAAAAATAAATATGGTAGCCCCCCAAGAGAGGTATTGTCTATCGAGCTTGCCATATCCAAGTGTCTCAACTTCCTCAAAAAATTTCTTATAAAAGGTAGGCAAGAGGTTGTTGATAAATCTAGCAAGCTACTTCTAATCTTATTGAGAAAAATAAATGTGGTAGCCCAAGAGAGGTATCGTCTACCAAGCTTGCCATATCCAAGTGTCTCAACTTTCTCAAAAAAAATTTGATAAAAGGTAGGCAAGAGGTTGTCAATAAGGCTAGCAAGCTACTTCTTAAATTATTCTCCTTATTTATATATATCATGACATTAGACGGGATCCAATTCTCCTTGCTTCCTCAAATGTCATGGCATATTCACGGCAATAATGATGCATGTATTCGCTAGGAATTTTAATTCTAGGCCCATGCCACAGTGTTGTATTGTAATATGGAATCTTAGCATTAACAATCCAAAAGAGGTCTTCCTTTCCACAAAATTGGTTCTTTCCAAGAAAAAGTCCATGAATCTAGTAAAAGGAGAATCCTCCATACTAGCAAACAAGATAAGATAGGGGTGAGAGATGAATGGTTAAAAAACAAATAAGAGGGAGGTAGAAAGCAGTATGGTGTGAGAATGGGAGACACATGGACTTAGAAAGGGCTTGAGAAGAGTATGTTCACACATGACCTTTGAAATTATTATTAGTGAAATAGTTAAAAACTAAAAATGCATAAAATAAACAAAAACTATTGTGTCAAAAAAACAAGATGTAATATTCTTTGTTTTTAGTTTCTTTTAATCAGATTGCATGTGATTCTCAACTCCATGCAAAGCTCTAGTTACCAATGGATCTTCTCTATTATTTTTCCCATCTAGAACAAAAGAAAAATATTAAGCAAGCATCAAAATGTAGTAGATCATAGAAAAACACAAAAAAGTGCACCTTTCGATGTCCCAATTCAAAAGTGAAAGTAATCAATGTCTATACTCCCTCATTAGTGTTAAATGTTCACACACTAATAATAAGCTCCAATACTTGCTCATTAAGACTTTCCCTACCAACCTATTCTACATGTGAATTTCAAGATCAAAGGTTGGACCCTTATCTTCATTAGATCTAAAGGGATAAAAGTGCCTCCTTCCTTCATCAACCATTTATAATGGAAGCCCATATATAGTGAAGAATGTTCATTCAAGTGACAAAATGTAATCCTAGTGCTTGGCACTCTACATAGTACACATCATCTCTATGCACACTATCCATCTTATCCCCACCTTCCCCAAAAGTAGATGTGAAGAACTCTTCATGTATACCTTTGCAACGAAACGTAGCACATCAATGTGGACTAGTAGCTTTGAAAATATGCATGAAAACATAAATTGGTACAAACCAAGAAAGACCCACTGATCATCTTGAGGCTTTGGATAGCTTCATACATTGACCATTGATTAAGGATGGGCCACTTAAGGAAATCAAATAATGGGAAAGGAAAAGGTTCAAAGTACCATATGAATTCAAAGATATAAATACCCAATGTTTATACTCATAATGGAAGCTACTAGAGCTGAGAAGCCTTTGTGAAGACTTCCTAGCCATGTGGATCTTGCCCATGTCAATATGCAAGGCTTCATACATTTCGATTAAGCTTCTAAAGGTTGCTCTATTAAATTTGATGGAAAATATTTGTGAGAAGGACACACACACACATATATATATATACATGTAGATGAAAGGAATGAGTGTAAAGGAACATCAACAAGAAGAGAAATATAACAAAAAGGAACTACCATCAAATGGGAAGACATACTGCATATCATGGGGGCTAAGCTTCAAATTCTTTGCAATGTATATATGTTGTATTACAAAGACCACCATCTTTCGCCTCCTTAAACTCAAGCAATTACCTTTCCAATGATTCTTCAATACATCACAATGTTTTACTTAGTGAGGACATGTTAGTCTTGGCGGCTTGTAGAGTCATGAATCTTTATTCAACGGTGCTTCTGTTAATCGTCCATGCTTGTCCTTTATGTTATGGACACAAACATCATTGATAGAATCTCAAGGATGTCATTGATTACTTGCAGATGCAATCAAAATGACTTGAGGAAGAATTTGGTTTTTGTTAGGGGGTATAAAAGCGGAGTTAGGGAGATGAGCCTACTTATGGCATACCCCCAGGGGAAAATAGAAGTGGATAAAATGTGCACACCACCCCCTCTCCCATTGTCCACCTCAAATCTCTTGTGATTAGAAAAGCCGTTAATTCCTAAGCTAATGGACCCCTCTTTAGTCCAAATATCTCCTAATGAATTTTGTTGCTACCTTATTTAAGTCATTACTTTTTGTAACATTACCTTCAAGCATGAATCTAATAGTAAGTAAGAACCACTAAAATATACATGGAATCAAGCTCTTGTAGCAATGCCTCTTCTGTATCAAGTTGCATCAATCACTCAAGTTGTGATATTATCTATCCTTCCTTTCATGATACTGCAATGCTCTCTTAGAGAACTTATAAAATCTCCTAAAATACATTGTACCCATAGTAGTCATTGGGTGAGCTATCATCATTAAGACCTCCTGAGCAACTTAGGAGTCTACATCGAAGTCTATGTTATGCTCTGCCTAAGCTAAAAGAAGTAAGCTTCAACATATTAATCATCACTACCTAAGAATTGATCATGTTGATGAACATGCAATAGTTGTTGTGATAAAGATTATTATCATCATATGTAATCAAGATTAATACAATTGACTTGATCACCACTAACAATATCATAATCATCAAATCTCCATAAATGTGAGAAGACACATCCCCCAAACGAGAGAGAGAGAGGGGGGAGAAAGAGAGAGAGAGGGAGGGAGGGAGACCTGAGTGGCATCCCTTCCGTTTGTGGCAACAATGTTATGGTTCTACCAATACCTACCAATTGGTGTTATTGTTAGAAGCAACCTATACCAATGCCACCCTCTTCCTCATCATTTAATACATTTGCATCCCTTGATATCACTGAGGCACGTGTGTGTGTGTGTGTGTGTGTGTGTGTGTGTGTGTGTGTGTGTGTGTGTGTGTGTGTGTGTGTGTGTGTGTGTGTGTGTGTGTGTGTGTGTGTGTGTGTGTGTGTGTGTGTGTGTGTGTGTGTGTGTGTGTGTGTGTGTGTGTGTGTGTGTGTGTGTGTGTGTGTGTGTGTGTGTGTGTGTGTGTGTGTGTGTGTGTGTGTGTGTGTGTGTGTGTGTGTGTGTGTGTGTGTGTGTGTGTGTGTGAGAGAGCATGCACACATGCGAGAAAATCTTGCTCAATCCTCTGCATCCTCACTCCATCGCCCTCGCACCATGACTTAGAGAGAGAGAGAGAGAGAGAGAGAGAGAGAGAGAGAGAGATGTATTAATGTCATTTTAGATGCCTCAAAGGCAAATATTACAAAGACAATTCAAAGATTTTTCATTCCAATCCACTTCAAGAAGCCATTAACACAAAAAGAAACCCACACCAAGGCATCATTACCCCAAACAAAAATCTAACTACTAAAGCTATCAAAGTTATTAATACATTATGATTCAAAAGTAACTTAGTGCTTAGGCTTTCTAAACTCCTCTATGATGACTTTGCCACCTGCTTGATAAACTGCCCATTTACCCCAAGAGTAACATAGTGCTTAGGTTTTTTGTAACTCCTCTATGATGACTTTTGCCATTGCGACAAATTGTCCATTTGCCCTCCTTTCTAGGTGCCCTCATCTTGGCAATTTCACATAGTTGTGCTACTCACAAGCTTCTCCATTTGGTTTAGGGAGCCGGGTCCCCCTGCTCCAAGTTCAAGTTGACATGACTCTTAGGAGTTGAGACTCATGAGGAGAGGTGGGATTGATTTGTCACCCCCCGTGGCACCGTGGTCCAAGATGGTTGCACGATTCGACAACTCCAAGCACCAAGTTACCCAAGTGCAAGTTAGACCAACGCATTACACATGCTATGAGCGAGCCACAATGCGGTAGGGATATCAAGGCATGACGGCCTATGACACAACATAACACAAAGGGTGCATGCTATGATGCGATGGTGTCTTCTTGGCATATCTTTCAAGTTGGCTTCTACGGCGTATTCAAGACGCGACACAATGCCTTGTGCACACAGACCATGCTATTTGTGCAGGTTTCCGCACTATGGACCCGTGGGACCAGGGAGCCACTGTGACACAAGATTACTAAGAAATTATTTCAATTCATCTCATTGGTAGGGCAAGAGCTTATGCCTAACCTTCACTGAGAGATTAGTCCACTACGTCAAACTCTTTTCACGTCTGAAAATGCCTACCATCATTTATTTCGAACATTATCTACTACTATGCAACTAAACAATGAAACCAAAACCTCTGGAAAAATGTTACTCGTGAAAATTTGGTCGTAACCTACTCAATTTGACAAAGCTCGCCAATTATGATGACCATGCTCTTTGATATATACACTTTAAGTTAACTATTCACCTTCAACTAGCTTCACTAAGAGATTAGTCCACTACGTCAAACTCTTTTCACATCTGAAAATGCCTACCATCATTTATTTCGAGCATTATCTACTACTGCGCAACTAAACAATGAAACCAAAACCTCTAGAAAAATGTTACTCGTGAAAATTTGGTCGTAACCTACTCAATTTGACAAAGCTTGCCAACTACGATGACCATGCTCTTTGATATATACACTTTAAGTTTATTCACCTTCAACTAGCCTTGTGCATGAGTGCTTCTTCAAGCTAACCTTGTCAAGAAAAGGGGTAGGTGGCCTATTTAACTGTATCACCTCAAGGAAGGCCAACTAGAAGAAATGAAGGTGTAGGAAGGAAGTAGAAGCACACAAATGAGGAATTGGTTGCATAATCTTCTTCTCTAGAAGAAAAATAAGGGAAAAGATGGCAATATGAAAGAAGATAAAAGCTTGGCCTACATGTACATTATTGCAACATACCAACCTACAAGAGTAGAGTCAATATTGTTGCCACAATATCATAGACAAATATATAATCTAAATATAAAATAAATATACATAGAAATGGGCATAACTATTGTCGTTATTATCACCTTCCCAATTGATCATTTTATCTCATTCAATAAGATAAATACAAACTAGTAAATTTAAATTTCCAAGTTAAAAGGTGAACTAGAAGGTGATGAACTAAGTAAAGTAAGAACTAAAGGCACAAATTTTTTGAGTGCTAGAAGAAAAAAGAAATGCATGAAAATTCATTCGAAAATGGTGAGCCCTAGAAACTTGATCACTAAGGTCTTCCGAAGGCAATCCAATGTATTAACGACTATATTTTCCAAGGCATCTATGTCAAAGCCTAAGAACATTCCTTTTAAAGGGCTTGCAAGTGGATTGGATTGCAGGAGCACTTTAGTTTTCACCCACTCTAAACAAGCACGCTAAGTTATAGGATTCACAGCCCAATCACACGACACCCCCATGACACCTGTTTAGCGTTGCACAAGCAACTCTTTTACCATGTGGAACCACCACCTACGATCTACAGCAAGGATAGCACATGACCTGCAAATACAAGTTTTTTCATCCTCGATTTCAAGACTCTTACTTACACTAAGAGTAGATGTCACATTTGGGACAATAGCTCGACACTTAATAATTAACTTAAGAGACCACATCACCACCACCTTCATATTGTTAAGGGAATCGCTTGTCAACAGTCCCCTGAGACTTCTCAAATCCACATTTTGCTTGCAAAAAGCTAATAATAATCACACTTGTTGCTAACAAGGCATTTACATTGTTTACATCACACTAGTGACATTTTACATTGTTTAATGTCACACTTTTGACATTAACTTTTATTCAAGTCTTCAAAAAGAATGGAAATATGTTAAGCGGTTAGGTTTTTGCAATCCAAAACCAGGTGTCACAAGACACCTACCTCTGACACTTGACTATTTCCACAGACTGTAGGGGTTCAATCTCCTTATTCTGTCAGCTTTTGTGTTTGTTTATGCATTTGACACTTCTCACAAATCCACAAGATGGATAGGTTCTAAATATTTAAGAATTTAAAATGGTATCAAGAAAATGATATATAGGTTTTAGATTGAAACTTATTTTGCATAAAATGTTCTTGTAGCAAAAAATTTCCAGTTCTATTGTGATTTCAAGGAAAGACCCTTTGTGGCTTTTGTATCCCAGACGGTGAAGTCCAGTAGCCAGAAATATAATCCCCAAACATGTTGGAATGCAGCTCAAGCTTTCCACATGCATCACATATTTACTTGTGTGTACTAGCGCACAAATTTTGTGCGATTCATGGAGTACACCAATGTGGATCACTCATCTCAGAGCTTTAGTCTGTACAGATACAGAAAAATTAGAGGGTTGCTTCACATTAGAGGGCATATACTGGCACCTTCACTCAAGAAACCTTGCCCAATGGAGTACCAATTCAAGGTCTGCCAGCCAAATTCCAAGGATGCCACCAGAAGGCCACCTTGGTGTTTTTCGAATAGAGATTCTCTAAATCATTGTTCGTAGTAATGGACAGTCATACTGCATAACCCTTGCTCAATATCTACAATGAAGACTATGGACTGTATTCTTGCATATCCTATTGTTCAAAATAAAACCATATTACATGTCCAACTGATGCTTTACATTGAAGACTATCTAGACAAACAAATCTGATAAACACTTCTGTGCATTCAGAAATCTGAGAAGAGTGAATTTGAGCTTGAACACTTCAAGCATCATTTTTATCCAAGTACTTACCTAGTCACCCCTTATTAAAGGCAATGGACTAGTTGTTCAGCTCAAACTCATGCAGTATATCGGATGATAAACAACAGATCATGCATCTGACAAATGTTCCAGGCGCCTGGTTAAAAGCCTTTTCATTTTCAGTGAATGCTTGGCACATTATGTTGTACATGGGCTCTGATTTTTACTCAACCTCCTGAAGAAAAAGCAGAAACCTACAAAGGCAGTTCTTGACCTTGCACTATTTTCATTTTGACCTATTAAAAGCTTATTGAAATTTGTAGCCCCAAACAATGTTGAACATGTACCGAAGCCTTTTTTACACCAAACAAAAGCATGGTTCAAACAAGTGTCTGGCCACAACTGATCCAAAGTGAAAAAGAAAAAGGAAAGCTCAAGTTGCCAATCAACTACTTGGACTTGGGGTTGGCTGCTATGTAGTCTATTGCAGCACTACAGGAGTCAATTTTATCAGCTTCACTGTCTGGAATTTCAAGCCCAAACTCTTCTTCAAATGCCATCACCATCTCCACAGGATCTAGACTGTCCAACCCAAGGTCTGCCTGAAATTTTGCTGATGGTATTAACTACTTGGACTTGGGGTTGGCTGCTATGTAGTCTATTGCAGCACTACAGGAGTCAATTTTATCAGCTTCACTGTCTGGAATTTCAAGCCCAAACTCTTCTTCAAATGCCATCACCATCTCCACAGTATCTAGACTGTCCAACCCAAGGTCTGCCTGAAATTTTGCTGATGGTGAAACCTGCAAACAATCACACCAAAAATTACATTGCGCCTTTCCAACTACGTAAAGCCCTCTCTATCAAATCAAAGATGATGAAGCATTTTAGACTCAAAAGACACATGGCCACACACTAAGGCAACACTGAACTTGGAGATTGCCACTACAAAAAGCTACCCTGCAACAGAACGGGCATTTTGAACTACCTAAAGCAGCCTCTCTATAACATCAAAGACGATAAAGCATTTTGACTTTCAAGACAAATGGTCATACACTATGAAACACACTGAGCTTGGAGAATGTAATGTCACTACAAAAAACTACCTGCAACAGAACGGGCATGCCTAGAATGTGAGTAGGCAGATACACAGAAGTACAGTCACCAGCTCAGATACCAAGAGGTACTGACCAATAGTTACACTACAACAGCATGCAAACAGGCCTTGACAAAGAAAACAAGGAGCTAGATATGTTGGGTAGCATGGAATCCATATCAAATAGATTTGAAATGTTGGATATGACAAGTATTTTTAGAATATGCAACAGAAATCACATGCACCCATACACCAGGTGAACATCGACACACACTATCTGAATATACGTACTTTGATTAGGTGCAATGCCGAATATTTGGTAACAAGATCATAGTGGAAGGACCAGCCGAGTAGACTGGTACTCACCATCAACATGTGTGTATGCATGGATACATACAGCAAAAGTATGCTAAATGAGATACAGGTGTCTAGGTGGAGTCCTGCTGGAGCCGTTGGACAGATGTTATGTGGGAGAGTGGGGAGGCTCTCGTGGAGGCCAGATCGGGCAGTTGGCGGGCACCATGTTGTCCGATCACTGCCCGGTTCTCCTGACACTAGACCCCCCAGCATCTGCCCTAGACACACGATCCTGTCGGATCCTTGACTCGATCTATAGGAGGGAGGAGGCGACGAGACAGATAGAGCAGCTTTGGACTAGGGAATGGGGCAGGAGGGATCAGATCGCAGAGGAGGTTGCAGAGGCCCTAGCTGAATCAAGCAGAATCTGCCGAGAGGCAGCCATACAGGCCAGGCAGCAGAGCTGGGAAGAGGAGAGAGCACTCCGGCGGGACCTGGCAACCACGCAGAGATTACTACAGGAGGCACCAGGGGATCCCACCCTCCACGCACAGGAGGTGCGAGCGCGAGCAGCCATTGCGGGCCTAGAGGACAGGCACTCAGAGTTCTCTTTCTGCACCTCAACAGCTTTCTGGGTGCGGAAGGGGGATACGATGTGTAGGGAGTTTTTCCAGGTGCACTAGCCTCGCACCTCAGGAGAGCAGATATGCAGCCTCCGAGATCAATATGGGAGGACTCGCTCTAGCCCAGACGAGGTGATGGAGATTGCCAGTGACTACTACGGTCGCCTTTTCCAGCAAGAGACAGCCTCAGCTAGAGGACAGTGATGTAGGCAACAGGTCTAGGATCACATCCCGTCCCTCGTCACAGAGGAGATGGGACGCTCCCTCCTAGCCCCCTTCACAGAGAAGGAACCAGAAGAGGCTTTCCATACACAGGACGGGCAGAAATACCCGGGAGAGGATGGCCTCTCCAAGGCCTTCTTTACTACCTACTGGGAAGTGGTGAAGGACCCCCTATTGGCCTTCCAAGAGATTTTCACTTCATGGCAGATGCCAGGGAGCCCTTCGGCAGGCCTTATCAATCTTCTCCCCAAAGGGGGAGATCGATTGGAGCTTTCCCAGTGGAGACCGATTACCTTATTATCAATGGCCTATAAAGCATTGGCAAAGATGATTGGTAGGCGACTACGCCTTGTGCTACCAGATATCATCCATGACACATAGACAGGCTTTGTCCAGGATAGGAGCATCCTAGACAATGTATTTACCTTCTTTGGGGCAATAGAGTGGGCTCGGCACAGTTGGCAAAGACTAGTCGTACTTCTCTTGGATTTCGAGAAAGCTTATGACAGGGTGGACTGGGATTTCCTAGAGGGCACCATGGCGAGGTTGGGTTTCCCATAGGCTTGGATTCGTGGGGTCTCCACACTTTACAGATCGGCCACCAGCAGGGGTTTCATAGGTGGTAGGCGTAGGGAGGAGTTTCGGCTAGAGAGATCGGTCCGACAGGGCTGCCCCCTAGCCCCGTACCCATAGAAACAGGGAACGCCCGTTCCGGCGCATAGGAACGGATTAACGTGTTCCGGGAGGTACGAGCCCAGGAAATGCTGGCGAAACGTTCCAGCCCGTTCCAGCCCGTTCCATCCCGTTCCCTGGCCGTTCCCTGTTTGGAACGGCCGTTCCAGCCCAACCATGTAATTTTTTATTTTTATTTTTTTAAACTCCTGTTTGACGTTTTGCTCCCACCTGTCGCCCGTCCCCTGCGCCTGCGCCTGCGCCTGTCCCCTGTCGCCTGTCGCATGTCCCCTGCGCCTGTCCCCTACGCCTGCAGCCGCCTGCCCCGCCTACCCCACCTGCTCGTGCTCCTTCGCTTGCTCATGCTCCTCCGCCTGCTCCGTGCACTTGCCCCGCCTACTCCTGCTCCTGCTCCCCCGCCTACTCCTACTCCTCCGCCTGCTCCTGCTCCTCCGCCTGTAGGCTGCTCGGCCTGCCACACCTACCTCGCCAAGGCCGTGGGCGTGCGCCGTGCCTACTTGTGCGAATCTGACTCTCCCACCTGCCTCTGAGTCTCCCGCCTACGTCGCATGCGGCACACGATACACTTTGGACCTTGGTTGAAATTTTTGCAATTTCATTGAACTTTGACGCATGGATGTTGAAATGTTGGCTGCAAATTTCTGTAATTACTAATTTCATTAAAGTTTACAGTTTACTGATTATTTGTCACTTCTATATAGATGGCAGCATTGACATCTATGGGGATCTTCATCATCCTCAGCAGGTACTTCGTCAACAACTGGACGAAGTCGAAGCACTACTTGGTCATGGTGGGATGAGGTAGATGCAAGGGTGCCATTGAGAGGTGGAGGGGCTCGCCCTTGGAAATGCAAACTTTGCCCTTATGCTCGCACTAGTGGGGCTGATAAAGTGAGAGCCCATCTTCTACATGAGGGGAAAGAGGTGCGTTTTTGCACCAATGTATCAATTGAGAAAAGGCAGGAGTTACTTGACCGCATAGCCACTTCTATGGGGAATTCACATGCCAAGAGGACGCCAAATATAGCAGTGGATCCAACAACATGGACTCCAAGGCCAGCAGGGCATGGTGCTTCGTGGCTACGCAGCCTTCTCGTGGGCCATCAATGGCAACAGGTCGTGGTGTTAAACAGAGTTCATTGCACACTTCATGGGAACCAAAGAAAAAAGAGAAAACAGATGCAGCAGTGGCACGCTTTTTTTACCATGACCATATTGCATTCAAATCAGCCAGGTCACCTTATTTTTTAAATATGGTGACAAAGATTGCAGAGTATGGACCCACATATAAGCCCCCTTCATCAGAAACTATCAGGACTACATTGCTTCAAAAGGAGAAAGTAGCCATAGAGATTGCAACAGCAAATATTCGCAATCAATGGGCAAGAAATGGAGTGACATTGATAGCAGATGGATGGAGTGACACACGCCATAGGTCCATACATGGTGGTGTTGCATATTCTCGTGGAGATGTATACTTCATTGGTAGTCATGATGCTTCAGAGACTGGAAAGAATGCAGATGTATTGGCATCCGAGTGGTGCGAGGCAGTGCAAGCTGTTGGGGCAGAAAATGTAGTGCAGTTTGTGGCAGATGGTGAATATACAAATAGGGCAGCAGGAAACATTTTAATGGCAATGTATCCACATATCACCTTTAGTCCATGCATGGCACATTGCTTGAATAACTTGTTGAAGGATATTGGAGACTTGCCATGGATTGCATCTCTTGTTGCGAAAGGCAACAAGATTATCACTTTTATATATAATCATCAGTACTTGCATGCTGAGTTTCGCAAGAGAAGTGACAAAGAACTTCTTAAATACTCGGATACACGATTTGCATATAACTTTCTTATGCTTGGTCGATTGCACTATTGCAAAGGTGCAATTCGAGAGCTATTTGCTAGTGATGAGTATGAAAATTGGACTGGGGCTGCCACTGCTATTGCTGTGTTATGTAATGCATATGTTTCTGATAGAGATTTTTGGGATGAGGTTAATCGCAGCAACCAAATGGTTGATCCTATTATGCACATGTTGAGGATTGCAGATGGCATGGATCCATGCATTGGGAAGATCTATGAAGGTATGGATCGCATGATTGAGAGGTTGGAGAGTTTGGAACCAAATGCAGATAGGTATGAGCAGATCAAGGAGTTATGCATCAGTAGATGGAATGAGTATGACTCTCCTATGCATGCTGCAGCATATGTGCTTGATCCTGAGTTTCAAGGAAAGATGCAAGAAAGAGACCTTGAGGTGGTCAAGGCTTGGAACACATTGCTTGCAAGGCTTTATCCCAGCCGTGAAATGCAACGCAAAATTAAAAATCAGCTCTCTGTATATCGGCAAACATTAGGGATGTTTGGTACAGAGGATGCACTAGAGGACAGGATAAATATTGGGGCTGCTTTATGGTGGGAGGACTACGGGGTAGAAGCTCCAGAGTTGCAGAGTTTGGCTATTCGTATTCTTAGCCAAACAATTAGCCCTTCTTGTTTAGAGCAACTATGGAGCTCATTCAATCACATTCACTCAAAGAAGAGAAATCGTATTGGTACAATGAAGACGAATGACCTAGTTTATGTAAGCTCCAATCTTCGCTTGCTAGCTCGTACATCAGTTGCAAAGGCTGATTCTTTTATATGTTGGGAAAAAGATGACGATGATGATGATGGTGATGATGATAGGCAGGATGTTGTTCAGTAGGATGAGCATTCAGGCACAGTGGAGCCATCTTCCATGAATCAGAGCACTTAGTAGCTAGCCTTTTGGAACTTTAGAGTATTGACTTGGAAATTGGAGCTCTTGTAACTTGGATCTTTACTATTTAGGCTTTAAAGTTTAGTGCATATTTTGTGTTTTTGCAATGCACACTTGTTGCCAATTGGACTTATACAACATTGTTGATTAGAATGTTGAATTATGAATGCGACAATCCATTGCTAGTTACAATGTTTTGAATCTTTATTATTGTTGAAACTTGATTATTATGTCTCTAGAGTCTAATTTCATGAATTATGGTTGATATGATCTCTCTCTCTAGATTCTAAGACAAGTATGGACTCTCTCTCTCTCTCTCTCTCTCTCTCTCTCTCTCTCTCTCTCTCTCTCTCTCTCTCTCTCTCTCTCTCTCTCTCTCTCTCTCTCTCTCTCTCTCTCTCTCTCTCTCTCTCTCTCTCTATATATATATATATATATATATATATATATATATATACCGTTCCCTCCATTCTTGTTCCCTCACTTTGGACGTTCCCCCCGTTCCAGGGGGTCCCATTCCCTTTCCCGTTCCCCGTTCCTGGTAACTATGCCCGTACCTCTTCCTACTCTTTGCAGAGGCGATGTCTCACTTCCTCAAGTCCCGTGTGAGAGGTTTACGCGGCCTCCGACTTCTAGTGAGAGAGAAGACTGAGTTGCTAGACTCAAGGTATACAGACAATACAGCACTCTACATAGAGGACGATGAGTTGATGTTGGAGAGAGTGAGGCTGGCTCTTGAGGTGTTCTGTTCAGCAGCGGGAGCGAAAATCAACTGGCAAAAGTCGGTTGGTTTTCTCACAAACCCGGACTCCAGCACAGAGTGGGGGGTCCACCTTGGATTTAGATGGGTGAGCAGAGGGCAAACCGTCCGGTACCTAGGATTCCAAGTGGGACTCGACATCACTCCCGCCCAACAGTTTCTTCTAGTCCTCGACTCTATTCAGAGAAAGCTGACCTACTGGAGCACGGCTCATCTCTCACTAGCCGGCCGAGCCCTAGTGGTTAACTAGGTCCTCCTAGCAACGGCCTGGTACATCGCCTCGTGTTGGTGTTTCTCCTCGTCTTACGTACTGTAGCTTCGCCGCCTTGTGCGGAACTTCCTTTGGTCCGGGTATGACGGCTCCAGGGATTCCCAAGCCAAGGTGGCGTAGGCAACCATCATACGGCATCGGTCAGAGGGAGGGCTCGGGATCATAGACCCAGAGTTTCAGAGTATGGCCCTCTTGAGCAAGCTAGTTGTACGCGGCCTCACACCGGGAGGGCAGATCTGGAAGGTCTTATTGCATGAGGGTCTTCAAGGTTGTAGACCAAGGCTTGGCGGTGAGTGAAGGCCGTCCCTGAGATAGATCTTCACATCAGCCCAGATCACCCCCCCTCCCCCCAAAATCACTTTTCCTACGCAGCTTACTCCGCGGATTGCAGGGCCTCCGTAAGGCCCTAATCCAGAGCCGCCCAGGCTACCAGGAGGAGATAGACCGTCAGCCGGTGATCTGGAACCCCCAGGTCAAAGATCGGGAAGGGGCACAGATTGGCGAGTGCCCCCACATCTAGTGGGCTGGTTGGGAGGCCGGCCCGGTTCGTACCATCAAGACATGGCGAGAGATGTACAAGATGGCGGATGAGGAGGTGTTGCAACGAGTATCAGGCTGCCAGAGAGGAGTGGAGTTGAGGCGAAGGGAGATAGACGCAGTAATACCTTTGGAGTGGCTTGCTCCCCTGATACGAGTGCCGATAGAGCCCGGGGAGGTATGGGCCGCTAGGTTCTCACCAGCAGGCATCCCCCTACAAGTGGCAGGTAGAGTGGGCGGCGCCCCGCAGCAGACTTTCTTCACTGTTCAGGAGGGGGGGCGTCTGGCCCTTGCCAAAGGGCAGCAAGATGAGGGATTAGTTGCCCTTTTGTGGAGGATGATTCGGGTGGTGGGCCTTCAAGGGAAGACATGGCAACTGGACCCCTATGTTTTCTGGAAGGAGCTCAAGGAGTGGCGCCTTTGGATTTGGGAGGACAGACCACTTGATGAGCTGGAATGGGATCCAAAAGAGTGGCTATGACCGTCCATGGCAGTCGCCAAGAAGCCACCGAGGTTCCTAGAATACACTGCCAAGATTAGCAAACACATATTGATGCAGGAGAACATGGATTGGGCGCCGTCACGTAGCAGGCACTGGGTGGAGCACAGCATCACAAAGCCGTTCCGACAGACCTTTTGGCGCCGCCTATGGGATAGCTGGAGGCCGAGGAGGGTATCGTACTTCTTATGGCTGGTGGCACATGGAGGCTTGGCAGTGGGAAGTTGGCTTGCCTAGATGCAAGAGGGAGGTTATAGGCGCTGCACACAGCAGCCTCTGGAAAACCCAAAGCACTACCTTTGGTCATGTGAGAACGCACAGCTCGTGTGGAGAGGAGCATGCCGCATCCTTCGCCGTATAGCACCTAGCCTTGGATATATCTCATGGGGAGCCTTCTGTTGGCAGGCACTCAGCCAGGGCCAACACCTTCTGTATGAGGCCGGGATGCAAGACACGATATTCATCATCGAGGCAAGGTCATGGGCAATGGTTGGCTTGGAGGCTCTACCCATCCGTCAAGTATTGGAGCCCAAAGTAGACCACTCCGAGGTATGGAAGATCATAGGGAGTCTTACTGGATGGCATATCTGGAAGGCGCGGTGTCAGGAGACTTTCGGTGGAGAGAGACTTTCAACACATGCGACCTTAGTAGAGCTCTAGACCTCCATCATTCACTCCCTCCGCGGCCATTGAAATCAAGTGCAGGGCGAGTCCAGGGCTCGTCAGGAACTCCGTAGTCATTTCATGCATACCTAGGGTGGCTAGGACCTGTTTTTTGTGATGCAGGCAGGCAGCCCCAGATTGCGATATACCCCCCCCCCCTCCATGGCTTCTTACCCCCAACCCCCCCAGACCGCCTTGAGAGGCTTGTATTCATGATGTATTTGTGACTTTGCATCAACTCCAGCTAGTCTATTGAGCATGAGCACTCCATTGTAAACAGATTTTTTTAGTAATATAGTCAACCACATTTTATCGAAAAAAAAAGTATGCTAAATAACAAGTGCAAGTTGGCACACCCCATGTGATTAAACGGAGCTTTGATTAGGTACAAGGACACACATTTGAACATCGAACATTAGTGGAAAAACCAACCATGTAGACTAGTCCTCACCATCAGTCCATGGAACTTGGCACATACTAGTACTTACTGTATCCCAAGGATCAGCATTTATACTATTATTTCACTGCATGGCAAACGAAAATCTATCCCACCACCAGTTATAAAATGAAACATTGAACAATTTGCATGAGAGAGAATTTTTTGACAAAAGGTGAAAATTAGTAAACATAATATACCGTAGCTTTACAGCCATTGCCATTTCCTTCACAAGTTTTGAGATTCCACATAGACGATAATCCAACCTAATACTGAAACTGTTAAGGACATGTATTTTTGAAACCTCACTTAACATGTGGATTAACCTCTAATCACATAGTTAAGTAAATGTTGCACATGTGAGATATAACTAGGGTTAGAATAAATTTACGAGCATGAGACCCGAGAAAATCACAAGATGTCAAAGGCACAAGTTGCTATAAGTTATGCCGCACAAGTACTTGGTGCTATTTGAAGAAATCGATTAGGCACAGAGATCAAGACAGACAGTCATTACGCATAGTGAAAGAGACAGAGTGCGAGTGAGCAGAGTAGAGAGTGAACACATTTTTCGGTACAATGACAAGAGTACCACTTTAGGTTTTAGATAGATATATGTATGAAAGTACAATGTGCTAAGGGTGTATTCACACCCGTGCACATATAAAAGGCGCGATGGCCCTTTATTCCCAACAACCTCCCACCTAAAGGCAATGTGCCTTAAGAGGAAAAAAAAATCAGCTAAGTCTCAATATGTACAAAGCTGAAATAAATATATCTATCCAACTCCCATCATTTGTCGGCAATGAGCAAGCCGCTCTGTTGGAAGACCCTTCGTGAAAAGGTCTGCAGGATTATCATCTGTATGCACTTTGACAAGCTCAATACTCTTGCTGTCAAGTACATCTCTAATGAAGTGATACTTCACCTGTATGTGCTTTGTCTTTGCATGAAAGACACTATTCCGTGCTAGCATGATTGTACTCTAACTATCACAATGGAGAACAGGTAACTCTGTGATGCCAAGCTCTCCCACCAGACGTGAAAGCCATAAAGCCTCCTTGCATGCCTTAGTGGCAACTACATACTCTGCCTCTATAGTAGACAATGCAATACACTTTTGTACCCTAGAGATCCAAGAGACCGCTCCTCCTATGAAAGTAAACACATATCCAGAAGTGAACTTCCTGCAGTCCGCATGACCAGCATAGTCTGTATCCGTAAAGCCAACAACAGATGCCTTTTGCTTTCCAAAGCAGATGCACAACTCATTTGTGCCTTTGAGATATCTCATAATACCTTTCACTGCATCCCAATGCTTCTTGCCAAGGGTTGCCATGTATCTGCTAACCACTCCCACTGTAAAAACAATGTCAAGGCGTGTAGCAACCATAGCATACATCAAACTGCCAACAGCTGAAGCATATGGTATCTTGGCCATTTCAACCTTCTCATCATCAGATGTAGGGCTGTCCTCTGTACTGAGTTTCATATATGGAGGCAATGGAACCCCAATTGTTTTCCCCCCCTCCATATTGAAACGCTGCAAAACTTTGGAGATATACTCCTGCTAAGATAGATAGAGTAAACCTTTAGATCTATCTCTAAGTATTCGCATGCCAAGAATATGATTTGCATCACCCAGATCCTTCATGTCAAAGCTGCCATGAAGACTTTGCTTCAATGAATCCAAAGCATGAGTATCCCTGCCAGCAATCAACATGTCATCAACATACAAAACCAAAATAATCAGGCTGCCATCTGCTGCCTTCTTGGTGTACAAGCAGTGATCCACTTGACTTCTATGAAAGCCTTGGGAATGCATGAATGTATCAAACTTATGATACCATTCTCTTGGTGTTTGTTTCAACCCATACAAGCTCCTTTTGAGTTTACAGACCATTTGTTCTTTCCCTTGTTCAACAAACCCTTCAGGCTGCTGCATATATATGTCTTCATACAGATCACCATGTAAAAACGCAGTCTTTACATCCATCTATATGAGCTCCATATCCTCAACTGCAACCAAGCCCAAAATGGTTCTCAATGTAGTCATCTTGACTACAGGAGAGAAAATCTCATCAAAATCAACTCCATGCTCTTGCTTGTATCCCTTTGCAACCAATCTTGCTTTGTACTTTGGTTAGGAACCAGAAGTGACCTTCATTTTGTAAACCCATTTGCATGGAAGGGTTTTCTGCCCTTTAGGCAACTGCACCAAGTCCCAAGTGCCATTTTTGTCAAGAGATTCCATTTCTGACAGCATGGCTTTATACCATTTCTTGCTGTCCCGTCTGTCCATTGCTTCCTTGAAGCAAGATGGTTCACCACAGTCTATCAACATGACATACTCAGCCACATTAATTGCACTAGGAACAAATCTGTCAGGTTGTCTAGTAGCCCTAGATGATCTCCTAACCCAATGGTCATTGTTTGCTGGCTGTTCCTGCAAACTTCCATTTTCAGCATGCTGTCCTACCATTTCAGCCTGCAAATCAGCATTAACAGCTTGCTGTCCTGGCTATTCCTGCACATGTAATGGCTCATTTTCATGGGCAATAGCTGGCTGATCATTTCCAGCATCATTTCCTGCATTTACAGGTTCATTTACAGCAGGTATTTGCTGCTGTACAGCAGGCACATTTTGTTGTCCAAAAGGTATTTCTTCTCGGAATACAACCCTACGGACCTCCTTAGTCTTTTCGGGTTGTTTGTGCATGCGATCTTCCCAGAAGATAACGTCATTGCCGCGTACTATTTTCCTTTTCTCGGGATCCCACAACTTATACCCATTTCACCCTTGTCACCATATCCTAGGAAAATGCATTTACAAGACTTTCGCTCAAGTTTGCTGCGTTTTTCTTTACGAATTGTGCACAAAAGCCTCGCAGCCAAACACTTTTAGATGAGCATATGAAGGTGGCTTGCCCAACCACGCTTCTTGGGGAACTTCCCCCCCCCCCCCCCCCCAAAAGACCTGTTTGGTGACCGATTAATCAAGTGAACGGCTGTCATAACAGCCTCTACCCAGAAACCATGGGGTAATGCAGCATGAGACAGCATCGTACGGACCTTATCCTGTATGGTCCGATTCATACGCTCTACAACTTCATTTTGGGGTGGTATTCATTAATTAATTAATGCTAGTCTCTAATATCACCACTGACACTTATTGGCAAAACAACTATCCTAGGGTCAAAACTAACGCGAACTGACCACCAAAGCCCAACTAGCATAACTTGTCACAACTTTTGCAATTGACACCCACTGCATCCTTAGGGTCCTTCATCCATTACCATGAAATAATTACCATGTGCATTACATGTGCTAAACAACCTTGCTTATTTGTTTAGTAATTTCATCAAATGTTATTAGCAAGATTAAAGCATCTCAAAATTTCACGTCCTCGTGACCTCAGACCTATTTGCTTGAATTGTATCCATGTTGACGATGCTCTACCTTGCATCAAAAGCGTAGACTACCATTGCAATGCATTTCCCTTCAAGAGAGTGGTTGCCTTTCGAATCTTTGAGAATTCAGTGAAGTCTTTCCCTAAATAGGCTACATCAAATTGCTAAAGGAAAGTCAAAGCTTTCAACCTATCTTGTGCATCACTAAAAATCCTTCATGCCCTTGGAAGCCCACTTAAAATGCACATTTATGCAACTTTCTCAATTGTGCAAATCACCGTATCCTGCTCATAACCATCTTAACATGGGCCAACCCACATGCATTACATTCTTTCCCACTTGAATTCTTGCTTATCCAAATCAATATCTTCTAAGGTCTAAACTCCTCAACACTCTGTATGACTCATTCCAAATGAGGATGGAGTGCAAATGATGATCCATCAAACCCATGTGATCATTGTGCTAAGCCTATCCTAGAATCACATTAACATTGAGAAGGGAAGCCACCTTCAAAGTATCTCCAACATTGTGCAAGGCTAGTTCAAGGTAGAGTTTGGGCTCATCATGAATAGGGCAACATAGCACCTTTCAAAAATTCAAAGCATACATCCTTAAAAATCGAGTGCATCATGGATTCACTTTTGGCAGCCCATACCCTTGTGCACATCTCAAATAAGGACAGTGAGTAATGATCCACCAAACCCAAGTAATCATAGAGCCATGGCTGCCTACAAATCACATAAAACTTTAGAGGGGCTACATTCAAACTATCTCAAACCTCATGTAGAGCTAGTTCAAGTCTAATTGTGGGATGATCACACATAGGGCACAATGAGATACCTTCAAAAATTATGGGCATATATGCTTGAGACTAGAGCATATTATGGATTCACAATTACCCAACCCATAACCTTGTACATACACATCCATATTACTTATGAAACATATAGTACAAGCATATACTATTTTCGCCTTGGAATCATCTTTCTTTGAGTTTTACATTTAGAAGACTAGTGCCTCACACTTTTGGACCCACCAACGCCATAGTGACTGTCAATAAGAGGATGATGAGGATTTTAAGAGATCGAGATATGCTTTGTAAAAATTTTAAGTTGCATTCAAGAACAAGAAGGAAAACAAATGCATCATCAAATAGAACAATCAAAAGATTCATTTGAAATTTCCCACCAATCATTCGACTAGCAATGGTGCAAAAAACCACGATTATTTGAAGGAGTGGCATGTGTTGTTAGAGAGGGACGACGATTTATTAGCCCCGTTACCCTCTATTAATGCCAAGAAACCTATGTTTCAACATATGAGACTCACTGCTTCATGTGCATCATTAGTACCAATGTTGTACTTAAAGTTTAACAAACTAATATGATGTTCCATAGACCAATCATGACATTCATTTCTCCATGGCTCTCTATTATCATATAGACAACCTAATTGTGATGTTTCATGGACTACTCATGACATTCATTCTTTCATGGATCCCTATCAATAATATGGCAACTTGCATCGATAGGTTCTCAATTATCTCACTTTTCCCTATGGAAGGTGCAAAGGCCAAGATACAAAATGTTATTATGATACATCACAAAACTAAATCTACCTCGATGGTGAGAACCTATGGCTACAATAAAGAGTCACTAAGCCACCACAAATGGCCTAGAGAATACTTTCACATTCTTATGATATGATAGGACATTATACATTGAGCAGCAAAATAAGATGAGAAAGTAGAGAGATGAATGCTGAAATACCACAAAACAAAGAATCTACGAGCTCAAATTATCTCATGGTTGTCTAAAAGCATTATTGCCAATCAAAAGCTTCCAAAAGAGGCCAACACAATATGGAAGCATACGCGTACCTGTACAAAGGTAGCGTGCTTCTAACCGTTGGATTGTGGCTTTGCATCCCCTAAGCAAGTTGGAATTCTTGATTAAGTCATTAAGAGACATAATGCGTGTTCCCTTGTTGGAGATCCTATTGTTAGCAGAGTATTTGTCAGCTCATATGTGAGTCTGAGCTTGATCTGGGCTGGGCATTTTTATTAGGTATTTTAGGTATTTTTCTGGTGTGGCATTTTATGCCAGTGGAGCATTTTATGCACCACTCGGCCAGCATTAATGCTGTCCGACCAGCATTATTGCTCCCCACTTTTTCAGTCTATATATACTCAGTGGCTCCTCCTCAATCATTATCATCATCTTCACCATCTGCAGACTCTGTGGAGAGAGGAGCCAGTGCCAGTGCCCATGCAGCCAGTGACTCACTATTGTATGCGACTGTCTCGTGTTCAGATATATGGATTCCATTTCCCGTGCATACATCTGAGTTCTCATCTGTATCGTGTTCTTTTCTTTTCTCTTTTTGTCTTGTGTTTCAGCAGTTTATTTCAGCACATGTTTATGCTTCCACCGCTGCTCCACTTCTGACATGGTATCAGTTTTCAAGATTTGTGTTTCTGCTGTGTTTTCTTGCTGATTTCAGGACTGTTTTGTACCCCTGCTGATCAGACGACTGCTGTTGCAGCCAGGCGACCTGTTTTGGGGCTGTTTTCAGCCTGCGTTTTTTGACTGATTTTTTGACTTTCTGCAGCAGATTTTGTCTTCTATTGATCAGATTTTGGGTTATATTGCATGTGAACTCTCATTTTCTGTAGTCTGTGCTTGTGTTTTGGCTGTGTTTCCTCTCTCAATTCCATCTCTTCTCTACTTCTCTTCTTATCCTCTCCATATGGCTCCTCCGTGCACTTCCACTGATGATAAGTTACATGGACCTGATTATCTCACATGAAGTGCTGTCATGAAAGCTTGGTTTGTGCAGAAGCGATTATGGTACATCGTCTGTGGAGCTACTCCTCGTCCTCTCCGTTCTTTTCCTCTTCCTGAAGACTTTGATGAGGACAATCATGAGGAAGCGGTGCTCACATGGGACTCGGATGATGCCTGTGCTTACTCGGCGTTGCTTCGGTGTATTTCTAAAGCGGTCTTACCGGCGGTTACCTCCTGTAGGACATCTCCTGAAGTATGGCAGAAGTTGCAGCAGATGTACGAGGCACCTTCCACCATGCGGGCCGTCACACTTTATGGCCAGCTCCAGCAGATGAAGTTTGAGCCGAAAGATACTATTCAGTCCTTTCTTCTTCGTGTTACGCAAGTACAGGACCAGCTTCGGCACATGCAATCTGCTCTTCCCGAGGTGCATCTTGTCGGGACGGTTCTCTACAAGCTCCCCCCGGAGTTTGATGGAGTGGCCAATGCTTTGTGGGCGCAGACATCATCGACTCCTGTTAGTTTTACACATATGACCTCGATGCTTCTTGAGCATGAGGCATCCTTGAGATTACAGGGGCGGCTTCCGGCACATTATGGAGGTGAGGCTTATGTAGCTTCAGAGAGGGGTAACGGGAAGAAAAAGTCGAAGGCCCAGTGTTACCACTGTGGCAAGAAGGGACATTTGCGGAAGGACTGCAAAAAGTTAGCGGCTTCCAGGAAGAAGGAGCAGAAGACGAAGCAGGATGCTGACTCTACCGACGAGTCCTCTCCTTCATCAGACTCTGACTCCGATCCTCCGACCAAGGTGAAGTCCAAGGCACGGAAGGGATCGTCTTCTTCGGATCGCGGGAAGGGCTTGGTGGCCCCTTCCTCGGCTGCTTTCTAGTGGTGGTGATGAGGTCATCCCTCACGACTCTCTTGTGCCAGAGAGGGAGTGAGCGGGTGTTGAGATGGGGCAGCCGCGCCTCATCTATACTTTTATACCGGTGCACAGGTTCCAGAGAGGGACGTCCCTGACGCATCGACTTCAGTCTGGCGGAATCAAATCCTGGAGCTGGGATTGACATCCAGGTTCATGATAAGCTGGTTATCTGACAGAGAGCGGGAGGCTTTCGTCTAGAGCTCACATGAGGGGACACTTTGGCGGTCTGGCCAAAGGCAGGGACTCCATGGTCACCTATGTTCAGAGGCAATTTCGACAGGATAGTCTTGTATGCTACTGCGAGACATTGGTGATGGACACAGAGACATGCTATGATCTTCTCTATTTTCAGGTATTTGGTACGATCGACGTCGACATCAGGTTCTCTCCGAGGCACCTTGGTGGTGGCTTGATCACCCACTGCTTGGGTATCCATGGTTCTACTTGGTGGTTCTACGTTGTATAGTTTCTGATCCCTTTTCATTGTACTATTGTATTGTATCAGATCACCCATGATCTGAGAGAGGGTGTTAGCAGAGTATTTGTCAATTCATATGTGAGTCTGAGCTTGATCTGGGCTGGGCATTTTTATTAGGTATTTTAGGTATTTTTCTGGTGTGGCATTTTATGCCAGTGGAGCATTTTATGCACCACTCGACCAGCATTAATGCTGTCCGACCAGCATTATTGCTCCCCACTTTTTCAGTCTATATATACTCAGTGGCTCCTCCTCAGTCATTATCATCATCTTCACCATCTGCAAACTCTGTGGAGAGAGGAGCCAGTGCCAGTGCCCACGCAGCCAGTGACTCACTATTCTATGCGACTGTCTCGTGTTCAGATATATGGATTCCATTTCCCGTGCATACATATGAGTTCTCATCTGTATCGTGTTCTTTTCTTTTCTCTTTTTGTCTTGTGTTTCAGCAGTTTATTTCAGCACATGTTTATGCTTCCACCACTGCTCCACTTCTGACACCTACTTCTCCCACAATCTCTCTTTTGGGGTTTTCTCAACTCCTCGCTAAGCTCGACATACTAGAAAATCGCTTAAAGATCTTGATATCCAAGTATATTTTTTTTGGTACATAGGTTTAAGACAATATATACAGTGTATTAACAACCTCTTTGCCTGTCTTCAGAGAGTAGTACAGCCATGATCTCAAGAACTGTTCCATGAAGAAATTGCATGCAGAAGCCCTGTGTAGCCTGGCTACATGTGCATGTGATCTAAGCGCAGTAGCAGGCAAATGTCGTTCAGCTACAGCATCCGTCATAGGCCAAAAAGTGAAAAACCTCTCTCGCAAAGTTGATAGTAACATGGGTAATGGTACAGAATCAATATTTTACGACGCAACCACAAAATAATCTCTCTCTCTCTCTCTCTCTCTCTCTCTCTCTCTCTCAGACAGAGAGGAAGCCCTAGAAAGTGTACTACGGAGGTTTCGATGTGACCTTGGATGGGTCGATCTTCTGGAACTGCTTCGCGACCTTAAGGACGCGATCTGTGACCTCGCCCTTGTTAAGAAAGGAGCTTCTGGCTTCTGTGGAGAACAGGAAGGCGTAGAGACTGTGGTTGCCATGGGTAAGGTGGTCATGCCGCAACACAGGAACCCTGAAACGGAGAAGCTTCGTACGCACGGCTTGCATTTTCGCTGAACACCTCAATGGCAGCGAAGAAGCCCTAAGATAAAACCTTAGGAGCTGTTCTCGTGAGGTGGTTTACAGAAAACAGTTCAGTTTTCAAGTGTTTTTTTGGTGGAAATTGAATACCACCGTAGTTCACATCGGGTGGTTTTTAGTTTTCAAAACAAAACTGGTTACACGTTCAGCTTAAGATCATAATTTTTTTATCTTTTTTTCTTCAACCTTTCTTTCGTTTTTGTCATATCATTAAAAATCTTTTTCTTACGAGATCATGCTTTTTCGTTCTCATTTTTTATTTTTGACTTCTGCACTCATCTCGGCATTACGGCCTATTTGCACGTCTCCTACTTCTCTTGTTCTCTGCAGGAAAGGTCAAGGATGGTTTCCACTCGTTCTTGGCCACCTGCTTCTTTCCATGCTCTACAACACATGCTCTATGGTGGCCTTTTCTATGTGATGTGATCCACGAATGGTGGCCTTCTTCATGGACGGTGCTTGTCAAATACGTATTGCTCCTTGGTTTATTGAAAAGCTTCTTTCTTGCTTACATAATATCCTTTAGAATCTCACAAGGTGTTGTTCCATGGCGTTTTGTGTGCTCTATGGCGCTTTGCTCCATGTGCTATCATTCATCACACATCAACTCTCCATCTAGGTTAGTGAACATGTCTTGTCAATGTACGTTACATTGATGTTGTCGTTGCTCGTCTCCTCATTTCATTGTGTCTCGTCAATATCCAACGAATTGATCACATCAATGTAATAAACGTATCAACATCAATGTAATAAACATACTAATTAGTTAACATTATGTTAGTTCACATCGATTAATAAACATAAAAAATAGTAATAATACTTAATTATTAAGTAATAAATATTAGTTTAGGTCAACTAATAAACATAGTAATTAGTCATGTTACATGGCAAAAGGTTCAATTTATATCCTTTTTATTTCAGTAGACTTATGTTAGTTAGACTTATTAGTAATATTAGTATTAGTTAATTAGTTAGACTTATTAGTAGTATAAGTAGTTAACACTATTTTAGAGAGTTTGAAATTTTTCATATACTCTGGGAATTTATAGGATGGTCTATATTTGGTCACATGGTCAAATTGTTATCCCCTATTTTGAAGGTGAAACTTTTTTTAGATACTATCACCAAAATCACCACTGCATCTAATCTCAAAGCTACTCTCCACAATGCTTATGGCAATACCGTAGAGTAGCATGAGAGATTGATACGATTCACATATTTTCACCTAGGTCACCAAACTAAAGGTTGTTCTTTAACACATTACTACAACAAACAAGCTTTAGTTTAGAGAGAGAACTAATAAGCGCCAAGAACTTGGCACAATCATACCTCATCAAGTGCTAACTGCGTGGTCTCATGGCCTATGAGGAAAACCTCAAAATGTTCATCATGGACTACAAGCAAAGAAACTTGCTCACCTCGGACTACAAACCCACCAATTGATAAACATGATCATTCAAAAGATCCCTTTCATCAAAGACAACCTAGCGACATTCACAATACCTCCAATAGCTTCTGACTACAAAAATAGCATTGCATCAATACAGATAAAGATGTTACAACTCACGAAAGTGTTCAAAACAATTCTTAACAATACTCTAATAACAAAACAACAAGCTGTCTACAACCACCTCATCGATGAGACAAGGTGCGGTTATAAACCAAACCATACTAGTTTTTGTAAGAAGCCAAGAAGGAGTAACAAATTTTCTCATCCATAGACGGCAATGTGAGGGCAACAAATGGACAGAGGCCTGCACATTGAATGCAATCAGCCTCTAAAAGGAGGGAAAAATCATGGACTGCGAGGAGAACATGCTGTACCACAATCGGAGGGGTACAAGTAAGTGCCATTCAGACTATAGTAAAAACCCCACACACATAAAACCAGGAAGAAAAAGAGCCTATACATCATCAACGGTACCACCAAGTATGGAAAGGGCTTCCTCATACGTTACTACAATTACAACCTGATTGCTAGGAATAAGATCGTACTGTGCTGACATAGCAAGCACATGAGAAGCTGCAAATAGACTATGCAACCTATCCATCACAATCCACTACCAGTTCAAGATACTAGTACATGCATAGTAATATCAAGTATAGTTGCAAGAGACGAATGAATGCTACATCACAATAAGAGAAGCTGACGCAATCATCATCAATGAGATGTCTATTTTAACAAGGACAACATTTGATACAATAGTGCACCAGATAGTGAGTGTTTGTCAAGGCTCACTACTCAGTCCATTCACCAATAAGCTCGTGATACTATTTGGCAATCTTGCAAAGTTACCACCTATCTGCAACCATCAAATTGAGTTTTGTGAACAATGTCACATCAACTCCTCATCATATTGGACCCATGGAAAGCAAATCACTCTCAAAACCTCAGTTCAACACACATGCAACCTGTCATTCCTACAATTTCTACAAGTGATTAGGCATCATTGTCTAACAAAGTGAGAGATACATGAATGCTTATATCAGTGCATGATCAATGAGAAAGATGTCCTAGATTTCGTCGACCAAAAAACAATAATCATATGCACACACAAGGAAGATGTTCACAACTACAATAAGCAAATTCTACACAAATACTACACAATTAAACATATCCATACCATCAAAGTACAAACAAATGCAAATGACTAGCTAGCATTGCAGACCTAGCTACATAACAAGAACTTCCACGAGATAGAGGAGATCATAGCGACTACAATGATAACTGAGAATATTGACCTCACCATAGGTACAACAAACGGATTGTACTGACACATCAAAAGACAAAATGATATGAGGAATCCATGTCATGATCCAATCAACAAACCTACAGCTCACCTTATGGTACAGCAATTATCAACACAAGCCATTGAATAGCAAGTGGTAGCATAAATCTATACTCTCATTGACACTCACATATGCGATCACTAGTCACAAATCACAAGGAGCCACAATCAACCAAAAAGTACTTATACACATAAGAAGTGTGTTCACACTTGGGCTAGTCTACATAATGCTCTCCCACGTAATTGAAAGAAGAAATTTGTATATCGTCAGTCTTTCAAATCCATCCGCCTTTGCTCCAACACCTTTCCTCATACCATGACTCAAGTAGAGAAACAACATAGCTCAACAAAAAACAAACAAAGATTAAATACAACACATTCCATCATACAACAATCTCATACGCTTCTTGTAGCATGTCATAAAGCAATCTTCTAAACCTTCTTTCAAACGTCGTTTGTTAATACAATAATGTATTTTCTAAATTTTCTTGTCTTACTAATAGATTTATTAACATACTAATGTAATTTTCTCATTTTTCTCCTTTAAAGATACATATCATCCATCAAGGCAAATATGACATTGGATGAGATATGCACAATCCAAATGATACTTGGTATGTATAAAAATACAAATATATTATTTTACCTAACCACATTAACCTATGTATGCAAATGTTCCAATGATACATTCAAAACCACATAAACACCTAGCACCAGATCAAGAACCCGTCTTGTAGGTACGTAGAATCACAAGTACGGAACGACAAACCAAATGAGAATGGCAAATGTTGATGGGAAAAAGCCATCCATATATGTCGATAGCTTTGCAATGTACAACAACATCCAAAAGCTGATGGCCACATCCACTCAAATTCTCAATAATGAATTGCGTCTGGCATAAAATGACAAGATCACAACTGGTACACAACCTCCTACAAATTTCCCAACCTTTATTTTTAGTTGAAACAACAACTCTAACTCATATGCGCTTAACATGCAATAGGACTCAAATACATACTTGACAGACTCAAACTTGAGTACGAAGACTCAGTTGACAATCCACTACAAATAAGCATGGCCCAAGTGCTTTTGGACGCAAGAACAAATAGCATCGAAACATACCCAATTGAGCTATTACACTACGAATTTAACATCTTGCTCAACCAATTGGCAAAAGTCACCAAAAAAGAAAGCAAGGACATACTAGAAGATTACATGAAAAAGAACCACTACAATCACATTTGTGACAATCGTGTAATAACAATTGACAAGGTTACATACCTATTGAGTAGAGAGAGCTATACCCAGAAACATGGTTCCAAGTCCGATCCATTCAGCAACATAATCTACATAATAAGCAAGTTCTCAAACATGACTTCTTCTCAAATATTTATTTTAAAAAAACTAACAATATCAACTTTTCTCACTGCAATGCAAATAGAAGCAAACCAAGAAGAAATCAATCTCCTACTAGTGCCAAAATTGCATCCTCAACCATTTCAAGTCCTACCACCAAACTTGCATCCTCAACCATTGCGAGTCCTACCACCAACTCAAGTACTTCCATATCACTTGGCATCGTGTGCAACAAAAACCCACGAGGCAATCCAAAAGCGCCAATGCTTACAAAGACACAAAAGCAAGTACTTCATCTATAGCATAAGATGTAAGAAAAATGGTAAGAAGTATGTAGGATAGACGACCAACATCGAGAAAAGAATCCAACAACACAGAAAAAACCTCGTCAAGAAAATGAAGAAAGACATAGAAACATTCTAATCATTCAAGGATAACTTCGAGGTTAACATAGAAGCAATAGTTGATAGCATAGACAAGGCTAGGAATTTTAAGCAAGCCACCATCCATAAGAAAAATGTAACTGTGATAGGTATAAGAACCTATACGGGCACCCAACACAATGTAAAAAGTATTATTTTTTAAATAGAAGAAAACTCATTCAACATAGTTTAAAAAAACTGAATGTTCAAACTCACGATCATTGACTCAAACTATATAAGTATACATATTCTCTTTTCGAGATTCTCCATGTATTTAAACAACACTACATCTTATCTACAAACGTACTTGACTTTAGAACATGTCACATGTCTAAACACCATCAGTAAAACTACTACATAATAAACATGCAAGAATTGCATATGAAAATTCATACTCCTTTACTTAGTTGAATGTGTCAACCTTGTTTTTGATCAATTGTACGATATCTCACTTTGAACACCAATCTACACATGGAACCAAAGGAAAAATAAGTTTTAATTGTAAAATTAGTTTTGAATTGAAAAGGGATCACAAGGGATTTGATCATTCTAAAATAACTCTTTTAGAAAAAAAATTAAGAAAAAATGTTTTTTCCAACAATGGACTGGTTTCTTAAAATGAGGAACTAACCTAAAGATGAGGGGCAGCCCATCTTAGAACTTGTGAACGTGATAGGGATAGAGGGATAGTTGGGGAGTTAAGTTCACACATATGAAATTAATACACATGCTTTCTCAATCAAAAAAGCACAACCACATCTTCATCCCCTATGTAGCTTATTGTATGGAATGTGGCTTAAGCTCTCATTACCAATTTTAACTCTATGCTGATAGATGTTTCCATGGAGGAGAGTGTTGAAGATAATGGCATTTTGATCAATAGCACTGGGACCTCTCATCTCACACAAGTGAAAAAGAAGTGACTTTGAAGCAGTAGGTGGCAATGCCTCTTTACCCAAATAATAGAGCAATGATGAAACATCTAATGAACATTCCATTGATACTTGGGAGGATTGTAAGATTCACCTATTAATAAATCCATAGTTTATGGGACACTATTATAGGGATTGTCGTAATGCAAATGAAGAGATGTAGTATGCAAAACCTTTCAAATCTAGCTTCTTACGCCGAGATGGTCAAGAACAATCAATAGTAGTAAGGATGAAAAAAGATATTGCAATAAAAAGATTTCCAAAGACAAGGGAAAGCAAGGTCCAATTGTCCCTAAAAGCACATTGGTAAGGCCAACACAAGGTAGATATTTTTGAAATAAGGCTACAATTCCTAAATCTAGCAAAGTTTGTGCTTTTCCTCTCCTCTTCTTTTACTAATCTAGTAGAGGAAAAGATAATATTTTTACTAGCCATGATAGAATTCCCCTTGAGCAATTAGAAAAATAGAAGCATGGGATGGATTCTAAGCTAGAAATGATGTTTACATACGGTGGGGAAAAGTTGTTGAGAGGAAGAGATGGTGGGATGTGGAGTCAATGCAATGAGAGTGCAAGAGGGTGAGAGAGAGATAGAGGAAGCACACAAGAAGTCTTTAGACACTCTAGCTATGACCATGAAAAGTGGGCACCTCTCCTGCAATACCCTAGTCTCCCAGTAGATGAGTAAGCCGCACTGCTTCCTTGCATGTCTTAGTGGTTGCAACATACTTGGCCTCACTGGTAGGTAATGCGGTACATGGCTACAATGAGAGACCCATGAAACTGCACCTTTTATGAATGTGAAGCAAAATTGGTCATGGACTTCTTGGAGTCCATATTTCTTGCAAAATCAACATTAGCATACCCAATGATACATGTGTCTAGTATATATTGATGGTCTTCACCGCTTCCCAATGCTTCTTACCAAGGTTTGCTACACTACTAACCAATTCCATTGGATAGGCAATGTTTGGATGTGCGGCAATCATAGCATACATCAAGCTACCAATAGCCGACTCATAAGGTACCTTGGTCATTTTATCCTTTTGCTCATTTGACTTAGGGTTGTCCTCTTGGATAAGTTTCCGAGTATGGAAGCAATGGAACAATGAGAGACTTACCCCTCTCCATATTGAAAAACTCAAGTACCTTCCCAATGTACTCCTTTTGAGTCAAATAGAGAATATTTTTGCTTCTACCCCACATAATATGCATGTCCAAAATGTGACTAATATTCCCCAAGACCTTCATGTCAAATATTTCATGAAAGCTTTTCTTCGATGCATCCATATACATCAATGACTTCCCATCAATAAGCATGACGTCCACATAAAGTAAGGCTACCATCCATAGCCGTCCATGTATATAAGTAGCAATGACTCTCACTCCTAATGTATCCTTGAGACCTCACGAAGGCATCAAACATATGATGCCACATCCTAGGAGCTTGTTTCAAGCTCTTGTGGATCTTACATACTAATTGTTTCTTGCCTTCCACAACAAATCCCTCCAGATGTCCCCATGTAGATAAATTGTTTTAACATCAATTTGTAGAAGCTCCATATATTCCTTGGCAACCAATGCAAGCATCATACAAAAACATTCAACTTGACTATTGGTAAGAAGATATCATCAAAGTCTATCCCCTTCTCTTGCTTGAATCCATTGGCTATCAATCTTGCCTTGCACTTACATAATGCATCAAATGGAGACATTTTCGACCTAAATATCCATTTTCATGGCAATGCATGCTCACCCTTAGGCAAAGGAACCCACTCCCAAGTGGAATTCTTAACCAAAGAGCCCATCTCTGATTACATAACCTTCTTCTATTTATTGACTGTCATCCCTAGTTATACTATACCATTAGCATAACATGAAGGCTCTCCACAATCTATAACTATGACATAGTTAAGAGATTGATTGTATTAATTTAGTGGTCTAGAGACTCTCATAGATTGTCTCAACATTGGCTCAACTTGAGGCCTCGGTAGTCCCTACCATTTGTTCTACCTAATGTGAGGTTGCCCACCCACCTATGGTAATCTCACCTCAACGTTTCATGGTTGTCCAAGCCCTAAATCACGTGGGGCATTTCATATATGTTGCTCATGTGGTGGCTATCCATACTCTTGGAATACGAATTTTGTGCATCCCATTGTTTATGCATCTTTTCTTCATTGAAGATAGTATCCTAGCTGCAAGCTATCTTCTTAGCTTCAAAATCCAAAAGAGGGTAACCCATCTCACTTGAATCTTCATATCCAAGAAAATCCACTTCTTGGATTTGTTCTATTTATCCTTAGAGATATGCATGTAAGCCTCACAAAGCCCAACATTCACAAGTGATCATAATAAAGTTTCTTGCCAAACCACACCCCTTTTGGAACATTGCCATCCAATGGCTTACTAGGTGACTACTTAATCAAATGAACATATGTCTTAACAACTTCACTCCGAAATCCATAATATGAGACCTACATTAGATAACATACTTGGAACTCTTTTATGAATGGCTCTATTCATCTCCATCCCACTTTAAGTTGAGTTTTTTAGACCAGTTTACTATCTTTTGATGCCATATATATCACAATTTTTTTGAGATGCATGAGAGTTATACTCTCCAGCATTATCAGTCCTCAAGCATTTTAATTCATTTTTGGATTGATTTTTTGAATAGGCCAAGAAATTTTGAAATACATCAAAGACATTGTTTCTATTACGAATAGAAGACATTGTATCCAAGAAATGCTATAGGCCTACATACATCACCATGTATCCAAATAAATGGTAGGTATAGGCCCACACACATCACTACTTACCAATTCATAACATTTAAATCTTCTAGTACCAACACCCTTTTTACATGACACTTTAGTCTGTTTGCCATATATACAATGCTTGCACATTCCAAGATTAGAAAAGTTGAAAGATGGAAGATATTGCAAACATGAAATAACTTTCATTTTAATGATAGACATATGGCCTTAATAGTGATACCAAAGTGATATAGCAGGCTTCTTAATGAAAGCTACAATGTGGTCTTTTATGCTATACACAAAAATTACAAGGTGCTAGATTTTTGCCATTTGGCAACTACAAGGGACTCTTTGTATATTCTCCAATCACCAAAGCTCACATGGTGACCACAATCGACTAAGAATATATGTCAAGCTTTTCTTTAAGTTTGGTACATGACATATATTCTTAAGTACAAAAGAGGAACAATTAGCTAGTGAGAAGTACATATCTCCCACTCCAACAATGTTGCAAGCAAAGTTATTCCCTAAATGCACACATCTTTTTCTTCTAACATTGTATGTACCAAACCAGTCCTTATGCTGAGTAACATGAAACAATACCCCTAAATTAAGGATCTAATCTTGATACATAATGTCATCTTCTATAGTAGCCAATAATGCATCCCCAGGAGAACTAGAGTTTTTGGAACTTACATTATTTTTCATATCACCTCCTCTATGTGTAAGCCATTGTCCACATTAGTACTAGTCAATCCACCAACAAGTGTCAAGTTATTGATTGAAGTTTTGGAACATCAACATACAATTGACTTAGCGTAAGAATTTTATTAGAGTTTGCAAGCTCATCCATCTCATCCCATTATATATGTATCAATGTCCTTGGGCTTTATATTAGTCAATTTAATTGTACCAAATACATTGTAAATTTGCTTTTTCAAATACAATAAATTTGTTCCATCCAATTTCTCAATGTTAAACAATACATTATCCAAAGCAAAAAAAGAAGCCATAGTCATTATAATATATGCCAATCAACAAATGGCAAAGGTACTATCTACAAGTCCAAGAACACAAAGATACCTCTAACCTGAGTGCCACTACAATGTCCAAATAATGGCTAATGCAACATCAAAACATCCCAAACATCGTGCCAAAATGATGAATGCATTTGAACTTTATGTGAATTTTTTGCTATTTTTCATGCATAAAACAACCCCTAAAACAATTACATATGAATAGCCCTTTATATCTCTAATATAATTGGTCTTATCACTACAATATGTATATAATACATTGAAGCAAGTTTTAAAATAACCAATTCAAGTCTCCAAAAGGTATGAAAATAGTTTTAGCAACTAGTTCACAACATAATTAGTTTCAATCCTCTCTAACATGAAATTGTTTTCTTGCACAAAATGGTTCAAATTGAACCATTCTTGCAAAAAATGGTTCAAATTGAACCATCCTTGCAAAAAATGGTTCAAATTGAACCAATTCTAAGATATCAAAATATGAAATCGACTTCACAAATAACCAATTTTTTAAAATTCGTTGTGAACTGAGATCATTGGCTATGAATTAATTCAATGGGAAGAGCTGTGCAAACAAGGTAGGATTTAAGAGCCTTATATTAAGAAGACCAAGGCTTATAAAAGTCTTATTAGATCAACCAAGGTCACCAATTGCTACAAATGGGGTGAACTAATATGATACTTGAGTATGTCATCACCATGATCAAATTGTCAAAACAATTTCTCTATTATTAGTGGAGAACTCAAAGCTTTGAACCAAGCAATAAACAACCAAAAAATCAATCTCTTTCTTCTCTCTATAGACGAAACTAGACCCCCTACTTCAAAGCAAACATTGATCTTAATGAGCATGTCACAAATTGTATGGTGGGGGGACTTGCTTGAGCTACTATGCCAAACACACACCATACAAACAAGAGGAATCTCACTTAAGAACACAAGAAGAGAGATGGAGGCCAAAACCTTTTCTTGCTAGTTTTTTGTTCTTCTTTCATACACAATACAATGTACACAAAGTATAGATAAGATACAACATCAAGGAAAGTAGCCTACTAAGTCAAATAATGCATAACTGACTATACTAATCGATTGGTGCTATAATTATACCAGTTGTAGGTAGGTGCAACAAACTAAATATAATAAGTGATGAGTCAATGGCCATGTGAGGATCATAATGACCATTGATGTGTTAAGTGTAGATGTGCAGACCCATCTAGCCAAGTGGTCCATCATCAATGTCTGCACATGTTGAGCTTGCCATCTCAACCCTCCCCCTCAAGCTCAACTATATCTTTGTAACTCCAAGTAAGATTTAAAAATTTTGAAGCTTCTATGCACCCAATGCCTTTGTGAAAAGTTAGTTGTATGTTCATGCACATCTAAATCACCCAATAACTTCGCAACCATACCACGTCACATGCTGCCATAGCAGAATCTCTATACTTGGCCTTTGTACTTGATAAAGCAGTTGTAGGTTGCTTTCTGCTACTTCATGTGTACTATTGCACTACCAAGGGAAATCATGAATTCATTGGTAGATCTTATATCAGACATGCTACCATCGCAATTTGCATATGTGTATCCAAACACATGTACATCCTTACTTGCCTCATAAAAAAGTCCATAATGCAAAGTAAACTTCAAAAACCTCAATATACGTCCAATTGCATCCAAATGAGGCTTTCTAGGCATCTGCATAAATTGATTGACAAGGCCAACAACATAGCTCAAGTTTGGCCTTGTGATAATCATATAAATAAAACTTCCTACTATCCTCCTAAAGATGGTAGGGTCTTTTATCTCATCCCCAACATCAGCACTCAACTTCACATTTTGCTCCAATGGCATTGAAAGAGGCTTACATGCTATCATACCATACTTGGACAACATATCCAAGCCATACTACCTTTGGGACAGTCATATACCATCATCATATCTAATCACCTCAATACTAAGAAAGCACCTCAGCTCCAGATCAAAAATATTTTGCCATATTCCTTTAGCCATCAATGCTCTTGCAACTTGTACAATATGTCTATTTTTTATTTCTGCAATCCCATTTTGGTATGGGATATACTGGCAAGTAAATTATCTTTTTTTCCCATGAGACCTCAAGAAGTCATTGAACTCATTGGAGAGGTACTCTCCTCCTCGATTTGACCTCAAGCACTTAACTTTCAAGCTTGTTTATGTTTCAATAGCAACCTTGAAATCTTTGAAGTGCTCACATACATCACTCTTTTCCTTCATGAAATATAACCACAATTTTCTTAAACAATCATCAATCAACGTGATAAAATATTTACTTCATTTTATAACCAACTTACACTTATCATTAAAATATTCCACAAAGCAACCTTTTGCATTAAATTGAACTTGCAACCAATGGTTTGCTATTTGATCAATAGACATAAATTCTTTGTGATGGATGGTACATGTAATACATTTGACAGATTCTTTGTTTGATCATCATGTAAGGATAAGGGAACCTTTCCAATGTATGAAATTAGGTGGCATGATTCATCACCCATATGCACATAACTTGGATTTTGTAAATCCTGCATCTCTCCAAACCATTCAACATGGTTGGTTAGATGCACTTAAACCTTGTCTCTAAAGTTTTCCATGGCCTCTTGAAACATGCATTTCACTAAACTACAAATTGAACTTGTTCTACTAGTTATCACCAGCATGTCTCATACCATGGCCTCTTGAAGAGAATCTGCCATGTTTCCTAATAAACTTAAGTAAAATGCTTGAACCCGTTCACCACTTCTTTTCGATGATTCACCTTGCATATTGATCTCTTTGGTGATCATGAGAGAGATCAACTAAAAAAATTTTGAAAATGGCTCTTGTCATTCATACACATAAGTGACAAATGGTTTCGAGGCCTTCTCATTATTAAGGCTACCCAAAGTAGATAAAATCAAATCATCATCATCAAACATTACATACTAAGGCATTTGCAATGCTTCTCACTTTCAAAATATACTCATTTATAGACATCTTCTCTTTCTTCAAAGTATTCAACTCTCTGAGTTGAATCTTTTGTGCATTTGTATTTATTGAAAACATGTTCTCGAAAACCATCCAACCTACATGTGAAGTTTTTGCATTTCTAATATGCCCCAACATAGTATTATCACTGACTATAGATAGCCAATACATCATCTTTTTGTCTTTTATATTCCATTATTTCCATGCTATTAATTTATCTACAGTCGAAATGTCACTCAGTTTTGGTTCCTTTTCTTCACATGAAACAGACTTGTAAAGACCTTTTCCAATAACAAATTTTGTCACATGAAATTTTTCTGATCGATAATTGTTATTGTCTAACTTCTCAATGATGGGGTTTCCACTGTTCTCAGCCATTTTCACAAAGTTGATACAAAACAGCAAGCAAGTCTTTTGCATTTTGCAACCTTTCACAACAAAGTGTCTGCTTCTTGACAAACTTCTAAAAACTTATAGATTTGAAATCTGTAAAATCTATGTACCCACTTTCAATCTATATAGTCGAAATTGCAGTTATCCTAAAATTGTTATCTATGTCCTTACAGGTCTAAAGTGAGGCTCGAAATGGCCTCAAATTGGCCAAAAAGCAGCAATTTGAGATTTTCACTTTGTCCTACTTCTAGTGCCTCCACAAGCAATATCTAAGAGAAAGAGTGGAAGAACGGGAGTGCTTCTTACCCGTTCCTTACTTCTTCTTCTTCACTTTAGCCTTCAAAACTAGTCTCTCTCAGTGGCATTGATTTGATATCATGTCACGAATCACATGGTAGAGGGACTTACTTGAGCTATTGTGCCAAATACACACTATACACACAAGAGATAGCTCCCTCAAAAACATAAGAAAAGAGATGGAAGCCAAAATGTTTTCTTGCTGGTTTTTTCCTCTTCTTTTACGCATAATACAATTTACACAAAGTATATATAAGATACAAATAAAAGAAAGTGGCCTATTAAGTCAAACAATGCATAATCGATTATACTAATTGATTGGTACTATAACTATGCCAATTGTAGGTAGGTGCAACAAACTAAATATAATAACTAATAAGTCAATGGCCATGTGAGGATAATAATGACCACCCACATGCTAAGTGTAGATGTGTAGATCCATCCATCTAGCCAAGTGGTCCATCATTAATGTCTACACATCATGCTGAGCTTGCCATCTCAACAGGGCAAAGTAGCTCCTTGGTAAGCAAACACCTTGCTTTGGGACTAAGTTGCCCTATGCTTAAGCAACCCCTATACTTGCATACATCAAGTACATAAACCAAAACCTCTTCCTGATGAGTAATCTAAAAACCAATTGACTTGCCTTGAATTTAACCATTATGGCTATCTTGATGCTTCCAAATTAGGCTATGGCATCCCCCAAACTTAACCTCAATGACTCCCTAAATTCAAATACGTGTTTGAGTTAAATGGAGAGATTGGTAGTGATATTTGTACCTCTTTCAAATGTTGATCTTGAATCCTCAACCTTGCAACCAAGCTTGACTCCTCATGCTCCTTACTTCAACTACAAGATCCCATGGATGTCACCTTGATGCCAATTGAGAGAAAGTGATGGTGGGATGCATCAATGAGAGTGCACAAGGATAAGAAAGAAAGGAAGCACAGAATAAGTTTTGTAGGTACTCAATTACCTCATTATTCATTATCTTCACTTATATCTGATTGTACAGCGTGTACTAGTACAAGGGGTGCATGCCCAGCCTTGGGCTTTAGTCCAATAGTTGTATGAAGCAAGGCAACATGAATAATGCACATCCCAAATAAATATGGACAAAGTTGGTAACCAAGAGGGAGCCCAAATTCATGCATGGTCCAAAGATCATAGTAACTTAGAAAATGGTGGAGATTCAAGAAGATAGATAGATTAACAACCACAACAATTAGGTGCCAGACCAAGCTAAGGTTACTTCATTCAATATAAAATATGTGAATGGAGATGCCCAAGAGCACTCTCTTCTAAAAGTGGATCTACATGCATCTATGTGATGTGGTGTTGATTCAAGAACATAAACTTAATAATAAGAGTGGATAAATTTTCTCTTATAGGGATTATACTCATTTTGTGGGTGGATTTGAGGGTGTTAATTAAAGCTATATCACCATGGTTAAGAGTTGTAGAAACCCCATACTTTGCTTCAATTGTTAAGATGGTAGACCACTACAAGTATCAATTGATTGGCAAGGCACATCACTTGATGTCATCAATGTGTATGGATACACTGATGCTAGACTAAGGAAAATACAATGGTCCATTATTGGGGCTCAAAATATGAATAATACTTGCAAACTATATTCAATTACATAGTGGAATGTGTAAGAGTGTGCACTGGAAGAGAATTGCGAACATAGAGAAAAGTAGATAGAGAGAGAGGAACCAAATGAAAAAGAAAGAATATTGCACTAACTGAAGAATAATGCTGATGTAATGATGATGGATTGATTAGTCCTTGCACACATCCCAAAGCGTTAGTGAGGGCACCAAATCAGGTTGATGATGATGGCAACACCAAGCACGAAGAATTGGAGTGTCTGAGTGCGCATTTGCAAAGGGAATACTAAAGACTGAAGAGTGTGTATGTTTGCCAACTGGGGGGGGATAGACATAAATAGCCAAATCTCCAAAAAACTTGCTGAATTGTAGGGGCCATAAATGCTAGTCGACCAACATTTAATGTTGGTCATCATTGAAGGGAAAAATGCTTGAAAAAGAGGGGTGATTCCACAAAAATCCCAAACGACAATGACAATGTCCAACAGGTGTAGGTAGATTATGGAAAGTAGTCATTGGCCTAGGAATGCACACAAGAAGTTGATAAATAAAGAAAATGCACCTAAACTGCTAGAGTATCTATGTCTCCATTAGACTTTGACAGGAGCTCACAACTTGGAGATGATAGACTGACATAACTACCATAGGTAGGCTAACACCCCCTCTCAAATCTTGGGAGTGTTTGAAGACCTAATAACCTCATGTGATGAAGCATAGAAGCCTTGGGCAAAGGCTTTGTGAAGAAATCCACTGCATTGTCCTCTTGGGAGAATAGACCACCACTAACTCGAAATCCAGGATTCCCTCTCGAACATAGTGGTACTAAACCTTGATGTGCTTCGTGCAAGCATGAAACATAGGGTTCTTCACCAAAGCTAGATCACTTTGATTTCCCACATGAAGATCCCTAGGTCTAGGCTAAGGAAATGCCAATCTCCACCAACATGTGGCAAAGCCAAATTGCCTTCATAGCTGTAGAACATAAGGCTCAATACTTTGCCTTTGTAGAAGAAAGGGCCACAATAGGTTGCTTCTTGCTACTCCATGAGATAACTGCTAATTCAAGGGAGAAGGCATAACATGTAGTGGATTGTTGTGAATCCACATTACCTACCCAATCAGAATCACTCTAACTAGAGAGAGTAACCCCCTTTCCATACATGATCCTATAGGATCAAGTCCCTTGTAAATAACGAAGAATGTGCAAGGTTCGCTCTCCAATGCTCTTGAATAGGAGTCTTCATGAAAGAAGACAATAATGCCACAACAAAAGAAACATCACCGAGTGTGAATAAGCTAGATGAGAGAGCCAATAAGACACTTATAATGGGTGGAATTTGAAAGGGGAACTTTGGTTGCCAAAAGCTTGGACTCTGGGTCCATGGGGCAAGAAATAGGTCGACAATTGGCCATACCAAACTCTAAGAGAAGCTCGAAAATGTACATGTGTTGTGAAATAAAAATGCCCCATGCCATCTCATAGATCTCCAATCCAAGGAAGAAGTAGAGGATCCCAAGATCTGTCATGTTAAACTTGTGTCACAAAAGCTCCCAATTATGATCAACCTTCGGAGTAGTGCTCCCTGTAATAATGAGATCATCCGCATACAAGATGAGTAAAACACACATGTCACCTTCAACCTTGGAGTGTAGGTTGGGGTCATGAACTGATTGATGGAAGCCACTTTGTAGAAAGAAGGAATCAATTTTGTGGTACCAAGCACAATGAGCCTACTTTAGGCCATAGAGGGCCTTCCACAATCTATAGACATGGTCCTCCTTTCCATTCACAAGAAAACTTGGGGGCTGAGAAACATAAATCAACTCCTCAAGGACACCGATTAGGAAGGTAGACTTGATGTCCATTTGATAAACATGACAGCAATGGTGGGTTGCAAGCATTAAAATAAGCCAAATAGTAGATATCTTGATTGTAGGTACAAAAGTCTCAAAATAGTCCAAACTTGCCCTCTGAGCAAAACCCTTGGCAACAAGCCTAGCTTTGTGCTTGTCCAAGGAGCCATATGCAAGATACTTGGTCTTATAGACCCACTTCACACCTATCACCTTTTGCTTTGTGGGACATGGAAACAATTTCCAAGCTTGGTTACACTCGATAGAATTGAGCTCCTCTTGTATGGTCAGATGTTGAATTTCATCATCTTCTACATCAAGGGGATTTGATGGGTCAATAACTTTGGTCCCTTTTATGAAGGGCCAATATCCATGTTCCATCATTTTATATTTTACCAGGACTTGCCAGGAATGGAAATCTTTTCCATTAAACTTGCAGATTTGAGGTCTCACATTTGCATAGGCCATGGCCATTATAGGAAGGTCTTACCTACCGCATTCATCGAAGGTGGTAGGGAAGCTGAAGCAAAGGGGCTGAAGACAAGGAAGGAGTAAAAAGAGGCAACTTGGAAGGAAGGAGAGGAATAGAGGGTGGAGGAGGGTCAATTGTTGATGATAAAGAATAACTGGGAATAGAACCAACAATAGGATCCTTGGAGCTCGAAGCCTTGTCGAAGATCACATCCCTACTCACCTAAAGCTTCTGTGTTGTCAGGTTTCGTAGAGGCAATAGCCTTTCGTGGTAGTGCTGTAGCCCATAAAGATAAGCTTCCTGAACTTTGAGTCAAGATTTGTTTTCCTCTTCCTCTTGTCCACATGGACAAATGCATCATATCCAAATATGAGAAAGTGAGACATGGACGGCTTTCAACCAAAGAAAGCCTCATAGGGAGTCATTTCTTATAATGTAGAAGTCGGAATGGTTGCAGATGTGAATCATAGTTGCCACACCACTGCCTCACCCCAAAGGGTATGAGGAAGACCCCAATGCTCCAACATTGATCATGCCATCTCAAGCATGGTCCAATTTGCATGCTCCACTACACCATTCTTTGAAGGTGCATTCTGATGGGTATACTCCACTCTAATGCCATTGTCGTGATGTTATGAGGACACAACATGAAAAAGTATGGAATGCGTCATTATCTGACTTCTTATTAATCAAGAGAGTCAATGTGATCCGAGTCAGTAGTATTAGTGTGAGTTACATGGATTATCCAAAAATATTAGATTTTTGGATAATTTAGCCTATATTTGATATTATTTATTGTAAAAATCCAAAAAAGTTAGAGAAGCTTCTAGATTAGGATGGCATGCAAAAAGCAACTTGCTTTTTCAGCCAGTTAGAGGATTTTCACAAGAAGGACATCGTTGTAAACAGGCTGAAAACTGCAGATTGAACAGAAAGAAGAAGAAGGAGTGATCTAGGAGATTCGTGATTAGGTGTCCTGTGGTTTTACCCCCCCTTTCGGAGCCAAGGGAGCCATCAGATTTGGGTTCCGAGTAGCAGAGAAGGAGCTGTAATTTTTATGCACATTTTGTTCTACGAAGAAGCTCCAAGAGATCTAATGCTTAGAGATTGCTTCTGAGTAGTGCGAAGATTCCAGGTTCTTTCAATACATATTGATTCAATTCATTGTGATTTGTTTTTATAGTGTTTACCAATTGGGTATTCTCTATCTTCTCTTCCATCTCCTATCTCTAATTCCTTCTACTTCTGATCCCCCGTGGATTCGACCTTTCGACAAAAACCCCTCCGACATTGGTGAACCCGACGTGAAAGGTTGAACAGAAGAAGGAAAGACAAGATGGGAGAATCTTTAAATACATTCTCCAGTGATGTTTTGCAACAGTTGGTGCAAAATATGAATATGCTTATGCAGATACAACAACAACAACAGGTGATGCAAGCTTCAGCTCAAACAGAAAGTGTTATGATGAATGCTTTGCAAGCAGTTGAGCGTGAGGTGAAGTTATTCAATGGCATGAATGTATCTGCATATGTACATATCTATGCTCAGAAGATGGAATTCTTTGGAGTGGCTCAATCTGCATGGAGCCGGTATTTTGTACGTGTTACTGTTCATGAACTGAAAGCACGAATTATGAATTATACTTGCAGGATGCAGACTGGGTAGCCTTCAAGAAGACACTTAGGGAAGAATTTTACATTGAGGATACCAGTTTGATTACGCGCAAGACTTTTCAAGAGTGGGTTTTACAACCCAACAAGGGTCTTGTGGCTAAAAGAATTGTTAAGACAATTTGAAAGTCGATTTGAGCATTTGGATCTCACAGAATAGCAAGCTCTTGCAAGTCAGAAAATTGAATTGTTTCTATAGGCAGCTGATCCTGAGCTTCAAGAGAAGCTTGATGATTTGCTAGAGGATGAGACTACAAAGACGGGTTTGAAAACAGAGTGGAGACATGTCAAGGAAGCTGTTACTGCACTTGTGAAGAAGAGAAAGATTGCATGTCTCCAGCTTGCCCACTGTTACAGGCAAGACAGTTGATGTATCCAGTAAGCCACCTACTTCTGTGGCTAACCCTACCTGCTATTGTTTCCTCTGTTAGGGAAGATGTCTTGGATGAATTGGTCAAAGGGATGCAGGATCTTCAATTGAAGGTTGCAAAATTGGATGAAAAAGGACAAGAGGAAAGGGGACGAGCAACAGCCCCTAAGCCTGGAAAAAGATGTATGTGGTGTGACAGTTTGCAGCACGAGAGAAAGGATTGTGCTGCCTATCAGGAGGCCTTGGCACGATAGCTTATCTTTTGGAAAGATGGCAAGATCCATGCACAAGAAACGGGATTGCCTCTTGCTTTGAATTTTGGAAAGGGAGGTATGCAGAAGTTGTTGGAAGACTTGGCTGTCTGAAATGCTTATGCAGCACTACATGCTTCTACTTTTGGTTTACAATTGGATAGAATGCATGGCCAAGTGATGGTTGGTCCAAAGGCTGAAATATGGACACATGCTTTACATGCAGCTGAAAAGAGAAAGGTCACTGATAGTGAAATGTCTCATGCAGGGCAAGACATTCGTGGCATAACTAGTTGGGAATCACCGGTAGATGCATATTTAGTGTATGTATATTTAGCAAAGGTACAAAACAAGGATGTACTTGTGGAAGAAAAACGAAAAAGAGATGAAGATATTGCAGGGACATCTAAAAGAATGACAAGAAGAAGTATGGATCAACCTAAAGCTGCAAATTAGCCACCTCCTGAGCATGTTATGAAAGAGGTCAGTCAGGAGCAAAAACAGGATAACAAACAAGAGGGCAAAAAGAAGGGCAAGCAGCCAGGATATAAGTTGCAATCTGACATTGAGACAGCCACAGATCTTAAGAAGGTTCTTGAAGAATGGATCTTAAACAGTCGGGTGGAATTTACCTTGGGAGAGGTGCTTGGCATTGCCAAGCGAGAATTTCATGATGAGATCATTGACATAATTAAAAGGAAGCATCAGTTTCTTGGTGATACCACTAGTGCATTGCTGAAATTTGAAGAAGAAACTGGTTTGTTGGGTATTCGGGCTGAATATGAGCATGAAGTAAGTACTGGATTATCTATGCAGGATGCTACTAATCAGTGGACAGCATGTGGAAAAGAGAAGAAAGTGGCTGAAAATGCATTGTCTTGTAGCAATATGCATGGTGGAGTAAGGCAAATGCAACAATATGGAGAAGAGACTCTAGGATTTATTCCTCGAAGTCACTACACAAGAAATCATTGGGCTAGAGTTACCACTGAAATGGTAGTGAAAATAGGGGAACGTGAAACTCCTTGTGTTGCTTTACTTGACCATGGGTCTGAGATAAATGTCATTGAGCGGGGATTGTATGAAAATGGTGCATGGCCTGTGGACACTGATCATGGTTGGCATATGAGGGCTGCAAATAATTCTTCAAGGGAGCTCTATGTTGCATGTCCTAATGTAAAAGTGACAATTGGTGATGTACAAGAAGAGCAACACTTCTTTGTGCAAGATAATTCCTCATATGCAGTGATTTTGGGACAGCCCTATATTATAGGTATGCGTATGGAAACAAAGGTGCTTGATGATGGTTCTGCTTATGCAAGAGTCACAAGCAAGGATGGGAGAAAAGCAATCCAATTTCTTATTATTTGTGTTAATCATCCAAGAAATCGTGATATGCTTCGAGAGTCTCCTTTGGTTCCAAATGCAAGGGAATTCAAAGACCTAGATTTTTATTAAGCACTGCTGTAATGCAGTGCTACATTAGTGCTGTTCAGAGGGTGTACTCGCCTCTTGATGAAATGAAGCATATATCTACTATTGGTAATTCTCAATTTACAGCAAACAATTCATATTGGTTTAAGCCTATGGAAGCTATGTGTGTAGGGCTGAACGCGTATCTATGAAATGGGCTACTAAGAAACTGAGAGCATTGGGATTGTTAGCTGAAAATGATGGCATTTTAGGCATCTTTTATGGGTTGAATATTAATGACACTATGGCTGAAATTTCAGCAACTGTACATGCAAAAAATGAGGCTGAAAACAGAGTGTTGTCAGTATGTTCTTTGGAAATGTATGATGTTATAGCATTGTTTGCTCAGTAGGAAGGATTACAATGGGCTAAAGCACTTGTGGAGACAAAGTATAAGACAATTGACAAAAAAGTGAAACCAATTGCTTTGCCACTTCCACCACGGAGTGAGGGTATGTATGAAAAAGTGTCAAGGCAGCCAAGCTTATGAGATCCTAAATATATAGGTCATTAGTTTAAATCTGAAACATTACAGGAATTGAAAGTTGGTGCAGAAGGGTTTCTTTTGTCTGCTAAGAGAGATTGTTTTATGCAGATGTTGGCTAGACATGGGAATGCATTTGCATTTCAGCCAAGTGAAATAGGTTGTGTGGATCCAAATGTTGTCTCTCCTATGGCCATATTTACTGTGCCACATGTACCATGGAACTTGAGGCCTATTCCAGTGCCTAAAGCTTACTTGCCAAAGCTGATGGATTTGCTAAATGAAAAGATTCGCATGAAGATCTTGGAGTCTTCTTCAGTCCCGTACTCAAATCATTGGTTTACTATGCCAAAAAAGAATGGGGTTTTGAGATTTATTCAAGACATGCAACTGGTCAATAAAGTGACCATAAGAAATGTGGGTGCAGGTCCTGTGGATGGTGAATTTGCAGAGGCTTTTGCAGGCAGAGCGATCTATTCTTTGGGTGATGTTTACTCGGGTTATGATCACTTTTTGCTTGTAATTGAAAGTAGGGATATCACAACCATGAAGACTCCCTTGGGTTTAGTACGGATGTGTACTCTCCCGCAGGGTGCAACAAATTCAGTGGCACACATGACAAATGCTATGAATAGGGTACTCAGGGATTTTATACCACAATTGACTATGCCCTTCTTGGATGATGTTCCAATCAAAGGGTGTGCAGTGGATGAAAAGAATGAAGAGATGGATGCTCATAGATGCAGATAGTTTGTTGCAGACCATATTGTGGATTGTGAGAGGATTTTGGCACGTCTGGAAGAGATGCATTTAACTCTTTCTGGACAAAAGTCTGTCTTTGGAGTTGAAGAGGTTTTGATTGTTGGGCATATGTGTGGGTCTTATGGGTGAAGGCCATCACCAACAAAAATAGATGGGATTGATAGAATGTGAGATGTATGCACAAATGTATTAGAGGTGAGTAGATTCTTGGGTGCATGTGTGTTCTATTTGATATGGATTCCTCACTTTGCACATGTAGCCGATGCTCGTTATCAGCTTCTAAGGAAAGGTTAAAAATTTCATTGGGAAAGGAAGCATCAGAAAGCAATGAAGAAATTGAAGCAACTCTTAAAATCTGCTCCTACGTTGAGAAAGGTTGACTATTCACATGGAAAGCCTATCATTATTACTGTTGATACAAGCCCGATCGGGATTGAATGGACAATTGGGCAAGATGATGAGGAAGGGCAAAGATATGCAATACACTTTGGTGCAAAAGTATTAACTGAATGACAGAGAAGATATCCACAGGTAAAAGAGAATTATGGGGAATTGTGACAGCCCTTAAATGTGATAAGGAGTATTTTATGGGTGCTCATGTAGTCATTGAAACTATTTGTTTGCCGGTGTTGGGTATGATTACTAGTTGTGCTACCCTGGACATTGCTATGCTCTGGTGGATTGCATACATCAAATCTTTGAACCTTGAATTTCAGCATATTGTAGGAAGAGATAACCTAGTGGCAGACATGTTATCTCGAGTACGCTATGAGAATGAAGATGGGATGATGGATGAGGAGGAAGAAGATGACTTTCTTATGGCTGAAAATGATATTGCAAGAGTGAATTTAACAATGCAAGGTGTTGCTACAGCATTAAACAGAAGCTTGGACAACAAACATAAGACACTTTAAATGTTTTGCATCTTGTGTAGAAGTGTTTTTGGAAGACAAATATGCAGGAGAGTGGCTGAGAATTGGTCAATACCTCAGTACATTAACAAAGAGAGATGAATGGTCAGATGAGGAGTTTAAGAAGATCAAGAGGAAAGCCTATGGATTTTTTTAAAAAGATGGATACTTATGGAAACATACTAAAAAGAAACAGGGTATGCCATTGCGAGTTTTGGGTGACAGAGCTTCACAAGTAAACGTAATGCAAGAATTTCAAGAAAGCTTGTGGGCTGGTCATAGAGATGTTTGGGGTACTTTTATAAAGATCAAAGAAAGATATTGGTGGCAGGGTATGTATAAGGATGTGGTTCACTTTATGGAAACATGTACGACATGTCAAATGTATTCAACTGTGAGACATTGGGATGGATTGCAACCCACATATCCATTGTCTCTTCATTTTAAGTGGGTGGTGGATTTGGTCACAATGCCTACAGGTCTTTGGCAAATGAGGTATCTTGTGCTTGCTCGTGAAGACTTGACTAATCAAGTGGAAGTGAGAGCTCTATGTACTAAGACAACAAATGCCGTATGTACTTTTCTCTTAGAAGAGATCTTTTGTCGCTATGGCTGTGTGGGAAAAATTATAGCAAATAGGGGTGAGTTGGATGCAGATGAAGCTCATGATTTATTTGCACGGTTGGGGATAAAGCTTGCTTTAATTTCAGCCTATAACCCTGAAGGAAATGGAAAAAGTGAAAGAGGTCACCCACCTATTGTGAAGGCATTGGCAAAAGCATATGGAGAGAAGGTAAAAGAGTGGCCATGATTGCTCCCTTATGCTTTGTGGGTCGACATAACAACTCATAGTGCTGTTACAAGATATATGCCTGTAGAATTGATGTATAGTCAAAAACCTATCATGCCGATAGAAGAGATGATAGTCACATGGAGTGTGTTACCTTGGGAGGAGGAGTTGAATCGAGAGGAGTTGTTGGCCTTATGCATTAGACAGTTGGAAAGAAAGCCAGAAGACATAGAGGCATCAAGTGCAAAGTTAAGGGCAGCAAAGATACAAAACAAGAAATGGTTTGACAAAAGACATAGACTGACACCAAGAACCATACAAGATGGGGATTGGGTATTGGTTTATGATAGCAGTTTAGATAACCAGCATAGTGCCATGCGTAAAGTTTCCAAAATATGGTTTGGACCCTATGTGGTAAGACAGGTGTTTGATAATGCTACTTATGCATTAAATGAGCTGGATGGGACAATCATACAACTTTCGGTAGCAGGGAAAAGAATCAAATTATTCAAAAGGCAGGAATCTACTGCCTATGAGTTGCCAGAATTGGAAGAAAATAATGGCCATGATGCAGGGGCTAGCCAGGAAGATATGGAAGATGAAGAAGCAAATGATATGGTTACAGAGGTTGAAAAGGACTTAGAATTCGGTGACAACTAGGATTTTGGCACATACCGGAGGATGTGCAGGTTCAGAGGGGGTGGATGTCATGATGTTATGAGGACATAGTGTGAAAAAGTATGGAATGCATCATTATCCGACTTCTTATTAATCAAGAGAGTCAATGTGATCTGAGTCATTAGTATTAGTGTGAGTTGCATGGATTATCCAAAAATACTAGATTTTTTTATAATTTTAGCCTATATTTGATATTATTTATTGTAACAATCGAAAAAAGTTAGAAAAGCTTCTAGATTAGGATGGCATGCAAAAAGCAACTTGCTTTTTCAGCCAGTTAGAGGATTTTCACAAGAAGGACAGATTGACGAAATCGAACGCATCGCAATCGCTGTAAACAGGCTGAAAACTGCAGATTGAACGGAAAGAAGAAGAAGGAGTGATCTAGGAGATTCGTGATTAGATGTCCTGGAGTTTTGCCCCCCTTTCAGAGCCAAGGGAGCCATCAGATTTGGGTTCTGAGCAGTAGAGAAGGACCTGTAATTTTTATGCACGTTTTGTTCTACGAAGAAGCTCCAGGAGATCTAATGCCTAGAGATTGCTTCCGAGTAGTGTGAAGATTCCAGGTTCTTTCAATACATATTGATTCAATTCATTGTGATTTGTTTTTGTAGTGTTTACCACTTGGGTATTCTCTATCTTCTCTTCCATCTCCTATCTCTATTTCCTTCTACTTCTGATCCTCGGTGGATTCGACCTTTTGACAAAACCCCCTCCGACACCGTGATCCTTATAAATTTGAGAAAAGAGATTAGAAGTAAACTCTTCACCTACTCATATGCCACAAACTTTGGAAGTAGTTTGTGTCTCCACAAATAGCTTCCACTTGCAAAAATGGGATTATGCCTTGCTCTTGTACTTTAGAAAATAAGACCACACATAACAACTAAAGTCATCTATAATTAGCATCATATTCTTGGCCGGGAGGGTGTGCCCATAGGGCCACAAAAGGTTGGTGTGAATCAACTCAAGTAGGGTAGAAGCCCTCCTAGTAGCAAGCTATGGATGTGGTTGCTTATGCTGCTTAACCCTCAAATAGCAAGGGTACAAAGTGTGAACAAGAGGGAAGTCATGAAGTCTCTCCACCATCTTCTTCTGAGAAGACCGTTGTACAACATCAAAATTGAGATGACCATAACGAGCATGCCAAAGCAACCCAAGCACATGGGAAGACCTCATGGCTAAGGTTGTGAGTGTGTAAAGCCCACCCTCTTAGGATCCTATCCAAAGAATAGTACTTGTAGAAGCACCCTCCATTGTCACTGCATCTATGTAAATAGTACATGGGTACCAAGCCATGTAAGACCATGAATAGACAATAGGTTAAAACCTAAATCCGATACATAGAGAAATTTGGCTAAAGAAGACTACTTGTCTGGCAACAAAGGAATGGTCCCCACTCCTTGAGCGGGAGTAGTAGAGTTGTCACCAATGGTGTGCCTCCTCTGGCACTAAAATCCTAAAGCCAATCCTATCTATAGGTCATGTGAGAAGAGGCCCAACTATCAGCAAGCCAAGGCTTCTGTTGGGTGGAAGGAGCAAGAGTTGTATCCTCCTCAACAAAGACCTGTTGCACAAAGATAGAATCTATCATTGCCATGGTAGCCTTTGAATCCTTCATATCCTTCTTCTTTGGCTTCAAATGGGAGTCGCTTTGCTAACACTTCTCTTTGGGATGAGTGCCCTTCCCATAATGTGGGCACTTGGGCTTCTTCTCCTTCTTCTCATCCTTCTTGTCCTCCCGATTCTTGTCCTTGGCCTATGCCTTCTTCTTCTTTTCTCTACATGTACCTGCATTAAATGTGTCTTGCTGGAGCTAAAATCAATGGCCCCAACCTCTTTGAGTTGCTCATCTTGCTCCAAGATAAGTAGTGAAAGCTCCTTCCATAACAATGTCTCATAGGTCCTTGATGTGATAAGGCTGATGTAGAAGACATCAAACCAAGGAGATGGCAGAAGTTGAGTCAAAAGGATCATAGACATGTCTTTAGAGGATATAATTCGACCAAGAGAGGCAAGCTTACCTCTCATGTCCTCCATCCTTGTGAGGTGCTCTTTTATGGAGGAGGAATAATCAAGACTAAGCATTTGCAACTTCTTCTCAAGGAAAATCATGTGGGAAAACTTATTGTGTTGATAAAAAGACACAAGCTTCTTCCATACTTCTATTTCTATCTTTAACATTTGAACATGCACAAGGAAAAGATCCTACAAACTCATAAAGAGAAAGAATCGAGCTTGAGAGTTGAGCCGATCCCACAAGGTTGCATGATCCATAGAAGTCCCGTATGCGGGATCCTCCTTAGGATGAGGGATGGAATCTGAAACAAAAGCCCAAATATTGAAGGTGTCAAGTATGCACTCTACCTTACATGACCACAATAAATAGTTCAAACCATTGAGTTTTCTTTGGGTAACATTTGCACCGAGGGTATCAAGGATGATATGCCTTTTGTGAAAGATGGATAGAAGGAGGATGAGTGTGAATGGGAGACTCCTTGTAAAAAATAATATGTATGCCCTAATACTATGTCAAAATAAGAGATAGTGCCGAGAGACAATAAGGTTTATGAGGAGTAACACAAAGTGTGTACGGCAACACACTGAGAGAGAGAAGAGAAACTCAAAAACACAAGAAGAACATGGTGATGATGCATTGAATCATGCTATGAGAAGAAAAGTTGATACAGTGAAGCCGAAGCTCAAATGGTAACTGTGATGACCTATTTGAATAAGATTGCAACACTTGAGGAAAATCTGCATAGTGAAGGGAGCAAAGCACAGTCCTCCAAACTCTAGGCTATCAAAGTAATCATTTGGAAGGTAAAGGACAATTGTTGAGGGAGCGATCATAGTCCTCTGATGCTATGGAGACATGGAAGATGATCACCAGTTGTGTCAAGGGAGCAAACCACAATCCTTGAGAGACTTGGGCAACAAAATGCAAATCCTAGAGTGTTGGAGATGTCAGACGTAGGGAGAGTAGCCTAGATGCCAACACTAGGTAGATAATGATGAAACTAGATTATGAAAGATAAGCTGGGCTGTAAAAACATAGATCTTAACAGCCTCTTTGAGAGGCTAGGATGTTGATGCCAAGATGGAGATGATGACGTAAGGAAGGAGAATAACTCCACACTGAAAAATGGTGGTGAAGGTGGAGCTTGAAGGAGAAGGGTGCTAATGCCAAGTAGATGATGGTAATGCTAGGTGGAAAATGCCACAAATGGAAGGCCTAATGCTAGAACAAAGTGCCTAAAGTAGAAAAGGAAGGGTGAAGGTTGCCTTGAGCCATAAACCACAATGTCCTCTTGAAGGGGTGTGAGGGTAGTGGAAGGGAGTGGCAAGAGAAGGGAAGTGGTGGTGGTGATCGAAGAATGTGGTGAAGAATGACTAAAGAGAGAGTTGAGAATGAATGAAGTGACTATCTATTTACAGGCATGAGTTGTCTAGGGTGGCACACCAATGTGTGGGCGCCCACTAAAAAAGGGGCCAAAATGTGGATAAGAGCCCTTTTTGGGGATATCAATGCAAAACCCTAAATGAAGTGTGTGGATTGAAGAAGTGGTTTCTCAAAACCCCCTCTTAGGCCCAAAAAGGGATGAAGAAAGAGGAGCAAAGAGATATATGATGAAGAAGAAGAGGATCCCAGAGATCCAAGATTTCCACTTGAAAGGTAACATGAATGAAGGAATAGTAGACATGATGAACTGTAGAACCTAACTCCACCTTAGGAGAGAAGCCACTAGTTTTGTAACTCCATGCTGGGAGGAATTTAAAGGTCTTATGACAATTTGTGTCCAAGGCCTCGATCTAGATGGTCTCAGAAGATCTTTGGTATCGAGGAGAAACGACTACTCGTGGACAACCATCCCCAAAGAATAAATGGAGGATGATGAACTTCAGAATGAGTAGGTGTCCCCCCCTAAGGGTGAAGGTGTAAGGGCCCCCTTTGAAGCCGAAGAAGTAGAAGTCCCCTATAAGAGCAAAGAGAGTACATTCCCCTCTATGAGAGATAGGGAATCTAAAAACTCATGGATTGCCAACTTCGAATCATCTGATGATAAAGAAAGTGTCGTCGATCATGCCAAAGAAGGTATTTGGGAGGTTGAAATCCTAGAGGTGCGGTTTGTCCATTTGCTTCTGGAGAAGTCATAGCACTAGAGTGTCAACTTGTTAAAAGGGTGGGTGGATGGGAGAGGAAGAGAAAAGTATCTCTTATCTCTTGGTGATGTAGTGGAAATGGAGGGGAAAATTAGTAGATGATATTGAACCCACAATGTATTTTTACCTTCTCTGATGAATAGGATCTTTAACTCTTTGAGCTCCTATGCTCTGATATCATGTCAAAAATAATAAGTATGCTCTAATACCATGTCAAAATAAGTGATGGTGCAAAGAGATAGTAGGGTTTGCAGGGATTAACATAGAGTGTGTATGGCAAACACTCTAAGAGAAGAGAAACTTAGAGACATAAGAAGAACATAATGATGATGCACTGAATCATGCTATGAGCAAAAAAGCTGATACAACAAAGCTGAAGCTCAAGAGATAACTGCATTGTCCTGCCTGAATTAGGTGACAACATCTATGGGAAATTTGGGGAGTGAAACGAAGTCCTCTCGGCTGTGGGTTATCAAAGTAATCACTAAAAGGTGAAGGATAATTATTGAGGGAGCATACCATAGTCCTCTAATGTTGTTAGAGATGTGGAAGATGATCACCAGCTATTGAGAGAGCAAACCATTGTATTCTAATGCTAAAGAGTGACATGGGCATCAAAACACAAATCCTAGAGCGCTAGAGCTATCAAATGTAGGGAGAGCAACCCGAATGTTGATGCCAAGTGGATAATGATGATGTCAGATAATGGAAGATGAGTCAGGCTTCAAAAATGCAGGTCCTAGCAGCTTCTGTGAGAGATGAGTGACTCCAGTGATGGAGGAGAAGCATGGTTTCAAAAACACATGCCCTAACAATCCTTGTGATAAATGAGTATTGAAATAACCGATGCTCGATAATATATACTATCACCAAAGGCTAGGATGTTGATGCCAATCTGGAGATGGTGACACCAAGTAAGGAGAAGATCTCCACATTGAAAAATGCAAATGAAGGTGGAGCCTAAAGGATAAGGGTGATAATGCCAGATGATGGTGATGCCAGGTGGAAGATGCCCAAATGCAAGGCTTGATGTTGGAATAGGTGCTTGAAGTAGAAGAGGAAGGGCAAAGGTAGCTAGGAGCCACAAACCATAATAATGACCTCTTGAAGGGGTGTGAGAGTAGTGGAAGGGACTTGTGAGAGAAGGGAATCGGTGGTGGTAATCAAAGAAGGTGGTAAAGAATGACTAAAGAGAGAGTTGAGAATGAATGAAGTGACTACCTATTTATAGGCATAAGCTATCTAGGGTGGTGCAGCACTGTGTGGGTGCACACTAAAAAAGTGACTAAAATGCAAACACCGACCCTTTTGGGGCTGTTAATGTGAAACCCTAAATGAAGTGTGTGAATTAAAGAAGTGGTTTCTCAACACCCCTTCTTAAGCCCAAAAAGGGATCAAGAAAAATGAGTGAAGAGAGATATGATGAAAAAGAAGAGGATCCTAGAGATCCAAGAGTTTCACTTGAAAGGTAACTTGTACTAAGGAATATTAGACATGATGAACTGTAGAACCTAACTCCACCTTGAGAGAGAAGCCACTAGCTCCGTAACTCCATCCTAGAAGGAATTTGAAGGTCTCATCACCAAGTCATAGTTAGAACCTCCAAGGCCTGGATCTAGGTGGTCTTTGAAGATCCTAGGTATCAAGAGGAGAAATGATTGCTTGAGGATAGTCATCCCTAGAGAGTAAATGGAGGGTGACAAACTTCAAAATGAGTAGGTGTCCCTCTTGAGGGTGAAGGTACATGAGTCCCCTGTAGAAGCCTCTTGTATGAGCAAAGAGAGTACTTTCCCCTCTGAATCCCCCTCTATGAGAGAGAGGGAATCTAAAAACTCATGGATCGCCAACTTTGAATCATTTGAGGAGAAAGCAAGTGCTGTTGGTTACGCCAAAGAAGGTATCTAGGAGGTCAAACTTCCAGAGGTGTGGTTTGTCCATCTGCCTATGGAGAAGTCATAGCATTGAAGTGTCAACATGTAAAAGGGTGGGTAGGTGGGAGAGGAAGAGAAGGGTATCTCTGTCTCCTGATGATGCAGTGAAAATGAAGGGGAAAATTAGTAGGCAATACCAAACCTGCAACCTATTTTTGCATTCTCTTAACAATAGGGTAGCTCTTTGAGCTCCTGTGCTCTGATACCATGTCAAAAATAATAGGTATGCTCTAATACCATGTCGAAATAAGTGATAGTACATAAAGATAGTAGGGTTTGCAAGGAGAAACATAGTGTGTATATAGAAAACACTTTGAGAGAGGTGAAACTCAGAGACACAAGAAGAACATGATGGTGATGCACTGAATCATGCTATGAGAAGAAAAGTTGATACAACAGAGCCAAAGCTCAAAAGATAATTGCACTTCTTGTTTGAATCAGGCGGTAGCACCTGTGGGAAATTTGCACAGTGAAGGGAGCAAAATGTAGTCCTTTAGATTATGGACTATCAAAGTAATCACTAAAAGGTGAAGTATAATTGTCAATGGAGTAGACGAGAGTAGTCCTCTGATGCCATTGGATATGTGAAAAATGATCACTAATTGTCGAGGGAGAAAAGCATAGTCCTCTAATGATGCTTTCGGGGAGTGACCTGGGTAGCAAAATGTAAATCTTAGAGTGTTGGAGCTATCAACCATAAGGAGAACAGCCCAGATGATGATGACATGTGAATAATGAAGACAACAAATGATGGAAGATGAGCCAGGTTGCAAAAACGCAAGCCCCAACTGTCTTTGTGAGAGATGAGTGATGCCAAGTGATGGAGGAGAAGCCAGCTTGCAAAAATGTAGGTCCTAACATAGCCCTTGTGATAAATAAGTGATGAAATCATTGATGCTCGATAATGTAGACTATCGCTACTAGATGCTAAGATACTGATGCCAAGCTAGAGCTGATGATGCTAGCCAAGGAAAATATCTCCACATTGAAAAACTTAGGTGAAGGTGGAGACTAAAGGAGAAGGGTGTAGATGATGGTGATGCTAGATGGAAGATGCCCCAAACACAAGGCTTGATACTAGAATAGGGTATCTAAAGTAGAAGAGAAAGGGTAAAATCAACCAACCACGAGCCATGAACCATAATGTCCTCTTGAAGAGGTATGAGGGTAGTGGAAGGGGCAGGTGAGAGAAGGGCAGGTGATTGAAGATAGAGTTGAGAATGAATGAAGTGACTACCTATTTATAGGCATAAGCTGTCTAGGGTTGTGCACCACTATATGGGCACCCACTAAAAAAGTAGCCAAAATGTGGATTCTAGCCCTTTTGGGGTTGTCAGTGCAAAATCCTAAATGAAGTGTATGTATTGAAGAAGTGGTTTCTCAACACTCCTCTCACTAACTATAATTGTGATAGTTGTATCTTTGTGCAAAAGAGTGTTTGGAAAGAAGCTCCTCCTTTGAGTCATCAAACTTGTGAACTGATAATACATTTTTGATCCTACAATCACCTAAAAATCTAAGTTTATCAAAGAAACAATTGTCACTTGTTATCAAGAAGTTGTCATCGAGCAAGCTATTGCATGCATCAAGGAGAGGTCACATGCAAAACACAAATGTGCATTTTTTGAAAAATGGAGAAAGCTGGGGCCATTTGATGTTTGGACAAGGTTGTATGGTCCTAGATGATGTAGCTTGGTCATCAGAAGGGTCGATTGGGCTCTAGAGCACCTCTATGGGCTATAAATGCAGGCTAAAAATCTACATTTTGAAGATATTGGATGCTCCTCCATGATGAAAATTCGCTCTTCTACAAGAACTCTCCAAAGTGTGTTCTCACTTAGGTGATAATACACCCATGTGAGAGTGCGCAATGGAAGAGAACCACAAACATAGAGAGAAGCACAAAGAGAGAGAGAGAGAGAGAGAGAGAGAGAGAGAGAGAGAGAGAGAGAGAGAGAGAGAGAGAGAGAGAGAGAGAGAGAGAGAGAGAGAGAGAGAGAGAGAGAGAGAGAGAGAGAGAGAGAGAGAGAGAGAGAGAGAGAGAGAGAGAGAGAGAGAGAGAGAGAGAAGAAAAAATACCAAACTAACTGAAGAAGAATGTTGATACAATGATGATGGACTAATCAATCATTGCTTGCATCCCAAAGCATTAATGAGGATACAGATTAGGGTGATGATGATGGTAGCACTAAGCACAAAGAGTCAGAGTGTTGGAGTTGTGGAGAAATGACAAATGATGTATGCTCCAAGAAGACATGTCCTAAATCCCATATGCACAGTGAGGAGAGTGGAACAACTCATTTGCTATAAAGCATTGTACTTGACTATCACTTTCAAGATGAGTAATGCAATATCATGATGCTTTTTACTTTCACTTAGTGTCATTGTCATTATCAATCTCTTACACAAGTTTGTGTTTATGAGTCCAAGCTTCCATCTTGGAACCTAATTCACTTGTGTAACATTTGGTCTGGCCATTGTCCATGTCACTATAAACCTAGTCTTCGTTTTCCAACCTCCATAGTTGCCATACTCTATATCTGTGTTTTCAACATGGTATCAGAGCTCAGCTGAGCATGGCAAAGCTCCATGCACTACTTCTCTAGTCTCTCTTCATCTCTTGTCATCTTTGTCCAGCTCACATCCAACTCATGACTCCATTTTCAACCTCACCTTCATCTTGACCTTGTGTCTGCCATAGCCAGCCTACACCCACCTCTATTTGAGCACTTAGATCTTTCAAACCAGAGCATATCTCTTCAAGCTCTCTTTTGGAGATATCTCTTTTGACTCCCTGGATAACTTCTTGTCACATCAAAGCTTGACATTGTGCCGTACAGAACCCAGCATTTTGAAAAATCTCAATCATTGCCCAATCTGCACCTATGCCTATTCATGTAGCCTACGCCATGCCCTACAGTCCACGATATTGATGATTATCATGGGCCATTTGAAGCTTCACACCCAAGCTCTCTCCCACTCGAAGGGTTCCCTAAATGATCACAGAATAAGCTGCATTAGAAGAAAAATCAGCCGCATGTCTACAACCCTAACTATGGAAGCTATAGCCAAAGCTTCAAAGCTTGACATTTTCACAGTTTCTTCTCACTGAAGCTATCAACAATGATTTTAATCACTGACTTACACTCTTTGAAGCTCACTACAGATTTGGAAGTGCCCAAGTAAGCTTAGAAGCCATCCGTAAAGATTCAAGAAAAGACCAAGACTCCATACCCATTTCACCTCAAGCTTTCCTTTCGCTTCATTTTCACACTTCTCTTAGCTTAAGGAAGTTCTTGCAACTCTAATTTGGTGATTCACTCAATTTTCAACAAGTTCCTTCCCATCAAATTAGAAAGAAGGGGAGAAAGCATCAACAACATCAAGCTCAACATAAAGATCTTCAAATCTTGAAGCATAATATCTATTGATACTCAACTAGTGTTATTTGGCACTAATCTACTTGTGTTCTTGGGCAACTCACTTTCTGGTATTATCTCAGCTATTTGAAGCTTATCAACATGGCAGAACTTGAGCAAATAGCAAAGTTCAATGGAGAAGGCTTTCATGCCTGGAAGGAGAAGACCATGTACCACCTTATGCGAAAGGACTTCTAGGACCTGTTTGAGGATGATGCAGATAGCAAGAAGGAAGATTATGAAGACGGGTTCATTGAAGAAGACCAACTCAAGACAAATGAGTGGAAAAAGATGAACAACAAGGCTCTAGGCATCATTGCCTAGGGACTATCAGATGATGTATTGCATCATATCATCAGAGATGCTAAAAAGGCTTGGGATGAGCTTGACAGGATCTTTGGAAGTCAAGCCATAAAGTTTAAGGTCAAGTTGTTAATGCATTCCTACAAGCTTGACATAAAAAATTAGCACTTCAATGGCTATGCATATTAACAAATTCAAAAGTCTAAACACTCAATTACCACTTTGAAAAAAACAATAGATGAAGATGAAGCCATTGCTATACTCCTTATTAGTGTAAACCAGGATCCTTATGAAAATCTTGTCTCTACTCTTAGCAGTGTACCTAATTTGTCATAGAAAGATATTGAGCACTCTCTTCTTGATGAAGAGAATAAACAAAAGAACAAGAACGCAAAAGATAATGTGCTGCCATGTAGGGAAATCTCTTATACGCCAAAGGAGCTGCTCGAGCAAAAGGCCGAGGTCGAGGATTCAACTCTGACAACAAAGATCGGATGACATGTCATTATTGTGGTAAGACTAACCATATAGCCAGTGAATGTTTCCACCATAAAAGAGCACAATAGGTGTAGAAGGGTAACCATCAGAATTAGTTCATGAATGAAAGAGAAGAAGACGAAGATGCTTTTGCCATCAACAACAACTCTGATAGATTGTTTAGGAGAAATTATATTTCCCATAGTGGATCTTATGTTTTCCCATAATGGATTTTATTTCCCTTAGTGTATTTGCTTTGTAAAACCAAACCCTTACCAAAGATGTAAAGTTTCAAGCCTTGACTTGACTAGGCTACCCAAAAGCTAGTCTCTCGAACCATGCCATCATGTAGGGGGGGCAAAAGCCAGCAAGGGTAGAAACTCATCATTTGAGGGGCAATGTTGAGAAATGACAAATGATGTATGCTCTAGGAAGAGATGTCCTAAATCCCATATGCACAGTGAGGAGAGTGGAACAACCCATTTACTATAAAGCATTGTACTTGATTATCACTTTCAAGATGAGTAATGCAATATCATGATGCTTTGTACTTTCAGTTTAGTGTCATTGTCATTATTAGTCGCTTACACAAGATTGTGCTTATGAATCCAAGCTTAGCCAGATCCCCAAAAAGTTGGTTGACTTGCTCCTATAGGGGCCATAAATGCTAGCTAACCAATATTTAATGTTGGTCATCACTGAAGGAAAAAATGCCAAAACATGATGCTTTGTACTTTCAGTTTAGTGTCATTGTCATTATTAGTCGCTTACACAAGATTGTGCTTATGAATCCAAGCTTAGCCAGATCCCCAAAAAGTTGGTTGACTTGCTCCTATAGGGGCCATAAATGCTAGCTAACCAATATTTAATGTTGGTCATCACTGAAGGAAAAAATGCCAAAAAAGAGGGGTGACTGATGCACAGATTGGATGTTGTATGCATACGTAGTGAATGCCGAAAGGTCCCTAGGAACAAAGAACTCTACAAACCTTCATAAAAGAAAAAGGGAATTTGCATGACATGAGACAAAAAGATAAATTAGGTGTAATCTCCCCCCATGCCCTTGTGTGAGCGCTTCACAAGGCATGTATTTATAGATTTATTTATCTTTAAGTTAAAAAACAACCCACTTTACAAAGAGCATGATTTTTCTTTTGTGTTTGCTTTTGCCCAAATATAGAGTAAGGCGTTTGGGTGTTTAAAAGTCGGGCTGTGCCCAAATACACGTATCAAATAATGAAATATTTAACCGAGTGCCTATGCGCATACAAGATAATAAATGTTTTGTCAAGCGCTTTAATAAAGAAGCACACTTGAATAAATATTGGCGCCACATCTTTAGTGATAAGTTGCACACCCATCAAAAATAGTAATTCTTCTAGGCATTTAGATTCATGTCATCTCCTGGTGCTAACTAATGCCATCGACGCGCCTGCTTTACACATCAACTAAAGCATTCACAATTATTAGAAAATAATTAGATAAAACCCAACAAAAGTGAATACCTAGCAGTTGTTGGGGGTAAAGGCACCTCCACTTAGCCACCCGTGTATTACTACACTAATAGTCACCGCCACTGCACACTGCAAGTGGTGGGCGCCCGTCATTGTCACTTTATTCTTTATTCTTTTAGTGACAATTTGAATAAAGGAAGGCCTGGTCACACATTGTGATTGTTGGAGTTCCCATTTATTGTCTCTCTGTTTCTTGCTCTTGCTCTGCCGCCATAGCTCTCGAGTGCAAGCTTCTATCCTTCTCACCTTTCAACTAGTATCAAAGCACGGCTTTCGACTCTTGAGCATGGCTTCCAACTCTCGAGTGCAAGCTCTCGAGTGCAAGCTTCGATCCTTCTTACCTTTCAACTGGTATCAGAGCACGGGTTCGAACTCTTGAGCTTGGCTCGTGACATTCTCATCTTCCCATTGACTCCCCACTCGCATTGGGTCTCCTTCTTGGTAGCCATAGCTCATTCTCTTGAGCTCCTGTTACTCCCCGGCTTCCCGAGGTTCTTTCCAGCCTATTGAGGCATCATCAAGGCATTGACATTGAGGTATTGCTTTATTATTTCAGAGTTTTACTTTAGTCCACGGGTCTAAGTAAATAGGGTTTTCACAGGTTGTGGGCAACCATAGCTCACACCTCTTGGAGCTTCCTTCACTTGGATCTTCCTTCCAGCCTATCAAGGCTTGCTGAGGCTTGGTATAGGACTTCTTTGGCCCCCATTTGTGCCCCCTTTGGGCCTCATTGTTGACATGTAGGACAGCAAACCCCCCCAGCCAGCTCACGTTTTTTTTTGCGCATGTTTCAAAATTTGGCCCAAAAATCACTATTTTTGTCATATCTCGGGCATTTGGAACTCGATTCAGGCAAGGTAAGAGTCTAAATTGGGGTTTTGGCACACTCTGGATGCAATGGTAATGTCGGATTTACCAAATTTTGATGAAAGAATATTCTGCAATAGATTTCAGGTCTGAGACAACATGTATTTGTATGCCTATGGCTTATGTGATGCTTCTACTGATGTAGATTGATTGGGGGATTGAAGCTGCATGTAATGCTATGATTTTGGCCTAATTGTGGAGCTGGAAATACACAGTTTATAACAATAAATGCATGTTGAATACTCTTGGGCTGAAGTTATCTTTCATGCTTTGACATATGCCTATTGGTTCCGGGTGTATGTCTTGGGTTATGCTATGATGTATTGATCATCGAGCGACGACTTTGAGCTTGTCATTGGATCCGGATGATTTTGGAAGCTTGAGCTTATTTCAGCCCACACATATTGACATCGGTCTATGCTTGACAGTGGTTAGTGCTTTGATAGTTATATGCTCTTTGGGTACATGCTTACCCGACGCCTATGACTTCATGCATTTGTCTTGGCATAGTGTACCATGTACTTGTTGAACTTTAGTGCTCTCTGAAGACTTGGCTTGAATTCTCATTTTCTATTTAGGAATTTTGTATTGGATGTCACTTTGGTTGTCAGAGATCTTTATTGGGATGTATGTCTTGCTCATGGATTCTACCTACAGTCGCTCTATAGCCGTCATACTCTTGGGATGCTATTGAGGCATTGTCTTGGTTACCTATCTTTGGTACTTTGACTTGGTTTTATTGAGCTATGGAGCTTGTTTATCCGCCTTTTGTGCCAGTGGGAGCATCTTGTATGCTTGACCGACATTGAGCAGGAGGTTTATGATATTTGAGCATTTTGCAAATACTTGAGACTTTGGGATCTCTTACACTTACATGTTGCATGGTTCATGCAAGCACTGATATCTTGGAGTTGCTTTTGACCTGAGCTTGGGCTTTGCACTCTTGTGAGCATACATCTACTGGTGTCAGGTCTTGCCAATGTTATGTATACTTTGCCCTATTGTCCAGGGGGTATGCCTACTCATTGACGGATGCTTTGGTGACATGTTTGGGTGTCTGCTCAGGGTCTTGATGACTGTTTGGTGTTGATTTATGCCCATTTATGGCTGGTCATGTCTTGGTTGTCATTTATTGACTTGGTGCAGTGATTTGGTTAGAAATTGACTCTCACAGTACCCTGCTATCATTTATTATAGCAAGCATATAACTCCAGATTGACATGGATTTTTCATGCTGAAATATTCTGAAATGATGTACTTTCACTAGTACTTGGTGGGCAGCAACTTAGGTTACACTTTTCTCGCCCATTTCTCTCGATTTTGGTGATTTTTTTGTCATTTTCTGCAATAAACAGCAAGCAATTTTGAACTGTCTACAGTCTTCCAGTCTACATTATGGCGAGTTCGTCCACTGATCATGCTATTTTCAACATCACTAAGCTTGATGGTATGAATTACTCTTATTGGAAGAGCCAGATTTGGCAGGTGTTAGTGCAGAAATCGCAGATCAAACCTTTGAGGTTGAGCGGGCACCCGCCTGCAACTATGCTAGATGAGGAATGGCTTGAGCTTGATGAGTTATGCAAGTCCGCTATTGTATTATCTCTCACAGAATAGGTTCATTACAATGTATTTGAGAAAGAACAGAGTGCATGGCAGTTGTGAGATAAAATCAAGAATCTCTATGATAAGAAAAGTCCAGCGAGTCAGATGTATTGACTGAAGTAGCTTATGGATCTACGCATGAAGGAGAATGTGACTATGTCTGCTCACTTGAGCCAGTTCCATACTATACTCAAGAACTTGACTTCGCAAAGGACATTGTTAACCCTCAGACGAACAAGGTGGAAACTCTGGAAAAGCTAAAGCAGAAGACAAAGGCCAAGGCAAAGTGAAACGGAAGACAAAGACGCACAAGGAGAAGAGTCCTAAATAAGGGAGAAAGGTGCACAAGGAAAAGCGCAAGTCACTACTTTTGTAAAAGAGTGCAAGTGCATCATGATTTAATTTAAGGAGCGCCAGGCTCTCACCCGTGCAATTTGTAAATGTAGATGGGCGGTGGAAAGGAAGCTAGGAAGATAGAAGGACAATGGGGAAAAGGGCCTAGGCCACGGCCGGCCATGTAAAAAAGGGGATAAGGGGATGACGACCCAAAAGGGATTTAGGGTTTTGTATATAAAGTTGAAAAGTGAATGAGAAGCTCATTCTTGTGTGGCCAAAAGTGGCTCTCCTCTTCTTCTTCTTCTTCTTGTTCTTGCTTGCTTGAGCTTGTGCTTGAGAGAGGGAGTGTGAGAGTGTGAGGGAGTGAATACGTGAGGGTGAGGGACCGGGGAGGAGAAGCTTTCCATCTTCTCCTCTCTTCTTCTCTTCTCTTCTCTCCTCTTGTCTTGCTCGCGGCGATGGAGCTTGGAGCGTGGAGCTTGAGGATGGAGCTTGCTTGAAGCTTGCACTTGGATCGTGGAGCTACCGGAGTGCGCGGGAGAGGAGGTAACTCGATCGGCATGGAGGTAAGCTCACTACACCCGTAGATATGGATGGCGCGTCCGCTATGCGAGAGGTAGCCATTAGTGTTCGGCTTGGAACTCTTGAAACAATAAGCGGTCCATGGGTCTTGGCAGTTGAGCGAAAGCTCCCACATTTTGGTTCCGTTGTTGCCGAGACCAACGGATTCAACTTACAAATAGTTCAAATAATTGCAGAAATAGGGGGAAATTTTTAGAAATTTTTTATGAGTTTAAATAAATTTTTAAAATTAACTAAATCAATTAAATGAGGTAAATCAGGTTAGTTGGGTAAGTAAGGTCAAGTCAAGTCAACTAAGTCAAGTTAGTCTAGTTAAGTCAGTTAAGTCAAGGTAAGTCAAGTTTGATCTAGTTAGGTTAGTCAGGGTTGATTAGGTTAGTCTGAGTTAGTCTAGGCTAGGTAGGTCAATTAGGTTAGTGTAGGTTGGTTAGTCAAGTTAAGGTAGTTAGTCAAGTCCTAACTAACCAGGGTTCAGTTAGTAAAGGTGGAAACCAACTAGGGGTTAAGTTAGTGGGGGTAACTAACTGGGGTCAATTAACTGGGGTCAACTAACCCTAGGTTAGGTTAGTGGGGGGTGGAACTAACCTGAGGTAGGTTAGTGATACTAACTACAGTTAGGTTAGAGGGTACTAACTAAGGTTAGGGAGGACCTAATTATAGTCAAGTTAGTAGGGACTAAGCCTAGTTAGGTTAGTGAGGACCTAACTACAGTTAGGTTAGTAGGGACTAACCCTAGTTAGGTTAGTGAGGACCTAACTACAGTTATGTTAGTAGAGACTAACCCTAGTTAGGTTAGTGACTAACTCTAGGTAGGTTAGGTTAACTATAGTGGGGTTAGGGTAACTAAAGTTAGGTTAATTTAACTAAAGTGGGGTTAGTTAACTAAAGGGGGTTAATTAACTAAAGGGGGGTTAATTAACTAAAGCGGGGTTAGTTAACCAACCTGGGCAGTTAGGTGGTGGGGGAGGAGGAGGAGGAAGAGGTGGACGAGGTGGAGGTGGTGGGGGGAGGAGGAGGAGGAGGAAGAGGTGGGGAGGTGGAGTTGGTGGGGGCTAGGCTGCAGGTGGTCGGAGGGGGCTGAGCCGAAGGCGAGGCGACGATGGAGGGTGGAGAGGAGGAAGAAGAGGAGTCGGAGGTGAAGGAGACGGCCGCAGGCGGTGAGGGCGGCCGTTGGAGGAGGAGGCCGGGTGAGAGGGAAGAAGGAGGGGGAGGAGGAATGAAGAGGAAGGAGAAGGGAAGGAGGAAGAAGGAGAGAGGAAGGAAGAGGGATGGCTATGGAGGAAGGAGGAGCAGGGAGGGAGGGACGCGACACGCAACAAACAGGTAGGGATTTTTTTCTTTTAACAAAAATAAAAATATTTCATTTTCTTGATTATTTGCTTCTTTCTTTTCTTCTTCTTTTTTTTTTGGCTTTTGTTTTTTTTTTTTTAAACTTTTTCCTTCATGCTTTATTTTCTTTCTATTCTTTTGGTTTTTTATTTTTTAAAAAATAAATAAAATTGTGTGTTTTTAAAAAAAAATTAGTTTGGTTTTGTTTTGTTTGTATTTTTGTTTTTTTTTTGTTTATGGATTGAGGTTTTTTTTTGTTGCGTTTTCGAGGTGGTTTTGTTGTTTTTCTCTCTCTCTCTCTCTCTCTCTCTCTCTCTTTTTGTACTTTTTTTTCTTTTCGCTGTGTTTTTTTTTTTGTTTTTTAAGAAAAAAGAAAAATAAAAGAAATAATAAAATGGAAAATGGAGGGGCAAGAAACACACCCACGGGCCGGGGTAAAAAAATTTGCAGTGATGAGGTCAAAGAGGTAAGGACGGGGACGCGCTAGCCATGGACACCACGGGGGCATCCCAAGGCGTGTAAAACCAAAAACAGGCGCGTTCACATGCAAGGTGAGAAACGTAATTAACAAGAAAAATGAAGAAAAATTAATAAAATCCAAACCGTTTGTTAGATCAAAAATCCGTAAAAAGTAAAAATGGGCCGAGAGATGAGGAAAAAATGTTGGAAACATGTGACATGGGTTCCGTGACAAAATCAGGGTATTCACATGGAAAAAACGCAAAAAATAAATCCGAAAATACATACGGACATTAATATCGAAAAATCCGCGCATCGGAATGAAGTACGAAAAGAAGAAAAAGTGAGTAGAGCAATGTGTCCGACAATCTATCATGAAAAAACACAGTTTCGATCGAGATAGGACACGTTCATATGGAAAAAATCCCAAAAATGGGCTCAAAAAAAGACTCAAAAATTAATACGTGAAGAATCGTATGTCGGAATAAATGACAATTAAAAGGAAAAATGTCCAAAAGAAAGGGATTCACAGGTTTGGTGCATCAAAACTTAATTTGGGGGAAATTAGTATGGGTTCACGTGGAAAAAATACGAAAAATGCATTCGAAAACACTTGAAAAATTTAATAACAAAAAATTCGATAGTTGGAAGAGGGAGGAGGAAAAAAGAAAAAGTGGGAGAAAGGCTGGAAAGACACGGCTGTCAAATTAAAATGGAATTCCGGTGAGAATAGAGCAGGTTCACATGGAGAAATTTGAAAAATAGGCACGAAAAGGACTCAAAACCCAAAAAAATTAATAACGAATCAACCGTGCATCAGAATGATACGAAATAAAAAGGAAAAATATCAGGGAGAAGGGGTAGGATACGCTTGACACATCAAATCAGGGTTCTGAAGTAATAAAGATACGTTCACATGGAAAACCGTCCCATTTACGGGAATTGCTTCAAAAATTAATAACTTTAGAACCGTCTGTCGGAACAAGGGTTGGTAAAAAGGAAAAACAAGCAGTTCGAAGGGACAAACAGGGCCGTAAGGTTGGATTGGGATTCCAACGAACGTAAGGTTCATTCGTATGAAAGAAGTACCAAACCAAGAATAAGGGCAAACAGTCAAGAAACAACCCCGAGGACAGGGTGAAATAGAACAGAAGGGTGGGGAAGGGACCCCATCAGGGTAAAATGAAATCACGGCATAGATGCATGATTAGAACAAGGTGTATGCATGAGGGTATGCAACATAGATGCGCAAGGACGCGTCCCCACACTTAAGAACTTAACAGGAAGGGTAAACCAAACTTCAAGAACCTAATACCACACATCAGACCAATCACGACGTCCCCACACTTAAAACATGACCAGTACTGAGAAACAGAAGGTGTAGGGTTAGAAAAACTTGGCTCATATTGCCGAGGAGGAATGTCGACTATCGAGGTTGCGTCTAGTGTCGTCGTCGGCTGGGAGGTAACAAGATATCTTCACAACACACGTCCTTCGTCCTTCATGGCAGGGACCGAGCGACAACACCCAAGGAGGTAGCTGGTTGAAAGAATCACAGGAAATTCGTCAATGGCGAGGGATATTACACTCAACTCATGATCACTCAAATGGATTGAAAGAGCAGGCACTCGCCCCATGACTAATATCACTCAAGAAAATCAAAATGAAACCCATAGCTCACACCTGGTTCAGAAATTGACAAGGGAATGATGCAGAGGGAGTATGCCAGGGTACACAATTGATGGTGCATCAGTGCGTCCAACCCGTCTGGCATAGGTGCAAGGAGAAAGGCCAGGGAGCCTTGTAGTGCAGTGTATAGAGCAGAGTGATGTGTCCTGTGCCGATGGCAAAAACCCAGCCCGTGGGTGCATAGGAAAATGGGAACGTACCTAACTCCAATGGTCGTAACGTCCCTCAATCCTCACCTCTCGGTAATTGATTAAAGAAACGCCAGTCACACTCAACCCACCCTCTGTCTCACGCTCTGTTGATAGATACAGAGGGCAGCCCTTTCTTGAAACCCATTGATATAATCCTTATTGTCACTTGTGTAGAGGTTGTATGCCTTGTGCGCATTTGATGGTGCAACTGTGCATCCCGCCTTGTGCCGGCATACAGTGCAAGAAGGAAGGCCAGAGAGCTTTATGGTACAATGCACAGGAACAAATTATGCTTTGTGCATTGAGAGGCCCATCCCGTACATGCAACACTCTGTTCACACATCTCACCTCTCATTTGTTTTGAAGGGAGAGACTGGTCACTCACCCCACCCTCTGTCTCACGCTTTGATAGATACAGAGGGCAGCCCATACTCACGTCCCTATCCTGTTAGGATGAAAGCTCACATTACTCAAGGGGTTGGTGATGAAGATGGTGTCGACTGTTGTTGTCATGAGGATCTTGAAGACGAGGCGTACCCAGGGAGGTAGCCAACAAATCTCATACTTCAATGACTTGTAAGAAGAGTCGTCTATTAAGAAGGGCAGACGGATTGATATTGTAGAGACAGTGCATCAAGGGAAGTGGCTTCAAATTCCTTGCTAGAAAGATTCTACTGGTGAGTCAGCTCTCCTGAACTGCGGGGTGTTACCACCTTTTCCACAGTCAGCTTCTCGTCCAAGGGTGTTTCCACCTTTTCTTGGAACGAGGCCTGTTATGACATGAAATTTCTTCATTTTCTCCAATAACAGTTTTGTTTGTTTTTTCTTTTTCATTTTCCTTTTTATTTTCTCTTTTTTTCTTTTTTTATCCTTTTTTTCTTTTCTTTGTTTTTCTTCTTGTGTTTTTTTTTCTTCTTAAGAAAGAGAATGGTAGAAATACCATATATTAGGACCAACCTCGCCACTGTTGTTGGATCAGACGAGAAGAGAACAATGTCGGGTTGAGATGGTTCTATGAGGGGGTAGCAGAATGAGACCGCCTCATGAGGAGAATCATAAGGGCTATCAGAAGCATGACAAGAAGGACAAGGCGATGCCCAAAAGGAAAGGGGTAGGTCGATTGTGATTATCAAGATCCCCATGGAGGGAAATACTTTTTCAGGCGATAGCCATTGAACAGGAAAGGATCATCAGAGGCATCAACGGTCTGCACCTGAACAGAGCCATTAGGATTGACGGCCAGTACCTTGTACGGGCCCATCCACCGTTGTTGAAGCTTGCCAGGAAACTTGCCAAATCTCGAATCATAGGCCAGAACAAGATCACCTTCTTTGAACTCCTTGTGCTTGATGAAACTGTCATGATAGGCCTGGCATCGTGCTTGAGTGGTTTCCATGCACTGTAAAGCCATCCATCGTATCTCATCCAAGTATTCCAAGTGCAGGAGACAGTGTCACAGTGACTCTATCTCCCAAGCATTCTTTAACTGCTACTCGCAAAGAGGGCAATTCCAGCTCAACAGGGAAGATAGCTTCTGTACCATACACTAGCTGAAAAGGGGTGTCCTATTGATGCCTTATAAGAGGTTCTGTACGTCCAGAGGGCCTCTATAAGTCGATCGTCCCAGTCGCGGCGATATGTGGCAATTGTTCTTGTCAGAATCGAGCAAAGGATGTGATTGGTGACTTTAACTTGGCTGTTGGCTCTGGGATAATAGGGAGTGGACTTGCGATGGCGGATCTTATACAGTTCCGTGAGCTCCTCCATGATTTTGTTAAGGAAATGAGTACCTCTGTCACTTACCAGCTCAAGGGGACTGCCAAAACGGGTGATAATATTCTCATACATGAACAAGGCTACACTATTACCATCGTCCCACTCCAAGGCTTTAGCTTCACACCACTTTGTGACATAATCCCTATACACTAAGATGTATATGTTATGCTTCTGTCTGGTGAATGGATCAATAGAACCCACAAAATTAATCCCCCACTTCTCGAACGGCTTTAGGGGAAGAATGGGTTGCAGTGGCATGGCACTTGTTTTGGTGGGTTTCCCCATTCGCTGACAAGCATCACATCTCTTACAGTAATCATATGCATCCTTGTGGAGGGTCGGCCACTAGTATCCTGCTAACAGAGCCTTCCTGGCTGTCGCTTCTCCTGCAAAGTGTCCATCACATGGTTCGTCATGGCATGCTTTCAATATTATGCCGATTTCATCCCCTGCAACACATCTTCGTAGCACTTCATCTTTGCCTTTCTTGTACAATGCACCGCCTAGCAAGGTGTAGGGGGTTGATTCTAGCAAAAGCTTCTTTTTCTCACGGCTTGAGATGCTAGGAGGATACTGTTGAGTTGCCAGGAGGTTGGCTATGTCTGCATACCAGGGAGTAACTGTTTCAACCAGAAACAAGAAAGCATTAGGAAGGTCTAGATCATCCTATTCCTCTTCTTCTATTTGAGGAATCCATGATAGATGATCAGCTAGGATATGGAAACGGCGAGGCTTAGTGACCACTTCAAAGTCGAACTCTTGGAATAGGAGCAACCATCTCATCAGTCATCCTTTAACATCTGCTTTGTTCATCAGGAAGGACAGGGCTTCATGATCCACATAGAACTTGAAATGTGTTGACAATAAATAGTGTCGAAACTTCTCCAATGCGAACACCATTGCCAAGCACTCAAGCTCTGTCACTGTATAGTTATGTTCCCTATCAGTGACCTTTCGGCTTGCATAATATATCGGTTGATCTAATTTGGAGAGGCTCTTTTGACATAGGACAGCACCTAGCCCTTCAATTGATGCATTGGTGTGCACATGGAACTCATTCATCCAATTAGGAGGCTATAAAATAGGTGCTTGGATAAGGCACTATTTTAGGGTATTAAAGGTCTCTTCACAGTCACCAGTCCAAAGGAAATCAGCTACTGTCCTTAGGAGCTTGTGCAGAGGGGCTGCCTTGGTTTCAAAATGTGCAATAAATCTTATGTAGTAGCCCACATGGCTAAGAAATCCTCTCAATTGCTTGAGGTTTGTTGGTGTTGTTAAGGCGGTAATCTTTTCAATCTTTGCCGGGTCTGTTGCAATCCCTTGTGTAGAGACAAGATGTCCCAACAGAACTCCTGAGGAGATGCCAAAGACACATTTGTCGGGGTTGAGAGAAATCCCATACTCTCGGCATCTATCAAAACATTGCTCTAAGTGTTCCCACTGCTCATGGATTAAGCTATAGACATAAAAGTCATCAAGATACACCTCTATGAAATCATGCAGATGATTCTGGAAGGCAGCCATCATTACTCATTGAAAGGTGGCAGGAGCATTACAGAGTCCGAATGGCATCACTCTGTAGGCATAGGTCCCCCATTCTGTGGTGAAGGTTGTTTTGGATTGGTCCTCTTCTGCGATTTCGACTTGGTTATATCCAATGAATCAATCCAAGAGAGAATAAAGCTCATGGCCTGCCACTATGTCCAACAATTGGTCTGTAAAAGGGATAGGAAAATGATCCTTCTTCGTCTTCGAATTGAGATTTCGAAAGTCGACACATGGTGTGCAGATCGGTCGCAGTATGCTCACGTAGTGAATCCCGGAAGGTCCCCAAGAACAATGAACTCTACCTTTTTGCACAAAAAACAATGTAAAAAGCATGAACGATAAGAGCAAGAGACCAATTGGGTTCAATCTCCCCCCATGCCTTGTGTGAGCGCTTCACAAAGCATGTATTTTATGTATATTTCCATCTTCATGCTCAATAATAGCCTAATTTACAAAAATATGACAAGCTTTTAGCTTTTGAGTTTGCCTTTTACAAAAATAGGAAATAAAGCTAATGGACGGTGCCCATAAAGTTTGGCACGCCCAATCTCAATGTCCAAATAGAAATAACATATCCGTGCGCATAGGAGCATACAAAATAATAATCGATGCCTCAATAGACATAACAAAATATAGGCGTGGCGCCTATCAAAATATAATCCATAGGTCGAATACTCGCTAGACTCCAATGCTTTCCTCCGCCACTGCTGCTATCTCTACACATCAACTGAAGCATTCACAATCGTTAGTAAACTAATATAATTAAACCGACAAAAGTGAATACCTAGCAGTCTTCAGCTACATAAATAAATCAACTAGTTAGAAATAAATCCTAACCTTAATTTATTACGAGTGCGCACTCTAAACTCATAAACGTTTATTAATTTAATATGCATTTTGCGGAATCACCCGCTATGGAATCACCCATGTACACACTAAATTAATGAAACGCCCGAAAAGGACAGGCGTCCCCATCAACTTCTCGCACAAAGAATCCACTTTGTGTATGAGCCCCGGTCATCTAAGTTTACGGAATCCACCGTAAAACCTCACGGAATCCACCGTGGCACGGAATCCACCGTGGAATATGCCTCCTGGCATCATACCCCTGGGGTGGGATAGCAATTGACCTCAATTGCTATTAGCTCAATGTGGAGCTAACAGAGTGGGGAAAGCATTTAAGTCTCTAGCGTGCATCCATTGTGCGTCCTCTACAGGATGGTTCTTAAATTTAACTAGATATCTAGAATACCTTCGGCCAGTTCTAGTGGTCATATAATCAGTGTCTATGATAGCTTCTGGTTCAAGTATTTCAATCTCTTCCTCTAATAAAGGTGGGTTTTCATAAACAGGGTGGACAGGTAATTGGCCTCTAAATGGTCTCAATAAGCTAATGTGAAATGTATTGTGAATTTTCCAATGAGATGGTAATTCTAACTTGAATGCATTATCATTAATTTTATGAATGATTCTAAATGGTCCATAGAATCTAGGAGCTAGTTTGACAACTGGATGTCTATCTACACTTTGCAGTCTACGTTTTTCTATTCTCAGCCAAACATAATCATCAACTTTGAAATTCATGGCTTGTCTTTTCTTGTTGGCTTGTTTGGTATATGATTGCTGGGCTTTAGCAATCATATCCTTAACCTCATCAAAAACACTATTATGCATACTGGCAATATCATCAGCACTCTGAATTCTATTAGACAAAGATGCAATAGGTGTAGATAATCTATATCCATAAATGACTTCAAACGGTGCTTTCTTTGTAGATGTGTGCGGTGTATTGTTATATGCAAACTGTAATAAATCCAAATGAGTATCCCATGTCTGAGGTTTAGAGATAGTATATGCACGTAAAAGATCTAGAATGGTGCTGTTGGTGGCTTCTATTTGTCCATTAGTTTCTGGATGAAATGCAGATGAGAAATCAATCTTTGTGCCTAGATTAGCAAACAGGGTAATCCAAAAATTGTTACAAAATCTAGAATCACGATCTGAAATAATCACTTTGGGCAATCCATGGTTAGTAAAAACAGTTTTCAAAAATAACTATGCTGCTTGTGATGCTGTTAAAGTTTTCTTACAGGGAATGAAATATGCTTGCTTACTAAATCTATCTACAACTGTCCAAATCATATCATGGTTAGATTTAGTATTTGGTAAACCAGTAATGAAATCCATAGAAATGTGTTCCCAAGGTTTAGATGGAATAGACAAAGGCATTAGTAATCCATACTGTTGACCATGATGTCTCTTTACTCTTTGACAAATCAAACATTCAGAAACGAAATTAGATACATCTGCATCCATATGCGGCCAATAAAAATCTTCAGTTAACATACGTAATGTAGATATGATACCTCTATGACCTTGATATGGGGGACAATGAATTTCATTTAAAACAAAAGATCGGAATGGAATAGTAACACACAGTCTCTTTTCATAAAACATAAATCCATCATTATATGACAATGAATCAACAGGAATGAAATTATTTTAAACTAATTTATTCCAATCAGAATGAAAAGTAATATCCTGGTGATATGTATCTTTCATAGCAATCAAAGAATCAAAAGATATGACAGAAATATTATGAATTGCAGGTCTTCTACTCAATACATCAGCAACTACATTTTCTTTTTCAGGTTGGTATTGAATGATAGGATGAAAACTTTGAATAAAGGAAGCCCATTTGATATGACGGTCAGAAATTTGGGGTTGGCTAAGTAAATGTCTAATGCTTTGCTGGTCGGTCTTTATCATAAATTCTGAACCCATTAAGTAGTGTTTCCACTGTCTTAATGCTTGTACAACTGCTAATAGTTCTTTGTCATAGGTGGAATATTTCAGCTCAGAGGGTTTCAGCTTACAACTAGAATATGCTATTGGATGATTGTCTTGCATTAGTACGGCTCCTATTCCTGATCCGCTAGCATCAGTCACAACTAAAAAGAATGGTCTATTAAAGTTAGGCAACTGTAAAACAGGGGCATTGGTTAATGCATGTTTCAGTAAGTCAAAGGATTTTTGTTGAGTTTCAGTCCATTGATAAACAATTCCTTTCTTGAGAAGTTTTGTTAATGGTAAAGCAAGTAATGAAAAATTACGTACAAACTTCTTATAAAAACTAGCAAGACCAAGGAATGAGCGTAACTCATGCATGTTTTTAGGAACAGGCCAATGCAATATTGCATCAATTTTCTTAGGATCAACTTTAATTCCTTCAGATGATACAATATGACCTAAATACTCAATTTCTGTCTTAAAGAATTCACTCTTTTCAGGATTTGCAAACAGTTGATTTTCTTTCAGTAATTGAAAAACTAATGACAAATGCTCATAATGCTCTTTCTCATTTAGACTAAACACCAAAATATCATCAAAGAAAACAATCACACAGTACTGATATTTTAAAAAGATACGGTTCATCATTCTACTGAAGGTGGCAGGTGCATTAGTCAATCCGAATGGCATGACTAAAAATTCGTAATGGCCAAATTGTGTTCTGAATGCAGTCTTAAATATGTCAGATTTATCTAGCCTCACCTGATGATATCCAGACTTAAGGTCAATTTTACTAAATATAGAAGATCCTTGCAGTTTGTCCATAAGGTCATCAACTCTAGGTATAGGATACCTATTCTTTACAGTGATCTTATTTAAAGCTCGGTAGTCAATATACATACGATAGGTATTATTCTTTTTCTTGACTAAGAGTACAGGTGCACCGAATGGAGAACTACTAGGTCGAATTAAACCTCTATTTAGTAATTCTTCAACTTGACTCTGGATTTCTTTTTGCTCTATCTGGTTGTGCCTATATGGTGCTTTGCAAGGTGATTGTGTGCCAGGGATCAAATCAATCTTATGGTCTTCTGGACGTGAAGGAGGTAAACCTGGTGGTATGTCTTCTGCAAAACAGTCCTTAAAATATGCAAGAAATTCCTTATGCCTAGGGTGTATATGATTTTCCTTTGCTTGCAATTCATTCACCCAAATGAGATATGATTTACTACTCTTGCGTAATGCACGTTTTGCTTGAGTATGCGAAAGTAGTGGAAAAACATTAGATGCATGCATACCATATAATGTAATAGATTTTCCTTGAAAATTAATATTCATTGTGTGTGTGGAATAATCTATATCTAGGTTATGCTGGTGTTGCCAAGGCATTCCTAAAATAATGTCACTCGACTGTAATGGAACAACTAAGAAATTTCTTCTTTCAGTGTATGAACCAATTTGAATCTCTAAATCTTGCACTTCTTGTGTACCATTATACCTAATGCCTAAAAATGCAGCTTTTATGCGATAATGCGTAGGTACAGTCTGTAATTTCAATTCCTTTACCAATTTTGCTGAAATAAAATCATGAGTACTACCATCATCATGCAAAATAGTCTTTTCCTTTCCATGCACCAAACATTTCATAGTCAATAATGAATGTGGAGTAGGCATACCTGGTAAAGTGTCGGAAGTAGTAGTAGTGTCATCCTCATCTTCAGTGAAATCAGGCATATCCTCATGTTCATCTTCGTCCATGGCTCCAAGATAGTTGATATGAGCTAGTGGCTTCTTTGAATGACAATTTGCTGCGAGATGTCCAGGCTGGTGACATTTATAGCATACTATTGGCTTGGCTTTGGTTACATTATTTGAGATGGCTGGAAGTCTGGGTACATTTGGATTTGCTTGTGGAATAGGCTTAGGATTTGGATTGACATTGGATGGTAATGCATGTGGTTTAGCCCAATTCTTGCAGAAAGATGGTGAAGAGAAACGACCTGGATTAAATCTTCTAAAATTGGAATTGAATTGTTTAGATCCATAATTACCATTGGCTTGGAATTGCTGTGGTCGTCTGTCTCTACCGCGTAACTTATCTTCAGTGTCGTGAGCTAGTGAGATGGCGTCTTCAAGGGTAGCAGGCTTGAACATGTTCACTTCAGCGTAGTAATGTCCAAGAAGTCCAGACATATACTTCCGCTTATGTGTCGTCTCTGGTACGTCTTCAAGCATGCGTAGCTGTAGGAGTGCATTCCAAAAACGCTCTGTATACTGAGGAATAGGCTCACGATCCCGTTGTTGAAGTAGATCCCATTGCTTGATAGCCTTCTCATGAAATTGCGGTGGAAGAAAATTCTGCATGAACTTCTTCTTGAAATCTTCCTAAGTAGCAGGACATTCTATGCTCTTGCGTACTACAGTCCACCAAAGTGATGCTATGTCTACCAAATGATTAGTAACACACTTGATTTTATCTTTTTCTGGATAGGTTTCCTCATGGAAATAGTCATCAAACTGGCTAATGAATATAAAACAGTCTTTCCTTCTCGTATGCCATTGAAAGTGCGAAATTTGAAACTTCGTTTACTTATCTTTGATTCCTTGCGAATGGTTTGAGCTTCAAGAGTGGCGTCGATGGTACGTCGAATCAAATCTTCAGCTTGAGGTTCTTCTTTATCGGTAGATGCTCTTTGTAATTTTGTCAATTGCGCTTGCAATGCTTGCCTAGCCCTTCGTTCTTCTTCCAATTGCATCATGATTAGGTCCAGCTTTTGTTCCATCGTAGGCTCAGGTAGGTTGTCTTCAGCCATAGGATCATCCATATGTGGTGTCGTCATCCTGTAAAACTCAAAAGACCTTTCTCACTCAAAATCAGGTTAGCGGGATGAGCGTAGCTCAAATTCGGGGTTACAAGGCTATGTGTTTTTGGGGCATTTCTTTCTCAATCTTCAGAAAATCTGCGATTTTTCCTTCTTCGTATGCTGAAAATACTTCAGCGAACCTGCGTATGGGTAGAATACCTTGCTACGAACAACTTTGTAGTTCGGAGTTTCTGCACAGGAACAACCCTTCTAGGAGTTTTGAGCACAAGTCAGTTCTGACTCCAGTTGACTAGTCTGACTTGTAGAGTTGCAGACTTAGCCGACTTGCAGAGTTGCAGACTTAGCCGACTTAGTGAACTTGCAGGACTTGATCACAGTCGACTTGCTGGACTTGATTTCGGAAGTGCAGGACCTGAAGTTTGTGATTTACTTGCCTTGTCTGACTTGAGTAGTTTAGCTTGACTTAAGGAAATAAGAAGCTTTAGTGCTTTTGATCAACGACGTTTTGGAGGACAAGAGGATGTCCACGGCGCAAATTTCGGCTGTGAGAACAGCCCGCCATCCTCAACAATTGATTTGTTTTGTATGAGGCTGAAATCAATGAGCTAAAGCTTTTGAAATTTTAAGGTTGAAGCTTATTGAGCTATGAAAGATATGAGCTTATCTCTCTCTGTTTGACGACTTGATGAAGGAGATGAATGCATGGTCCTTCGCCTGTACAGCCTGGTCCTTCGCGATCTGAGAGTAGAAACAGGGGTTCTTGATCGCCAGAAGTCTACCTGTATCGACGGTTCGCGACGACATTGACTGTAGAGCCCGATCGTTCCAGGAGCTCCGCCTTCGCACGAGATGGGTAGCAATTGGAAGCTCTTGATCTTAGCTCCGCTCTGATACCACTGGTGCACAGATCGGTCGCAGTATGCTCACGTAGTGAATCCCGGAAGGTCCCCAAGAACAATGAACTCTACCTTTTTGCACAAAAAACAATGTAAAAAGCATGAACGACAAGAGCAAGAGACCAATTGGGTTCAATCTCCCCCCATGCCTTGTGTGAGCGCTTCACAAAGCATGTATTTTATGTATATTTCCATCTTCATGCTCAATAATAGCCCAATTTACAAAAATATGACAAGCTTTTAGCTTTTGAGTTTGCCTTTTACAAAAATAGGAAATAAAGCTAATGGACGGTGCCCATAAAGTCTGGCACGCCCAATCTCAATGTCCAAATAGAAATAACATATCCGTGCGCATAGGAGCATACAAAATAATAATCGATGCCTCAATAGACATAACAAAATATAGGCGTGGCGCCTATCAAAATATAATCCATAGGTCGAATACTCGCTAGACTCCAATGCTTTCCTCCGCCACTGCTGCTATCTCTACACATCAACTGAAGCATTCACAATCGTTAGTAAACTAATATAATTAAACCGACAAAAGTGAATACCTAGCAGTCTTCAGCTACATAAATAAATCAACTGGTTAGAAATAAATCCTAACCTTAATTTATTACGAGTGCGCACTCTAAACTCATAAACGTTTATTAATTTAATATGCATTTTGCGGAATCACCCGCTATGGAATCACCCATGTACACACTAAATTAATGAAACGCCCGAAAAGGACAGGCGTCCCCATCAACTTCTCGCACAAAGAATCCACTTTGTGTATGAGCCCCGGTCATCTAAGTTTACGGAATCCACCGTAAAACCTCACGGAATCCACCGTGGAATATGCCTCCTGGCATCAACACATATTCGAAGTTTCCTATTCTTCTTGGGTTCTACCAGAATGGGCGAAACCCATTCACTGTTAGCCACGGGATAAATGAACTCTGCTTCAAGCAGTTTCAATAATTCAACCTTCACCAGAGCAGAGTAATTAGGATTCATACGCCTTTGTCTTTGCCTTACAGGTTTAGCATCAAGCTCTAGGTCAATGTGATGTTGGCATAATGTGGGATCAATCCCCTTTAGGTCTTTATATGACCAAGAAAACACATCTAAGTTCTCCTTTAGTAGTTCTCGCAGGACCACTAGTTCTTCTTCTGGAAGATTGAGACCCACTTTCAGGTGGCGTTCAGTACCATCAGCATCCAAGAATGTTACTTGTCTTTCACCTTCCACTTCACAGATAAACGTTCCACGAATTGCTTCTGGATAGAGGTCTGACTCTTTCAAGAGAGTAGTATCCTCGTCTGATGTCCCACTAGAACCAGTGTCCTCCTTCTGAATAGATGACTCATTTGTCTGTTTAAGTTGCTGGAAGGGGATCAAAGCTTTGTTTGCTTCGGTGTGAGTAGTGATTTCTTCTGGACTTAGGGATTCATCTTCAGAGGATGCGTCCAGAAATGTCACATAGCACAAACCTTCTAGAGGCCGTGGCTCGAAGGGCTTTGGCTTCTGTTGGCAGGAGGCATCATCATCATCTTTTCTCTGGACTGAACGGTCAGGGCAACAGGAGCCACTGGTGAACTTAATTTTTATGTCTTTAATCCATTGCTTATACAGATTCTGCATACTTTGTAGTCCAGTGATCAACCCAAATGGAACCATGGTCATTCCATCCAGTACCCTGAGATATTTGGCCTCTGAGGTCTCTGTAGGGACATCAACAATATCATCCTCTATCAAAGGAAATTCTTCATCTGCACTTTCATACCCTGCTTCATTTTTTTCCTCATCATTTTCATCCTCTTCCTTTGGAGGCTCTGTCTCTACTTCTATAGAGGCTCTGTAGGAGAAGAACAGATCTTCTGCCTCTGCATCTACTTCTGCTTCTATCACCATTTCTGACTCTACTTCTGGCTCTGGCTCTAGCTCTGGCTCTGGCTCTGTATCTGTTACTGTCTCTGTGACTGTCTCTGTAATCACTCTGTCTCTGTTCTGTAGCCGCTCTGCCTCTGTACTATCTCTGTATTGTAATTGTACTATCTCTGCTCTGTCTCTGCGACTATCATGTAACAGGGATAACAGTACATCCATGCTTCTATTTCACTATCAGAGATGATTTTCGAAGTTAATTCTAGTTGAGGCAGGAGGTATTCACCCATGGACAAGGATTTTACATCCCCTGGTAGTTGGCTTACAATGCCCATTGTTAGGGACTATGCCTCTGTTTTCTTAGGAAATATCTGCTTAACACCCTCTTCATCTCCTAATGTACCATCCATTACCTCGTTGGAGGAGTCAGTTATGACTTCAATGGATATGGATCCATTGACTTTTTGCGATCCATACAGCTTTAACACCGCTTTGTTGGGTCCTCTGCCTAGGGTTAGGGTTCCTTTGAACCAGTCCGTCCTGGCTCTTACTTCAAAAAGCCAAGGTCTTCCTAACAGCAGAGGGTATGAGGTCCCATAAGAATTTGGTTTGACCACCAGGTATGTCAGCCAATAGTCTCTTCCTGCAAGGGTTGTTTTTACGTATGGAAGGATGCCTAAGGTTTAACTCTGCTTTGGTCTGCCAATCTGATAAGCCACTGTGTAGGTTGAATTCCTTGCAACCCTAAGTCCTTCATTGTGACATCTATCATTATGTTTACTAATGAGCCTCCATCAATCAATGCATCTGAAATAAAGCATCCTTCTATCCATACACTAATCTCTAGGGTTCCAGGATCTAGGAAGGCATTAGCCACATCGACTTCCTTTACAGGCTCCGGGGCCTTATTGGTGTTGGTGCTGTTGAAGGAGCGATTCTTAGTCCACGTCTTCTTGTCAAGATGCTTTTAAATTTCTTTCGGCAACTGGGAGACAACATTAACAACTGTCGAAATGTTAAGTTTGGTTTAAAAGTATCTAGGTCTTTGACCAAGTCATAATCTTTAATAGGATCCACAAGCTTCTCCAACTGGCTAGGGAATGGGGCTACACCCATTTTCATATTTCCTTTTTCTTCTAACAATTGCAGCATCGGCACTTCTTCTGTTTCTGGAAGCGCTTCTATATCTTCTAACTCCTGGGCCTCTGGTCCTGTCTCTGAGATTGTCTCTGTAGCTCTCTGTGGCGCTACAGTGCTCTGTATTGTACTGTTCTGTTCTGTACTGCTCTGTCCCTCTGTAGGTAGATTGAACTTCACAGTCTTGGCAGGAGAATCATTTTCGTTCTGAACCACTGGTTCCTTCTTCTTGGTGCGCGTAACAGCAGCAACCTCCAACTCTACCAAATTGGAGGCAGGCTCTTATACCTTTTGTTTGGCTATCAGTGGCATTGGCCTTTACAGGAGCTGGACTGGGACAGTCCTTTTTGCAGTGTGGCCTTCTCCTTTGCATCGGCTGTATAAGGGCTTGTAACCCACATATCATCTAGGGTTTGGACAATTTGGGGAGATATGTCCCTTTTCTCCACACTTATAACATTCCACCTCTGATCTCTGACCACCGCCAGACTGTCGTCCTCTGTAACTTTGAGAGGGAAACCTCCTTGGACCAAAATTAGGACCACATTCTCTAGGCTTTGGTCCAATATCTTGTGTTGTCATTTTAGATTCTAGCAAGTTAAATCTTGCATTTTCATCCTTCTGTCTTCGTTCATGCATCTCTTTCAGAGAGCAAATATCCTCTGTATGGTTCTTCTGCAAATAGTAGGAACAGAAGGCTCCAAGAATGGTTGGTTTTCAGGTATATTCAGTGGCTAAATGTCCCGCTTCATGACACTTTCGGCACCATGTATTAGAGTGCATCACATCTCTTCCAGCTCCCACAGGAGTGGATATATTGGTGGTATTTACCTTTAGCGTCTGTAGCTACTCTGTAATCACATCCAAAAGCTCTTTCTTGATACTTGCAATTGAGTTGGATAGGTAATCTTGTAGATTTTCACCTCCTGAAGTGCTTGTTGTAGGATTTTGGGAAGCGTCTGTGATTACTACATAAACTGGTTGGATTGGTCCAGAAGGTCCTCTATTCTGGCTCTGATTCAGAGCTCCTGTTGAGACTTGGGGTTGTTGATTCCAGTTAGTAGGGTTCCACTGTTGTTGAATCGCCATTGGAGGAACTGTTTGAGGCCACTGTTGTTGTGGTTGAACCATCATTTGAGGCACTATCGTCTACGGTGACCACACTGGATTAGGTGCATTATACTATGGCACTGTTTGCATCTGGGGATAGGGGAAGGGAACTGTCCCTGGGACTGCATTTGGTGGATATACCATTCCAGGCATGGGAGGAGGTAAGACTCCTCTTCATGGAGTCATTGACAACCTTGCTTCAACTTCGCCATACAATCTTGCATCTTCCACTACAGCTTGCAGATTGACTGGTCTTCTCAATTCTACGATGTTGCGAACCTCTAGTTGTAGGCCCCTAAGAAACAATCCTTTCTAGATTCCTTCATCCAAATGATGGTTAGTCCATCTCTTCAGGATGGATTTCATTCGTGAGACATAAGCTTCTACTCTTTCTCCAGAGGACTGACTTAGGTTCATGAACTCTTCTCGCATCTGCTCTTCAAAACCTTCACGCGTGAATTTAGTGAGGAAGGTCAACTTCAGGTCGTCCCATGTGCCAAAAGTTCCTACTGCTTGTCTCTCATACCACTGAAATGCCGCGCCCTTGAAAGTGGTGGGGAAGATTGCTAACCAATGCTCAGGGGTTCTTGCATTGTTAGCCACACATGCTACCATGAACTCTGCTACATGAAGATCAGGGTCTTCATTGTACTCTCCCTTAAAAACTGGCAATGGGACTACATTTGCTGGCCTGTCATCAATATTTCCAGGACGAATCTGACTAGAAAGGGGACTCGTTCTAATGCTTGCCTCTTTATTGCGTCATTCATCAGGGGGTTGGCTTCAACCAGTTGGTCTGGACTCAACAGGATAGTATCGGAGAGGGCTTCAGTCTCTGATGGATTCTTTGGCCAACATCTCTTCTACTTTCTTCTTTTCAACATCTCTGAATTCAGCTTTCAAACCACTACAAAGAGGAAGATATTCTGTTCTAAAAGTATCAAAACTCATTCTTCTTAGGATCGTTGTTATGTCATTATAATAATGCCAGCTTCTGAGGGTTTCAACAGTGTATGTTGTGAAAAACACTCTATCTACCAACTTCTAATGGGTTGCTAATTGGACAAACAGAAGATTGTCAGTGCACCAAGCATCCCATGTATCTTGCTGTTGAGCATCCACGAACAAATTCCAACTCTTTTCCTTCTTATTTTTGTGAACCTCTACAGACCAAGACTCCTGAAGCTTCTTCACAATCTCCCACTTGATGATGTCTGGAAACTTCTCAATGAATGCCAAATCTTCCATGAATGGTCATCCTCTCTGTTTGTGCTCTTCAGTTTGTTTCCAAACAGTTTGCCACCAAGATGCAAGTTTTTGCTGCTTCAACAAGAAGAGGAAACAGTCCACTACATAGAGCATGCATCATGATGGTGATATGTTTCCGCCATTGTGGGATGAAATTATTGTGGAAAGTGGCTTTGATAATGAGAATTTCCAACTCTTCAGTGGAAGAAGAAACTTTGCAAACACCCTTTGAATTCTCCTCTTCTTGGCAATGCCATTTCCTTCATTTTCACCCTCTTCTAGTGCTTGTTGATGGCAAGTTTCCCTGGCTGCGCACCAAAAACATGGAGCCCCAAGAGGAACACCAAGGAAAAGGGAATTCTCTTGGAAGAAAATCTATCTTGTAACACCAACAAGCTTTTATTTCATTCTTCTGATCATTAAAACAAAAAAAATAGCAATTCTTCATGCAACATCATAGTAGATTTCTCCCACAGATTTAATAGAATCAACCATAATCTTCAACGTCTTCATATAATTCTTCAATATAACAAAGAACACAAAGGGATACACCATCTTTGAATGGAAATCAATCATATATTATTCATCTTCAATGTATTCATAGTTCTCTCTCTCAATCTCTCATATACAATTACATTGTTTTGATAGAATTGGCTCTCTCTCTCTCTCTCTCTCTCTCTCTCTCTCTCTCTCTCTCTCTCTCTCTCTCTCTCTCTCTCTCTCTCTCTCTCTCTCTCTCTCTATAGTACATCATATCCACACTACAATACTCTCCTAATAACTCTCAATAATCCTTCTTAGGTAATGGATGCACCTCCCAAGAGGTATGTCTGATATGAAGAGTCACCAGAGCCACTACAGTGTCTTTTCACAACTCACTACTGTCACTGTCACTTAGTCTTCTCTTCAGTCTTCAGCAGCTGCTTCTTCCACTTATTTTAGCTCTTTTGAACTTAGATTCATCGTTTCCAAAGGTTAGAAAACTTTCCCAAAGTCACACATACATTCTACAGAACACTTACAGAAGGTCTACAGAACAGTTACAGTACAGTACCAGAGCAGCTACAGTACAGTTACAGTACAGAGACAGAGCAGAGACAGAGGCTCTACAAAAGGTTAAAGAAGGTCATCAGAACCTCATAACTCATACTCAAACCATTCCAAACTATCAAAAACTATTCAATAAGCTTTCAAAATATCTCAATCTTCATCAATCATCAATCCATGCTTCATACAGAAGACAATCAGAACAAAATAGAAGCTATATAGAAGGTATACATAACCAATTAGAAGCTGAACAAAACCTATCAAAACATTATAGAGCTTCATATCTCCACTGAGAATCATCATAAACTTCCAAAAAATAATCAATATCATCCAAAACACTCTCAAATACTTCCATTAACAACCATACATCACTTTAAATCCATCAAAAATCAATCATTCAGACCTCAAAAACAACAAAAATCAGTCAAAAATTAAGTCTCTTTCTACTCTCAACATAAACCCTTATGTCTCTTATGAAAAAGAGGGCAAACCCATTCTGATGGATTTTAGACCAGTACTGGTGATGGCGTTAGGTCAGGAAGGGTAGAGACTTAAGAGAATAAAACCAAGAACCAATCACATGTTGGACTTGTGGCTACCGGCACATCTCATTTCCTTGCCCTAAACAAGAGCAAGCGAATTGAGAAAAGACTGACCTGGGATCCCCTAAGTGTGGAATCACTCATTTATATGCCAAATTCTATAGGCGAAAACCATCCACTAGCTTGACTATCATACCATATATACCTTTGGGACTATTTGGAGTCGAAACACTTGATGGTGAGGTGACTCCCATCTCATTGAACGTCATGACTAGAGCACAAATGAAGCAGGCTACCATTTCATTGCCAAGATCGAGCAATCAAGATGCAGCCTCAATGGGAAAGAATCACCGAAGGAAGAAAAAGAGGGTTGATGCCAAAGTAACACTAAAAATCGACAGTGCGACTATGCTAATGAGAGGGAAGCGAGTCACAGATGTAGAGGCTGAGACTTTAGCACCCAAGACAACAGAGAAGGAGAGTGCCAAAATTGGAGAATATTCTAATGCAAGGCACTAATTAGAAGTGGTTGATAAGGTCAAGGAGTGGGTGAGAGAAGCCCAAGAGCATCTAAAGGATGCCGAGCCCACCCTAGAAGACGAGATTGACGATCTCTCCAATGTAAGCGTGCCGCCTATCTCATTGACACCCATAGAATTAAAAGATGCATCTGCACCTCATGTAGTGTTAACTGGTAGATGAACAAGGTGGAAAATCTGGAAAAGCTAAAGCAAAAGACAAAGGCCAAGGAAAAGTGAAACGGAAGACAAAGGCGCACAAGAAAAAGCGCAAGTCAATACTTTTGTAAAAGAGCACAAGCGCATCATGATTTAATTTAAGGAGCATCGGGCTCTCACCCGTGCAATTTGTAAAGGTAGATGGGCTGTAGGAAGAAAGCTAGGAAGATAGAAGGACAATGGGAAAAAGGGCCTAGGCCATGGTTGTCCATGTAAAAAAGGGGATAAGGGGATGACCGCCCAAAAGGGATTTAGGGTTTTGTATATAAAGTTGGAAAGTGAATGATAAGCTCATTCTTGTGTGTGGCCAAAAGTGGCTCTCTTCTTCTTCTTCTTCTTCTTCTTCTTCTTCTTCTTCTCGCTTGCTTGAGAGAGGGAGTGTGAGAGTGTGAGGGAGTGAGTATGTGAGGGTGAGAGATCGAGGAGGAGAAGCTCTCCATCTTCTCCTCTCTTCTTCTCTTCTCTTCTCTTCTCTTCTCTTCTCTTCTCTTCTCTTCTCTTCTCTTCTCTTCTCTTGCTCGTGGCTATGGAGCTTGGAGCATGGAGCTTGAGAATGGAGCTTGCATGAAGCTTGCACTTGGATCGTAAAGCTACCGGACTGCGCGGGAGAGGAGGTTACTCGATCGGCATGGAGGTAAGCTCACTACACTCGTAGATATAGATGGCACATCGACTATGTGAGAGGTAGCCACTAGTGCTCAGCTTGGAACACTTGAAACAATAAGCAATCTGTGGGTCTTGGCGGTTGAGTGAAAGCTCCCACATTTTGGTTCCGTTTCCGGGACCAACGGATTCAAGCCTTGAGTGCTTGCACACTTTGAATCGAGCATTGAAGTAGGGTTTTCCCCGAACCGGTGCTTGAGGTAGATAGGTAGGAAGCGAGGGAGTTTGAAGAGGTATTCCATCTCCTTAGCAAGTAGGTTTTTGTTGTTTTAGACTTGGGAAAGTATGATGGAGTAGTGTAGGTATTTTCCTTATGATTTTTTCTTGCATGTAGGAAGGATAGGAGCAAACATTGGAGCAAACAGTAGGGTTTTCTGTTGCTGTATAACAGGCTGAAACAGGGAAAAGAAGAGCAAAAAATGAAATTTTGGATTAAATGTTAGTAAGGGAGGCAAGACTAAGGTGAGTACATGCTTGGGCAGGGTGATAAGGAGCCAAGAGTGGCAAGAAAGGCCACCTTTTGCATTGCAGCGTTTCAGGAGAGTAGGAGAGAGGGAGAAAGCTTCGTCACGTAGATCCGCTTCAATCTGGCCATCCCAGAGTTATTTACCTAGCATAGGTAATTCCACACCTTCCCCTACATGAGTAGGTTGGATCTGGAGCTGCTCCACTAGTGGGAAGGCCTCCAACGCTCGGCGCAATGAATTTTGTGAAGTTCGGCGAAAAAATGCACAACGCTCGGTGTGTCTGAGTGACGACAATTTTGGGCCAAGTCCCAGAATTGGCCCTCGGACCGCTCGGCCATTCGGCCCCCTCGGCCCACTACCACTCAGACCACTTGACTCAACCCACTTGACTTGGACACCCACCGCTCAGCCCGTCTGAATTGAGCATTCGGACCAACTTTGAAATTCCACCCTCAACCCACTCGACCCTCGAACAACCAGACTCAGACTGGCCGAATTTGACATTCGAACCTTCCACTCGGCCTCGGACGGGCCGAATCAGGCATTCGGCCCTTGCAATTCGGGCTTGTTGTGCCGAATTTAGATTTTTTCAAAATTTAACCTAAAGATAGTGAAACTGACCGAGAGACCATATAGAGCTGAAAACCATATCATAGATCGATCACTGGGCTGAAATTTAGAGCAAGTAGTTCAAAATTTGGCTATAAACGGTCTTTCAATTCGCGTATGGCATTTATCGTAACGGCCCTGCGGGCTAGGGGGGATTGCCCCCCCGGACCCCCGCAGACGGGGCTCTGCCCCCTCCGCACCTCCCCCAAGTAGGTTGGAGAGAAAACACGTGCCGTGATAGGTCCTCCAAATTAGACCCTAGTGTAGTAATGACTCTACACGAGCATGGATTCTCACTTGCAAAAGAGCAACCAAAAGCCCATGCCCGAACAGAAACAAATAGGGACCCTAGAACCTCAATGGGCCAATCTAGCCAACAAGGGCAAAAAGGCCACACTGCAAAAACACATACGTGTTGCATTCGGACTGCATCTCGTCAAAGTGGAAAGCAACAACATCAAGCTACAACAGTGAGGATGACTAGATATGACCGTCCTAATGATATATGCACCTTGAATAGCACTGCACAGACGATCCAAGACATCAGTGGAGAATCCACATCTGGTCGTGCCAATTGGGGACTCAAGGGCATTTGTCAGAAGGCTTAAATTTACAAGCCAACACCTAAAGACGAAGACATAGTACTCATACTTATCTTAGGGTCAAACTCACCGCGGAAAGAGAGCATACCATCGATGCTCTGATTGATGAAGGAGCAAATTTTAATATCTTGACCTATGAAGCATGGACCCTACTAGGCCAACCAGAGCTCATACCGACTAATGCAACTCTTAGTCCTTACGGGGGACACCCACAAGCACTCATAGGGAAGTGCAAAATCCTTGCAACAATTGAAACTGAAAGCTTGCCTATCCTATTTCATGTTCCTCCAAATAGTGCTAATTATGGTAAGGAAACCCTCCTAGGAAGACCCTTCAAAAGGGTTATCAAGTGTGAGGCCGACTATGTAGCACAGAGGATACACCTGACACTATCGGGTGTGAGGATAGTCACAACCTTTAGTAAGGGTGACCTCATCGAACCTCGAGGGAAAGGCAAGGAAGGTGCTGACATAACGGTCAAGCTTGCTAACGAGAGCAAGGACTTGTTGGAAGAGTTGATACAAGCACAGGTCAAACAACGAGAACCAGTGAGTGAGGCGATTCCTGAAACAAGAAGGTCAAGAGACAATGCCAAGGACGGCCTTTGGACTTACAAATATCGTAAAAGACCCCAAAAGAAGCCCAAGCCTTATAGACGAAGGCATCAATGGAGGGTCGGCACAACGGTGCGATGGATATCCAAAGCATTGCTACATGGTCAAGGGTATAACGCAGGTAACTGATGGATTTGGGTGCCCCCTGCTAAACCCCCTCTACCAACTGAAGGCCAGATCGTATCAAGAGCAAAGAAGCGTAGGAGGAGATCTAAATGAAAAACTAAGTCTCGAGTCAAAAACATTGGAGTGACCGAGCCCCTCACGGTCGAAATCAAGAAACCAAACGGGACCAATCAGAGGGTAGATCCTCAGCCTAGCATGCTTGACAAGCAGATATCAGATGTAATTGTTGAGGATATGCAAAAGCCATTAGTGCCCAAGGAGCCTTTGATTCCCCAGAGGATAACAGGCATCATAGGCACAACATTGCTCATGGCAAGGTTAAATGCTCAACAAAGCAAATGGTAAAATCATCTAACAGCCCCACGAGCAAATCTTCCAGCCAGTGTCGGAGCCACTTAGGAGTCCCAAGTCTTCTACACCCTCTTTCCCTAAACGGACACAGGAAGCACAACAGCAGTCATTAAGTGTAGCTGCTCAATCCCAATCTCTATCTCCATCTAAGCTTCCAAATGTCCAAGAGGTGGGACATGACACCATCCGTAGCTCTCGCCCCAAGGATATGCATGTGCAACCTAATGTGACTAGATCAACTCATGCTCTATCTACATAAATGAATGCTCAAAGGGCAACAAAAGACACGACCACTTCCAATCTCCCTAGGGACTTGACACTGCAATCTACTAACAGTAGCCAATCCACTAAAATAGCTACTACCACTTCCAATCAGGGATCACAGCAGTCACAACCCCTGGTCGTGACTATGCCCCTTGCGGAACATGTCCTTAGCAGTTCACATGTGGAGGAGGTGCCGCAACCAGCATCCTTGACAACTCCAACACTTCCAAAGTGCTTAAAGCCTAGACTAGAGGAGTTAAACAAAAGGGAATTGGTTGAAGAGCTAGACTCTCCAAAAAGAGAGGCAGTTGTACCCTCACAACCTAGTGAGGCTATTCAACAGGCCACGGCTATGCCCCATGAGGACACACCAGAGAAGGGGAAAGCTGAGACCCAACCAAGCAGATCAATGGCTGACCTAGTTCAAGGCCCTGAATCATTGAGTTATGCACCTTCACTGACCAAGAAAAAGAGGAGAAAATAGCAAAAACAACAGCAATTACAGGTAGTTGTGGACCCCAAGAACATTGATACCAAGAGCGCTGGAGAGGTGAGGAATAAAGCATCGAGTCCATCCATCAATGAACCCATTGATGTCTCTCCTAATGGCGGTGAAACATCAGACACATCCGTGTGATCTGAAAAATCAAAGCATCCGTTACCATCAACGGTTGCTTACAACACTCAATCCACCGACAACAGAACTCGCATTGACCAATTAAGAGTGGATACAATGCTGTCACAATAGGGTGACAAATTTATACCAGTCACATCCAAGGAGAACCATGACGCAATAACAAAGCCTCAGGAGAAACATGGAAACCCCAAGAGCATAAGCAATCCTAGAGTTGATCAATCTTGCTCATCTAGGCCTAAGCCCCCAGCTATGCTAAAGCCTAGGCAAACTCCTAGAACCTTGCATGAGATAGCAACTGAGCAAGCCCTCATTGAACATAGAAGTGTTGGAGAATGCTGAACTGAGTTGGATGATAAGCTCAAAGTGTTTGCGTGTGTCTATGTCCTGGCAGACATGGGTGCATTCCCTAAAGAGCAGCTTGAAGAATACTTGCCATTTTCCCTATCTTGGGAAGAGCAAGAACATCTTAACGAGCACTATGACAGGCTCCTACATGAACGGATGCGACTCATCTCCGACGAGGAAGCCGACGAACTACACTTAATTGTAACATTTAATGATGTGCTTTGCCAACAAAATCTCTTAGAAATAGAGCAACTAAAGCGACAATCAGAGGGTCAAAGTCAATTTGAAAAACATTGGTTTGAAAACTGCATTGCAATGGCCAAACTAGGAGCCCAAATTATGACGGTCTCAGCGGAACGGTTGGCCAAATGGCGGTCTCAAAGAGACCCAATCTATGTGGCACTGACTTCCTTTCGAGTGTACTGACTGCCATTCGGGGTATGGACTTAGCCGAAACTAGCTAAGAGAACTCTCTGGCTAATAAGGTTCTCACTGAGGAGGAGCTACATGTTGCAAGTAGACTCGGACAAGGTACCATGATACTTGACGTTGCAAAATACATGATGTTATTAAGAAGGCTTCTGCGGGTACTAGATGCATGTGCCACACTCCACTATAATCCTGAGTTCTATAATTGGTTTTTATCCTCACGAAGTGACTTGGATTCATAAATATGTACATAAATAAACAATGAATTTTGTGATCCTTTATAGATAATATCAACACACACAAGCAATGATAGTCAAGTGCAGGGAGAAGAGTTGGGTTTAACAAGATGAGCTCCTCGAATCCTCCTCTCACCACACATTTAGAAGTTGTGTGACCATTCCCCCCTCCAGATGGAGGGCATGCAACCCTCATTACCGCCATAGGAAGCCCTGACCAACATCTCTGATGGTGTAGATGGGGTACCGTCCCTTTCTATACACCTTTCCCCCTTTTCGGTCTATCCTTCCAAGGATGAGCCCTCCCCCACTACATGACAACCAGTCCATGCAACTTAGCATAAGCCAAGATCTACTAATGGCTGGAGGCAAAATGAACATCATCATGGGGGCCATCCCTCTACAACAAACACTGCATGCCTCACCTCTCCCCTCCTCATCATATGCGCTTGATAGCCCACTGTATAATCCCTTCCATGTGAATAGTTTTATCCTGTCTCAAGGCCTAATCCTTGGTTTGCATTTTGCAGGTCCCCATATGGTAGCCAACATGGAGCACCCAGTGCAGCTGGCTTGCAAGGACCCTATCCACCATCGAAGGGAGCATGCAGCACAAGCTTTTCGCCGGAATGCTACGTACCTAGCCTTAAAAGGTATGCAAAGAAACGTGGCCCCAAGCGACACCGCCCCGGACGTAGGCCAAAAAATCCCCGTGCCAGGGGAATAGAAGCTCAAGGGAGCACACAGGGTGTGGCAACACCGATCGTGCGGGCCCCCAACAGTAGCTCGGGCACCAAGTGCTCGAAAGAGGAGAGGGCAGCTCGAGACAAGCAGGAATTTGATGCATTGTTCAAAAGTATTTTGGAAACAATTGCGGCTAGGGACTACATCATTTAGGTCCTGGGCAACATCTCCCCTACCCAACCTCATAGGAGCCCCTCACTAGAAGCAGAGCCTTAGTCGCCTGACCACCTGGACTCGCCCCGCCTCGTACAAATAGAGTAGCCCCACATTATGTAAAAGGCTTATCAAATGCTACCTAGCCATGACTTTTTGTCTCTAAAGGGTTACGTGTTGACATGTTCTCCATTTGTACAAACTTTTCATATCTGCGTTTACTATGTTTCACGTCTTTAGCAAAAGAAAAAGATAATCAAGCGCAGGTGATAAGTATCTAAGTCAACACCATGGAATTCAGATAAGTGATGTCTCCTTGTGTTGCATTGGTTTATTATAGTTGCGGCATGTGCAGTGCATGTACTCTCATGAAGTGACAAGTGGATGCAGGATGATGCAGGTCTTTGTGCGAAAGTGTTCAGGGAGCTAACTTCAACATCCTTACCCATGAGCATTGGACTCTCATTAGTCAGCCCCAATTGTAGCCCACTAATGCAAAGCTCAACCCATTTGGGAGATAGTCCTACCTACTGCTAGGAAAGTGTAAAGTAGCGGTCTCTATCGAGAGATTGAAAGTCTACCTATGATTTTCTATGTATTGCCCAACTCTAAGGATGTTGATAAGGAATCACTGCTAGGATGTGCATTCAAAAAGCAAATGCATTGCAATGTTAATTACGACTCGCAACGCATTCACCTTACCATTGGCAATGTGTGAATAGTGATGGCTTTCAGCAAAGGCAGCATGGCTGCATCTAAGCCCACAGTGCCACTGATAGAAGTGCCTAGTGGAAAGTCTAAGGAGGGGGGTCATGACTTGTCCTGCCTTGCAAAGTCTGAACAACCACAACCCAAAGAAAACACAAGTAAGCCCATAGAGCCACAGCTCCAATGGGTACCTAAATGACAACCACAGCCACCCAAAAGCCAACCCTCATGGGTCCATCATCCTAGAACATCATGCCCTAAAACTAGGAGACACTGTTGGCACTATAGAACCAAATGAATGACCAAGCTGCAATGGGTACCGAAAGCCCTATTATGTGCCCAAGGGTATTATGAGGGCAACAACTAGATTTGGCTGCCTAAGCTCATGAGTGGCGTACACGCCCCTCGGCTGTCTACTACTAGCCCATCTCTAACACCTTGTGAGCCACCTAGAACTAACAAACCGCTTGAACCAAAAGCCACCAAACCCCCCATAAAATTGCAACGGGTCTCTTTACCAATACCACAATTTGTTGCCCTAAACTAACTCAACCTAATGTGGCTAATGTCCCAAGGACTTCACAAGTAGCAAGTAGCATAACATCTGCACACTGCAAACCACATCTATCACATACGTGGCTAACATGTGCCCTAAGGATCAACTGATGTAGCAAACATCAATTGTTGAGTTATCTAGCCCAGTCAAACCCCAAACTCCTATAGGCCTTAGACCCTCTTATGAATGAAGATCCATTCTTACCTTGGTCTCTGATCTAGCTGAGAACATGGGGGATGACTTGGTCACATGCATTAGACGCTTGGATGCCACCTTCACTATGCTTGCTAAAAACTATGAATAGTTGGACTTAGGTCTCCTAGACGAGCCTTTAGCAATGGAAGAACGCACCATACCATGCACCTAGGAAGAATCAGAATTCATGTTTGTTAAAGTCCCTATGGTAGCTAAGGAGTTAATTGCCAATGAAATTTCTCGAGATCAAGCTCAAAAACAATGACTGATCACATCCTATAGCAAGAGAAAAGTCTTTGCAACCAGTCAGGAAAATAGACGAGTTAAAAACACTAGCCGACTCTGACTCTTCTTTTCTACGGAAATGGTATGCTCTCCATCTCCAATGGGAACAAGAGGGCTATTGTCAAATCATGACTGATGCCAAGCAAAGATGCACCATTGAAACCATGGAGTATGATCCAACTTATATGGTTCCTACCTCATTCAGAGTATTAGCCATCACCCGTAGTTGACCCTTTGAAGATCATGTTATGGCCCAATACTTGGATCACATCTTGAGTGAGGAAGAACTACATGTTGCTAGCTGGATCAACTTTGATGACTTCCTAACTTATGTCTTGATCTACATTACGTGCATTGGCATTAGACCTCAGGACATGGACCATCATGCTACCTTAGTGTACAATCCATAGTTTTACGCTTGGCTCATGAAAAAATAAAAGCATCACACCCATGCGCTTACTGCCCTTAACCCTTCATCCTTCATCCTCCAATCCTAGGAAGGATTCACATCATTCCCGGGGGTGAGGGGCTAATGTGGAAAAGAAAAGCTCATAGAAACAGGAATAATAAAAGCATAAAAAGGGAAAGAAAACATGAAGAAGACTTTAAAATTGAAACCCAAAAGTAAAAAGACAAATAAAGAGACTTTGCACTTAAGAAGAATATTTAGGAAATGCCTGCTTGGAATTTACAAACTATTTGAAGTAAAAATTTCCATTCTATCTTTGAAGTTTCTTTGTTTCATTACGTAAAGTTGCAATCTTTTTACCTTCATGTTGGAAAATGGCCTTGCAAGTGAACTAATAGAAGTCATTGCATCTTGGCAAGAATCCAAAGTGGTAGCACAACTTCCATTCTCAAAAGAAGAGCATAATCAGTATATCGGTTGGCTGTCAAGACAAGAGCCTTCAATCAACTCAAGTACTATAGCATCATTAGCAACCTGAGGGAACTAATAGATGCTAATGATGCAATGAAGAGGATGATTGACTAGTACAATCTTCACAAATATGTGGAAAAATCTAGCCAAGAAATCGACCAGAGTAGATGCACGAAGTTCTTGAAAACCTTTACTGCAAGTAAGGGTAGCGATACAATGATTGTCAGGCCAGGAGGTTCTCCGAAGAAGGTCAAAGATGCACTAAGGCCAACTCTGGTGGAAAAAACATTAGGACTGGAAAATCTCTAAGGAAAAAGATAGAAGAGGTAGCGACACAATGACTATCAGGCAAGGAGGTTCTTCCAAGAAGGTCAAAGATGCACTAAGGCCAAAACTAGTGGAGAAAACATTATGATTGGGAAATGTCCAAGGAAAAAGACAGAAGAGGGATGTCTATAGCATGTTGAAGATGACAAAGGCAAGGGTGCACACTAATGATGGAATAAGTTTAGCAGACATTCCACGATGCTATCATCCAACTGCAAGCAAAAACGGTGAATGCACTCTTCTCCAATCATAAGTACAACACACTTATGATGAGAATCCAAGTGCCTATGATTGAAAGAGTCATGGCAAGAGCCCTAGATGAAGTCAAGTTAAATGCTTATGTATGGAGAACCATTGAATCTTCAGGCCAAGGCACTAGCATCTAGCCAAAAATTGGCGGGGGGTGAGTTAGTGGCTGCCACTTCCGAATCTGATTGCAAAATGCATGCATTCGAAGCATCGACTATAGGGTTTGGCAGGGTGCTAACCTCTATTATATCCAAGAGGCGGTGAGAGAGGTGGAAGGTGAAGAGGAAGTGGGGGAGACCCTTGAGAGATCGTCAATCCATGAACAAGATCAATCAAGTGAAAGAACAGTGAGCAAGGGTGGAGAACAAGGGACACCATCTAGCCAAGGAGGACCAAAGAAGCTATAGATTAAGATTCCTTTGAAAAAGTGAGAGGAAACCAAGGAGAGGATGGCTAGAAAACAAAAGGAAAATCTGCAAAAGGTGCAAGAAGAGTCAAAAATTTCCAAAGAAGAGAGGGTGGGAAAATTGGAAGAAGAAACAGAAAGACTACGCAAGGAAGAGGAAGAAGACACTACTAAAGCTATTCGCATATCAATAGAACAATGCACCAAGGAGGAGGAGTTAGGCGCCATGAGCCTCCTAATAGATGAAGGTCCAAGCACCGGTGCCAAGGCAATAGAGATTTAGTAAGGAAAAGGCAAGGGCTTGCTACATCCAATCCCACTAGTTCTCATTGGCCCCAACTCTGCAACTACAACAATCGCCCAAGGTACCACAAACACGGTGAATGAAAGTAATCTAATGGCTTGGGTGCAATATTTGGTGGATAGATTGTAAGAAATAGCCCCAAACTCAAGTAGAGGAGCTCCAACGATGGGAATGAAGAGATTTATAGCTGCAAATGTCAAATCATGGTGAGATCCTAAAAAGCAAAAAGTAGAGGCATCAACAATGTCAATACCTATAGCAGTGCTACCATCAATGGGGTATGATGAGTATGTCAAGGAGCTCCTTATGTAGCTAGAAAAAGCAAAGGCAAAAAAGAAGATAGTTGTGGCTGAGCTAGAGGCTAAAAAGGAAGCATTGGTAGCATTACAGTTGGAGAGGATGCACCATGTAGCACGGTATCAAAAGGAGATACACGAGCTGAAGGAAGAACTCAAGGCCAAGGAAGAGGAATACAATTGGCAAGAAAGGTTTGAGGAAGAAAGACAAGAGTTGATAGGGTTACAAAGAGATCATAAGCTCCTTATCATGCAACAGGAGGAATTGAGAGGGCAATTGGAAAGGATACAAGAGGCAATAGATAGACTTGCAATAGGAGACACCATAAAAGCTCATTAAGAGGAAAAGCACCCTAAAGAAATGGAGGAAACAGAGAATAAGCTGTTGTCAAAGTTGGAAGAGCAAGAAAGTTTGAAAGATGAGATGAAGTGCTTAGAAGAGGAGAAAGAAAAAGCAACCTAAATGTGGGAAGAGTAGGAGCCAAAAATGGTGGCTCTAGCCCAAAGAAAAAATGAAAGTCTAGAAGAAATGAAGCAAAGAGCCAAAGAATGGGTAGCTAAGAGTGAGGAAAGAGTGAAGGACATGGCAAGGGCTTATGTACCCAAATGCAAGAAGTAAAAACTAGTCTAAGCCAGCAAGAGCAAAGAAAATACTTGCCAAGGGCAGGGCTAACAGCTCAAGAAGTAGAATTTCTAGGGTATAAGGAGGAACAAAAACCACTGGAGTTCATCAGAGGAGAAGAGCAATAGGTGCCACCTACTAGAGGAGGGCTGGTGTTCAAGGTAGGCCAACAAGAAGAAGAACAAGTTCCATAACCAAGTCCTCCATCATCAAAAGCACAACATGAAGTTCCATAAGATCCAACTCCAGAAAGGAAAGCCAAAGTCAGAAGGAAGAGAGAGAAGATGTTGGAGCATGCACGAAGAAGGCTAAGGGTGCAACCCCTAGCGGTTCCAAAAGTCCCTATCCCATAGAGAGAAGAGTTGTTTCCTATAAATTGGAACATGAAACTCACGATGTGGGAACAATGGGAAAATAAATACCAACCCTTTGAGTTTAGCTTCTAATTCCCACCCACAATGAGCTACATGCTATCCCCTAGTGTGGTGGAAGAGGTGATAAACATGGGCAAAAGACTTGGGGATTGATGGAATGAAGAAAGAGAATAGAACCCAACACTGTGGAGGGTGGAATCACCAAATTTTTGGGAAGATAAGGTCATGGAAGTGCCCAAGACTGTGAAGGGATATGAAGCACAACCCAAGTGGAGGAGAAGAATTTGGGATGCAAACATGGAGGCATGGATGTCTTTTTATAGCACTCTACCCTACGAGAGAGATGACCGAACCTACATGCCATATCCAAGAAGGGTAGGAGTGGATTTTAATTCCAGCATCCATAGCTGCTATGACTTCCCCAATTTATATAATGTAAATGCCCCTAAACAAAAAGAAGTGTGATTCTCTGTAGATGACCTTAGGCCCTCCATCTCCCACTTCCTTAGTGAGTTCTCCTCTTGCCCTAATCTAGCATTCATTATAACTTGCAATTACCTTAGGCTACTTAGGGTGTTGCTCATAGAGGATCCTACTACTCAGGAATATCACCTATTGCCCCTCTTTTTTGACTTGAACGTCGGTCTAGATAGTTGTGCAATGGCTAGACTCATGATGCGAGCCACACTTCTCCCATATTTTTGCATGGCTCTACTAAAGGATATGAATTCACTAGATGTAATCATCCATTCTTGTCTACAACCCCTCTAAATGTAAGCATAAATCTAAAGAGCTACATGTACGTAAGAACTTTTTTAGCAAGTCCCTCAAGCCCCCAACCTCTTCCTCCCATGACTTGAACACAAGGACTAGTTTTTCACATAACTTTAAAAAAGAAAGAAAGAAAGAAAGGAAAAGAAAGAGAAAAAGAGCAAAGAAAAGGAAAAGAAAATCAAAAGAGAAGACAAGCAATACATCTTGCTTTTGATGAGTGCCACAATTACTGCACCCAGGGGTCCTCAAGTTAGGTGCATTCGGTGGCCTTGGTTGGCCAGCTCTATGCCTAATCCCTAGCTCCTTTTGTTCCCCCACTTCACACACTTAGGGAGCATCAAGGGCAAGACACCCCTAGGGAGGTTAACCTCACCTATAACCAGACCTATCTCCCTAAGCTACACCCACCACACCTCCCCTATGCATGAATTGGGTCCTCAAGTGTGGGACAATATCCTAAGCTTGCCTATGGTTTCGACCCAAATTCAAATTGCACTAGAATAGACACAATGCATGGCATGGTAAGGTAGACACACCCCCTAGGCAGTAGTGCACTTTCTTTTCCTTTTTAGGTGAATTTGACACCTCGCAACCAACCACCAACTTTGGAGGCCCGTCACTCGCTCAATCTACTCTCGATCTCCACAACCTCCACCATTTTGAAATGCTTCTTCTCCACATCCAATCCTCACAAGGTCCCATCATTGACCCACATGGCAACCCTTCAACTACCGAGTCCTCATCAACAGGTATCCACAAGTGCCATGGGGGGCTAGCACTCGTTGGCTAGGAGGGGATAATGTTAACCCTAGTGCAAGACAGAGAAAAAGGAAGCAAATGAAAATTTAAGAAAATTCAAAAATATGAAAAGACGGCCCAATGAAAGGAATAAGGGGAGAAAATGCCAAAAGCACAATGGCAACCTTAAAAGTTCAAGGCAAATATAAGAGGGGAAAGGCACACTTTAAAATGCAAAAGTGTCCCTAAATTTTTGTAGAAGAGCAATTTGTAACATGTAGACGGCCATAGATGAAGGGACAATGTAAATAGAAGGGAATTGGAAAAGAGGACCTAAACAAGATGTCCGGTCATGTAAAAAAGGGGATGGATGCCCAAAAGGGATTAGGACATGTATAAAAGCCAAAAAGTGAATAGAGAAGCTTATTCTTGGTGTGTGAAAAAAAGTGGCTCTCCTCTTCTTTTCTTCTTATTCTTACTTATGCTTGAGAGAGTGAGTGAGGGACTGTGAGAGAGTAAGGAAGTGAGGGTGAGGGACCACAGTGGAGAAGCTCTCCATCTTCCCCTCTCTTCTTCTTCTTCCCTTCTTCTTCTCATCTCTTGTCTAGCGTGGCTATGGAGTATGGAGCTCGAAGGTGGAGGATTAAGGTTGCTTGAGCTCGCATCTCAGATCGGGAGCTACTGAAAGGTTTGAGAGAGAAGGGTACTTGGTTGGGCATGGAGGTAAGCTCACTACACTCGTAGAGTAGAGGGTGCAAATGTCTATGTGAGAGGTAGTGATGCCAGGAGGCATATTTCACGGTGGATTCCGTAAACTTTGATGACCGGGGCTCATACACAAAGTGGATTCCTTGTGCGAGAAGTTGATGGGGACGCCTATCCTTTTCGGACGTTTCATTAATTTAGTGTGTACATGGGTGATTCCTTAGCGGGTGATTCCACAAAATGCATATTAAATTAATAAACGTTTATGAGTTTAGAGTGCGCACTCATAATAAATTAAGGTTAGGATTGATTTCTAACCAGTTGATTTATTTATGTAGCTGAAGACTGCTAGGTATTCACTTTTGTTGATTTAATTGTATTATTTTACTAACGATTGTGAATGCTTCAGTTGATGTGTAGAGATAGCAGCAGTGGGCGGAGGAAAGCATTGGAGGATAGCGAGTATTCGATTTATATTTTGATGGGCGCATACCTTAGGCATGCCGCCTATATTTTGTCGTGCCTATTTATTGAGGCGTTGGATATTTATTTATTATTTTGTATGGACATGGGCGCACGATTATGTTATTTGTACTTGGACATTGTATTGGGTACGCCTGACTCTTTGAGCACCACCCGTTAGCTTTATTTATATTTTGTGCTAAAGCAAACTCAAAAGCTAAAAGCTTGCTATTTTGTAATTTGGGCTATTATTTGAGCTTGAAGATGATTAATACATAAAATACATGCTTTGTGGAGCGCTCACACAAGGCATGGGGGGAGATTGCACCCAATTGGTCTCTTGTTCATGTCGTGCATGATTTTTACCTTGAGTTTTGTGCAAAAAGTAGAGTTCTTTTGTTCTTGGGGACCTTCCGGCATTCACTACGCGAGCGTACAGCATCCGATCTGCGCATCAGTGGTATCAGAGCAAAGCTGAGATCAAGAGCTTCCAATCACTACCCATCTTGTGTGAAGGCGGAGCTCCTGGAACGATCGAGCTCTACGATCAATTTCGTCGCGAACGGTCGATACGGGTGGATTCCTGGTGATCAATAACCTCTGTTTCCATCATCAGATTGCAAAGGACCGGCCTGCAGTAGCGGAGGACCACTCCTACATCCTCACATACAAGTCGTGGAGTTATAGAGATAAGTCTCAAAATTTTCATATCTTCAAAGCTTACAAAGCTTAGAGAAGCTTAAAGCTTCTAAATCTCAATGCAACGTATCAGAGGAGGTCTCCAAAAATTCCGCCGGGCTGAAAAAAACGGCCCCCCCCTAAATTTCGTCGTTTTGATCAGATTAAGCTTAAAGCTTAATCACTTAAGCTTTCAATCATATAAGTCATATCAATTCTGCAAGTCACACAAAAGCTATCAAGTTCTGCAAGTCTTCCAAGTCTAAATCCTGCAAGTCTGATAAATCAACCAAGTTCTGCAAGTCCTGATACTCTGCAAGTCACATAAGTCTACAACTCTGCAAATCAGACAAGTCATCTGAAGTCAAAACTGACTTCTGTTCAAAACTCATAGAAGGGTTGTTCCTACGCAGAAACTCCGAACTGCAAAGTTGTTCATTGGAAGGTATTGTTCGCATACGCAGGTTTGCTGAACCATTTTCAGCACACGTAGAATGATAAAACACAAATTTTTCAAAGATTACAAATCCCGCAATAGCCAAAGACAAAGATTGTGAAAGCCACACACAAAAATATATAAGCCTTGTATACCCGATCTTGAGCTACGCTCATCCCGCTAATTTGATTTTGAGAGTGTGAGGTCTTTTGAGTTTTGCAGGATGACGGAATTACATATGGATGATTTAATGGCTGAAGGCGATCTTCCTGAACCTACGATGGAGCAAAAGCTGGACTTAATTATGATGCAGTTGGATGAAGAACGACGAGCTAGGCAAGCATTGCAAGTTCAATTGGCTAATTTACAAAGATCGAACCGACAAAGAGGAATCTCAATCTGAAGACCTTATCCGATGTACCATCGACGCGACTCTCGAAGCTCAATCCATCCGCAACGAAACAAAGATAAGTAAAAGAAATTTCAAATTCCGTACTTTCAATGGCACTCGAGAGGGAAAAACTGTTCTTGCATTCATCAGTCAGTTTGATGACTACTTTCATGAGGAAACATATGCAAAAAAAGATAAAATCAAGTGTGTCACTAATCATTTAGTGGATAGAGCATCTCTTTGGTGGACCATGGTTCGTAAGAGTATAGATTGTCCCACTACCTGGGAGAATTTCAAGAAGAAGTTTATGCAGAATTTCCTTCCTCCACAATTTCATGAAACAGCCATAAAGCAATGGGACCTTCTTCAGCAACGAGATCGTGAGCCTATTCCTCAGTACACTGAATGCTTTTGGAATGCATTACTCGAGTTACACATGCTTGAAGACGTACCTGAAGCGACACACAAGCGCAAGTATATGTCTGGATTACTTGGGCATTACTATGCTGAAGTTAACATGTTCAAGCCTGCAACTCTTGAAGACGCAATTTCATTAGCTCATGACACTGAAGACAAGCTGCGAGGAAGAGACAAGCATCCACAGCCATTCCAAGCCAATGGTAACTATGGATCTAAGCAATTCAACTCAAATTTTAGAAGATTTAATCAAGGTCGTTTTCCTTCATCATCTTTCCATAAGAATTGGGCAAAATTACCTGCTTTACCATCCAATACCAACCAAAACCCTAAGCCTATTCCACAGCCAAATCCTAATATCCCTAGGCTTCCTGCCATTGCAAATGATGTAACCAAAGCTAAACCTATAGTGTGTTATAAATGCCACCAACCTGGACATCTAGCAACAAATTACCATTCATCAACTACCTTGGAGCAATGGAAGATGACGAACATGAAGAAATGCCTGATTTCACGGAAGATGAAGACAACATTACCACTCCTTCGGATACTTTACCAGGTATGCCAACTCCACATTCTTTATTGACAATGAAATGTTTGGTGCATGGAAAGGAAAAGATTATTTTGCATGATGATGGTAGTACTCATGATTTTATTTCTGCAAAGCTAGTAAAAGAATTGAAATTACAAACTGTTCCTACGCATTATCGCATTAAAGCAACATTCTTAGGCACTATGTATAAATGGAACACAGGAAGTGCATGACTTAGAAATTCAAATTGGTGAATACATTGAAAGAAGAAATTTTCTAGTTGTACCATTACAGTCCAGTGATATTATTTTAGGTATGCCTTGGCGTCATCAGCATAACCCTGATATAGATTATTCCACACATTCAATTAATATTCAATTTCAAGGAAAACATATTACATTGTATGGTATGCATGCATCTAATGCTTTTCCACTGCGTTCACATACTCAAGCTAAACGTGCATTACGCAAAAGTAGTAAATCTTATCTAATTTGGGTGAATGAACTACAAGTTAAAGAAAATCATATGCACCCTAGGCATAAAGAATTTCTTGCACACTTTAAAGACTGTTTTGCAGAAGATCTACCACCTGGTTTACCTCCTTCACGTCCAGAAGACCATAAAATAGATTTGATTCCTGGTACACAACCACCTTGTAAAGCACCATATAAGCATAACCAGATAGAGCAAAAAGAAATTCAAAATCAAGTTGAGGAATTACTAAATAGAGGATTGATTAGACCTAGTAGTTCTCCATTTGGTGCACCTATTCTGTTAGTAAAGAAGAAAAATAATACATATCGTATGTGCATTGACTATCGAGCTTTAAATAAAATCACTGTAAAGAATAGGTATCCAATTCCTAGAGTCGATGACCTTATGGATAAACTGCAAGGTTCTACCATATTTAGTAAAATAGACCTTAAATCTGGTTATCATCAGGTAAGATTAGACAAGTCTGACATATTCAAGATTGCATTTAGGACACAATTTGGTCATTATGAATTTTTAGTGATGCCTTTTGGATTGACTAATACACCTGCTACATTTAGTAGAATGATGAATGGTATCTTTTTGAGATATCAACATTGTGTTATTGTATTCTTTGATGATATTCTGGTGTTTAGTCAAAATGAGAAAGAACATTATGAACATTTGTCCTTGGTTTTCAAGTTATTAAAAGATAATCAACTGTATGCAAATCCGGAAAAGAGTGAGTTCTTTAAAACAGAAATTGAGTATTTAGGTCATATTGTATCATCAGATGGTATTAAGGTTGACCCTAAGAAAATAGAAGCAATATTGAACTGGCCTATACCTAAAAATGTGCATGAGTTATGATCATTCCTAGATCTTGCTAGTTTCTATAGGAAGTTTGTGCGTAATTTTTCATTACTTGCTTTACCATTGACCAAACTTTTGAAGAAAGGTATTGTTTATCATTGGTCCGATAATCAAGAGAAATCCTTTGACTTATTGAAACATGCATTAACCCATGCTCCTGTATTACAATTGCCTGATTTTAATAGACCATTCTTTTTAGTAGTGACTGATGCTAGCGGATCTGGAATAGGAGCCGTACTTATGCAAGACAATCATCCCATAGCCTATTCTAGTTGTAAACTGAAACCCTCCGAACTTAAATATTGCACATATGATAAAGAATTAGTAGCTGTAGTACAAGCCTTAAGACAATGGAAACACTACTTAATGGGCTCTGAATTTATGATTAAGACCGATCAACAAAGTATTTGACATTTACTTAGCTAACCTCAAATATCTGACCGACATATCAAATGGGCAGCCTTTATTCAGAGTTTTCATCCTATCATTCAATATCAACCCAGTAAAGAAAATGTAGTGGCTGATGCATTAAGTAGAAGACATGCCATTCATAATATTTCTGTTATATCATTTTATTATTTAATTCCTATGAAATATACTTATCATCAGGACATTACTTTTCATGCTGATTGGAATAAATTAGTTAGAAATAACTGGATTCCTATTGATTCACTGTCTTATAATGATGGATTCATGTTTTATGAAAAGAGATTATGTGCTACAGTTCCATTCAGATCATTTGTTTTGAATGAGATTCATTGTCCTCCATATCAAGATCATAGAGGTATCATATCTACTTTACGTACATTAACTGAAGATTTTTATTGGCCACATATGGACACTGATGTATCTAACACTGAATGTTTGATTTGTCAAAGAGTTAAGAGACATCATGGTAAACAGTATGGATTACTTATGCCTTTATCTATTCCATCGAGACCATGGGAACAAATTTCTATGGATTTTATTACTGGTTTACCTAATACTAAAGCTAACCATGATATGATTTGGACAGTAGTAGATAGGTTTAGTAAACAAGCATATTTCATTCCATGTAAGAAAACTTTAACAGCATCACAGGCAGCACAATTGTTTTTGAAAACTGTTTTCACTAACCATGGATTACCAAAAGTTATTATTTTTTATCGTGATTCTAGATTTTGTTACAACTTTTGGATTACTTTGTTTGCTAACCTAGGCACAAAAAATTGATTTCTCATCTGCATTTCATCGTAAAACTAATGGACAGACAAAAGCCACTAATAGTACTGTTTTAGATCTTTTACGTGCTTACACTATTTCTAAACCACATACATGGGATATACATTTGCATTTATTACAGTTTGCATATAACAATACACCACACACATCTACAAAGAAAGCACCGTTTGAAGTGATTTATGGTTATACATTGTCTACACCTATTGCATCTTTATCAAATAGAATTCAGAGTGCTGATGATATTGCTAATATGCACACTACTATTTTTTATGAGGTTAAAGACATGATTGCTAAAGCCCAGCAATCATATACCAAATAAGCCAATAAGAAAAGACAAGCAATGAATTTCAAAGTTGATGATTATGTTTGGTTGAGAATAGAAAAACGTAGATGACAAAGTGTAGATAGACACCTAGTTGTGAAATTAGCCCCTAGATTCTATGGACCATTTAAGATCATTCACAAAATTAATGACAATGCATTCAAGTTAGAATTACCACCTCACAGGAAAATTCACAACACATTTCATATTAGTTTATTAAGACCCTTTAGAGGCCAATTACCTGTACACCCTGTTTATGAAAACCCACATTTGTTAGAGGAAGAGACTGAGATACTTGAACCTGAAGCTATCATAGATACTGGCTATATGACCACTAGAACTGGCCGAAGATATTCTAGATATCTAGTCAAATTTAAGAACCATCCTGTAGAAGAAGCCCAATGGATGCACGCTAGAGACTTAAATGCTTTTCCCACTCTGTTAGCTCCACATTGAGCTAATAGCAATTGAGGTCAATTGCTATCCCACCCCAAGGGTATGATGCCAGGAGGCATATTTCATGGTGGATTCCGTGCCACCGTGGATTCCGTGAGGTTTTATGGTGGATTCCGTAAACTTTGATGACCGGGGCTCATACACAAAGTGGATTCTTTGTGCGAGAAGTTGATAGGGACGCCTATCCTTTTCAGCCGTTTCATTAATTTAGTGTGTACACGGGTGATTCCATAGCGGTTGATTCCGCAAAATGCATATTAAATTAATAAACGTTTATGAGTTTAGAGTGCGCACTCGTAATAAATTAAGGTTAGGATTGATTTCTAACCAGTTGATTTATTTATGTAGCTGAAGACTACTAGGTATTTCCTTTTGTCGATTTAATTGTATTATTTTACTAACGATTGTGAATGCTTCAGTTGATGTGTAGAGATAGCAGCAATGGCGGAGGAAAGCATTGGAGGATAGCGAGTATTCGATTTATCATTTATATTTTGATAGGCGCATACCTTAGGCATGGTGCCTATATTTTATCGCACCTATTTATTGAGACGTTGGATATTTATGTATTATTTTGTATGCGCATGGGCGCACGATTATGTTATTTGTACTTGGACATTGTATTGGGTACGCCTGACTCTTTGGGCACCGCCCATTAGCTTTATTTCTATTTTGTGCTAAAGCAAACTCAAAAGCTAAAAGCTTGCTATTTTGTAATTTGGGCTATTATTTGAGCTTCAAGATGATTAATACATAAAATACATGCTTTGTGGAGCGCTCACACAAGGCATGGGGGAGATTGCACCCAATTGGTTTCTTGTTCATGTCGTGCATGCTTTTTACCTTGAGTTTTGTGCAAAAAGTAGAGTTCTTTTGTTCTTGGGGACCTTTCGGCATTCACTACGCAAGCGTACAGCATTCGATCTGCGCACCAGGTAGCAATTAGCATTCGACTCGAAATGCTTGAGCAATAAGCAATTTGGGAGTCTTGGTGGTCAAGCAAAAGCTCCTAGAGTTGTGTATGTATTTTGTGCAAATTTGAATGGCACCCTAGCGTGTCTAGTATGTTTGCTTGGTTTCCAGGGACTACTCTTCCTTGTTACAGTTATATCTTATTCAAAAGGTTGGCTTATCCAACCTTGTGGCTCATTCCTTGCTACTTGTTCCAATTGATCCTACCCTATATGATACTTTTCTCTCATCATATAGCAAGTGTGCATGTCCTTTTGGGTATACTACCCTTACATTGATTGCCAAAGGTCTAGGGAAGGCCTTGTCTCTTCCCTATCAATGAAGAACCCTTTCTAGCATCCCATCAACTCTTGACCAATGAGGAAATCATGAAGCTACTGTAGAAACAAGCCAGAGATACCTTGGTGGATGCTAAATGAGTTATCACTACTTTTGGTGTCTCAATATCTATGATTGATGATATCTTTTGGAAGCAACTATGCCAATTTTTGTAGGACAAGTTCATGCTAGCTAAGATTCCTACAAATTACCTATCTAAGGAGTTGTTTGCTACCTCTAGGATAGTGTTGAAGGGCATTAAAATTGATTGGAGTTCTTACCTCCTTACAAACATGGACCAACACTTCCTAAAGGTCACCTGCAGTAATGTAACTAATGTGACGTATGGTTTCTATCTATATATGCTCTACCTATTCTACCCCTTCATATAATCCACTACCTTCAGCTTGCAAATCTACCTATTGATCCTCCTGGTCCTATAGATTATTCTCTTCCTATTGAAGAGGATGACACTAATCCATTTCCCCCTGTGGTGATCCAATGCAAAAGGTTAAAGAGGATGGTTAAAGTAGTTCCTGATCAAGTTCCTCCTATCATTGTTCCTGCCTTCTCCTCCTGTGTTCCTCGCTTGCCCTAATCTATTTTTGGCACAACAAGAGAGTAATGTGGAGATTCAAAAGTCCTCTCTTGATCACCTTGTATCAGGAGAGGCTATTCATTTCCTATGCCGGAATATTTAACAGCCTATTGAGTTGACAATATAGCTTGTGTCCAACATTTATGCTCCTCTCTTTATGAGAATATGCAACAATCAAATATGACTTATATGAACATTGAGTTTAGCTCTACAAAGGAGACTTTATCTGATCTTTTTAAACAAATGGAGCATTCCACTCACTTGTTGGAAGATCAAAAGGCTAAGATATCCTCCCTATAGTCACAACTTAGTGATAACAAGACCCGATTGATTGACTATTATTGGGGAGAGGGATATTCTTTCCATGAAAGTTTAGAAACTACATGCATTAGTAGCTACTCAGAATGAGGAGTTACAATCCACCAATATTATTGTTGAGAATCATGCTACCAAGATGAAAGAACATTGTTGTGATGGATACTCACGTATACTTTGATGCATGGATCCATGAGACTCTTTTTGCCAACTAAGGTGACGAGATCTTTAAGGTCTTCTCAAAGAACTTCAACCTTGAATGCATGCTCTCGCCATTAGATTCCCCTCTATAGACCTTAGAAGACTTTTTGACCACCATTTCTACTTGCACATACTCCATTGAGGGATGTAACATGACTTGGGTGCCTCCAAAATAACTCATGGCATTTCAAGTAGAGAAGGACCACCAAAAAGTGATGAATAGGTGTTTGACCCATGTGAATCCTTTGCACAAAAAAGTACATACTATTCCCATGGGCATTAAACCATATATAGCATATTTAAAGCTTATGGAGCATGATTGTGTGTTGGAAACTTACCTCCTTGCATTAGATACATCCATAGAGGAGGAGAGCAATGAAGATACAACTCCATATGTTGTTGCTATCACATATAGGGAAGAAGAGCCAATAAATGTTTAAGAGGAATATAATGTGGTGGTGGATCAAGGGTTGGCTCTCATAGTGCCATCCTCTTCAGAAGAGCCATAAGTTGACAAACCCAACCTCTTCTCCCTAATGCCCATTAAAGTACATGGCATACAGTACTTGCTTCTATTAGATATGCTGCAATACTTGAAAATAAAGAAAAAAGGGTTGCTATGTGTCCTAGTTAGGGATTCAATGGAAGACCTCATCAATTATGATTATGTGGATGTGCACCCGACAATGGTAGAGGTTGGAAGATATGATGGCATAGGCTTAGATATAGTGAGTGCCATCATAATAGCATAGGAAAAGATTACATTGGCCGAAGAAGATTACCCTGTGCCAGATGTTGAGTTTGAAACACTATAGCAGCATGACCTATTCAAACCAAGGCCCCAACTTCCTACCAAAGGAGTTTGTGGATCCCTCTATCTAGAGAGGTGCCTTGTTGACACGAGGAAATGAAGATATAAGATGATTGGAAAATGTGAGATTTCTAACTATCATCCATTTTTATATGACAAACCTTGATTATAGGGTGCATTGGGTCCCTCATAGTCCACTAATGAAATCTTGGCAAAATGTGATGCTTGCAACTATCCTATTCGAAGTTTAGCATCTAGGGCAACCTCGAATTTTTTACTAGAATTTGTTGGCTACTATAAAAAAGCATTCATATATAGACTTGTATTCAATCAATTAGTTTAAATAAAGTTATTTTGTTTTGTTCTTAAAATGCATAATGCTTTTTTTTTTAATTAACGTATGCATGTATCAAAAGTAATAATAGGTACGGATACAAGTTACATTATCATCTATGCATAATTATGAGTATAAATACTATATGCTGACATAATTAAATCAAATCTTGTGTATGCAAATACATCATTAACATACCACACATTATTGTCACACTTACACAAACCACACATTTATTCAATGAATATTTATTTATAGGTACAAAGTAAAATGTCTTCAATTCATTAAGAAAAATACATGTAATGGTTGATAATGATAACAAATACAATGAGCCTATAGCCAACAAGAATTCTCATTGAGCTTGTCATGATCTCAACTGACCAAAATCTTACAAATCTGCTCACTAAAAGTCTCTCAACAGAGCATTTTGTCTTCCTTAAGAAGCTAATGGGCATTGAATGAGATGACATCTTTCCTCATCCTATTATATTTTTTGTACATTTGTACTTCGTTGCTTTTTTTTTGTTCTCTCCTCACTAGAGACATATTTACCTTTAAGTGAGAGGTTAAAGATGCATGTGCCTATGTTGCTAGTGTATTACTACACTGACCATACCTACACACATGTACACTACAAGTGGTAAGTGCACCCGCACATCTGTACATTGTAGGTAGTGGCACCCATCACTATCACTTCATTCTTTATTCTTTCAATGACATTTAAATAACAGAAGGTTGTGATCACACATTATAACTGTTGGAGCTCCCACATCTTGAGTCTCTCTTTCTTGTTGTCTTGCTCCATTTGCCATAGTTCACTCCTCCATTGCTTCTACTTACTCGTGCTCTCCCTTCACATCCCATCTGGAAAGAGATAGAGTATTTATATAGCAAAAGCATTCATGTCTAAGAGAAACTCTTATATAAACTCTCTTAGAAACAACTACAAAAATATTGAATACTTCCCAGCTATGCATCTGCTACAAAAATTATAGACTCATCCAAGATTGAGGCACTCAAGTAGCATCTCTCTCTCTCTCTCTCTCTCTCTCTCTCTCTCTCTCTCTCTCTCTCTCTCTCTCTCTCTCTCTCTCTCTCTCTCTCTCTCTCTCTCTCGGCTTTCCTAGCACATATAATCATAGTCCATTGTAGTTAATGTAAGATTAAATGGGGATATATGATCAATAAGGAGAAGGAAAAATAAGAATATGTGCAGTACTACCATCTCATCAAGGAAGGTCTACAACTAGAAATTTAATGGCAAGGACATGGAATGAAGACAGAGATGTTATTTTGGAAGCTTCCCACTGATCTTAGTAACTTTGATCTCAAAAGCAAGGCCATAAGTGTATTGCTTTGTTAATGTCAAAACTTAATTGTCTCTAGTTGGACATGGTGTAGAGGGTGACAAGGTTGCCTTCAATCTAGTCATATCATTGGCAACAAAGAAGCAATCGATGATTGTGTGTTGCCTTTTCCAATACATCAGTAAGTGTTACGCTAGCCTATGTCTATACACATACAAGCTGCCATGAGAATCGTCGCACTTGGCCACCTTGTGTCACCTTCGTAAGCTTGCTTCATTATGTTTCATGGCTATTATTAGATTGTAAATCCTAGCTATGGCATCAACACTCCATGGCAATTGTTTCCCATTGGTTGTCATCTTGTTTGCCACAAAGGATCTTTTCCTCTCCCTTGCAAATCGCAACCTCTATGTCTCGTGCTATCAAGCAGTTCATCACCTCTGCGCGAGTCAGCTATACAATTGCATATCACTTGTGCCATAATTAAAATTGGTTGAACACCATGAACTATGGATGGATGCATGAAGCCTTCATCAACCTGAGGTTACAATCATCAGATTGTTGCATATAGTTGCCTACATAACTCTTTGTTTCAATTGATAGCTAATGATATCGGTGGCATCTCTCTCAATCTCTATAAGCCATAGTTCTGTCAATCCTTGCAGCCATGGACTTGTATTCCACAATTGCATTTAGATATGTCAGTGTCTCATACATTGTATGCTGATATAGGACAAGTGATAGATTGTGGTGTTGGTTACATGACAACTACAGCTCACATTCCTTGTCCCAGTTGCAGTCAGTACTCTATCAAGCATCTAGCTTTCAATGAAGCTACTCACTCAAGGCTTCCAACACACTACTATTATGCCTTCCACCATCATTTTTTCTACTTCCTCTCATGCCATGTACGTTGGGCATTATGTTGCTAGCACATCACTATAGATGTTGGGCTCAACAAAGTAGAAGCTTGTGCCATCTAGCTATTCCTTCCCTCAACCTCGTGCTCTCCTTCTCTCTCTTTCAACACACTCTACTTTCTCCAAAGATGAGGATAGCATGTCTGAACCCACTCCATACAATCAAAACCTCCCCTGAAGGTGCCATACAACATGTTATCTTTTTCTCCCAAAAGCTGGCCATCCACCCAAAATTAGCCTGATCACAAGGCTACCCTTTACTCTCTTTTTTTTAAAGCCCTCCTCCACCATTCATCAATGCTTCCTTTTCCCCATCTAATAATAGCTTGTATGATGGCTAGTGGATCAAATGACAGTTATATCCTTAATATCGACAAATTGGATGACACTAATTACAGCTATTGGAGGGCATAGATTTGGCAAGTTTTGATGCACAAATTATAAACTAAGTCATGTTGAGACACAAGGGCGTAAATTCCAAAGGCTTTGATAAGGAGAATTGGGCTAAATTGGATGACTTATGTAAATCTACAATCATTTTGTCACTCTCTAAATAAGTATTTTACAATGTTGGCTTGCTCTTGTTGAGAACATGTCTAGGTATAGGCTAAAATGCCTATGATCTAACAATGAGGGTAAGTATCTATCTAAAGCCTTTGAGAAATTTTGTGATGAGAAGGGCATTAAGTGCTAGCTGAATGCCTTGCACACCCCACTCTAGAATGGTATGGTTAAGTGCATGAATAGGATGATTCAAGAGAGAGTTTGTGGTATGCTAGCCATGTAAGCTTACCATAATATTTTTGGACTGAGGCAATTACTACTGCCATGCATTTGATTAATAGATCCCCATGCATTGCTATTGGCTATTAGGTTGCAGAGGAGATATGGTTTGAAAAACCTCCGTCATATGCTCATTTGGGTGTCTTTGGTTGTGAGACTTTTTGCCATGTCCCCAAGGATAAGCCAAATCCTAAGTCAATTAAAAGCAACTTTCTTAATTGTGGGGATGCATGTGAGATGGGCTATTGCCTATGGGATCTGCAAGCTCAAAGAGTCATCCACATCCATGATGTTGTTCTCCATAAAGAGGAAATACATAAGTAACTTGAGTAAGTAGTTGAGGTATGTAGGGTGATATTTCAAAAGCAGCCTCTTGATCCCATACAATTAGCTAGATCTAGTAGTAGTAGTAGCTGATATTCTGATGGTCCATGACCATGATGTTAGACAAGATGTACAAGCCCCGCAACCTACTTTGAGACATTCTACTAGAGATACACATCCTCCTAATTGGTTTGAGCCCTCCATGGACTATACCCTGGGGCACCCCAAGCCAAATATAAGGCCAAACTAGTTGTTAAGGACTTTAAGCAGGAGCATTGTATTGACTTTGATGAGATCTTTTATCCTATAGTCAAGATGATTAGCCTATGCTTGGGAATGGCTTTGGTTCCTCACTTAGATCTACCTCTTTATCAGATGGATGTGAAGAGGCTTTCTTACATGGGGACTTACATGATGAGATTTATATGTAGCAACCTAAGGGCATTGTGAAAAAATGCAAGGAGCACATAGTATACAAGTTGAGAAAGAGTCTTTATGGCCGTAAGCAGGCACCTAGGAAACAATACCACAAGTTCAATGCTTTCATGTATTCACAAGGATATACCCATATCGTGCTTAGACATGAAGAAGGCATGTGATGGCAATCTTATGATTTTGGTACTCTATGTGGATAATATGTTGATTGCTAGGAGAGCTCATGATGAGCTTGATACCTTGAAAAGTCAAATCAAGAATAGCTTTGAGACGAAGGACATAGGACATGCCTCAAATATTCTTAGGATGCGCATCATGCTCAATTACTCTAAGGGGCTCCTTTACTTGTCACAAAAGGAGTACATCTAGAAGGTCCTTGAGGAGTTTCATATATAGGATGTTAAGTCTATTGGATGTCCTTTACTTTCTCATGTGAAGATTAGTCATGCCAATTATTTGCAATTAGCGGATGGGAAAAAGGCCAAGATAATCAATATCCCTTATGTATCCACAGTAGGCAGTTTAATGTATGCCATGATCACCACTCATCATGGCATAGCATTTGCAGTGGAAGTTGTGGCACACTATATAGCTACACTTGGCATGTGTCATTGGGATGATGTAAATGGTATCATGATGTATCTTAAGGGTATTGCAAATATATGCATATGTTATGGTGGCTAAGATACAGGAGTTGTGTGCATTGACTCTAATTATGCAATACATGCAGACAATAGGAAGTCCACCTCTGGCTTTATCTTCACCTTTGCTGGAGGTGTTGTTTCTTAGATGTCCAGGGTGCAAAAATGTATGGCCCTATCTACTGCAAAGGCAGAGTATGTTACAACCACCACTGAGGCTTGCAAGGAGACTCTCTAAGTAGGCCATTTGGTAGTAGACCTTAGTATTACCGATGTGGTCTCTACATTGCATTTGGATTCTATGAGTGCTATTCAATTGGCCAACAATCCAGTCTTCCATGTGAAGACAAAATGCATCAAGTTGTGTTACCACTTTATTAGAGAGGTCATTGAGGACAAGTCCATTAAGCTTGTCAAGATCTCAACCAACCAAAGTCTCGTAGATCCGCTCGCTAAAAGTCTCTCAATAGCGTGTTTTGCCTTTCTTAGGAAGATAATGGGCATCCTATTATACTTTATATATATTTGTACTTTATTTATTTTCTTTTCACTCCTCACTCAAGGCACATTTTCCTTTAAGTGGGAGGTTGTTGGGGATAAAGATGCCTATGCCTATGCTACTCATGTATTCACTACACTTACAACACCCGCACACTTGTACACTGCAGGTGGCGGCACCCATCACTGTCACTTCATTCTTTATTATTTTAGTGAATAACAGACGACCCATCACACATTGTGACTATTGGCATTCCCACATCTTGAATTTCTCTCTCTTACTCTCTTGCTCCATCCTCCATAGCTTGCACCTCCCTTGCTTCTACTTTCTCATGCTTCCACTTTGGCTTCTCCCTTCAATTGATTCATACCAAGTGCATAAGGACATTCTATACCATTCTGTATCTCCATCAAATATCCATTTGTGAATTATGTTACTAGTACTTCATTCCAAGACCTCTCATACTTGGGATGCTCAAGGGGTAGAAATTGATGACAATTCTCATAGGTGACCTTTTTTAGGCTCTCTAGCCCTAGAAGGCACTAACAATGGACCAGAAACACGTCATATCCAATGGTGATGTTATAGAAGGACCTAAAAAACATGCACATAGACATTAGCAAGATAAGTTCCCAGTTTCACATATATAATTGAAAGTCAAAGCTCACACCTAAATTCTTGCCATATCCTAGAAAGTCATGCATCATCCACATCAAAATGGCTTTCAATGTGAAGTCTAGCAATACCTCAATACCTTTGCAAATTATCTCCCTCAACTAAGGCCTCAAGACACATCGATCTTCTTGGCTTTGCATTTCCTTAAATATAGAAAGAATAGCATGACATGGTCTTTCTTTATAGAGATTGAGAATGACATATTATAATTTAACAATTCCACTAGCCATTTGAAGATTTTAGCTTGTGCTTAGCAACATGCTAAGGAAATATTTTTGACAAAAAAGAAAACTAGCTTAATTGAAGTGCCTTTAGGCAAGCAAACAAAAGTAAAAGCAAATAGCTCAAGACGAGTTGGCAAAAAAATAGTAGATGGTAAATAGTAATGCTTATAGATGATATTTGACACAATTTAGAACTCAATTGTATTATGATAATCAAGAAATGCAAAAGAAAATGAACCCATGGTCTACTATAGTGAACTAACTCACCATAGCTACACATAAGTTGGAGCTCAAACAAGCTAATGAGCTAAAGCTAGTACAATGCTCTTAAAGAATGCTTACAATGAGATTTGAGATAATGAAGTGCTCAATATCTTATGCTAATCAAGAAGAGCAAGAGAAAATGAACCCTGAGGATATTCACATTAAATAGTGACCTAACTCAATGTAGCTATACACAACTCAAAGTTCAAACAAGCTAATGAAACAAAAAGCTATTGCAATGCTTTTAATGAGCTCTACCTCAATGTGTACTATTGATTCAACATATCAAGTTTATATATAAGCGATTGAGTCATGATAAGGGATAGCTAAAGCTACTCTTAACTTTTAGATACCAAACATAACTCTAATTTGGGTGATAAAGCAGTCTAAATCCATCTACAAGAGCTCAACAATGGTAGCTTCTAGTTGTTGCATGTATATTTTCTCATCTAATAAGCCATTTAAAAATACATTTTTAACATCCATTTTGTAGACTTTCCAATTTCTTATGGTAGCACTATATATAAGAGTCCTAAGTGTAGCAAATTTTACAATTGCACCAATTTTCCTTTAATCTATTCCGTATTACTAGGAATAGCATTCAGTTACCATCCTTGCTTTGTATGGATCACAATGGTGCCATTTAGATTGTACTTAAGCTCTAGATCCATCTGCATCTACTTGCATCCTTTCCTTTAGGTTTCACCTAAGAATCATCATCCTTGAGATCAAGGCTTTGTTATTCATCAAATAAGACCTCTCATACAAAAAATGATTGCCTTTGTGGATCATATAGTTTATCAGCTTTGCTTACCTCATTATAGTCCACTTTCTTAAGCATGGTATATACACCCAAACACTTTCAAATGATGAATTTTGGGTTTCCTTTGAAAAGTAACTCATGTCGAGTCTTAACATGAAGTGGTTAGGATGGTAACCTACTATCAAGGTTACTATGTTCACTATTTCAGCCCAATACATTTTAGGGAGGTAATTTTCCACAAGCATGGCTTTTGCATACGTCACAAGTGTCCTATTCTTTCTTTCTTTCTATAGTACCATTTTATTGGGATATTCTTGGGCATGCAAGGTGTCTCTTAGTACCATTTTCATCATAGAATTTTCATAATTTATTGAAATCATAGTCACACCCATTATTTGAGGCTTAGATTTTTAATCCTCTTACCTTATTGGTTGTCAACCATAGTCTTGAACTCCTTAAACTTGTTCAATACTTCAACTTTCTTTTTGATGAAGTAGACTCAACAATACCTAATATTTTCATTTTTAAAAATCACATAATAATTACTTCATCCATTAGTGATTTATGTTTGTATTGTACATAGATCAGTTGAAGAGGGCTTGATATTTTTGTAGTAGATGTTTGAAAAAGCTACCTATGAGACTTTGCTATAACACATAATTTGCTACCTTGCTTGCCTTTTGAAGCTTTTGAGGTAGTCATTGAACACTGCCTTTCCTTTGCATTGCCAACATTGAGTTAAATCTAATATGGCCTAATCCTTTTGGCGATAACTCAACTAAAGGCATGCTTTCTCCTCTGCAATTAATAGCTCCAAGAGATGGTAAGTAAGTAACAAGATTGTATAGATCCCTTGTTTTCACACTTTTGGAAGAAACATTGTCTTTGTTTTATCTTTGATAAGGTACATGTCATCATTGAACTCACCCTTTACCCATTCCTTGTATCCATCCAACCCTTAAACAAATTTCTTATTAGAGATGTAACATACAAAACATTCTTCATTATGGCAATTTTACCAGTGCATTGTTAGTAGAATTATGCAACTGTTTTGATGGCACAACTATTGTGAATTGTTATTTGAGCCTTGTTAAGAATCATTTGTTGAAATAACTCCATATGGCCCCATCATATGGGTGCTTGCACTAACACAGTGGATCAATACATGCATCATCTTGGTCATCAATGAGAGATTTTGTTGACTATACATGCACTCTCAAATTCATCAGCTTCACATAAATTTCTTAACATGAATATCCATACTTGGAACTCACTAGCTAAGAAGGTATATTCATGGTCATCAATTTTGTTATTGGCATAGACCTTTTCCCCCACCAGTTCTACCTCTTCCATAAGACTTTTTGCCTCTACTTTCCTTAACTTCTTATGACATTTTGAAACAAAATGCCCATATAGACTATAATAATGGCATTTTAACTTTGATTTATCCTTCTTATTGTAGTTGCTTAAGGATTCTTCTTGGTTGTTTCTTGCTTTTGAGAAGGACGTATATCTTTCCCCTCTATGTAAGCCTCTTCATCTTCCTCTTGAGGTTGAAAAATCTCTTTCATTGAACTTCTCATTACTGCTACTTTGTTCTCTTATTGCCTTTTCATTGGCAAGCCTATGCTATTAAACAAGCAAAGGACCTTGTACGTCTTCAAGTGATGGATGTTCTTATTGAATGGCATAACTCTAAACAAGGTTCATAGCCTTCACCAAATCCATTCATTCAAAACTTGCACCAATTGGATAGCAAGAAAGTTAGTTTGTTTACCTTCCATGCTTTGTCAAAGGTGCATAAATGCAAACAAATTTGTGCCAATTTGACTATCATGAATGAAAGCCAATTTATGCCAATTCCATGAGAGGAGGGGGGGGGGGGGGGGGGGGGGGGGGGGGTTAGGTTGTGGAAGTGTGTGTATTTGTGAGCATATGAGTATGTAAATCTACCTACTCACTAGTTATTGTGTGTGCGTATAGAGCAAAAGAGGGAGAATAGACTTGCAACATATGCGACCCAAGAGAATAAAAAGAAGTAAGGAATCCCATAGGCAACATCTCATCATGGCATAAGCAATGAAAAAAAAATGTAATCGGTTGTGTGGCTTATGCAATATTTATTGTAATAAAAGTGATGGAATATTATTATTACTATAAGTGCAACATATAAGATGAGATGCAACTTAGTGACACCAACTAATGTTGCCAAACACCCCCCCACCCCGCCCCCCCAACAAAGCCATCTCTCTAGCTCTAGTAGTGTGAGAATTATGATACTTGAAAGTCAAGTGCTTACAAATTTTTGAGCTCACATGCCAATCAAGTCTAAAATCTATTTTGCATGCAAATAACACTTTCTTTTTTAACAATCAAGTCAAGTGCTTACAAATTTTTGAGCTCACATGCCAATCAAGTCTAAAATCTATTTTGCATGCAAATAACACTTTCTTTTTTAACAATCAAGGGTAACTCAAAGTAGAGGATATGTCGAAATAAAAAATTAGATAATAAAATTATTGACCTTATTGCTCCAAAACCACCTTTCTAAGAAGGGTCCTATTGGAAATTTGGACTAAGGTTGCGTCAAGGTTAGATGCCTAATTAAACATTCTACTATTTAGGCTTAACTCAAGATCAAAGTAGAAAGTTGTAGCTCATAAAAAGCTCCAACAAATGTGTGCTATTAGTTAATATCTAATTCTTAGTAGAAATATGATAAAATTGAATGTAAAGTCAATAACGAAGCATTGACTGTGTTAGGATTGATATTTCCCACTAATAACAAAGATTTGGAAAACCTTGTAGAACTTTGAAGGATTTAAAAATTATTATGGAATAATGGTATTAATGATATTTTACCATAATGCACTATGAATTTTGTCTAATTGTTGCCACATGATCCGTGACTTGTTATGTGTAGCATTGTATGTGACATCAATCGCATTATGCTTCGTATAGAGAGATGGAAGAATTGTAATGTCCTTTGGGCTATTGTAAGCAGGTTATTAAATGGACTTATGTGGAATAAATATTTTGTGGAAGTGCATTTTAATGCATAGGAATTAATTATGATTGAGCACTTCAATCCATGGAATTATTATATTTTTGTGCACTACTTAGCACAAGGAAATTATAGGCATTCATGTGCAATTTATACATTCAAACACGACTATTTTGTAAGGTCTAGAAGGCTTGATTATTATTATTTTGGTAAACCTTAGTTTAGGTATATTTAATAGGAGTTAGAAATATTGGTATAAAGGCATTGCATTCATGTAAAAAAAGTAAAGGCCCAAAAAGGATATGCTTTTCAATGTTATTCGTAAGCACAAAAGATTGATGTAAATTATAAATGCATGCATGGGGGAGGTGCTCAGCCATGCATGGTGGGAGATTGTAGCCAATCTTTTGTCATGCATACTTTTCTCCATTTCTCTTCTCTCTTGTCTCTATCTTCTTTCTTTTTCAATTTTGATTAAGAATTGGTTATTTAATAGTGAGGATCCTCAACATTAGAGTTATTTTATCCTTAACAATCAACATCGAGCATCATCCTCTACTTCTTGTGAAGTTTAAAGGTCCTTTTGAATGCAATATGTGAACCATCCCCAAGAAGCGCATTATCACAATTCAAGTGGTTTTCTTCCTCTTGCAAATCAACTCAAGGCCACCACCATGGATGCGATTGCGACCCCTTGGCAACCATTTTATGCCCTCAATGGACTCGACTGGACTGTTGTTGTACACATGCTCCCTTGCCATGTTCTTTTTCTTTTAGAGTCGACGAGGAGAGGCTTATTTTTCAAATTTTTTGTTTTTTTGTGTGTGTGTGTATACGTATATATTTATAAAATCAATGGACTCGCCATGATGCTTTTCAACGATGGAAACACACCTCCAACATCTAAATGGGCGAGTGAGTTTAACAACACAACATGCCGCCGTTCTGTTCTGAATATCTCCTCTCGCGAGTCTCCCCACAGTTTGGTGAGATTATGACGGCCGCTGTTCTGTTCTGTTACCTGCCTAATCAACCCCCACCCACCACAAAGATGTGTGCTTTTCTTTTCTTTACTTTAATGTTGATGATGAAAGGAAAATGAGAGAATATAGATTTTAACCTTGTGAAAGACTGTATGTGTGAAGATTATAGTTGCCATGCACCTCCTCAATGAACATCCTACCTCACGCCTTGTCATCGTGGACCTCATCAATGTCAACATCTTGTAGGCTACCATGCACCTCCTCATCATCAACAAACATCCTACCTCGCACCTTGTCAACATTTAGCTCTCTCTCTCTCTCTCTCTCCACATTGCTTTTCTATCTTTGGTTTTTAGTGTTGTGTATGGTAAAGCATTTGAAAGCAAACAATACAGATTGAAGTGTTTAAAAGCTAACAATACAGGTTGAATATGAAGGAAAAAAGGGGCTGAATGATAAAAGATAAAGAAAATATGGTCTTAAGTTGCAGTTGTAAATATATAAAAGTGCCCTTGTTTTGGGGCGAGGGGGGGGGGGGGGGGGGGGGGGGAGGATATATTTCTCAAAATCCCCTTTCTCTACCATATCATCATTCTAAGGTTTCAATGAAAACCTTCAAGATATCTTTCTTATGCAGTGGATACTAAAGGCTCGTACAAACCTCCAACAAGGCCTAGTTTACACGCAAACGTATGGACATTAATTTGCAAGCTTAAAGAGAGCTTTTGATCTAACTAGTGTCTTTTTCCATTTAAGGGTTTTTTTTGGTAGAGATGTTGACATGACACTAGGAACCTTTGCAAATTCTTTATAATGCCAAGCATTGAATGAACCATTCCATCTACTCTGAGCAATGTCTAGGTTTGCATTCACTTTTGAGGTATTATTAGAATTTTCAATTTGGCTAATTTTCTAGTAGATAATAGAAGATGAACAATCAATCAATGATTTATTTAAAAATTTTAGTGAGTTAAATTATTTTTAAATAAGCTATGGTAGACTTAGGACATTATAGCTATAATAGGTTTTAACCAAAGTAATGCATTGCGAGACTCTTATAAGGAGATAACCCTATCCTAGAATGGTTCACTCATAAGAGAACTTGTATAGGTCTAGATTAAGAAATATACATAAATACTTATGATCTCTAAGAATGAAAATCCTATCTTAATCTTCTTAAGGGAAGGTATCACATTGACCAAACTATCTTTCAACTAATTCCAAAAGGATTGATAGAAAGTTGTGTTACCCCATTGAGCTTGAATACTTATTTTATTATGAAGGGTAAATCATTTGTTTCTCTCTTGTTTTATTTGATAATTGTGCAAAAGAAGAAATGTGGAGATGGTTGTGGCATTACATGTCTTTCTTTGTGTTTTTGTTACTATGAGAAGCATGTGTGTTTGTTTGTTCTAGTGTTTGCTAGTCAATCATTTTTCTATTATCACATTAAGACATTGCTAAAATATTTCATGGTTTATCTTGATTTGAGAGATTGAGCTTTTGAATTGTGATTATTTGTTATTTAGAGGATTATCCTTAAGAAAGTCTAGGAATCTAGGCACTTTAGTGTATGTATATCTAGTTGTCTAGCTATCAAACTATACCTATTTGTCTATCCAAATAACGACAGAGTATCCATTAAGGATATTAAAGGTAAGAAGTTTCTTATCCCCATATTATTGTAGCCATTGGTATTCTAGCAACTAATGCTCTAGCCATTAACCATGTTAGATTCTAGAATAGATTTCTAGCTAAATCTAACAATATCTCAATACTCTATGCTAGAGGTTCTCATAAATGAATTGAGACTATAGCCCATCTATAAAAGTAATATAACTATGATTTGATAGATGCTATCCTTAGATTTCAAAATGAAGGTAGCTCCATTATGACTTTTGATTGAAAATATGAGATTACAAAACATTGAAAGCATCCAAATTTCAATTTAGATTCAAAATTGACATTCATATTGGCCATTCCTCCTCATTAGCAACTTTATAAAACTTTTAAGGGAATTCCACCCATTGCTTTATTTGTAGATGACCCTCCATTGTTAGAGGAAGCTATATAAATTTTAATACATGAAGTAGTTATTGACCGTGACACGACCACCACTGGAACCAAAAATCAATATCATAGGTATCTAGTGAAGTATAGAAGTCACTTTATGGAGGAATCTCAGTGGATTCCAAAGTCAAGGTGAACTCCAACTTATAGCCATCTAATAAGTGTTTGATCACCCTATGGTTTTATTTATTTTATCAACTGGGGGTAATTGCCTTTTAAACCCTAGAAAATATTATGAAATTATGGTATTTGTGATATTTTACCAAATTTTACTAAGAAAATAAAAATATTTTTTATTTCATTTATTTATTGTGGATTTTATCTATTTGCCACATTATCTATGACTTGTTATGCATAGTATCGCATGTGACACTAATCACATTATGCTTAGTAGATAGATGGAAGGATACTAATGTACTTTGTGATGTGGTGAGTAGATTATTAGATGTACTTATGCAAAAGAAATATTTTATGGAAGTACATTTTAATACATAGGAATCAATCATGATTGAGCATTTTATAACGTGAATTTATGATATTTTTGTGCACTACTTAATATAAGGAAATCGCATGTGCTCACGTGCAATTTATATATTCATAGAGAATTATTTTATAGGGCCTAAAAGGCTTGAAAATTATTGTTTTGTAAACCTTGGTTCATGTATATTTGATAGGAGTTAGAAATATTGGTGTAAAAGCATGGCATTCATGCAAGAAAAGCAAAGCCCTAAAAAGGATATGCTTTTCAATGTTATTTTTTAGCACAAAAGCTTAATACAAATTATAAATTTTTGCATGGGGGAGGTACTCACCCATGCATGGGGGGAGATTATAAACAATCTTGGTCGTGCATTCTTCTCTATTTGGCTTCTCTCTTCTCTTGATTTTCTTTCTTGTTCAATTTAGGTTTCTTTCAATTTTAACTAATAATTAGTTATTGTATGATGGTAAGGCTCAACAACAATCTTGTTTTTACATCATTTCCAAATTTATAATTGTTGCTTATAGTAAAGTAGATATCAACATGGTTGAGTACCACTACTGCATAACATTTGATGGGCAACTTCCAATTAAATGCATAGCATCTCATGTGAATGGATTCTTTACCTTTGCCTAGATTTCCTACCTCTTTGTATTTATGTAGCCTTTTCTAGTATAATTGCTTGTTGCTTCTTTTAAACATCTAAGTATATGTATTCTCTATGTGTGTATGCACATGCATGGACACGCTTCTTCCTCTTTTCTTGCATCCACTCCAAGATTTGGTTGGCTTTCCTCCTTGGTAGGGTCATCAAGGAGGAGGATCCTCATGAAGCTTCATTGTTTGTTTAGCTTATTAGCCATCCTATCTACATATAGAAAAATTTCTAGCATGCCTCTTATCCATTGTTTGGAGGGGAGGTGCCCCTTCTTGTGGGAATTAGGGTATGCATGTCTTTTCTCAAAAAATAAAAGAAGGCATTGATTAGAGAGGAGGAGAAGAACATAGATAGGGGAGGAGGAGGATGACATAGAGTATTCTTATGAAAATATCTCCACTAGATTGTGAATTGGCCACCTTCCTATCACATCCTTGGTTGTACAACAACATTGATCATCTCACCCACAGGTCAAGTTCCAATACATGTTGTATGTGGCAAATACCACTCGTACTATAGTATTGATGTATGAAGAGAATAATTTTGTGCAAAGATTTATGAGTATTTGTTGTGATGCATTGTAAGTTGATCATTGAAAAAAATGCGTTCTAGTTGTTTAGCAACACAACCAATGGTCTATGAAGACATGAAAAATGTAATTTCTTGCTCAAGATTTGACTTGTTACAAAAATAAGAAAACAAAAATATTTAATAACTGTACCCCATGGACCACATATGTGTTGGGATAAGTAATCAAAAAAGCTAAAAATAGACATGGCTCTATTATTATCAATAGCTTTTTGCACAAAGAGAAATATGCTTACTTTGCATTGACCTAGGGTCTATTCATGCTTAAGGATTCTTCAACTGAATGATCTAAGAATAATTGCTAAACTCAAATGTAATCATCAACTTATAATTGAGAGATAAATAGTAAACTAAAATATCATATTATAATCTCCTAGCTCATCTTGATGTAAATAATTGCAGTCTATCTATTACAAAGACTAGATAATTGCAACCTAATAACGATTATTCAATGAGCATGCCACATTTACATTGTGGAATACAAAGATGGCCAATCAGAACCATTCATTAATTGCAATTGATACGAAGAGAACTCAAACAATAGTGTAATATGTATTCAATAACAATGATAATGGAGAACTCATTGTACTCTATGGAGTACTTAAATACATTAGATCTTAGAGGGCATTTCCTTCTCATTTGTTAGCATTGCTCATAAGGCCATGTGCTATTACAATCATGTGATGCACCGATAGACCACAACATTCAACTTACTTCATGTTTGCTCTTGATCAATATGACACATGGCCTACAAATTGTGAGATTAGTAGTACATGTAACATTGAAAAAGCACGAGACCTCATAATGCTTAGAGAAAGAACCTTCCATATCAATGGAGTTTTTTGACTTGTTGGATAGGGTCTTTATCATTTTTTTAATCAAAATAGGATTTTGGGCTTGAGAGACATGGAATTTGTCAATTTTGATGTTTGAAGTAGAATTTTTGGCTTGAGAAAGTAGAGGGGTGATCATGACCTAAATTGATATCCTTTTGTTGATAAATATGTGATATGCACCAAGATAACTTGTAGTCAAGCCATGGGATGTTCTAACATGAGAAACTTGATCAACTAATGAGGCCATCTTCACCAACATATTCATGTGGGCACATAGAAGCTTCCACTTGAGATAAGTGTTGCTTGGGGTGTGCACCTATAAGAAATCCTATATATCATGAGTTCAACAGATATTTGAAAAACCCCTCTACTTACATGTTATGAGGTAATAAAACTACCCATCTTTCTTAAGAGGCTTATGGTCCCCCCCAAAAAAAAAAGATTAAAAAACTCCCTTCTACAAGTGTAATCCTATAAGTTCACCCAAAAATGAACAAATAAAATATCTCCTAGTGAACTCATGTGATACAATTTGGAGATGCTCCTCTTTGAGCTAGAGGTGTGCTTACATGGAACCACCAACAAAGGTTACATTATAACATAGATTCTAATGGTGCTATAGAGGAGGAAGATGAGAAGTAGGAAATTGAACCACACTAAAGGTTGGGAATTTTTATCACAAGGAAAAAGATTGCCATGAAGAAGGATTAGATGATTGCAAAAGGGGAGCAGAGGATCATACATCAAGGTTAGAAAAAAAAATATGGGCTCTATACTTGGGTTTTCAGAGTAATAGAATTTTGTAAAGTATGTTGATATCAAAGTCCATTTACTTGTTCTTATGTGTGATTCTATTAGCTAATCCCACTTCTTCTTGGCTATCATAAGTAAATTGATCCCTCTTATCTATCCTTATAACAAGCTACTCTTTTCATTTGACTTCTTGCTGGGAGCCACAAATAGCCCATCACTTCTATTATTTTGCTACAAAAGGTGAAAACAAAGAGTGAGACACACATACTACTTGACTTGATATATAGCTCAAATATATGTCAAATCTCCATGCCCTTTTAACATATTCAAGCATGTTAAGAACTATGAGAATGGGTCACATCAAATGGGTGCACTTATATGGTATGTTATTTGTAATTATTATTGTTTAACCATGCATATTTGTATGCTATTTTTAATTTTGATTTGTCTTACCATGACAATTGTTTTTAATTATTGAATATTGTATAAGCTTAACTCTTCTATATTGTTGTTGACCTTTTGTTGTACTAACTTTTTTAATAACTTCATAAAGTTCATCTTGATAGCATCCATGCATGCAATACTTGTAACCTTATCACTCAAAAGTTTGTTCTTAAGACATTTGTATAGCCTCAATTGACATGGAGCAGTGTTTACATTGGTTGATGGTCTTGCTAACAAAAGATGACGATTTCTCTTGAAAAAAGAAAGATGATGGTGGTGATGAGCAAAGATTGAAGATAACAAACATAAGCGGACCAAATTGCAATCATATCTAGTCGCTCTATAGATCTTATGTTTATTTTTTATATTTAGCGTGCCTCTTAATCCTTATACTCATGATGTCTTCAGATCCCTCATTTTAAAGGACTCACTCTGACCTTTGTCACCATAACCCTTGAACTTCATTGTTATGACATTTCATTGATGCGGCTCTTCATTTTCATAGTCCTTAAGCATGACCCTTAACCTTCCATTGACATGAGGCTATGTGTTGTTATTATTCTTGAATATTATCTACATGCTCCACAGTACCTAGGCTATACGATGAATGGATATTATTAAAAATTCGATGCCATTTATGGCAGATTATTAATATTAAGGGTGCCCCTTGGGAAGAGATTAGCAAAGGTGAATATTCCAATTGGCAGTGCCCCTCGCAGACGCTAGCAAAGGGTAGGTAATAAGCAATGAGCATGTACTAGCCCAAAGTCTCTCGTTGTCCAACGAAGTTTTTGTTTTTTTGTTTTTAAAGGTGGGTTGGCAACGGATGCCTTAAATCATTTGCAACACAGATTGCTCCTCCTGCGTGGATCGTTGATATAGTGATTTGCAAAACAAGTTTGCAGGGGGCTTTGTCAATCAGAGGAGGGCCCATGATGCTTCGGCAAGAAGTTATATGCGCTCGGCTTCGTCACCTGATCAAATCTGCTCAGCATTTGTAGCAGGAAATGGGACTTGGCAGCACCCAAGAGAAGGGGAAGTGAACAGAGGCAGCATATTGACACACCACGTGTGTTTGATCACTCTATAATTAAGATCCACAGGTGAAATCATAGGAAATAAGAGTGCATCAGAGCACGAACCACAACCGACATGATCTTACACAGGTCTCTTGTACAGAAACCTTAGCAGGTTGCATTGATCGTGACCAGGAAGATTGCATCAAGTTGGATCGAAGCCAATAGCTTAGCAATGGGGATGGCTTCCGCTGTTTTCGAGGCCATTACAATTACTGGTTCTCTCATTGGCCTGGGATGGAGTGGGCTTTGGTTCTTGAACAGGAAGCTTTATAAAGAGTACGAGGAAAGAAGTGCACTTGTGCAGATCCTCTTCAGTGTTGTATTCGCATTCTCTTTCAACCTTCTGCAACTTGTACTGTTTGAGATCATTCCCTTGTTGTCGAAAGGGTATGTATTTTGTTGCTTACAAAATTTGGCTCTTGGAAATCTCATTCAATCTCTGAGCTGCAAGCATTGCCAAATTTAGGGCACGGTGGATGAACTGGAAGATAGATATTTTCTGTTTGATTATTCTACTGGTTTTTGTGCTGCCATACTACCATTGCTACCTCTCGCTTCGTACCACTGGTAAAGACCTACCTATGAGCGTATTATTTCTCTCTTGTGCTTGTCTAAACTTTCATATCTTCTGATCGGTGTGACTCAAATAGACACGAAAAGTCTGAATTTGATTTGTCACCATTATGCATTTGTAACTTGCACGATTCCTACATCTTGGATTTATGCTGGGGATTGTGCCTCTCTCGTTTTACTGTTTTTTAAAAAAACTTACACTGTTCATCCTTTTCAGGATTAAGCATGGAAAGAGCAGCCACAGGGGCTGTTATATTTTTACTTGCCTTACTTTATGCATTTTGGCGGATGGGTATACACTTTCCAATGCCATCACAAGATAAAGGTACATTTCTTATATGCTTTCCACTTGATTCACAGTGCTAAACAACTCATCAGCAGTGTTGAGCATCCTAATGTGTGCATGAAGAGGTGGTTGACTTTGGCACGGACCTTCATCAGGACGTTTCTTTCTTTTTAGCTATGATGTTATGCTTAATTATGAAAGTGGACGGCGTATTCCAAGAGTTGACATTATTGTTGTTGATACTTGACTCTTAACCATGAGATTGTGGGTTCAAACCCTCCTTTTTCTCCCCAAATTGCCGTTTATGGCAAGGGAATCTATTGTCTTTTCTGGATTTTGCCCTTCTTGAAAGACCTGTTGTGTTGGTTATATCTTATTCATTGTGGGTCATAGTAAGGTTTAGGTTTTTCCTCGAGTGTTCAGCACAGTGATTGTTGGGTTGCTTTTGTGAGTGATAGGCCCTAGGCAGGAGCCAAGGGCGGTTCTGGAATTGTCTGAACTTGCATGTTAACAAGAAAACAATCACTTTGTATCAGAAAGGGCCATTCACAGTTGATTAGGGCAGCTAACACTTTGGTAACTCTTGTCTTGCCAGGCTTCTTCACAATGCCACAACTGCTTAGCAGGGTTGGAGTTATTGGTGTGACTGTCATGGCTATTTTATCTGGTTTTGGTGCTGTCAACTTACCGTACAGCTACTTATCCTTATTCATCAGGTATCTCTGTTTAGGAATCCTTTTTTTTCCCCTCTGCTTCTTGTTAGGAATTGATCTATCTTTGCATTAAATGCTGCATTGGTTACATGAAAGAGTAGAGATTGGGTAGTATATAATTGGATTGCGTTATGTATGATTTCAAAATGCTACATAATATATAATATATCATAATATGAGCATTGATAGGCGTTTTTCGCCCAATGATTCTCCTATAGATTTAAAAAATCACATTACGTATATGGTGAGCTGGAGTAGTCAATGTTGTCACGATTGAATAAGATTGTATCCTACTCGGATGGATCCCAAACGGAGCAACTGGCCTCACTCAGGTGCTTGATACTTTAGAATATGCACTCAAGGTTTTGACTAGCAACAGTTGCTGCGCATCAGGTATTCACTACTAAGAAATCATAAATATCATGCGTGTTCAAGGGGTTTTTAGGAGTGAAATGACCCTTCCAATTACATACACTATTCATGCATGAAATGACCCCTTCTTCGTTGTAAACTTAAATGTTTTTCAAAAAAATTTGATTAGAGAAACACCTTCGGTAAATCCACTTTTCTCCATTTTCAAAGTCGATGATGTAAAGAAATGCTAGGGCACATAAATGGAAAGGTAGAAAGCATGATGTGAAACACAAATTGTAGAATGAGATGGAGAATGGAGGAATATAATGCAATAGGGGCCTCAAACCTATGTCTCAAGGGCTGGGGATGACGTGAGTTGAGAACAGTGTTGGAGACGCCGAGAATAGCTTAGAGATTGACAATTGTGTCACTTCTGACGAATCCTGAAATGTAGTAGTAGCAGTCCAAGCCCTATGATGTGAGTGGTAAGAGACGGAGCAAAACACAATCCTTTGGATGAAATGTAGTAGTAGCAGTCCAAGCCTGATGCCAAGGAAGATGTAGACCAACAAACTACATATCATCAGCCAAACAATGCAGTGGCACACGTGTAGTAGGTCGGACTACAAACTTAGGGTCCTTGGCTTGTCACTATGACTTAAGTGACTTGTACATCATGAGCACCTCACATGTGCTCATTTGATTAATGTTTAAGCCAAGTGCTAAGCAAAGCATTAAAAATACATGTCCTTGTGATAGACCTCCCCCTTGAAATCCTTGCAATTGTCCATGATTGCCATGCATTGTCCCAAAAGCAAAAGAGACCGCACTGGAATTTTCATAAAGCATCATAGTAAAACAACATTGTCAGCTATTGCTTAACCATGCTGCTATCAAACACTTGCTGAAAATTTCCAGTCAACATAACCAAAAAATAATACACAAAAAGAATGCAAAATTGCTATTAGAACCTCATGGAATGCTTTCATTATATCACAAGTATTTTGACCAATCAACCATAGTAGAGCATAGATTGAGCATAAATCATGGGGGAACTTTTAATAACATCATATAATACTCTGTTGTGTGGTAAAACTGAGTTGTATATCACTTATAACTGATGCAAATGTATAGTCTCATAGCCACGGTGAAAATTGTTTCCAGATCCATATCAACTGCAGTGACTAGTACACTAAATAGTGATCCCATGGTAGACAAATTGTTAGCAATAGTACCTTGGATGCATGTTGAACATGTCCGAGATTCACTATACACTAGAGCTGTCCATCACTCGAGTGGAAGTGCTATCTCCCTTTTGAGAATCAAGCAATGCTTTGGACCTCTACTCTGCTAAGCATGGCTGAGCATGATCTTAAGTTGGCTCTAAACGAAAAGCATCGAGGTAGAGCTACAACAATTGAGGATGGTCTCCTAAGTCACCCTCTTCCATCTATTCAACATCCATTAGTGAATAGTTTTGGTACTTCACCAAATACCTTTTGGATACTTTACCTCTAATCTTTATTTTCTTATCTACCAAATTTTCTTAGGTACCAAAATTTCATCCCGCTCCTCAACCTTAGGCTGAGTCTCAATAAATATATTCTTTGGCATATTGCTATGAAAAGGCCTCAATAAGCTCATATGATAGGCATTATGTATCGGTCAGTTTGGAGGCAATTTCAGCCTATATGCAGCATCCTTGATCTTCTCCAACACTTGGAAGGGCCCATAGTAATGCATATTCAGCTTTGGATACAAATTTTCTTTGCCCTTCATGTTTTTCAGCCTCATCTTTTCAAAATGCAGCAATAGATAATTGCTCTCTACAAAGCTCGTCTATGGTGATCAGTTGCCCTCTTTTGCTTCTCTTGTGGTCTCTAAAGTGCTTGCTTTACCTTTTGATAAGCTGTATCCATGTTTTCAACATAGCGATTACCCTCAATCTTATCCTTAATATGCAAAATAGGAGGCACTTTCTTGCCACCTTCCACAACCTTAAATGGAGCCTTATCATTGGGACTATGTGCTATATTATTATACGCAAACTCAACCAAAGGCAAGTATTACTTCCACATAGTTTTGTGCTCTGATACATAGCACCTCAAGAGATCCAAGACTATGGATTTTACCCCTTCGGACTAACTATCTGTTAGTGGAAAAGAATGAAGAAAATTACACCATGGTATCCATACTTTCAAATAACCCCTTCCAAAGTCACTCATGATCAGCTCAAGCATACTATGATACTTATATATGTGTTGCGCAAACAATTATTCTTCTTTATAGGAATGAAGTGGGCTTGCTTACTGGACTTGCGTATGATAGTCAAAATTAAATCTTCATTAGCTCATCAAAACAGCCCCAAAACTCTAACTTTACCAAAGTTTGTGTCCCATAAGCTAATACCCAAACTTTGGGAGGATCCACGTCTATAAATAGGAGGCTGCCCATACCATTGAGTTTATCCCTTGTCTTGCAAGTCTTCACTCTTGGTGCAGTTTTTAGCCATTAGCTCCCTCTTCTAGTGGCTGTCTAGCCTACACAATTGTTGCTACACATCAAGCGACCTGCCCTTTGTTGCTCCAGTCACTTGCCATCCCAAATCAGGTTACGTTTGCTGCTCCAGCACTGATGTCATCTGCTGTTGCCATTATTTCAGCCTGCTGCCTACCTTTTTTAGGTGGTTTGATATCGGTAGCTTGCTGTCGCCATCATCTCCACCTGGTCAGCTGCGTTTACTCCATCAGCAGACTGCCCAACATCAAACACTCTTTGGTAGCTGTCATGTGGTCTTCTGCTGCTGCTGATGATCAGCTTCTTCCATCTTTGGGTGGTTACACTACTGCGTTTACCAAATTCAGCCAGCCCTCAAATTGTCGCGTTTTGGTTTCCAGCTTGTTGCTCTTCCGCTTTCAGCATCATCTCAGCTCTAACTGGTGGTTATAGACCGCGGGATCCATCTTCGGTGGATGTCACTCTCCAACTACTCCCGTTGCTCCATCTTTGAGCATTTATACTTTCTCTCCTTCATTTACAGCATCCATTTATTCACTTTTGAGTTTTATTTTTCCTTTGTTTGTATTTTGTATTTTCATGTTTATGCATTTTTGTGTTTTAGTTGTGTTTGGAAATGTTTTGTGACCTACTATTAGATTGAAAAATTTCAAAAATTATTTGAGCTAGATATGGGAAAGAAGAGCTTGGATGTATATTCATAGGAGTTTAAAAATCTATTGCACAAGACAAAGGCCTTGGATGATCCTTAAGTGTCGCTTTACATGCATACCTTTTTAGATTGCCACCAGACTACTAGAACGAGGTGCTTCGTAATCCACTTCATTTGCTCGAGGATATCTATAGATATACAAAGAATTTTGATAATACTTTGGCTACGAGTAGGAGCAACCAATCAATAAGGGATTTCCATTGAGCTGTCTCTGTCTTTAAGTCAAGGAAGTGAGTTGCTTTAATAGAAGCTTGTCAGCTGTCTTTGGAGTTACATAAAAAGAAGGATGGTAAGCGGAAGGTTACTTTAAGGATCGCTTAAAGGGATGTTGCTTTGCTTGCCATTAGACGGGTCACTTTTGCGGGGATCGAGAGTGCCTCCAGAACAAGAAGACGAAGTCTCTTCTAAGACTTTAATAAATACTCTTAAAGCTCCAGGTATATCTTTTAAAATTTTATTCAAAGATTGTTTTATTAATGCTAGTAATAACAATGATAGTTCCATTAGTAAAATTGTTTTTGGTCCTTATGACCTTTTAAAGATAACTGGTTATATAAATGACGAAGAGGTTACAAATTCAGTGCAAAGACCGCAGCTCCATATGATAATGTTGATCAAATTTATTGTGTTAAATATGTGGAAGACCCTATTGTATATTGTTTGGGATCAGGTGGTACCAGATTTGATCCAATAGTGCCATCAGCTTGTGGACTTTCGACTCATGAGTCTTGACCATGTTGATGTCATTCTTGGTATGCCACAGTTCTTTTATAAACATTCTCCTTGTACTTTGACTATAAAAACTATATACTTTCTTTTAAGCTTGATGGTCATTTCCGTGTAATTGAGGGTGGTTTATCCTCCGGGATCACAAAGAATAATGTACATATGATTTCAGCAATGAGATATAGTCAATGTTTTTCCAATCTAAGTATTATTAATATTTATTTTGTTGAAAAATTTCAATTATTTAATTCACAATGTAATTCAATTTCCTTTAATAATAATCTTAATGTGAATTCAAATGTAAGTGAGCATTTGGATTCGATGTTATATGAGTATGATGACATCTTACCATCGTAGCTACTTGACGGACTAATCACCATCTCATGGAATCTTAGTTCATAGGATTGAGATGTTGCCTAGTAGCTATCTTGTCTCTTGACAACCTTATTAGGCTACCTTGAAAGAAAAAAACGAGATAGCTAGGCTGTGAAGATACGCTAGGGTTTGCACTGAGGAAGCATGGTATGTACAACTAAGATTGAAACACAAAGACTCGGATAGAGACAAGCAAAACTCAAACCCTAAATGCAAAATGCAAATTGTAAAACACAAAACTCAAACAAGCACAGGGAGAAGAAACTCTGAAGTGAATGAATGCTGTAAATGAATGTAGAAGTGTATAGAATGCCCAAGGACAGAGCAACGCAGTGTCAAAGTGACGTCTACCGGAGATGGATTTCAAGTGCTATGACCACCAATCAAAGTATCGGAGTGTGGAAAACACTAAATGCTGATCACCAAAGTGTCGGGGAACTGAGGCGAAAATAGGAGAGATGTTTGCTGATGTAGATAGCTTGTTGGACAACAAAAATGCAGGTACTACAGTAATCACCAATGGGAGAGACGGCAATAGCTTGTCGCTTGGTACGAGATATTGAAAATGCAAGCTAATTAGGTGCTATGATGACATAGTAGATGGAATTCTCCAAACAGCAGGGCGATGGTTGAAAGTAGATTGCTTAGGCTTGGATAGTGATGGATTGCAATTGATGATGGCTGGACAGCAAATGGCAGGTGGTTGATGGCTGAAATTTGCATGGTAGAGTGAGAAACCTGCACAAAAGGATGATGTTGAATGACAGGCATGTTAGCAGAGTATTTGTTAGCTCATGTGTGAGTCTGAGCTTGATCTGGGCTGGGCATTTTTATTAGGTATTTTAGGTATTTTTCTGGTGTGGCATTTTATGCCAGTGGAGCATTTTATGCACCAGTCGGCCAGCATTAAATGCTGTCCGACCAGCATTATTGCTCCCCACTTTTTCAGCCTATTTATACTCAGTGGCTCCTCCTCAGTCAGACACTTCATCTTCACCATCTGCAGTCTCTGTGGAGAGAGGAGCCAGTGCCAGTGCCCACGCAGCCAGTGACTCACTGTTGTATGCGACTGTCTCGTGTTCAGATATATGGATTCCATTTCCCGTGCATACATCTGAGTTCTCATCTATATCGTGTTCTTTTCTTTTCTCTTTTTGTCTTGTGTTTCAGCAGTTTATTTCAGCACATGTTTATGCTTCCACCGCTGCTCCACTTCTGACATGGTATCAGTTTTCAGGATTTGTGTTTCTGCTGTGTTTTCTTGCTGATTTCAGGACTGTTTTGTATCCCTGCTGATCAGATGACTGTTGTTGCAGCCAGGCGACCTGTTTTGGGGCTGTTTTCAGCCTGCGTTTTTTGCAGTTTTGCCATCGCCTGCTGCCTCCGCACCCTCTGCTGCCTCCGCACCCTCTGCTGCCTGCGTTTTTCATCTGCAGCTGCTGGCGACAGTTTTCTACCTGTTTTTCTCCAGTTTACAGCCTGCGTTTTGCTGATTCAGCATCTCTCATGGCTGGGTGATTGTAACTTTAGGCCGTTTTTGCTGTTTTTGGCAGTTTTTGACTGATTTTTTGACTTTCTGCAGCAGATTTTGTCTTCTATTGATCAGATTTTGGGTTATATTGCATGTGAACTCTCATTTTCTGCAGTCTGTGCTTGTGTTTTGGCTGTGTTTCCTCTCTCAATTCTATCTCTTCTCTACTTCTCTTCTTATCCTCTCCATATGGCTCCTCCGTGCACTTCCACTGATGATAAGTTACATATGACCTCGATGCTTCTTGAGCATGAGGCATCCTTGAGATTATAGGGGCGGCTTCCGGCACATTATGGAGGTGAGGCTTATGTAGCTTCAGAGAGGGGTGACGGAAAGAAGAAGTCGAAGGCCCAGTGTTACCACTGTGGCAAGAAGGGACATTTGCGGAAGGACTGCAAGAAGTTAGCGGCTTCCAGGAAGGAGCAGAAGACGAAGCGGGATGCTGACTCTACCGATGAGTCCTCTCCTTCATCAGACTCCGACTCCGATCCTCCGACCAAGGTGAAGTCCAAGGCGCGGAAGGGATCCTCTTCTTCGGATCGCGGGAAGGGCTTGGTGGCCCCTTCCTCGGCTGCTTTCTAGTGGTGGTGATGAGGTCATCCCTCACGACTCTCTTGTGCCAGAGAGGGAGTGTGAGCGGGTGTTCAGATGGGGCAGCCGCGCCTCATCTATACTTTTATACAGGTGCACAGGTTCCAAAGAGGGCCGTCCCTGACGCATCGACTTCAGTCTGGTGGAATCAAATCCTGGAGTTGGGATTGACATCCAGGTTCATGATGAGCGGGTCATCTGACAGAGAGCGGGAGGCTTTCGTCTGGAGCTCACATGAGGGGACACTTTGGCGGTCTGGCCAAAGGCGGGGAATCCATGGTCACCTATGTTCAGAGGCATTTTTGATAGGATGGTCTTGTATGCTACTGCGAGACATTGGTGATGGACACAGAGACATGCTATGATCTTCTCTATTTTCAGGTGTTTGGTACGATCGACATCGACATCAGGTTCTCTCCGAGGCACCTTGGTGGTGGCTTGATCACCCACTGCTTGGGTATCCATGGTTCTACTTGGTGGTTCTATGTTGTATAGTTTCTGATCCCTTTTCATTGTACTATTGTATTGTATTAGATCACTCATGATCTGAGAGAGGGTGTTAGCAGAGTATTTGTCAGCTCATGTGTGAGTCTGAGCTTGATCTGGGCTGGGCATTTTTATTAGGTATTTTAGGTATTTTTCTGGTGTGGCATTTTATGCCAGTGGAGCATTTTATGCACCAGTCGGCCAGCATTAAATGCTGTCCGACCAGCATTATTGCTCCCTACTTTTTCAGCCTATTTATACTCAGTGGCTCCTCCTCAGTCAGACACTTCATCTTCACCATCTGCAGTCTCTGTGGAGAGAGGAGCCAGTGCCAGTGCCCACGCAGCCAGTGACTCACTATTGTATGCGACTGTCTCGTGTTCAGATATATGGATTCCATTTCCCGTGCATACATCTGAGTTCTCATCTGTATCGTGTTCTTTTCTTTTCTCTTTTTGTCTTGTGTTTCAGCAGTTTATTTCAGCACATGTTTATGCTTCCACCGCTGCTCCACTTCTGACAAGGCAGCCCATCTATTTATAGATGTTGAAGGGTGCTCCAAAACATTAGGTTTTTGGGGGAGCATTGAAACTCTCTTAAACTCACACCAAATTTTCGTTTTTCATTAATTAAGCGTGTTTTGGGGCTGTTTAAAAATGCTAATTAGTTGCAAAGAGTGTTATAGCTCAACATATCCTCTTAGGTCCAAAAATGAGCTTGAAAGGGAAGACTTGTAATGCTTATCCCAAGGCATTCGACCCCAAAGTTGTTAGGGTGGGTTTCGGACAAAGGGTGCACGTCAACTGCCTAGTGGCCTACCAAGACTATAGAGACGATGGTTAGTGGATCTTCTAGCTTATCTTTCCAAGAACCATCCATTTGATTCATCTTTCTTTGATGTCTACCATCGACGATTTGTTTTAGGTCTCTCTGTTCTTAGCTTATTGTACTACCAACAAATGGCCCATCGCTATGATGCTTATTTTTCCCTTTATCAATCCAACTTAGCAACTATCTTACCTCTCCTTTTCCAACCTTAGGATTTTCCTCAAATTCCAATCTTTACCTATTGTTCTTTCATTGAAGATCGCGTCTTTTCCTCTTCTCCGCCATGCCCTTTTCCATCTATCCATATACCTTCTAATTTTCCTGCTTATCAATTGATACCCTTCCTAATTGATTCGCTTAAATTTTTAGATACTCCTTCTTTAGCTTACTCCTCATTTTATGATTTTGCCTACCCATCTCTTCATCCTCTTTTACTTATTCCACTTCCATCTCCTGCCACTTCTATTTCTCAACCCCCTTAGTTGGTTAGTGGGTACAAATGATTTGATCAACAGATTCCGAGAAGAAGAGGATGGAGCTCAATTGATTCTCTCACGGGACCACAGATTAATTGGCCATTAATTCCAGGGGACTGGATGACTGGTAGTCAAACATACCAAAATTACCTCCATTTTTCTCAATAATATTCACAATCTCTAGATCCTTCAGTGCGATTGATAGCCCATTTTGCTTGGTACTTAGCATATATGCATTGGCATTCCCATAACGATCAAAAGGCCATTCCAAAGCTTTGTATGAATATCAATGTGAACATTGATTCCCAACAGTTGGATGTTCTATATTTTCATGCCCTTTGTCTACCTAGTAGATACCTTGTTTTGCTAGAACGGATGTGCTACCTTTAGTTCTTTTAGAATCCTCCGAAATATTTTGTAGATGAGTCTTTATCCCTGGCTCGCTTTTGAAATCATCAAGCCTTCAAGAGGGATCATCTTCATTGATACCCTTGGATGTATATTGTGTGCTTCTTAATGAGACATCTTTTGGAGGTGCCATTCAGATGGTTGTGTTTTCGTGTGATGAAATCATGTGATACATAGGGAAGATACAACAGGGGAAGAAAGGCTGATGTCAAAGATAAGTGTCGAAACCTGTAGAATACCAAGAAGGGTAGGAAATCCCTCTCAACTTGGATGTCGATGTTGAAGAAGGAAGAGGAGCTTGAAAATGATAGTCTTCGTGTGGTGCCGAGAACCATATGGATGAAGATGATGAAGTATCCCTACTGGAAGAGCAAGGATAGAAGTCACCGACATGGTAGCATTAAGAGAGAGGCTGCACGATCCACTGCGGTAGGGGAAGCCTCCATATTGGTAGAAGAGCAAAACTCCAAGTAGATGAAACCATGAAAGGAACAACGCGCATCTCCTCTCTTCAACTTAGGAAGGATTGGTGTAAGCTTGCATGTTAGCCCTACACTAAAATGCAAAACTCTGCAAAAGAGAGAAGATTTGCAAGCACAGAGGTGAGTAGTGAGATGCTCCAAAAACAAAACTGAAAATAAAAGAAAAGAAAACAAAGGCAAGTCACAAGTGCAATGCAATGAGTATATAAATATGCAGTGGAAGTCTAAAAAGAGAAAGGCTAAGTATGTGGCCACCATAACATATGACGAGGTGGAGAAGGGGTTCTAGAAGGTGTAGTGGATGTCCTAGGAATGGATGTGAAAGTGTAATATATGAGTCACTAGTAGACCAATCAGCCAATCCTTTAGGAGTAGTGAAGGAGATAGGTTGTTGAGGCTGTCCATGTGCCACATATGTAGTAGCTGTTGGGGCGGATGGAGTAGATGGCACAGCAGTAGGAGGCGTAGCCCCATGGCACTGGCTAGCCGGATTGGAGGCAATCGCAAGAGTCTGCTATGGTTTTCTAGGAGAAAGACCTTGGGCCTTGATACGGCACTCCTCGTCCACATGGCCGGTCTTTGGTAGTCTATGCAAAACCTATTTTTCTTAGGAATTTTCTGCTAAAGGAGTCGTGTTTCTTTGTTTCTGTTGGAGGAAGCACGCATCGTGTGAGTTCTTGCTACCGTTGGTTTTCCCTCCTTTAGATAGTGAGATAATGTGCTGGATAAAATGGAAGTATTTGTTGAGCAACTTGTTCAAGAAGAATGTGACCTTGACTTTGGGGAGCTAGCAGTAGCAAACTTGGTGAGTAACCGCTAATATTCGGCCAACTTGACTTTCAAATCATTCCCTTTCTTAATGGAAAACTCTTGGAGCTTAAATTGAGATCGATACATTGAGTGCAATCTCGAGCCGCATAGTGGTCAATAAGATGACTCCAACACTTAGATGCGAGGGAAAAATACTGTAATTGAGAGTCGAACTCAAGAAGTGACCCTTACATTAACTCAACATTGGTTGTGGTATTACGGGCTCTTCATTGATAGATGTGATGAGGGTGAGCTAATCGAGGATACCAATGATGAGGTCTCAAAGTCCCTGATATTCAAGCACTTGTTGTAGAAGTTCAACCAAGTGGTGAAATTCGACCCGTTAAAATGAGTCTTATTTGTGAAGGCATTTTTGGCTGTTGCGATACGAGTGATAGTGCTAGGAGATGGAGAAAGCGTGTAATGGGGGTGGGTTCGATAGGGAAATGGAGTGGAGTACACTTGGAAAGTAATCCCAGAGTGCCCACCATGCATACAAGAAGTGTGCATAGCGGATCCAAATGTGGGCAAGGGTGGATTGGGTATGGACATGGTGACCGCTTGTGTGAGCCCAAGGTGGAGGGATAGGGACACGAGGAGTAGTGGATGGAAATCCCTGCATAGGAGTGATCCAAGGGATGTGGGACGACAGTTCATAAGTAAAGGATAGAGATCCTTATATCTAAAAGGTCATGTGGGGGGGGGGGGTTTGTGAGTGTCTGGGGGTAGTGAGGGGAATGCCCATCACAACCGTCCCAGAGTGGAAGGATGTGGTAAAGTGGGGGTATTTGGAAGGTACAGTGTTAAAAGGGTGGCATTTCCCCTAATGATACACCAAGAGGTGGAGTGATTGGAGGGTAGGTAGATAGTGGGATGGAGAAAGAGAATGTGTTAGGAGCAAAGATGGAAGATTCAACCCCTAGTGTGCTTTGAGTGGAAGTGGAATGTAATGCAAGATTTTGAAATGAGGATGTGAGTAGATTAGAATGTGGAGAAGATAGTGGTGGGATGGGAGGGAGTTGAGAAGTGTGGTTTACTTGCTCAAATGAAATAGATGGTAGAGACATACCTGATGAAGGGTATTTGATTCGAGAGCCTCCTCTATTAAAGTTATCATACTGAAAACTATTCGGCTCTTGTATACCAAAAGGAGAAACAAGAGAGGGTTTTGGCTCATAAAACTCAAAAGGGCTATGCGAACGTGATATAAGGGTTGGCTGAGATAAAAAGGATGGATCGCTAGACGTGCCGAATATCGTGGTCCCTCCAAGATGAGAGAGATGGCCGGTCTCATCAATTGGTCGAGATGGAGTAGTAGCACTCGTTGAAGGAGTGTAAACCGAACTATACGTGATGCGCAAGTATTCCTCAAACTCTTCATCTACAAGATGATCAAAAGAAGAAGAAGATGGTAAAGGTGAAGGCGTGTCTATCTCCTCCTCAAGACTATAATGCCTTCTCAGAGCCTCCAATGATGGAGAAGCTCGATAGGGTGTCATAGGATACGAAGAAGAAGGTGGGTGAGACATTGAGTGAGAATCGAGTTGCGTGTGAGTCTTGCACAAAGACTAGTCTCCACAATCACTGTAGGATACTCTTTAGAAGAGCATCGGCTTTGATACCATGTGAAGATATGCTAGGGTTTGCACTAAGGAAACACAACATGTATGACCAAGGCTGAAACACAAAGACTCAGACAAAGACAAGCAAAACTCAAACCCTAAAGGTAAAATAGAAAGCACAAAAACGCAAAACTCAAACACAGAGACAAACACATAGAGAAGAAACTTTGAAGTGATTGAATGCTGTAAATGAATGTAGGAGTGTATAGAATGCCCAAGAGCAAAGCAACGTAGTGTCACAGATGACGTCCACCGGAGACGAATCCCAAGTGCTATGTCCACCAGTCGGAGTGTGGGAAACACCAAATGTTGATCACCAGAGTGTCGGGGAATTGAGGTGATAATAGGAGAGGTGTTTGTGAAGGAAATTGCTAGGGTTTGCACTGAGGACACTCAGAGTGTACGACCACGACAAAAACACAAAGAGACAAACACAGACATAGACCCAGACACAAAGGGCAAAACTCAAACCCTAAACGCAAAACTCAAAAACTCAAATCCTAAACACAAAACTCAAAACTCAAACACAAATAGAAGAAGGGAGAGAGAGAACACAACTCTGAAGTGAATGAATTCTGTAAATGAATGTAAGAGTATATAGTGTGCTCAAGGGTAGAGCAATGTTGGAGTGTGACGTCCATCGAAGACGGATCCCAAGTCTGTGACCACGAGTCGGAGTGTAGGAGTGCTGAATAGTGAATGGCAGCAGGCTGGTCACCAAAATGCAGCAGTCTGCAGGTTGGAAACTGGTAAATGCAGTAGTGTACCATTGATCGGAGGCTAGAAATTGTGTACAGTCTGCTGTAAACAGCAGGCTGAAACAGTGTTTGAGAGTGTCAGGGTGTGCAATGCTGAAAACACAGGCTGACTGACCTTGGAGATGATGGACAGTAGGCTGAACAACAGTTTGGGACAGTCTAGAGTAGTCGCCAGCAGTGAGAGCTGTCGCCTACAGCAATGGACATGCCAAAGATAATGTGGTTGCAGTCGATGATGGCAGGACAGCAGATGGAGGCGGGCTGCAGGCTGGAAACTAGGCACCAACAGCAGCAGAGGGTGTGTGGGCTGGTGTAACCTGCAAACAAGGATAATGGCTGAATGGGGGTAGCTTGCCTATTTATAGATGTGGAAGGGTGTCCCAAAAATTAGGGTTTCCACTAAACTCTCTCGAACCGCTTCCCGATTTAGGGTTTTACTCTAAAAGAGCATTTTTAATGTGTTTTGGGGTTGTTTAAGAGGCTAATCAACAAGTAATGTATATTTTAGCTCAATAGTCTTTGCTATCGGCTTGCTAGAGAGCGAAAACGCAGGTACTACAACAGTTGCTTGGTGGGAAAGATGGCAGCAGCCTGTAACCTAGTACCAAATGCTGAAAACGTAGGCTAATCAGGTGCTATTATGACATAGCAAATGGAGACCTTCAAACAGTAGGGCGATGGTTGAAAATAGGCCCCCTAGGGCTGGATAATGATGGGCTGTAGGTGATGGTTGGATAGCAGATGGTAGGTGGTTGATGACTGAAATTTGCATCGTGGAGTGAGAAACCTGTACAAAAGGATGATTCTGAATGGTGGATAGCCCGTCTATTTATAGATGTTGAAGGGTACCCCAAAAAATTAGGGTTTTGGGGGACCATTGAAACTCTCTCGAACTGCTAAAATTGTGTTTTTCATTAATTGAGTGTATTTTGGGATTGTTTAAAAATGCTCATAAGCTGTGAAGTGTGTTTTAGCTCAAACAGGCAACTTCAAGACTATTTAGCTAAGGGTTTTATTGGGCCGCGTAAATCTCCATGGGATGTACCGGTCCTTGTTGCTAAAAAGAATGGCACAATACTCTTCTGTGTCAATTACAAAGGTCTTAATAAGATGACTATAATGAATAAGTGCTTGTTACATAGAACGGATGAACTTACAAATCGGCTTTGTGGTACGCAATATTTCACTAAAATAGATCTTAGGTCCAATTACCATTAGATACATATAGCCTCGAAGGATGTCTTGAAAATTGAGTTTCGAATGCGGTATGGAGATTATCAAATTTTGGTTCTAACTTTTGGATTGACCAATGCTTCTGCAACTTTCTAGCAGATGATGAATGATTTATTTTATCCATATCTTGAAAAGTGGATAGTCGTTTTTCTCGATGACATCCTTATTCATAGCAGGTCGTTTGAGGAATATGCAAAACATTTGCACATCATCTTATGCCTCTTAAGATGAGAGTAATTGTTTATGGAACTATCCAATTGCAAATTTATTCGCATGGAGCTCTTATATCCTGGTCATATCATCTCGATTGATGACATTTGGATTAATCTCGAAAAGGTTCAAAATATGCTTGATTGGCCTATTCTTGGGGCCATAAGGTAACTTGTAACTAGTCTTCCTCCTCAAATAGGGTGGTAAATAACTTGATTAAGCACTATTTACATCAATTAACAAATTCACAAAACTGAAAAGTACACTTTACCATATAATCTTGGATATTGGACACCTTATTGGCCCCAAAACTGACGCTCCTTTCGGTATTTTTTAACTTAATTGAATAAGAAGTTGATGTACAATGGGATTCTCCCAATCCCTTTCGGTATTCCAACTTTCCTTGTTGTTCAAAATGACTAGCAAGTCTTTAATCTGATTTGCCCATTGATTTGGGCAATCAATTGGCCTTCACTCGCTTTGATGGAGATGGAAAATGCCCCAAATTCAATTATTTGCTGGTCCCTCCACTTGAATATGTTAAAAACAGCTTCAATCTTGTTGAATCCAAGTCTTGGAGCTTTCAATTTTTAGCACGCTTCTCGAGGCTATTGCTAAATCCTAATTTCCTTCATTCCCATGTGAAATGTTCATACTAAGAGGCATCATCATTGCTTGAGTCCATCTCACTGTATGAAGATAGTATGAAGACATATTGCTGAAATTTCTCAGCCTCTAGTGATCTCAATGTTGCAATCTTTGGAGCAAGGCTATAGAAAGGTTGGGAGTAAGACAGAATGCTGAGGAGAGAAAAAATTTAGACTTTCTTGGTGAAGAACTCAAGAAAATCTGTCATTTATTGTTGCTGCCCTGTCTCAACAGCTTGTAGATGCAAAGAACTGAAGAAAATAAGTCATTTACTATTGTTGCCCTATCCCAACAGCTTGTAGATGCTATCACCTACTGTTGATTGGTCTTCTCTTGCCCCTGGTTGCCTCAGAAGGTCCTCCAATGGCTGCAAATCAGACCAGCAGCATCTCCTCCCTCTCTTTTGCAGACTGAATGCACTAAAAATGCCTCTCTTCAGCCTCTAAAGACGTTTTTTAATCTTGCATGGGAATTTTTGATAAGTGGTAGCCTTCTCAAATGGCTTTTCTAGCATTAGCCATAATTAAATATTATTTTTTAGTCTTAAAATATTAAAAATTAATCTAATAATTATTTCGTTGCCTTGAAAAATAATCTGACTGGCGAATAATTAAATTGGCTAGGAAACTTCTATTCCCGAGTGTTTCTACGCCATCTTTGACCATTAGATTAGATTGGCATTAAGTACTATTAAATGCCACTTCTCCAGTGTCACAAACAGACACTTATGGCCAAATGAATGACCTAGGCCAACAATTGGCACTAGATATCACAAAGTACCGCACAACTTATAGCAACTTTTGCCTTTGATTTCTCGTGATTTCCTCAGGTCCCAGGCTCGTAAATTTACTCTAATCCCAGTTACATCTCACATGTGCAACATTCACTTAACTATGTGATTAAAAATTAATATACATGTTAAGTAAGGTTTAAAAAATACATGTCCTCATGACATAACTAAAAGCTTTTTTAGATTTTATTGGGTTTTTTCGAAAGTTGATGAAGGATTATGCTCATATTGCTGAACCTTTCACATGTTTGCTAAAGGATATACGAAGGAATAAGAAGCATGCTAGTCTGTTGGTTGTTTGAACTATTGAGCTCAGTCAATGTTTTAAATATTTAAATGACTTGTTACCACTACACCGATGTTGTAACATTGATTTAAATGAATGAGGCTCATATGGATATGAGTGATTATGCTTTAGATGTTGTCGTTTATCAGGATGATTGATCTATCGTATTGGAGAGCCATAAGCTCACGGACACCCAAACAAGTTATATCACCCAAGTGAAGGAATTTTCTGTCATCCATGCATTTATATAGCGTCATTATTTATATGGTGCTAGTTTATTATTTGGATGGATCACCATTCATTAAAGTACCTTTGTGATTAGCCTTTGTGGCCGTAAGGTGAGATAGGCGGAGCTTATACAAGAGTTTGACTTCAAAATTTACTATAGAATGGGTGCAACTAATATGGTTGCCAGTGCTATTAGTCGAATTCATGAAGTTAATGCCTTATCTTTCTTTGAATCTTGTCTGATTTCTCTCTCTCTCTCTCTCTCTCTCAAAGGGCGTTGCCAAAACGATCTTTACTTTACAAGTGCCATGCCATTCTTAAAATCAAATAGGAAAAGCCATATGTGTTGGTTAACTAATGGATAACTAGTTTAAGAGGGAACTAGTAGCCTAGGAAACTTTGGCGCTTTGAACGTCCAAAAGTTAGCTAGTGAGAGAAAGATGGCGGAAAAGTATTTCATTTGTAATGGATTTCTTTTTAAACAAGGTAAAGTGTGCGTGCTTAATGATCAGGATATCCACAAGAAAATTTTATATGAGTGTCATGTTGTGCCGAGTACTGGAGACCTTGGCATCATACACCAAACTTTGGCCTTGGTTAGTCGTTACTTTTATTGGCCACATATTAAGACTATGGTTGAGTCTTTATGTGTGTGTGCACGTGTAGTGTTAGCTTAATAAGGCTAAATGGCACAAACGGGTGCGGATGTTGCATCCTTTACAAATTCTTGATAGAAAGTGGAGTAGCATTTTTATGGATTTTGTAGTAGGATTGCCATTTACGTAGAAGATAAAGATTTGGAGGAACCATTATCCTCTCCGGAAGCTCATAAGAATCAAGGATAGTTGTAATTTTAAACTTCCATAAAGTGCAGTTTGTACCATAACTTGTGTTCACTAAGGATTGGTGGACAAGAATGTGTGTCCTTTGAATCTAGGTATAGCAACATCGCTTCCAAATGCTCCAAAACTGCTTTTGGATGCTCTAGAATTGCTCTTGGATGTAGACATTGATCCTTTTTGTTATTGAAGCCCTTGCCTCTCATGTATTCTTCAATCCTTGGAGTCTTCTTGGGCTCTGATACCATGTAAAAGTTACACAATGCAATAAACAAAATTTGACCAAGGAATAGAGGGTACATAGCACATTAGAGAAGAATAGAGATTGCTTTAATTCCAAACAGAATAATACAAAGAAGGTATTGCCCACTTATATGCTTCCATTGTGAAGCTTAGATGGTGGCCTAGACGGATACTAGGTGAAGAACTAGTTGGAAGAACCTTGGTAGGGCAAAAGATAGATAATTATGGTTTTGAAGGGGTTCCCTTTTTATAGCTCACGAAGGTGGTCATGTCGGCTTGATTAATCTTTGCTAGTTAACCAAGGAATATTCACTTTATATTTAGGTTAGCGATTGCCCCCAGACCCCTGCTAGGGCTCCTCTAGGACACTCTAGCCATGGGTTGCCTTCGTGGTCCTTGGGACTCCAAATTGGGGTTTGTGATAGCTCCCACACCTTGTAACTCAATGCAATGTGCTGTAGGTTGCTACCGATTTAACTGCTCAGAGATCTACCCCAAAGGCTAGATCCACAAAGGTCACCTTTTACCATTCGGTCACATAGACCTCATTTGACATACAAATTAGGACCCAACCCTGGGTTCACACATGGCTGGGGGACTTACAACTTTGAGCACCATGGATCGTTAGCGGCACCTTACAAGAGTGGGGCATTGAGCATATCTAACAGTATTATTTTCCATCCATACTAATGTAACATGTCCAACTAAGAGGTGAAGTACTTGTAGATAACACTTGACATGATGCTTAAGTGCTTTGTGAGATGGCTGGTTTCCAACAGATTAAAGTGTGCCATTACACTTGAATGTTAAGTATACTAGTATGTTTGAATACTGGATGCAGGGAGGCCATAATCTGTATGATGTTAAGTATGCATGAGTCTTAAAATATATTTGGAATTAATAAGTTTTTGTTAATTTATGAAGCACAAAATAGAATACCTTATCTCTTATTCTTTGCTGTGCTATCGTTTGTAATAAGGGATATTGAAGAAGCAGACGTTGTTGCCCTAGAGAGGCGACTAATGCAAGCTATGGACATATGTATCACCAAAAAGAAAAAAATAATCCTTTTAAGAATGGAAATGGAGCGCATGCAAGGCACACAAAAGGTATGTGACCTTAGTGGATGCAGTTGTTTGCAAATGGAAGAAAAATCATTTAATGAACGTGCTGCTTTGTTTTTAAAGGTGGTACCCAATTGCAAAAGTAGCAAAATCATTTAATCAGAATTCTAGTTTGCTTGTGTAGCTCGTAATCAAGGGTTCACTTACAAGGTCAATTACAGTACTTCTAAATTCATGTTGATTTGAAACAATTCACAAGATGGAAACTTGTGTTAGTGCTTGCATGTTTATTTTCCAGCAACTTGAGGCAAGATCAATTTTCAAGAGACTGATTGGGACAGTAGTGCGGACAGTTCAAGAAGATGAGCGTGAGCAAGGTATGTTGCCTGCCATTTAGAGTTGTCTTAAAGAACCAAGGCTGCCAAGTAAAAGTAATGTGATGAAAGCTTCCTTTGAGACTGTGAGTCAGTGTGAAACCAAGGTGAAAGTGCGATAAAAGCTTCCTTTGATACTGTGAGTGAGTGTGAAAGCTATGTTTGTCAAAGTGACTTGCAAATGCTCAAAGGTGCGTGAACAGGTGAGTGATGTCTCAGTGTCTGCCCTTCTATGGACCATGCTGTGTTTTTCTTGTTAATATCAATCCGAACACTAAATAAAGACATGAAGGGCACCACCCTTTGGATATTTTCCCATGGCTGTGGCTTAAAAACACTAGAATTAAATGAGCTTGAATCCCATTTTCACAGTACAACTACTTATGAAGATTCAAATATAGGCTGTGTTAAAAATTCTGACGAAGTTGAGGTAACATAAGTGCTGAACTTTTTTTTGTTGTCCCTGGTGCTCTCGCATATGTGGGGGCTTGTCATTAGTTTAAGTCTGGCACAACTGTTAGTGTAGTGATTGATGGCTTCACCAAGCACTACAGTGGTATTTCTCAGTTTTTTGACATTAATCTGTTTGTTTCCATCCCCATTAGCTCTATTGGGTGGAGACTGTCTTATTTGGGTCGTCCAATGAAATTTTAGGAGGTAGAGCAGTGGTACATCTTGTTGTGGACTATGGGAATACATTTCCCTATGGTGGGTTTGGACTTTCCTTTGATTGAAAAGAACAAGTACCTGAACAGCCAAGATTTGGTTATTCCAAATTTGATTGGCAAGTGTGATAGCAAAGTTGTCTGTAGTTAAGAAAGTATGCTCTTTATCTTATAGTTGCGAATGGAGGGCTCAACATCCTCTGAGTTCCTAACGCTGAGAAAGATGGTGAAAATTTTTGGAAGAGAAAACATATTCAGTTTTTTTGGTTCTAGTTATAGGCTATATGCTGAGTTATTTGTGGAACTTTTATTTCACTGACTCAGCAAACATTGTGCAACGGTAAGACAACAGCTGCCAAGTCCCATGTAAACTTGTAATCAACTCTAGAAGTCCTAGTATTGAGTTATAACCATTATGACAAGGACATACAATAAAAGTGATTCACATCTAGTCATGAACTGGGTCTCAAGTTTTTGTACAAACTTATATAAACTCAAATCATTATGCTATTGTTCTATTCACTTAACTCTATAGACTTGTGTGGCTTAACATTCCATGAGTATACTATTCATATGTATGGGGGAGCATGTCTCTTTGATAGTCAACCCCAACTTTTCTCTCCAAGAATAAATTGGTTTGTATAGCCACAAAAGCCTTTGATGCTTATTTGTTGCTTTCTTTTGTTTTTCTTGAGATCTTTAGATAGCTTGTCTAACTTGGGCAAAAGTTATAGCCATATCATGCAGAATTCATTGACATGAAATATCTCCTCTATTTTGAGAATAGGTAGTAAGAGTGGTTTTCCATATATGATCTCAAATGGTGCTTTACTTATAAGAGTATGAACCGTGTTCTTATCGGTATATTCTACTGAATGTAAATACTTTTTCCATGGTTAGTTGGCTTCATGACAATAACACATCAACATATTCAATATTGTGATATTGGCTATCTCAGTTTGATCGTGTGTTTGAGGACGATAAGAGCTCACTAAAAGAAACTAGTGGTTCGTGGATCTCTATCATCCATGATGGATTGTGGTAATCCATGATACTTAAAGATTTATTATATAAATTTTCTAGCCATATGTTGAGACTTGATAGTCCTCTTGACAGGGATAAAATGAGCGTATTTACAAAATGTGGCAATAATAGTCTATATGCCATCATTGCAGTTTGCCCTGGAGGAAGAAGCTTGGCGGTGAGAGCTATGGCAAATGGAGAGTAAGAGCAAGAGAGAGAGAGAAACTCAAAGTGGGAATTTCAACAGCCACAATGTGTGGCCGGGCCTTCCTTTATTCAAACTGTTACTAAAAGAATAAAGAATAAGTGATTGTGATGGGCGCTCGCCACTTGCAGTGTGCAGTGGCGGGTACTGTCAGTGTAGTAAAGTGTAGTAACATACGGGCGGCTAGGTGGAGGTGTCTTTACTCCCAACAACCTCCCACTTAAAGGCGAATTTGCCCCAGTGAGAGAAAAGGAAATAAAAGATAGTACAACATGTACATATGTACAACAGGATGAGGAAAAAAACGTCATCTCATCCAACGCCCATCAATCTCCTGAGGAAGGCAAAGTGCTCTGTAGTGAGGCTCTTCGTAAGCAAGTTTGTAGGATTTTGCTCAGTTGGACTCTTGACAAGGTCAACAGACCTGTCCTCAACGACCTTGCAAATGAAGTGATATCTCATCTCAATATATTTCGTCTTCGCATGGAAGATCGGATTCTTGGCCAACTGAATGGCACTCATAGAATCCGAATGCAGTGTAGGCATAGCATTTGTCATACCAAGGTCTGCAATCAAACGGCCTAACCAGATAGCCTCCTTGCAAGCCTCTGTGGCTGCAATATACTCAGCCTTTGCAGTAGAAAGAGCCGTACACTTCTGCGCCTTGGATATCCAAGAGATAGCCCCTCCAACATAAGTGAACATATAGCCAGAAGTGGACTTCCTACTATCTGTATGTCCTGCATAATCAGAGTTAGTGTACCCCACGACTCCTATATCCTGGCTGTCATAGCAAATACACATATTTGCTGTGTCCTTTAGGTACCTCATGATACCCTTCACGGCATTCCAATGTTTCTTGCTAGGTGTAGCTATATAACGTGCCACAACCCCAACGGCAAAAGCAATATCTGGACGGGTGGCTATCATGGCATATATAAAACTGCCCACGGTTGATGGATAGGGAATCTTGGCCATCTTGACCCTTTGCTTATCTGTCTGCGGACAATCGGCGTGTGAAACCTTCACATGAGAAGGTAATGGACAGCCAGTAAGCTTAACATCTTGCATACGGAAGCGCTCAAGGACTTTATGAATGTACTCCCTCTGTGGTAGATAGAGTAGTCCTTGAGATTTGTCGTACGTAATATGCATATCAAGTATATGAGAGGCCTGTCCCAGATCTTTCATCTCAAAGCTCTTCTTGAGCTGAGCCTTAAGAGCATCTAGCTCCTTATGAGTTGTTCTTGCTAAAAGGATGTTATTCACATAGAGTATCAAAATTAGTAAAGAACCGTCACGGGCTTTCTTCGTGTACAAGCACAGATCCATAGCACCGCGGTTGTAGCCCTGTGACTGCATGATGCATCTTATGGTACCATTCCCTAGGTGCCTGCTTCAAGCCATATAGACTCTTCTTTAGCTTGCACACTAGGTGTTTCCTGCCAGGGTTTGCAAAGCCCTTAGGCTACTCTATGTAAATCTCATCATGCAAGTCTCCATGTAAAAAAGCTGTCTTGACATCCATTTGGTACAAGTCCAGGTCAAGCTGTGCACTGACTAAGCGTAGGGTGGTCATCTTGACCGCATGAGAAAAGACCATCATCAAAGTCAACACCATGCTCTTGCTTAAAGAGCCTTGTATGCTAGCTTGGGGTGTCCAGGGGTACTTTTCAGCTTGTACACCCACTTGTATAGCAAAGTCTTCTTACCCTGAGGTAAGGAAACCAAATCCCAAGTCTGATTCTTATGCAATGAGTCAAGCTCAGACTGCATAGTCCTCTCCCAAGAGTGACAATCATCCGTGTGCATAGCCTCATCATAAGTGAGAGGCTCTCTTGCATCTGTAACCAGTACATAATCCATAGAGGGCGCAAAATGGTCAGGAGGTCGTCTATCTCTAGTAGAACGCCTCAATCTAGGCTCTGCTGCTTGACCAATATCCTGTCTAACATCAGCATATCTAACATCTGGGCCATGAGCATCAGGTGATGTTGTACGTTGTCTAGCTAGTCGTGGAGCGGGCTGTACAAGAGTAGGTGGCTTCTCTTGAAAGATAACTCTGCGTACCTCAACCACTTTCTCAAGCTTCATATGCATTTTGTCCTCATGAAAGATGACATTATGGCTGCGGATCACTTTTCGCGACTGCGGATCCCATAGACGATAACCCATCTCTCCTGCATCTCCATAGCCAATGAAAATGCATTTGACACTTTTAGGATTCAGCTTATTGCGTTTGTCCTTGGGTATATGGCAGAATGCCTCACATCCAAAGACACGCAAATGATCATAAGAGGAGGGGTTGCTTGGCCATACCTCCTCTGCAACCTGAAAGTCAATGCCACTGCTAGGTGACCTGTTAATGAGATGCACTGCAGTAGTAACTGTCTCAGTCCAAAAGTGCTGTGTTAAGCCAGCCTGGCTAAGCATGCTACGGACCCTTTCCTGAATGGTTCTATTCATGCGTTCAGCTATATCATTCTAGGGAGGGGTGTAAGGGGCGGTCAACTGATGCTTAATACTTCACTCATCACAAAACTGCACAAAAGCACGTGATACATACTCACTCCCATTATTTGACCTTAGACATTTCAACCTATTCCCAAAGTGGTTCTCTGCTAATGTAAGCCAACGCTGAAATGTGTCTAAGACGTCGGATTTTCTCTTTATGGGATAAGCCCAAACCTTACGTGAGGAATCATCTATGAAAGTAACAAAATACTTTGTCCCACCTAGTGACTGACAGGGCATGGGCCCATATACATCTGAGTGCGCAAGAGCTAAGGGCTCACCCATGCGTTTCTTACCAGACTTTTTATGCGTATTTCTACTGTGCCTGCCATACAAACAATGATCACAAGAATCAAAATGCGAAGAGTCCAAAGACGGAAGATACTGCAAAGCACGGAGCATTTTCATTCCTTTAAGGGACATATGTCTCAAACGAGCACGCCAAAGGGATACATGGGAGATAGAACCCACAAACAAAACATGATTCAAGGTAGCTCCAGATACAAGTAAGGGATAGAGGCCGCCAGACTTAGCACCTCTTGCAAACACAAGCCTACTACGAGTAATCTTCCATGCAGAGTCTCCAAAAGACACAAAATACCCTACATCATCAAGCTATCCAGCTGACATAAGGCCGCGAGTCAATGCAGGTACATGGCGTACATCATGCAAAACAAAAGAACTGCCAGAAGGAAACTGTAGCCTAACACCTCCAATGCCCATAATGTCAAGAGACCTGTCATCACCAAGACACACAGAATCTGAGATGGTACGATAGGTATGAAACCGATCTCTACAGGGTATCATATGAAATGATGCACCCGAATCCAAAAGCCAGCATTGCGCATACATAGAGTGTGTCTCAAAAGCTTGTAAGGCATCGCATGAAAAAGCTGCAAGTATGTAATTCTCATCTGAATTAGTGGCCTGCATGACATTAACCTCTTCTATCTTCACATTGGACTTTGCAGGTAGAATACTGCGCTCAAAAGACTTTTCCTGCTCTTTCTCTTTTCCCTTTTCCTTGTGCTTATCATCGCGCATCTTATGGCACTGCGGCCTAATATGTCCTACTTTCCCACAATAATGACAGGTAAGATTAGACTTTTGTCCACGGGACTTACTGCAGCCATGTGACTTTGACTTGGACTTCTGAGAGTCCTTGCCCTTATGATCATTATCATGCCTGCCATGTTTGCCACCTCTAACGGTCAATGCATGTGAAGAGTGGGAAGCATAATTGTTTTTCATGTTGATTTCCTTAGTCAATAAAGCACTCTCAACATCTTTGATTTTCAGCCCATCAAGCTTGTTCGTGCATATGGTAGTACGGAAGACATCCCATGATTCATGCAAGGTGCCAAGCAGAAACAACGGGTGCAAGTTTTCTTTGAACTCAATACCTTGTGACAACAAGTTCTTCATGATAGCATGAAACTGGCTGAAACGAGATGATAGGGATATCCCCTCCTTCACGCAAAGGTCCATTAAGTGCTTCAGCCAATACATCTGTGACACAGGACTCTGCTGCGCATAAAGCTCCTGAATCTTCTCCCATAAATTCTATGCACTCTTATTCTCATCTTCAACAACATTATGATGGACCTCTTCTGAGAGTGACAAGATAATGGTAGACTTGCATAGTGTTAGTGATCAGATTCTGGTCTGGTCAGTCGGACTGCCACGTGGCAGTCCGATCTAGTACTGCAATAGTCGGCTGCATTTTTTGGCGCCCAGTTTGTGGCTATTTATAACCGATGTCCAGCAGTCTTCTGACACTTCTGTTCGCAGATTACAGGCTGGAGGCTCGTGCAGATTTCATCTTTGTTTGCAGATTTCAGGTTGGAGATCGTGCAGACTGCAGCGGACATCGAGATGAACAGCAGGTTGCATCGTCGAGGTGGAGACACGCAATCCCGCGCACTGCGCTTGTGTACATATCTGCATATCTTTGTATACAGCACACTTTATACAGTAGATCTTCATCTTCCACTGTCTCTTTCTCTCTTCTCTCTCTGCGTTCTCTCTCTCTCAGTCTTGGTCCCACGCTTCCGCATCGCTGCACTCTGACATGGTATTAGAGCAGTGTAGAAGGGATGGCTGAGTGAAGAACCAACCTGAAGAGGAGTTTCCATCACGACACAAGGCTGCGTTTCCAGCGTTTGAGGGCGAGCGGAGGGCTGCGTCTCGGAACAAAGCTGAAGCGAGCGTGGGCGTGCGGGAAAGGAGTCCAGTTGGTGGATCTGGTGCTGTTTATTGTTGTCTGAAGAGGAGGAAGGCTGAGTTTTCAGTCTTTAAGTGCAGGTTTTGCTTTTTCATCGCCTCCGGCAGGTGAAGAAGATTCGGGACGCGAAAGAAAGACCCCTAGCAGGCTGCATTTTCACAGTCAGAGGGGGCTGCTTTTGCGTTTGTGAAGGCATTACAGGTGAAGATGTCTACAGAGATTGACTTGGAGTTCCAGACGATCATGGACTGGAAGGTGCCTGTTTTACTGGCTCTTCCCGCAGATCAAAAGCTCGATGGCGACAATTACCGCATTTGGTGCGTGATGACGTTGGCCATCCTTGAGTCCTACGATTTGGTGGAGCTTGTACAGGAGGAGATCGACCAGCCCTCGGTGAGAGATGAGTCCAAACTCTCTTGCAATGCTCGTGCGGAGTTGGCCAAGGCACAGTCTCACTGGGACCAGGTGAATGCCCGGATTCGTTCTTTTCTTTTTCTATCTTGTACTACAGCCGTGATAGCCCACATCGAGCACTTGACGGTGGCTCGGGAGATATGACTGGAGCTAGATCAGATGTATAACCGGGTGACCCTTATGAAGCGGGTTTCTTTGGAGGTGCAGATGCGGACCTTGTCCGTGAACAAGTCTTCTTCGTTGGGGGAGCACATCAACAAGCTTAGATAGCTTCAGATGCAGGTTCAGAATGCAGGGAAGCCGATTTCCTCCGAAGACATGGCGATCACACTTTTGTACGAGTTGCCGTCACGATTCGGTGCTTTCTACTCCACCCTTATTGCTTCGGGGTGTGAGTCTACTCTTCGGTGGGAAGAGCTGGTTCCTATGGTCTTGGACCAAGAGGAACAATTGAAGGGACACCATGCTTCCAAGTCGAAAGCCTTGACAGGTCAAGCCTCTCAGAAGAAGGGGAAGGACCAAAAGAAGAAGAAGGAGGACAATAAGTCAAAGAAGGACAAGGACAAATAATCCACATGCCATATTTGTGGAAAGACTGGCCATTGAAAGAAGGATTGCCCTGACAAAGACAAGAAGGATACCAACAAGAAGAACACGAAGGATTCTAGAGCGGTGGCTGCACCCTCATCAGCTGCGTTTCTTCATCTAGCTGTCCTTGAGGACTCTACACCAAATGCTTCTGATGCTGCGATGACAGCTCCCCAGGTTTGAGAGTGGATCGTGGACAGTGGTGCCTCTCGGCACATGACTCCTTCATCAGTTGGGTGTTGCCCAGTTGCGACCTTCGCGTGGGCAGATTCTCATTGGAGATAGCTCTTCTGTGTCTATTGTAGGACGGGGTGAGATGCAGCTTATTCCAGATGGACGTGGTGGTACCCATACCTCAGAGGTCTTGCACGTGCCAGGTTTAGGATATCATCTATTTTCGGTTCATAAGATTTGTTCCCTTGGACTTTTGGTGGAGTTTGACAGTGATTCGGTGTGAGTCCTTAATCGTGCGTCAAGGAAGGTTCTCTCATTAGGATATGAGGAGAACGGCATCTACAAATTGACGTCTTCTACCGCCCTTTCTACTCTTCTTTTTACCTCTTAGATGCAATCAGAGCTATGGCATGCTCGGTTTGGTCACCTCAACTATGATTATCTTCAGAGGGCATCATGTGGACAGCTTGTTCAAGGGTTGCCGGACATAGTGGTGAGCTAGCAGCCATGCGTCTCCTGCATTCGTGGGAAACAGCATAGGGATGCCATTCCCAACAAAGCTTCGCGGCGGTCTTCTTCACCGATGGAGCTTGTATCTACGGATCTTTGTGGCTCTATGAGGAACGAGTCCTTGAGAGGTAGCTCATACTTCATGTTGATCGTAGATGACTACAGCAGGATGACTTGGGCCTATTTCTTGGCGTTGAAGTCAGAAGCTTTCTCCCACTTCAAGGATTGGCTTCTCTTTGAGGAGAACCGATCAGGCCGGCGATTGAAGACCTTGCGATCCGACAAGGGTGGTGAATTTGTTTCTAATGAGCTTGCTCGTTTCTGTGCAGATAAAGGTTTTCACCAGGAGTTTGCTAATACCAACACTCCTCAAGAAAATGGCATGCTTGAACGGAAGAACTGAAGTGTGATCGAGATGGCGCGCACCATGATGGAGCACCGACAGACACCTCAGTTTCTGTGGGCCGAGGTTGTGGCTATTGCAGTCCACATCCTTAATCGTTTCCCCACTTCGGCTGTTGATGGGATGACCCCTTTTGAGGTTTTGGGATTACGCCCGATGTTTCTTATTTTAGGGTTTTTGGGTGTGATGCCTATGTTCACATTCCCAAGGCTCATCGTGATAAATTTGAAGCAGCTTCCCGAAGACAGGTGTTTATTGGCTACAGCTCTCAGTCCCAAGGCTTATCATTTGTATGATCCCGTCAAGCAGGATGTGTACACCAGTCGAGATGTGCGGTTCGTGGAGGTTCCGGCCATAGCAGCGGGTGAGGAGCATCCTGTTCTTGGAGATCCAGGGGAGAGTTGGGCTCCCGAGATAGTTCCTTTGGAGCCCACGCCTTTTGATCCCGATTCTGTTGCCGATACAGAGTCTACTGTTCCACCGGTCATCCTTGAGGAGTTACCACCGGTGGATATTCCAGAGTCTTCAGCTGATGGAGAGAGCCGAGGAGAGGTCTGGCCTCCTCCTCGTTGGGCCCGTGACACACTTCGTGATTCGAGGATTGAGGGGGTCCCTGAGGAGTGGGGACTGCAGGATGGTCCGCGGCGGTCATGGAGGCACCAGGCACATTCTACGGAGCTTGTTTGCTCTAACTATTGTTTGATGACCCGTGTTATGTAGGATCGAGAGCCCACCTCCGTGAAGGAGGCTTTACAGTCCGCACCATGGAAGAAAGCTATGGAAGCCGAGTTGGAGGCTATTGAGAGAAATGGCACTTGGTCTCTCATGCCTCGCCCCCCGAATAAGAAGGTGATTGGCGTCAAATGGGTCTTCAAGACCAAGTACCTTAGCGATGGTTCTTTGGACAAGCACAAGGCTCGCCTTGTTGCTAAAGGTTTTGCACGTCGCCCAGGGATTGATTGTCATGACACTTTTGCCCCCACTACTCGTATGGCGACTATTCGAGCTGTTCTTGCCTTGGCTGGCCATAGGAGATGGCCTGTCTATTAGTTGGATGTGAAGCCGGCCTTCCTCAATGGTGATTTGAAGGAGGAGATCTATGTCGAGCAGCCTCCTGGCTTTGGATCTTCAGATGGGAAAGTCTACAGGTTGAAGAAGGCCTTGTATGGCCTCAAGCAGGCTCCGCGTGCATGGAACGAGAAGATTCATTCGTTCCTTCAGTCACAGTTGGGATATCAACATTCCAAGGCCGATCTGCAGCTTTATGTATACACTTCCGAGGCTGGTTGTGTGCTTTTTGTGTTGTATGTTGATGATTTGATTGTCACAGGTGATCATGCACAGAAGGTCGAAGAGACGAAGGCAGCTTTACGTCAGACGTTCGAGATGACGGATTTGGGTCTACTCCATTTTTTCTTGGGCCATGAGATTTATCAGTCTCAGAGGGGGATTTTCATCTCTCAGCAGAGATATGTACAGGAGCTCTTGGTTGCTTTTGCGATGGAGGATTGTCGGACCATTTCTACTCCTATGGATCCGAACTGGAAGGCCACTTCACATTCAGCTTCTCCCATGGCGGATGCTTCCCGCTATCGTCAGTTGATTGGATCATTGATTTGGCTTGTCAACACTCGTGTTGATCTTTGTTTTGTTGTTGGGCTCTTGACGGGGTTCATGAGTGAACCTCAGACGGTGCATTGGTAGGCTGCCTAGAGGATACTTTGGTATTTGAGGGGGACATCTGATTTAAGGATTCATTATCCAGCAGACACATGTAGTTCAGATCTTGTACTTGCAGGTTGGAGCGACTCGGATTGGGCTGGTGATGTGGACCACAGGCGGTCTACAACAGGTTACTGTTTAACCTTGGGTGCAGGTGTTATCTCATGGAGTAGCAAGAAGCAGCCCATGGTAGCCCTTTCGTCTACTAAGGCGGAGTATCGGGCCGCCTCTTCCACCACATGTGAGGCTGTGTGGCTTCGGAGATTGTTGGAGGAGCTTGGCTGCCCCCAAACTCGTCCTACTTTGCTGCAATGCGACAATGAGAGTCGCATTGCCTTGGCACGGAATCCTGTTTTCCATGCCCGGACGAAGCACATAGAAATCCAGTACCACTTCATCAGAGAGAAGCTTCTGGATGAGACCATCGCTGTGGAGTACTGCAAGATGGAGGATAATCTTGCAGATTTGTTTACGAAGGTGCTTCCCCAGGCTCTACTTCGGAGACATGCCAGCTCCCTCAGGCTTCTGCCCCACCCAGGCTCTGAGAGGGGATGTTAGTGATCAGATTCTGGTTTGGTCAGTCGGACTGCCATGTGGCAGTCTGACCTGGTACTGCACTAGTCGTCTGCATTTAATGCAGCCGACCTGCCTATTTTTTGGCGCCCAGTTTGTGGCTATTTATAGCCGATGTCCAGCAGTCTTCTGACACTTTTGCTCGCAGATTACAGGCTGGAGGCTTGTGCAGATTTCATCTCTGTTTGCAGATTTCAGGTTGGAGATCGTGCAGACTGCAGCGGACTTCGAGGTGAACAGCAGGTTGCATCGTCGAGGTGGAGACACGCAGTCCTGCGCACTGCGCCCGTGTACATATCTGCATATCTTTGTATACAACACACTTTATACAGCAGATCTTCATCTTCCACTGTCTCTCTCTCTCTTCTCTCTGCGTTCTCTCTCTCTCAGTCTTGGTCCCACGCTTCCGCATCTCTGCACTCTGACACATAGCTCATCAACTTCCATCCAAACATCAGCATCCATATCCTCGGGTTTAGTACCCTTGAAACTCAATGGTTTAATCTACAACTTTTGCACTAAAACCTGCCATATCTGGGACTTCCAATACCCATAGTTGGTACCATCCAACTTGGCAATGTTAAAGAGAGTTGTGTCTTTTAGATGACTAGCCATATTGTCCCAAATCAAAGCAAAAATGCAAAATTGCAGGTTGCTGCAATTAGCAGAAAATGCACTAAAACCACTGCTACAACTGGCTGAAAGAGTGGATATCACCAAGAGAACCACGTGTCCACCAAATATGACCAAGATAACATCAAACAGTAAGCATTATCCTCATATAAGTGCTCGAAATCTGCAGATTTCAGCTTGCTGGAATAAAGTACAGCAGTACGTAAAACTGTCCCAAAGTGAAGCAATCACTGATACATATGTCACTACAACTGCCAGGTAGCGAGAGACATCCAACAGTGAGTGTCAAGGGGCAAGAAGATACCAAGAACTGTCAAATCAATAACCTATCAGGCAAGATACATCTCATAGGTCTAGAAGTCATGCATGTAATGGGTCTCGGGGTAAGAGAAGAGACCAAGCTCAAGCACAACTGATGGAGCAAGAAGCTCAATGCATAACCATCCAAGATGTATACAAAACTGACAAACCTGTAACAGAGATAGGTGCCTGCCCCAATAGGCGTATCAAATTAGCCCACTACAGACTAACTGCATACATAAAGCTCTCAAGAGAGCAAATGCATGTAACTGTCCCACGAGCTCAAGCTCAAGCGTAAGTAACACTCTGTGTACATCCGAATATGCCAAGAGGCTCCCACTGGAAGTAAAGTCAGATGCAAATAGAGCAAGCAACGCTCAAATACATTGAGTACATAGCATTTGACATTCCAAATCCCAATAGGGTACATCCAGAGCATAAATCCCAAGCTATCTCAGATCCGTAAAGCATAAGCTTGAAAGCATTCAAATAGCATGTAACTGGTAACCAAATGTAATGCACAGTAGGTTCAAAACGCTCAAATACATCCAAAGATGAAGCTCCAAGTGGCCGTCATGCATGGGCAAACCAAGTGGTATCCATATCTGACCAAAGCATAAATGCAAGAGGCCTAAATGTCAAGCAGTGACAATAGGCATAAATCGGTCCAAAGCATGCAAACTCAATCCAAATGCCAGTGAATGACGATCAAGACGGAGCCTAATCCAAGCTCAAAAGCATTCTGGAACCAAAAAAAGCATTTGACAATCTCCAAATACATCGGTGTGATCATTCAAATCGCCAGTAACCACTCCGTATCCAAGAACCAATGCATACACCAAGTAAATGAGCTTCAGCCCATTGTATTACAGCAGCATATTCATTGTCAAATGAAGCTCAATCGATGCCCAAATTTGCTCCAAATCAGTCCCAAAGCATAGACATAGCATCCCATAACAATTTGGGCATCACCGGGCATCAATAGGCATCAAACAGGCAATGCCAAGAAGCATCAAACATCAAATGTCAAGTGCTGCCCTGTTTTTGACAGTCGTGGGACTGTGTATACAGCAATGGCTGAAGGTGGAAGCACTTGACATCGATCGCCGGGAGCCAAGAACCAATGCCGGGGAGTCCGAACATAATTGGGAAGCTTGCAAACAATGCCGGGAAGCTGGGGAAGGAGCTGGAAATGCTAGAAGTGGATCAGCCCAGCCCCCTAAAAATGCACCACATTTTGCGCAGGCTGCTTCTAGGGGCTAGGGAGTCTTCAACAGTGCTACTGAGCACTTGGCAATGATCAGGGGGCTCCAATATAGCCCTGCAAGGTGCCAAATGAAAGTCGGGAAGATCGGGGAGGAGGCGGGAGATCAAAACATACCTGCAAATGAAGGTGCCATGGCTGCCACTAAAGCTCGAGTCGAAGCTCTTCAAATCCAGGCTGAAGAGAATGGCCAGCTGGAGTGGAGACAGTCATAATAGTTTGCTGTGGTTCTCTAGGAGAAAGACCTTGGGCCTTGGTATGACACTCGTCATCCACATGGCTCAACCTCTAGCAATGTGTGCAAAATCTATTTTTCTTAGGAATTTGCTACCAAAGGGGTCGTGTTTCTTTGGTTTTGTCAGAGGAAGTGGTGTCACCCTTGTTTTGGCTTGCCTTCACATCTTGTTAGTTCGTGCCACTCTTGGTTTCCCCTCTCGAAGAAGAGGCAAAATCAACCCTCACCTCTCTGAATGGATGTGTGTGGAGAACTTCTTGTAGACTTAATCATGCAGCCTCAAGTAATGCAAGAACTGGCACTCAAACTTATACAAGGTTTCCAATCTAGAAAGTGGGATAATGTGCTAGATAAAATGGAAGTATTTGTCGAAGAACTTGTTCAAGAAAAACGTAATCTAATCATCATTTAACTTTGGGGGGCCAATAGTGGCAATCTCAACGAGTAATCACTGATATTCGGCCAAGTTGACTTTTAGGTCATCCCTCAAAATTAGTTGTGGCATTGCAGGCTCTCCATTGACAGATGTGATCAAGATGAGCTAATCGAGGGTTTGTAGCATAGGCTCGTTACGAACGACAAGGTCCCAAAGTCCTTGAGATTCAAGCAATTATTGCATGAAGTTTGACCAAGTGGTGAAATTCGACCTGTTAAAATGAGTCTTATCCGTGAAGGCATTCTTGGCCATTACAATAGGAGTGATAATGCTAGGAGATAGAGAAGGTGTGTAATACCTCTAGCAATGTGTGCAAAATCTATTTTTCTTAGGAATTTGCTACCAAAGGGGTCGTGTTTCTTTGGTTCTGTCAGAGGAAGTGGTGTCACCCTTGTTTTGGCTTGCCTTCACATCTTGTTAGTTCATGCCACTCTTGGTTTCCCCTCTCGAAGAAGAGGCAAAATCAACCCTCACCTCTCTGAATGGATGTGTGTGGAGAACTTCTTGTAGACTTAATCATGCAGCCTCAAGTAATGCAAGAACTGGCACTCAAACTTATACAAGGTTTCCAATCTAGAAAGTGGGATAATGTGCTAGATAAAATGGAAGTATTTGTCGAAGAACTTGTTCAAGAAAAACGTAATCTAATCATCATTTAACTTTGGGGGGCCAATAGTGGCAATCTCAACGAGTAATCACTGATATTCGGCCAAGTTGACTTTTAGGTCATCCCTCAAAATTAGTTGTGGCATTGCAGGCTCTCCATTGACAGATGTGATCAAGATGAGCTAATCGAGGGTTTGTAGCATAGGCTCGTTACGAACGACAAGGTCCCAAAGTCCTTGAGATTCAAGCAATTATTGCATGAAGTTTGACCAAGTGGTGAAATTCGACCTGTTAAAATGAGTCTTATCCGTGAAGGCATTCTTGGCCGTTACAATAGGAGTGATAATGCTAGGAGATAGAGAAGGTGTGTAATGGGGATAAGGTGGATAGAGGGAATAGAGTGGAAGAGTGGAATACACTTAGAAAGTAAGGCTTAAGCTGAAAGTGCCCAACCATGCATATGAGAAGTGTGCATAGTGGTTCCAAAGGTGGATATGGATGGACTACCATGGTAACCACATGAGGAGTCCAAGGGTGGAGGGATAGGAACATGTGGAGCACAGGATGAAAATCCCTACATCCCTAATGAAGGGAATTTTCTTCAAGAGCCTCCTCTATTAAAGTTAACATACTGAAAATCATATGGATCCTGCACAACAAAAGAAAAAACAAGAGAGAGTTTTGGCTCATACGACTCAAAAGGGTTATACGAACCTGATATAAGGCCTGACAGTGATGAAGGAGATGGATTGCCAAACGCATTGAATGTCGTGGTCCCTCCAAGATTAGAGAGATGGCTAGTCTCACCAATTGGTCCAAATGGAGTAGTAGCACTCGTTGGAGGAATGTAAACCAAACTGTACGTAATGTGCAAGTACTCCTCAAACTTTTCATCTATAAGATGATCAAAACGAGAAGCAAACAATGGTAAAGGTACAGGTGTGTCTACCTCCTCCTCGAGACCCTAATGCCTTCTCAAAGCCTCCAATGATGAAGAAGCTTGATAGGGCATCATAGGATCCTTTGAAGAAGGTGCCTAAGACATTATGAGTCAAATTGAGTTGCGTATGAGTCTCGCAGAAAGACTAGCCTCCATAATCACTGTAGGATACTCTTTAGAAGAGCACCAGCTCTAATACCATGTGAAGATTTGCTAGGGTTTGCACTAACGAAACACATGTACAACCAAGTTTGAAACACAAAGACTCGGATAGAGACAAGCAAAAATCAAACCATAAACACAAAATGCAAAATGCAAAAACTCAAAACTCAAACATTGAGACAAACATAAGGAGAAGAAACTTTGAAGTGAATGAATGTTGCAAATGAATGCAAGAGTATACAAAATATTGGAGAGCAAAGCAAGCAATATTGAAGAGTGACATCTATCGAAGACGAATCCCAAGTGCTATACCCATCAGTCACAGATGAAAAAGTACTCAATAATCAAGGGCAGTAGACTGATCACCAAAACACAACAGTCAGAGGCTGAAATTTAGTAAAAGCAACAGTGTACCTCCGAAGAAGGCTGAAAACTAATCACCCAAGATTGAGAACTGTGAGGGGACAATAGGAGAGGTGTCTGCTGACGTAGGCAGCTATTTCGACAACAAAAACACAGATATTGCAGTAGTTTCCTAGTGGGAGAGATTGCACCAACCTGTCGCCTAGCACCAAATGTTGAAAACGCTCACTGATCAAGTGCTATTATGACAGAGTAAATGGAGATCTCCAAACAGCAGTGCGATGGCTGAAAACAAGCCACCTAGGGCTGGATAGTGATGGGTTGCAGTCAATGATGGCTGGACAACAAATGGTAGGTGGCTAATGGCTGAAATCTACATGGTAGAGTGAGAGACTTGCACAAAGGATGAGGCTGAATGGTGGGCAACCTGTCTATTTATAGATGTCAAAGGGTGCCCCAAGAAATTAGGGTTTTGGGGGACCACCAACAGTCTCTTGAACTATGCACCAAATTTTTGTTTTTCATTAAATAAGCGTGTTTTGGGGCTATTTAAAAATGCTAATCAAGTATAAAACACGTTTTAGCTCAACAAGGTGATTTCCCTCTCAATGTGGTGTCAATTCTCTCTCTCTTTCTCTCTCTATCTTCTAATTTTCATCGTGATAATTGATCAAGTCGGTTAAGTTCAAAGAATTATCATTCTCACATTCTTTGTCGTGCTTATATTGGTATCAAAGCAAGGACTTTTTCTTTGCAAGAACTTTCTAGGGTAACAAGATCTTTGGGTCCAACTTTCTCACCATGTCAAGAGGCGAAGAGGAGAATTTTAGTGAACAACCGGAAGGCTCTCGATACTGTATCTATATGCTTCTCTAACTATGTTACATTTATGGTATAATACTTTGGGGAACAAGTGCAAGAGAAGACCGTTCGGGGGCCTTGGGCACCCGAATGGGGTCAAGGGGAGCCTAGGAAGTGAGTGAGTTCTAAAATAGTATAACTCACCTTAAGGAGACGGCTGGCGGGAGAGACACGACTGGAGAGAAGTCTAACCAGCACTTCCTAGACGTGGCTGGGAGGAGAAACAGAGACGAGTCTCTCGTGCTTTATGACTGAACACAGAAGGGGCACTTATGAGAAGTCTCCTGCATCTAATACTGACCGGATCTAATACTGGTATTAGAGCCATCAGGCCACGTCCTGTTGAAAGGGTTTTCGTCCTCGTCTTCAGCCGCTTCAAAATTTCTGCCGAAGCGTGAACGGGTCCCATCTCAGTCGTTTCTGTGTTGGCGACAGTTGCAGGATTGGCGTGGACGGCAGGATTTGAACCTGTGCGGGATTCGCCTGAGAGATCACTTCTGTGTTGGCATCGCAGGCAGAGCCCATGTACTTAGCGAGTACGGTGGGACGGTGCAAGTTAGGCGAAATCCCGCTTTAAGTTACAGCGGTGGTCACAATTTATTCATACGTGACCTGGCAGGGGGGTGTTTAATCCCATCCTTAGCCTATGTTCCTGCCTGACAGGTCTTATTCCCACGTGACCTGCTCAAATTGGAGAAAAGCTGCATTGTTCCTCACGTCTTTTGCTATCACTAAGCTGTAAAAACCATCGACATCTGCTCTATTACTGTAATCAAGGAAGTACCTCATTTTGTACACAAATTTCTTATATTTGCTTTCTAATTCCAGTATATTGATGGAGGGGAAAGAGAGAGAGGGGGTAACTGAAGGCTCTAATGCCGGGGACCATCCTATGGTGGATCCCCATGAAACGGAAATACAAGAAGAACAATGGGAAGAATTTTTTGCTATACGAGAACAATTTGATGATTCAACTGCTCGTGTGCAAGCACAGGGGGTTCAAATGGAGTTGCTGACTCAAGCACTCACCGAAATAAAATCCCAATTAGCCTTATCACTAGAAAGGGATAAAGGTAAGGTACAGACCTCAAATATTCCATCTTCATCGAAAGATCTTGATGTGATTATGCAAGACCCTAGGGAACCCCACCAAAAGCTGGGGAATAACCCAATGTTTAAAGATATGAAACCCCCTTAGTTTCATGGGGAGGAAAATGATAGAAATAAAGATACTATCTTTAATTTCCTCAAAAAATGGAAAAATTTGCACAAATTAAAGAATACTCCACCACATCTTCAAGCGCTGGAGGCTAGTTTAACCTTGGGGCCAAAGGCATATAAATGGTGGAGAACTTTAAAGGAGGCAAATAAAATACCTGAAACTTGGGCTCAATTTGAATCGGTCTTTTTGAAAGAATTACTTCCTGAAAATGAAATGGAAAGAAATTGGGAAGATTGGGATTTTGTCAGACAAAAGGGAAGACCTTTGCTGACATATCTCGAGAAGGATCGTGAGATAATCCTCAAATTGGAGGGAATAGATGAATTTCAAAAGACAAGAGGATTCATAAGGGGACTAGATAAGGCCTGTAAAAAGGAAGGAAAAGGAGTTCACCAAAGACGCTTGAAGAGGCAATTAAATTTGCATTAATCAATGAAGATAATACACGTCCACGTGTCCTTACTAGTCTCACTGATACAAAGCCCAAGACTAAGGAATTTGAAGCCTCAAAATTTGTAGGCAAATTTAAAAGGAAAATGCCATTCCTTAAGGGTAAGAAACAACCCTTTGAAAAGAAACAATATGTAAGGTCGAAGTTAAGTCAAGATGACTTTGATAAGGCCAAAAAAGAAAGATTGTGTTTTAATTGCCTATCTCCTAACCATCCTGCTTGGAATTGCCCTCAAAGGAAAAAGGAGGAAGATAAAGGAAAGGATAAGGACAAGGGCAAGGGAAAAGATAAAGAAATTGCCCTCAAAGGAAAAAGGGGAAAGATAAAGGAAAGGATAGGGACAAGGGCAAGGGAAAAGATAATCAAATCCATGTAGTGCAGACCCTGGAATTAAAGGGGCATGAAAAGTATAAATCTTTAGAGGTCTTGCACAAGGATGTACAACACAAATGTGGTAGCCTACTTTCGAGGCACATGATTTAGTTAGAGTGCATGGATTGATAGCTGGAAAGAGGGTGAAAGAGGGTTAGAGTCATGATTGATGGCTCTGCCACCCACAACTTCATAAACTATGCACTTGTCAAAATTTTGAAACTTGCCCAACAAAAGAGTGAGCGTCAATATGTTGTTCGTATGATGCAAGGTCGGGATAATAAAATATGGGATACAATGGTATCCAATTTGGAAATCGAGATCCAAGGATATAAAGATAAACTTGATTTCCAAATTATGAACATGAAAAGAGCCGATATTGCTTTAGGGAGGGAGTGGCTATGGGGATTGGAACCATCCTTAAAGCGTAGTTATCATCATAATACACTGGAATTTGAAAGGGATGGTAAGACTTTTGTGATTCAAGGTGAACATGAAGTATCTGACAACCCTTTGATGTTTTCCATTGAAGTTCAGAAGCTGATAAAGAAGGAAGCTTGTGAGGTATATATGTTATGGTTCCTTCTTGTACATGACACTTTTACTTTTTGTAATATAAAGCAACAATTTTCTTACATTTGTGAGTTGAATGTAAGTAATGAATTAAGTGGTTTGTTAGATGAATTTAAAGATGTCTTTCCTTCTGATTTACCAAGTGGCCTTCCACCGGATAGGGGTGATGTAAATCACCCAATTGACATAGATAGGGATACACACCCTATTTCTAAACCACCTTATAAGCTAAGTGAAACACAGCATCAAGAAGTGGAAAGACAAATTAAGGATTACCTTGATAAAGGGTTTATACAACCTAGCAATTCACCTTGGGCTTCGCCAATTTTATTGGTAAAGAAAAAAGGTGGTTCTATGCTACTTTGTGTTGATTATAGAGCACTTAATAAAATAACTGTGAAGAATAAATTTCCTATGCCCAGAATGGAAGATCTTTTTGATCAATTACAAGGGGCAAATTTTTTCACAAAGATTGATTTAAGATCAGGCTATCACCAAGTAAGAATTAAGGCCCAGGATGTTTCTAAGACGGCATTTCGTACTAGATATGGGCACTATGATTTTTTGGTGATGCCTTTTGGTCTCACTAATGCACCAGCTACTTTTATGAAGCTGATGAATAGTGTGTTACGGCCCTATCTAGGACACTTTGTAGTAGTATTCTTGGATGATATCTTGATCTTTAGTAAATCAAGAGAAGAACATTTGGAACACTTACGGTTAGTATCCCAATTGTTAAAAACCCATTCCCTTTATGCGAAGAAAACTAAATGTGAATTCTTCGCACAAGAGGTGAAATATTTGGGGCATATTATCTCGAAAGAGGGAATCAAGATGGATCCAGAAAAAGTAAGGGCAATTATTGAATGGTCATCTCCAAGGAACCTAAAAGAGCTGCAAATCTTCTTAGGTTTATCTAGATTTTATCGTAGATTCATTCGAGATTATGCCAAGATAGTTGTTCCAATGACGGACCAACTTAAAGGGAAAGGGAAGAGCTTTAATTGGGGAACAGACCAAAATGAAAGTTTTCAAAAACTTAAGATAGCTATTGCTACAGCTCTAGTACTATTAATTGTGGATCCCAATAAACCATTCATGGTTGAGACTGATGCTAGTGATAGGGCAGTAGGTGCGGTCTTATTACAAGAAGGTCGACCGGTTGCTTTTGAAAGCAAGAAATTAGACCGTGCAAAACGGAATTATTCCGTTTATGAGAGGAAGCTGTATGCAATAGTACATGCAATGAAGAAATGGAGGCACTATTTGTACGGTGCCAAACTTTTGATCTTGTCGGATCATGAAGACATTAAGTGGCTTAATGACCAACCGGATCTACAAGGGTATAAAGCCAGATGGGCCGAACTCCTTCAAGAGTTCGACTATGAGATAAGGTATAGAAAAGAAAAGTACAATATAGTGGCTGATGCACTCAGCAGAATGCCCATCATAAATGAATTGAGTTTTACTCAATTCACTTTTGATTTACTTGAATCCTTAAAAGGGAAATGCCAGGTTGATCCGGTATATTCCAACATATGGGAAGCAATAGAAAATGGGGATCCAAATGGAAGGGCCTCCACTGAGGAAGGAATGTTTGAGGATGTTCAACAAGGAAATGAAGCATCAGGGGTTGCTCAAATGGGATTCAAGTGGAAGAATTTTACCATTGATAATGGTTATTTACTCTACAAGGGTAGGGTATGTGTCCCGAAAGATGAAGAAATAAGGCACCAGATACTCTTTGAGTGTCATGATACCCCTAGTGCGGGACATCCAGGAGTTAATAAGACTTATAGTCTTATTAAAAGGTAGTTCTATTGGCCTGGAATGAATAAGGATGTCCTTGACTATGTAGTCAAGTGTAATAAATGCCAGGTTAATAAAGCTGAAAGATTGTAAATGGGAGGGCTTCTCCACCCATTAGAGATTCCTTCGAGAAAATGAGAGAGTATCTCCATGGATTTTATTGTCGCATTACCCAGGACACAGAGGGGGCACGACTCTGTGTGGGTGATTGTGGATAGGTTAATCAAAATGGCTAGGTTTATTCCAACTTCAAGTAATGTTAAAACACCAGAATTGGCTAGATTGTTCATAGAGAACATATACCGATTGTATGGCTTTCCGGCAAATATAGTTTCTGATCGGGATAGAAAATTTAATAGTCAATTTTGGCATGCTGTATCTCCATGGACTTTATTGTCGCATTACCCAGGACACAAAGGGGGCACGACTCTGTGTGGGTGATTGTGGATAGGTTAACCAAAATGGCTAGGTTTATTTCAACTTCAACTGATGTTAAAACACCAGAATTGGCTAGATTGTTCATAGAGAAGATACACCGATTGTATGGCCTTCCGAAAAATATAGTTTCTGATCGGGATAGAAAATTTAATAGTCAATTTTGACGTGCTGTATTTAGGAAATTGGATACTAAACTTAGCATGAGCACGGTGGAGCACCCGCAAAATGATAGGCAAACTGAAAGGGTTAACCAAATCCTTGAAGATATGCTCAGAGCATATGTAAGTAAAAGGCAAACTAATTGGGAAGAGTATCTACCGATAGCAGAGTTTGCGTATAATAGTGCCAAGCACTCTTCCACTGGATATAGTCCATTTATGCTAATGTATGGGTTTCACCCCGAGCTCCTCATGCAGTAGGACTGCACAAGGAAAAGGTTCAGGCAGCAAAAGATTTTTTGGAGGATATGAACAGTATGTTAAAATTTGCTCAAGAAAATATTAAGAAAGCTCAAAATCGAGCTAGAGCTTATACAGATCCTCACCGAAGAGACATCTCCTTTGAAGAAGGGGAATTGGTCTATCTGAAAGTGCCTGAACAAACTAAAACCATGAAAATGGGACGATGTCCAAAGCTTTCACCCAGGTATTGTGGTCCTTTCACAATACTTAAAAGGGTGAGAGAACAGGCTTACAAGCTCCAACTACCTGCTAGTACTAAAACACATCCAGTTTTCCATGTAAGCAAGCTAAGAAAGAAGCTGGGTGATATGGATAATCTAATCTTAAATGATAATATTGAGGAGCTATTAGATGACCAATCTAATCCACATGAACCAGAAAGAACTTTAAATGTTTGTAACAGACGAACAAGGAATACTATTTATCAAGAATGTCTGGAGGGTGTCAAATGGAAAGATTGTTCAGAAGAAAGCTCAACATGGGAGCGAGTAAGTACTTCAAGGAAAAGGTTTCCCAATTTACAGTTGGACCTTCCAAGTATCGTTTTCGAGGACGAAACCGATTCTTAAGGGGGAGGAAATGTTACATTTATGGTGTAATACTTTGAAGAACAAGTGCGAGAGAAGACCGTTCGGGGGCCTTGGGCACCCGAATGAGATCAAGGGAAGCCTAGGAAGTGAGTGAGTTCTAAAATAGTATAACTCACCTTAAGGAGATGGCTGGTGAGAGAGACACGACTGGAGAGAAGTCTATCCAGAACTTCCTTGACGTGGCCGGGAGGAGAAACAGAGACGAGTCTCTCGTGGTTTATGACTGAACACAAAGGGAGCACTTATGAGAAGTTTCCCACATCTAATACTAACTGGATCTAATAAACTATGAGAAGATACAAAGATAAAAACAGCTAGAAGCCGATTCAGAAATTCAAGTTTTAATGGAGAAAAGGGCTAAAGCACAAGCTGAAGCGAAGGTCTTTAAAGATTTCCTTACTGAGAAGGCTCTTGAGACAGATGGTATTATGGCTCCAAAGGCCTACCTCAATTTGAAAGGTATCGATGTTATTGATACAACTAAGTCTATGAAAGGTCACATATCACCTATCATTAGAGGGTCCCATCTTATTCCATGTACAAATTTATAAAGCAATGAAAAAGTCTATTTCTTCATACTTGATTTTTGTCAAAGATTCTAAAAAAGAGTCTACAATTAAAAAGTCCATCTCAGATATAAATGAGAAGTGTTGGGGGTAAAGGCGCCTCCGCCTAGCCGCCCGTGTATTACTACACTTTACTACACTGACAGTACCCGCCACTGCACACTGTAGGTGGCAAGCGCCCGTCACAATCACTTATTCTTTATTCTTTTAGTGACAGTTTGAATAAAGGAAGGCCCGGCCACACATTGTGGCTGTTGGAGTTCCCACTTTGAGTTTCTCTCTCTCTCTCTATTGTTCTTACTTTCCATTCGCCATAGCTCTCACCGCCAAGCTTCTTCCTCCTGGGCTCTACTTCCCTTTCAACTGGTATTAGAGCAAAGGCATTGAAGCTTGCCTGGCTTTTGCTCTATCTGTCCTAATGACTAATGGATATGTGGCATGTAGATAGCGTTAGCAGCCTATGTCCTTCACTATTCCTGAAGGATTAGCTGATTGGTTTGCTAGTGGCTCGCCTATTGCACTTTATGTATCCATTCCTAAGACATCCACTGCACACTCTAAAACCCCTTTCCCACCTTGCCGTATGTGTTGGTGGTCACACTTAGCCATTCTCTTTTTCGACTTCCACTGCATACCTACATACTCATTGCATTGCACTTAGCTTTGTTTTCTCTTATTTTACTTTTTGTTTTTTGGAGCATCTCACTACTCATCTCTGTGCTTGTAGATTTTGATCTCTTTTGCAGGGTTTGGTGTTTCAATGTTGGGCTAACATACAGGCTTGCACTAGTCCTTTCTGAGCTGGAGATAGGAGATGCGCGCCTTTCCTTTCATGGTTCCATCTACTTGGGAGTTTTGCTCTTCTACCAATACGGAGGCTTCCCCTCTTATAGCGGATTGTGTAATATCTCTTTGATGGTATCATGGCGGTGTCTTCTACCCTTGCTCTTCTAGCAAGGATGCTTCATCATCTTTATCCAAGTGGTTCTCGGCACCACACGAAGACCGACATCCTTTGGCTCCTCTTCCTTCTTTGGCCTCGACATCCATGTTAACTGGGGGTTCCTACACTTCTTGGTATTTTATAGGTTTCAACACCTATCTTTGATATTGGCCCTTTCCCCTTGTTGTACCTTCTCTTATGCATTGTATGATTTCATCATCTTTGTACTAGGGTGCTTGGGCAAGTGAATAATTTTCCCACGCGGGACACTATCCAAGTGGCACTTGCTACATGAGCATTCTTCAGTATGTAGCATCCTAGGCATCCCATTGTGTAGAGCTCCACTGGATGGATCCTAAGCTGCTTCCACTGGCGGATTACACCACCATCCTTCTTCACATGATACTTCATTACCTTTCCGTTGTCATCGACATCCTCAAGTGGTTGGGTATGCTCGTACTGTTTTGTGATGTGTTGGGTGTGTTAGAGTGCAACGAATGTGGAAGCATATGCGGACAAGAATGAAAGATAATGAACACGAGAGAGAGAGAGAGAGAGAGAGAGAGAGAGAGAGAGAGAGAGAGAGAGAGAGAGAGAGAAGAATGTAGAAATTTGTAGTGAATGAATGCTGAAATGAAGAGGGCAGATATACAAGGGTTGTTGGTGTATCTCCTCAAGCTCGATCTCTCCCACCAATCCTACAAAGATGGATTGAAGAGGGCAGGCTGACAATGGGCTTTAAATAGTCAAAAAAGAAGGGAGAAATAAGGCAGGTTGGCCAGCCAAATCTGGTCATAAGACATAAAAAATGACTGATTAAACAGTTGCAATAAATACATCGTGCCTACATGGCATTGTCTAGCTCATGAAACTTGCTCGAACACTGGAAACAATGCCTAAACTGATAGGAATAATGAATAATGAATAATACCCTTCAAAAGTACCTCTGCGAGAACTAACTACATCAATGGTAACTTGAGAAATGCTAGTCCAAGGGAAAACGAATCTCTAACACTCCCTCTTATATCTTGGACGCGGCATAAGGCGTAGGGTTTAGAGTGCTATCGGAGAAGAAGGTGAGGAAGTGCCTTTGTAAACAAATCAGCAAGATTATCTTCTGTCTTGTAGTAAAACACATCAATGGTCTCATCCAAGATCTTCTCTCGAATGAAATGGTATTGAATCTCAATGTGCTTCGATGTAGCATGGAACGCTAGATTCCATGCCAAAGCAATGCAACTCTCATTGTTGCAATGAAGTGTCATAGGACTTATCTGAGGACAGCCAAGCTCTTTTAGTAAACTCGGATCTATATTGTCTCACATGTGGTAGAAGATGCAACTCGATACTCCACCTTGGTGAGAGAAAGGGCAACAGTGTTGCTTCTTGCTATTCCATGAGATAACACCTGCACCCAAAGTAAAGCAATATCTTGTCGTTGATCTCTGGTGGTCAATATCACTAGTCCAATTTGAATCTTTCTAGCCTAAAAGAACCAAAGGCGAATCTTGAGTACCTGCTAGATAATGAATACCAAGATCGCGGGTTTCCCGTAGGAACCGCAAAATCCTCATTGTAGCCTTCCAATGTATCATCTTGGATTCACTCATAAACCTAGCCAACAGACCTATAGGATAGCACAAATCAACCCTAGTGTTAAGAAGCCAAATTAACGATCCAATCAATTGCATATAGCAGGTAGCATCCACTGTCGAAGAATCTGCATGGACCATTGCCTTCCAGTTTGGATCCATAGGAGTAGAAATGGCCTTACAAGCTATGCCTTGTGCTTATTCAGAGTACCATCATTGTGATATTTGGTCTTCAAGATCCATTTCATAGTAATCACCTTTTGATGAACGGACTAAGATACAAGATCCCAAGTGCCATTCCGCTCAATAGCATTCAAATCCTGCTCCATATCCTCTGCCCAATGTTGTCTGCAAAGCCTCCTTCATAGAGGTGGCCCCCCCATCCCTGTATAGCATGGGTCATGAAGGAGTCAATTAGGCACGGAGATGGAGGCAGACAGTCATTACGCGCAGTGAGAGAGACGGGGAGAGTGCGAGAGAGTAGAGTATAGAGTGAACACGTTTTTAGGTACAATGACGAGTGTACCACTTTAGGTTTAAGATAGATATATGTATGAAAGTATAATGTGCTAAGGGTGTGTTCACACCCGTACACATATAAAAGGCACGATGGCCCTTTATTCCCAACAACCTCCCACCTAAAGGCAATGTGCCTTAAGAGGAGAAAAGAATCAGCTAAGTCTAAGTATGTACAAAGCTGAAATAAATATATCTATCCAACTCCCATCATTTGTCGGCAATGAGCAAACTGCTCTGCTGGAAGACCCTTCGTGAGAAGGTCTGCAGGATTATCATCTGTATGCACTTTGACAAGCTCAATGCTTTTGCTGTCAAGTACATCTCTAATGAAGTGATACTTCACCTCTGTGTGATTTGTCTTTGCATGAAAGATAGGATTCCGTGCTAGCATGATAGCACTTTGACTATCACAATGGAGAACAGGTAACTCCGTGATGCCAAGCTCTTCCACCAGACGTGAAAGCCATAAAGCCTCCTTGCATGCCTCAGTGGCAGCTACATACTCTGCCTCTGTAGTAGACAATGCAACACACTTCTGTAGCCTGGAGATCCAAGAGACTGCTCCTCCTGTGAAAGTAAACACATACCCAAAAGTGGACTTCCTGCAGTCCGCATGACTAGTATAGTCTGCATCCGTAAAGCCAGCAACAGACGCTTTCTGCTTTCCAAAGCAGATGTACAACTCCTTTGTGCCTTTAAGGTATCTCATAATACCTTTCACTGCATCCCAATGCTTCTTGCCAGGGGTTGCCATGTATCTGCTAACCACTCCCACTGCAAAAGCAATGTCAGGACATGTAGCAACCATAGCATACATCAAACTGCCAACAGCTGAAGCATATGGTATCTTGGCCATTTCAGCCTTCTCATCATCAGATGTAGGGCTGTCCTCTGCATTGAGTTTCACATATGGAGGCAATGGAACCCCAATTGTTTTCCCCCCCTCCATATTGAAACATTGCAAAACTTTGGAGATACACTCTTGCTGAGATAGATAGAGTAAACCTTTAGATCTATCTCTAAGTATTTGCATGTCAAGAATGTGATTTGCATCACCCAGATCCTTCATGTCAAAGCTGCCATGAAGACTTTGCTTCAATGAATCCAAGGCATGAGTATCCCTGCCAGCAGTCAGCATGTCATCAACATACAAAACCAAGATAATGAGGCTGCCATCTGCTGCCTTCTTGGTGTACAAGCAGTGATCCACTTGACTTCTATGAAAGCCTTGGGACTGCATGAATGTATCAAACTTATGATACCATTCTCTTGGTGCTTGTTTCAGCCCATACAAACTCCTTTTGAGTTTATAGACCATTTGTTCTTTCTCTTGTTCAACAAACCCTTCAGGCTGCTGCATATATATGTCTTCATACAGATCACCATGTAAAAACGCAGTCTTTATTTCCATCAATATGAGCTCCATATCCTCAACTGCAACCAAGCCCAAAATGGTTCTCAATGTAGTCATCTTGACTATAGGAGAGAGAATCTCATCAAAATCAACTCCATGCTCCTGCTTGTACCCCTTTGCAGCCAATCTTGCTTTGTACTTTGGTAAGAAACCAGAAGTGACCTTCATTTTGTAAACCCTACAGACCTCCTCAGTATTTTCGGGTTGTTTGTGCATGCGATCTTCCCGGAAGATAACGTCATTGCTGCGTACTATTTTCCTTTTCTCGGGATCCCACAATTTATACCCCATTTCACCCTCGTCACCATATCCTAGGAAAATGCATTCACAGGACTTTGGTTCAAGTTTGCTGCGTTTTTCTTTACGAATGTTCACAGAATTTTTGTGAGAAGTCTGTGCATGTTTGCCATAGTCCACGCAAAAAAGATTTTTTTAGAAAGTTACAGTACGAGCTAGCAAGCGAAGATTGGAGCTCACATAAACTAGGTCATTCGTCTTCATTGTACCAAGACGATTTCTCTTCTTTGAGTGAATGTGATTGAATGAGCTCCATAGTTGCTCTAAACAAGAAGAGCTAATTGTTTGGCTAAGAATACGAGTCTATTGAATTTGAGAAGGCTAATAATATGGACACGGCCCAGACTCCTACGGGAGGCAGCAGTCAGCAGTTATCCGCTCCGCACTTAGCTACCCAGCGTTTACCGTGGGCCTTTATCGGGTATTAGGCGGGAACTCCGAGCTGTTTCTTGATCCGCTGTAATAGCGAGAAAAAACCCTTTGGAGGGGCACGCATGCAAGAAGGAACGGGCGGAAAGAAGATCCATGGACCGGACCCCAACCGCGAATCAGACCAAAAAGGAGTTTCCGCGTACACCAGCACTATAATTTGATCACAGTGCTCAAAATCAGCATAACGAAGACAAGGCAAGTAACCCAAACGAGAAAGCACTTTTATTCCTGTTTGACTCATGTGTCCCAACCGGCCATGCCACAAAGAAACACTTGGCTGCTCGGTCACGGCAACAACATGGTCACGCACACACTAGATACATGAAGTGGATACAACGTATCACTCTTGCAACCTATGGCAATAACCCTAGATTCCTTACAGATCTTCCATTTTCCATCACCAAAGGTGGTATGAAAACCATCATCATCTAGCTGCCATGTGCTGATTAAGCTCTTCTTGAGCTGAGGTACATGCCGTACATGCTGAAGTTTAAAGACAGAGCCATGCTGAAACTGTAACTGCACACTTCCAATACCTGCAATCTCACATGCATAGTTGTCCCCAAGATGGACAACACCATGTCGACCCCCTATATATGCGGAAAACCACTCACGATGAGGGGTGACATGAAAGGAAGCACCTGAATTAAGAATCCAGGTATGCATGTCATCATCTGTATCTGCAAGTAGAGCATGTGCACCAAAATGTGAAGAGACAAAGAGTACATCACTCCCACTGTCATTGTCATGATTGACTACATTCACCTCTTCAATTTTTACACTGCTCTTCTTAGGCTCACTGTCCTTCTTCTCTTCCTTGCAATGATCTGTCTTCTTGTCTTTTCCTTTCTCTTTCTTCCATTTGTAGCAGTCACGTTTAAAGTGACCCTTCTTGCCACAATGATGGCATTCAACATCTTTGCCAGGTGATTTACTGCGTCCCTTGCCATCATATTTGCCCTTTTGCTGTGATCTGTCCCTTGTATGCAAAGCACTGGAAGACTTGCTGGATGCATTGTTCTGCCGATTCATTTCTTCCATAAGTAGAGCACTCTCTACATCAGCATACAAAAGGATCACATTAGAATTGCTCATGGCAGTCCTGAATGTATCCCAACTCTTTGGTAGAGTGTAAAGCAAGAAAGTAGCCTTAAATTCCTCATTAATCATGAACTTCAAGGCAACTAGCTAGCTGAAAATGGAGTTAAACCTACTTAAGTGAGTAGACATTGCTGTACCTTCTTTCATACGCAAATCCATAAGCTTTTTCAGCCAATACACTTTACTTGCAGCGCTCTTTTGTGCATACAGTTCTTCCAGTCTAGTCCATATAGCATATGCAGAATCCAAACCTTCAATGTTGAAGAGCAAGGCATCAGAAATCGATAGCTCTATGGTTGAGCATGCAAGCTCATTCAACTCATCCCAATCGTCCTGATCCATGTCCACAAGCTTTGCCCCTTTAGTTTTGATCGGCTTTGCCTGCTTTTTTTATAACAGGATATTGTAGCACTGTTTTTGCCACACTGCAAAATTATGTGCGCCTTCAAGCTTCTTTATCTGCATCAAATTACTGCTGTCATTGCTGCCAGCCATGGTTTTCAGCTCAAAAGTGACAAAAAAACCAGTAAATGCAGGCCCAAATTGTCACCCAAGTGACCAAGGTACAAACAAGTACCAATCAGCAATAAATTACCACGCAGAAGTACAGATTTCAGATTTGTAATTTAGTTTTGAGAAGCACCAAACCAAGTGCTAAAGCATTATCCAACTGATTACAGCTGTTCCAAAGGGCATGTGCATCACATTACATGAGAAATCCCAAAATTTCAGCTGCAATTTCTGTTGTACGTGTACCCACGGCATAAAATTTGACACGAACGGTCAAAAGCCCCAAAATTTTGTGCTCAAAAGCGTCAAACACATATCTGCATTTCCTCTGTCATGCATAGGGCTGTCCAATTTTGCCAAAATGAAGCAATTTCAGCAAAACCCCCAAATTTCACCAAGTGTTGATGTCCAAATTGCGCGGAATTCAACCTGCATGTACATAAAATGACCAAATGTTGCACAAATTTTGCCCAAATTGCAAAATCCCCAAATTGCACGGGGTCCAATGTGCCTCAATGTCGAGAAATTGGGTTAATTTCAGCCCAATTTGTGCATGTACATGAAAAGCCCCAAATGTCGGGGACAAAATCTCACAAATTCCTGCAATTTTTGAGACAAATTTGCTTGTCTTGCATCAAATTTCCCAAATCTGGGAAAAGCCCCAAATTTTTGGGCTAAATGTTGAGAAATTTCACTCAGATGAGCAAAACCCCCAAATTTCACCAAGTGTTGATGTCCAAATTGCGCAGAATTCAACCTGCATGTACATAAAATGATCAAATGCTGCACAAATTTTGCCCAAATTGCAAAATCCCCAAATTGCACGGGGTCCAATGTGCCTCAATGTCGAGAAATTGGGTTAATTTCAGCCCAATTTGTGCATGTACATGAAAAGCCCCAAATGTCGGGGACAAAATCTCACAAATTCCTGCAAATTTTGAGACAAATTTGCTTGTATTGCATCAAATTTCCCAAATCTGGGAAAAGCTCCAAATTTTTGGGCTAAATGTTGAGAAATTTCACTCAGATGAGCAAAATTTCAACAATTTAAGCGAAATCCCCAATTCAAATGTGCACAATGTCAATATTTCCGACGCAGATGCCTCAATTTTTCACGAACAGTGCTGAGTCTGGCAAAGCCCCAGCTTGCTGGGCCAAAATTGCACAAAGTTGATGTTTTGTGCTTGCACGCACGAACCTCGGTTAGGGGGGGGAGTTTGAGAAATTTTTTTTAAAAAGAAAAATTTCGAATGACCGGTCCGTTGACCTGTCAGGCCTCCCCGTCGCACGCTCGCTCGCTGGCTCTGTCACGCGTTGCACGTCACGCGTTGCGCCGCCCCGTCAGGTCTCCTTGCCTGTTGCTGGTTTTGTCACGAGTTGCGCGCGTTGACTGCTGCCTACTATCGCCCGACAGTTGCAGTCGTTTTGGTCCACGCTGTCGCAGCCCGTCACGTTACTGCCCGTGCAGTCGCCTTTGTCCACGCTGGACCCCGACTAGTTGCAGCCCGTCACACTACTGCCCGTTTTGTCAGACTGTTGCCCGCCAGCAACATTCGAGCGATTCGTGCTCGCACTGCCTCTTGGTGGCTCCTCAACAATCCACAAGACTGTTACACGAGACTCTGCGTGTCGCGTGCACTTCTCAATAGCTTGAGTGAACCATTGGCTCTGATACCAGTTTGAAGGAATCAATTAGGCACAGAGATCGAGGCAGACAGTCATTACGTGCAGTGAGAGAGACAGGGAGAGTGTGAGAGAGGAGAGTATAGAGTGAACACGTTTTTAGGTACAATGACGAGTGTACCACTTTAGGTTTTAGATAGATATATGTATGAAAGTACAATGTGCTAAGGGTGTGTTCATACCTGTGCACATATAAAAGGCACGATGGCCCTTTATTCCCAACAGGTCATCAGACAATAGTTAGTACAAACAAGCTCGGTAGCATGTGCCTGGTTTCTTTGAGACCGTCGCGGTCCATCCAGCGGTTGCCACTCCTTAGGGACTTCCTGAATTCTTGAATCACGGAGTGTCTCCTGCCCAATGAGGAGGAGGAAAGATCTCTTCTCTACATGCCACATCTACTAAAGTCTCTAGAATATCCACCGGCGGTGGCGCAGTTGGGGAAGTTGTTGGGAAAGTAGTATCCTCGTTTGAAGAGGAAGCATTTCTAGGAGGCGAGGACTCCAAAGGTACAATTGCTGGCACCCAACTATCTCTTGGATCTCCAAGTACGGGGTGTTGCTTACCCCTGTTGGAGACTGAAACACCACAAACCAAATATCTCGACTTGTGTAGACATCCCGCTTAATGGGATCATACAAAACCTGGGATTGCGAGCTGTAGCTCATAAACACTTGTCTTCAAGAAGCTGCTTCAATTTATTACGCCGTGTCTTTGGGATGTGGATATAGGCGTCACACCCAAAAACCTTGAAATAAGAAACATCAGGGTGTCATATCAACAGTGGCCGAAGTGGGGGATCGATTAAGGATGTGGACTGCAGCAGCCATAGCCTCAACCCAAAGACATTGAGGTGTTGTCTATGCTCCATCATGGTGCGAGCCATCTCAATCACACTTCGTTTCTTCCGCTCCAATATGCAATTTTCTTGAGGTGTGTTTGTGTTTGTAAACCTCTAGTGGATACCACGATTTACAATAATCTAGCAAGCTCATTAGAAACAAATTCTTCTTCCTTATCCTATCGTAATTTCTTCAATTTCCATTGATCGGTTCTCCTCAAAGAGTAACCAGTCCTTGAAGTGGGAGAAAGCCTTTGACTTCAGCTACAAAAAAATAAGCTCATGTCATTAACGATCATCAAAAAGGGTATCTTTATAGCATAGAGGTTCTTCATTTCATGCTGTAGCCACCAATGTACATGCAAGAAGATTACCTTGATCCTTGCGAGCAGAGGCTCGTGTGCGGGCAGCCAAAAGAAGAGGTTGTTTGTTGTCTCACAAAGTGTCTAGCACCCAACGAGGGACTCTTTTAGGCTGCTGAATTTCAGCCCTTGTATGCTCCAATTGATCTAGAAGAGGGGCTTGTTCTTCAGACAAGGTATCATGATGCTGTTGTGGTTGTAAATCAGGCTGAATAGATTGCTGAAATATATCTCTAGGAAGGGATGAAGCATTTTCAGCAAAGATAACATCTCTCCTAACAATAACCTTGCTTCTAGAGGGTTGATAAAGATGGTACCCTTTACTTTCAGGACTATATCCAATAAATATGCAGCAAACAGCCTTATCATGTAGCTTATGCCTTTTTTGAGAAGGCACATGAGCATACACCAATGATCTGAAAGTCCTCATATGAGAGATAGAAGGCTCGGAGCCATTCCATGCCTCATAAGGAGTGATGGTGCGTAAAGCTCTTGTGGGATACCTATCCAAAACATAAGTAGCACTCCGCTCCGCTACTCCATTTTGTTGTGGGGAGTAAGGAATGGTGCATTGATGATGAATTCTGCGAGATGTGAGATACTCTGAAAATTGTTTGGAAAGATATTCGCTCCTTGTCGGTGCAAAGGGTCCGAATATGAAAGCTGCTTTGGTTTTCCACCATAACAATAAAAGTCTTGAAGCAAGAGAAGACTTCAGACTTAGATTTCAGCCCATATACCCAAATGAATTGGAATTTGTCATCAATAAATGTGACAAAATATAAAAATCCATCAATGGATTTGGTCCACATAGGACCACAAACGTCATTGTGAAGGAGATGCAAAATAGATGGTGAATGAACGTGAGAATCCTTAGGAAAGGAGAATGGATGCATCTTACCGAGTAAACAACCTTCACAAATGTGATTTGATAGCAAGTGAATTTTTGGAAGATCTTTGATCATATCCTCTGATTGGAGCTTCATCAATGCTCGATAGTTTATGTGACCAAGCCTTTGATGCCATAAATGTGTATCATGAAAAGATCCCTTTGTTAATAAGGCATTGTCAATAAGATTTTCAGCAAGTTTTTGATCATAAATATCAAGACGATAGAGACCTTTAGTGAGGGTGCTTGTCAAGATGATGGAAGAAGAAATTTGATCATATACTGCACATTGGGGGCCGTAAAAAATGATGCGAAACCCGGCAGTAGCAATGGCCGAAATGGAGATAAGATTCTTCTTGACGCCGGGCACATAGAGAACATCATGCAATGCCAAAGGAGTGCCGAGGACGGAGACAACTTGCACATGTCCAATGCCTTTAACTGCATAAGAGGCATTGTTAGCACACATAACTATACCCCCCTTAGGTATATCAAAGAGATGAAAATAATGTTTGGTAAGAGGTGATGTGCTTAGATGCATCATTGTCAAAATACCAAGTAGAAGTTGCACCAGTAATAGAAAAACAAGCATCATGAATAGTGGGATTTTACTGACATGGAATTAAAAAAGTATAATCCTTAAATTGAGAATAGTTCACGGTCTCGTGTGTAAGAGCAAAATCAGACTCCTTCTTCGTTGATGTAATGCGCTTACGACATTTAGTGATGTCGTGCCCTGTCTTCCGGCAATAATTACACCTAGTAGCTTTGTTGACTAGACCGTTGGAAGGATTGGTGTGAAGAAAACTGCTAGGGTTTGCATTGAGGAAACATAGAGTGTACGATCACGACAGAAACACAAAGAGGCAGACACAGATACAAAAAGCAAAACTCAAACCCTAAATGTAAAACCCAAAACTCAAACCCTAAACGCAAAAACTCAAAATTCAAACACAAAAGCTCAAACACAAATAGAAGAAGGGAGAGAAGAACACAACTCTGAAGTGAATGAATATTGCAAATGAATGTAAGAGTGTGTAGATACTCAAGGGCAGAGCATTGTGTCGGAGAGTGATGTCCACCGGAGATGGATCCCGAGTCTGTGACTACTAGTCAAATTGTGAAGAGAGAGGAATAAACACCAAACGCTAATCACCAGAGTGTAGGCGACTGCAGAGAATGATGCCTGATGATGAAAACGCTAGCAGAAGGCTGTAAACGCAACTGCTAGGTGGAGGAAGATTGTTGCTAGTTGCCGCCAGGTGATGGAGAGCTCCAAATACAGCAGCAAAAGGTCGCTTGATGGAGAAGGAGGGCTATCAAATGTCGCCTACAACCAGAAGCTGCAAATGTAGGGTATAGATGAAGGTGGAGGTGCTGACGATGAGGAACATGGCCAAATGCAGTAGGTAGGAGGGCGCAAGACAGTGGGCGATAGCTTGGAGGAAGGCGCCAGGGCACTGCAAGGGTTGATGGAGAGAGAGAGGCAGCAATTGAAGGAGTAGGGAGGATACACCCAACACATCACAAAACAGTATATGCTTACCCATCCACTCAAGGGTGTCAATGAAGAGGACAAAAAAAGGTAAGGTATCCATTTGATGAAAGAGTATGGTGGTGGGGTGTAAACAACCGTTGGTGGAAACAACTTAGGATTGGCTCTAGTGGTGTTCTGCACAATGAGATGCAAAGTATGCAACATACTGAAGAATGCTCATGCAACAGGTGCCACTTGGATAGTGTCCCTCGTGGAAAAATTGTTCACTTACCCAAGCGCCCTAGTACAAAGATGATGAAATCATGCAATGCAAAGGGGAAAGGTACATCAGGGGGGAGAAGCCAATGTTGAAGACAAAGTGCTGAAGCTTGTAGAATACCAAGAAGGGTAGGAACCCTCTCTCAACCTGGATATAGAAGCTGAAGAAAGAAGAGAAGCCTGATGTCGGTCTTTGTGTGGTGCCGAGAACCATAAGGAATGGAAGGAGATGAAGTGGATGAAGCACCCCGCTGGAAGAGCAAGGTAGAAGTCACCGCTATGATAGCATCGAGAGAGATGCTGTGCGATCTGCCTAGGGAGAGGAAACCTCCATGCTGGAAGAAGAGCAAGCACTCCTAGGATGATGAAACTATGAAAGGAATGGTGTGCATCCCCACGTCTCTAGCCCAAGTAGGACCAAAGCAATCTGCAAGTTAGCCCTACACTGAAAGATAAAACCTTGCAAAAGAGATAAGAATCTGCAAACACAGAGGTCAATGGTGAGATGCTCCAAAGGAAAACGTAATAGAGAGAAAATCCAACCGAAAAGACAATGCAATGAATGTGTATATGTGTAAGTAAATGCAACGGAAGACCTAAGAATGGAAAAGCTAAGGACAATGAATCCTATGGGCGTGACTCTAAGAGCGTGAAAAATGGATTCTAGATGGACCTAGGGTATCCTAAAGGACCTAGAGACATGCTAGTCTAAGAAGGTGTTTACCATCGCGTACATCTAGTAGTAGGGCTTTGCCAAGGGAACGCCTGACGAGGTGGAGAAGAAGGTGAGATGGATCCATGAAATGTAACGGGGTCGGGACTTGTAGATCAATCAACTAGTCCCTCAGGGGTAGTGAAAGAGATTGTCTACTGAGGTTGTGCTCGGGCCACATGTCCAGTAGCAACAATGGGTGTTGAAGGAGCATATGAAGTAGGAGTCGAAGGTGTAGCCCCATTGGACTGTGCCGTTGCAGTAGTCTGCTGAGGCTTTTTAGGTGGAAAACCTTGGGCCTTGGAGCGACACTCCTCGTCCACATGGCTTGCTCTCTAGCAGTGTGTGCAAAACCGGTTTTTCTTAGGAAGTTGCTGCTAGATAGGTCTAGATTATTTGGTTCCATCTGAGGAAGAGGAGTCACTCTTTGATTGGCTTGCCTTCTCATCTTGTGAGTTCTTGCCACTATTGGTTTTTCTTCCCGAAGAAGAGGCAATCAACCCCCTTTGCTCTAAATAAGGATGTGATGAGGATTTCTTGTGGACTTGATCATGCAGCCTCGCGTAACGTAAGAACTGGTACTCAAACTTGTAGAAGGTTGGCAATCAAGGTTGTGAGATGATGTGCTGAATGAAATTGAAGTATTTTTTGGGCAACTTATTCAAGAAGAACGTAACCTAATCATCGTCTGACTTTGGAGAGCTAGTAGTGGCAAACTCGGTGGGTAACCACCTATATTCAGCTAACTTACCTTTCAGGTCATCCCCTTCCTTAATAGAGAACTCTTGAAGCTCAAAGTCAAGATTTATGCATCGAGTACGATCTCGGGCCGCATAGCGGTCGAGAAGGTGACTCCAACGCTTTGACACGAGCGGGAAGTGCTGTAATTGAGAGTGAAACTCAGGAAGCAATCCCTGTATCAGCTCAACATTAGTTGTGGCATTGCAGGTTCTCCATTGAAGGATGTAGTCAAGGTAAGCTAGTCAAGGGTTCGCCAGCATAGGCTCGACCAATGATGAGGTCCGAAAGACCTTGAGACTCAAGCACTTGTTGCATGAAATTCGACCAAGTGGTGAAGTTTGACCCATTAAAATGAGTCTTATTCGTGAAGGCATTCTTGGCCGTTGCAACAGGAGTGGTAGTGCTCGGAGATGGGTAGTGTGAAAAAGTGTAATGGGGGTAAGGTAGGGGAGTGGAGTGCACTTGGGAATGGGCCCGAGAGTGCCCACCAAGCATACGGGCAGTGTGGAAGGTGGATCCATAGATAGGGATGGGTTGACTAGGCATGGGCATGGTAACCGTAAGTAGCCCATGGTGGAGGTGGGATGGGAACACATGGAGCAGAAGATGGAAATCCTTGTGAATAATCTTTACAAGAGCACCAACTTTGATACCATGTGAAGAAAATTACTTGGGTTTGCACCGAGGAAATACAAGAGTGTACGACCACAACAGAAACACAAAGAGACAGACACAAACATAGAAAGTAAAACTAAAACCCTAAACGCAAAACGCAAAACTCAAAACTCAAACTCGAAATGCAAAAACTCAAAACTCAAACATAAACAGAAGAAGGGAGAGAAGAACACAAGTCTGAAGTGAATGAATATTGCAAATGAATGTAAGAGTGTACAGATACTCAAGGGCAGAGCAGTGTGTCAAAGAGTGATGTCCATCGGAGATGGATCCCAAGTCTGTGACCACTAGTCAAACTATGAAGAGAGGAAGAAACACAAAACACTGATTACCAGAGTGTAGGCGATTGCAGAGAATGATGCCTGATGATGAAAACACACGCAGAAGGTTGTGAACGCAACTGCTAGGTGGAGGAAGATGTTCGCCAGTTACCACAAGGTGATGGAGAGCTCCAAACGCAGCAGCAAAAGGTCGCTTGATGGAGGAGGGGGGCTGCTAACTGTGGCCTATAGCCAGAAGCTGCAAGCGCAGGGTGCAGATGAAGGTGGAGGTTCTGGTGACGAGGAATAGGGCCAAACGTAGTAGGTAGGAGGATGCCAGATAGTGGGCAACAGCCTGGAGGAAGGCGCCAGGGCACTGCAAGGGCTGATGGAGAGAGAGAGGCAGTAGTTTAAGGGTTGGACCGCCACATGTGTGTGTTGGCTGCAATCTGCAAAAATGAGATAGGCTGAATGGGGGCAGCCTGTCTATTTATAGATGTTGAAGGGTGCCCCAAAGAATTAGGGTTTTGGGGGGATCACTGAAACCCTCAGACCGCTCCCCTTTTTAGGGTTTGTCATTAATTGTGTTTTGGGACTGTTTAAGAATGCTAATCAGTTGGAAAGAGTGTTTTAGCTCAACAATTGGAAGAGGATGGACCAGCATGGAAGGGTGTCTTCGATGTAGAAGGGGTGAGGACCATTGAAGGATTGAAAGAGGATGGACCAGCATGGAAGGGTGTCTTCCATGTAGAAAGGGTGAAGAAAGAAGGATGACCAACGTGAAAATTTATTGTTTTTTGACCAGCAACCTTGTTTTTTAGCTTATGTTTGGGTTTTCCACAATGATGGTTGGAAAAGGTCTGTTTGGTTGCCATGGTAGCCAGCTTTGCTCCTCCTGTAATAAAAGAGACACAAGCTGGTCGAAGTTCTAGGTAACTTAGTTGCCCATAGTTACCAATCGCAAGGTGGTAGCAAAACCTTGATATGACTCCGGTAGACCATTTAGAGTGATGGAAACAAGCTGGTTATCAATAACTTCTTCACTATATTTAATAATTGCTCAATAAGATCTTTGATGCTTGTAAAGGGTGCTCACGCTCAACCGCCAAGACCCACGGACCACTTATTGTTCAAGCGTTTCAAGCGAGCACTAATGGCTACCTCTCACATAGCCGATGCGATATCCCTCTCTACAAGTGTAGCGAGCTTACCTTGATTCCCGAATGAGTTGCCTCTTCCCTGAAGCACACCAGTAGCTCCACGATTCTTGATGCAAGCTCAAGCATCCTCAAGTCTCCACCTCCATGCTCCATCCTCCATAGCCGCGTGCGAGATGAGAAGAGAAGAGAAGAAGAGAAGAGAGAAGAGAGAAGATGGTGGAGAGCTTCACCTCCTTGATCCCTCACCCTCACACACTCACTCCCTCACACTCTCACACTACCTCTCTTAAGCATACACAAGCAAACAAGAAGAGAAGAAGAAGAGTCCACTTTGCCACACACCAAAGAATGAGCTTTCATTCACTTTTTGAACTTTATATACATGCCCTAAAATCACATGGGTATCCATCTCCTTTTTACATGACCGGCCGTGGCCTAGGCTCTTTTTCCCTTTGCCCTAACTTCCTAGCTTAGTCCTACTGGCCGTTCGTGGTTACAAATTGCAGAGGAGGGAGCCTGGCGCTCTTTTGTAGAGGTTTTGGCTGCGCCTTTATATTTAAAGGTGCACCTTCTTGCTTTTGGCTTCTTGCAGCTTTCACGATTGTGTCTTGGACTCCTGGTGGTTGTTCCCATGCTTTTAGATTTTTTCGGGTCCACTCTCTTGTAGGGTGCTCCTTTTTTCTGCCTTGCGCTTTTCCTCTCGATGCCTCTTTTTTCACTTCCTTCGCTTTGCAGTAAACATTACCCCCTTTCTAGTTGAGTGCTAGTCCCATGGCATTGCTGGGTGGTGAGTCGGACGGTGTTGCTGGGGTAGCCAGGTGGCTTTTTGAGTTTGTATACTTGCCCTGGTTGAGGGTGTGTTGGAGGGATTTATGCCTTTGAAATTAAATATCATGTTGGACGGATCCCTCTGCTAGCCCTCCGTGATTGTCTTCTCTTGCGTTGTTTCAAATGAGCTTATTCATTCACTTTTTGATAGTGCCATGGCACTACTAGGTGGTGAGTCGGATGGTATTGCTAAGGTAGCTAGGTGGCTTTTTGAGTTTGTATACAAGCCTTGGTTGAGGGTGTGTTGGAGGGATTTATGCCTTTGAAATTAAACATCGAGTTGGACGGATCCCTCTGTTGGCCCTTTGCGATTACCTTCTCTTGCGTTGTTCCAAATGAGCTTCTTCATTCACTTTTCAACTGGAGCTGTTGCGTCTGCCCCTACTTTGTTGCGCTTGCATGGTGACATTTTCACATAAGATGGGGAGTGCATTGCATAGATGATGGGGCCTGTGGAGCTAGTGGTTGGGGCCTTTGTTTGTACCTAGAAGGAAAAGAAGGTGCACTACTTGGGGGTGTGCTCAGTTTGTTGGTGGTGGATGGTTTGTGTTGGTGGGACTTGGCACAAGCGTGGGTGTTCTCTCATTTGAGGATTTAGTTTGTGCATAAGAGAGGTGCGGTGCGTGTAGCTTAGGGAGACATATCTAACCGTAGGTGAGTGCTACGTCCCTGGGTGTGTCCTGCCCTTGATGTATCCTAAGCATGTGCCGTGGGGAATCAAAAGGGCAGGGGGTTAGACATGGAGCCGGCTGGTGAACGAGGCCACCGGACACACCTAACTTGAGAACCTCTAGGTGCAGTGACTGTGACCCCTTTGCATCCTACTGTGTCTACGTGTGATATCTCTTGTCGTTTTCATGTTTTGTGATTGCCTTTTTGCTTTTACCTTTTTATCTTTTTTTTTTTTTTTTGGTTGGCCACAAGTTACATAGTCGTGATAGAAGTTAGTCTTCGTCATTGGAGTGAGGTGGAGAAGAGGGCCTAATAGATTTGTAAAGGAATTAGCGGCTTTGAAGGTACCCGTTGCGGGCCTGAAGGGTGGTGGTGGAGAGGAATGGATGATTGTAGTAGGTGAAGCGGCTATCATTCATATCCTCTAAAAGAGCTAAGCAAAATAAAGATAATAGAGCAGCTTGCATCATTAGGATTAGCCATCGCACAACTATTTGTAGTAGCGTTAGGATTAAAATGGAGTATTGGGAGGCCACACTCCTGCGGGGTGGAGTCTTGCCTAAGGAGTATCCTAAGCAGTCTAAGGTAATTACAAGTAGTAATAAAGGCAGGGTTAGGACATGAAGAGAATTCATTGGTGAAGTGGATTAGGGTATTATACAAGTTCTCTGATGTGAAGACGAGGGCATCTTCATATGTAGTACAGTGAGGATTATAGATTATAGGGAAATTGTAGCGGCTGTGGATACTGGAGTCAAAATCCACTCGCACCCTTTGAGGGTAAGGCATAATGGTTGGGTCATTCTCCTTGAAGGGTTGAGTGTTGCAAAAGGCCATCCAAGTATCTAGGTTGGTGTCGCAAGCCCTTCTTCTCCATTTAGGTCGACATTCGTAGCCAGACACAGACCTTGGCACTTCAAAAACCTTATATTGCCAAAATTCGGCATATTCAGTGTCCTATAATGTGGGATTCTGCTCTCTTCTCCAACTATTTCTGTTCGAGCCTACTTCCGATGTTAATCATCTTCTCCACCACCTTGATGGGCAAAACCCTACACAATGTGGTGGGGAACTGGAAGTTAAAGTCGAAGGGACTCCCAGACGTCTTTTACCTCTCCCAGATCACAAGGTCGGCGTGAAAGCTTGTTGGGGCATCATCCTCGCATGGTGGGATAGGTGCCTAGGGTGCCCTCACTCCCTTGGCATTCCATTTTCTCCTTGTCTCCTCCACCATTTGTTTTCTTCTTTTCCTCAGTGCCGCCTTTCTTTTTGCGGAGGTGTCTGCATGTTGGTGCTCTTCAAGCCGCAGGGAAGGAGGCTGTGGGACAAGCTCTTCTTCGTGTGGTCCCATTCCAAAGTTCACATCCACCTCCCTCTCTTGGCTTGGCTCTTGTTGCTCTTCTTCGATGAAGCCGAGTGCGTCTACTTCTTGCGAGGTTAGGCTTGCCAATAGGAGATAGTGGCGTTGCTCTTCTAGGCTTGGGCCAACTCCGCTAGGTTGTGGCGGCATTTGCAGTCTTGCTTTCAGTGCTCTACGAGCCATTCTGAGTTTCCTTTTCATTACCTCTATGGAGTCTCCCTCCTCTACCTGGGTGACGTCCAATAGGGTATCTAGGAAGGCGCGTTGTTGGGTTTGGAAGCTCACTAGGGCGGTCTTTGCTGTGCTTTCAGCAGGTATTTTTTCTTTTTCGACTTGAGCGAGATGGCGTGCCAAGGCTTTGACGCTTTTTTCATTTTGGTTAGTCCATTCTTCTACCCTCCTGTTCATATCTTCGAGGTTTTCCCCCTGCCTCTGAGCTAGCACTGTCACCCTTTGTTCTTGATCTTCCATTTCTGTCCTTAGCTTTTGTTGCTCTTTCTGTGCTGAGACAGCCTCTTGGGCTAGTTTCTCCACCTCTCTTTTGTACCTGCGAACTCTTTCCTCCCTCAGCTCCTCCAGTTTTTCTGTGGCTTTAGTGATTTTCTCCATTTTAGCTTGTAGATCTTTGTAGATCCCCACAATCTCTTCATTGTGCCGTCGTAGGCGTCATATGGTCTCAGTTTCTTCGCTCAAGCACACTTGTCATTTCACTTCTGTCTCTTCCTTAGCTTGTAGTTGCTCCTTTAGCTCATTGACTTTTCTTTGGGCCATGGCTATTTGGCGTGTTCTCTCCAACTAGGATGCAGCCATGGCCTCTTTTTTGGCTTCTAGCTCTGCTCCCGCAATTTTTTTCTCCTCATTGGCTTTCTCTAATTGAGAGAGAAGCTCCTTGGCACTCTTTTCATATTCTTTGGGTGGCCTCTTTGTTGCGGGGACGGAGGTTGTGGAGCTTGCCACCTTTTGCCTCTTCAGGTCTTGCCTCGACTCAATGTCTGCTGCAGTCGGCCTTTTGGTTCCTACCAAGGGGGTTCCTTCTCTTGCTCCTTGGCCCATTTCTTTATTCACGAAGTACTGGACCCAAGCCATTAAGTTGCTTTTGTCTCTTTGGGTCTTGCCTCGACTCGGTGTCTGCTGCAGCCGGCCTTTTGGTTCCTAACAGGGGGGTTCCTTCTCCTGCTCCTTGGCCCATTTCATTATTCAGGAAGTACTGGATCCAAGCCATTAAGTTGCTGGCGTCCACCTGGGTCGTAGAGTTGGGTGTGGATATGGCGGTGGTGGTGGCGGGCGTTAGGAGAGTGGGAATGGGGGCGATTGGGACCTTGCCCTTGCCTTCTCGCACTGTAGGTGGCACGAACTCTGGCACATGGGCGCTTGAGCTCGGCGGCCCTTCGTCTTTGATCGGGCTCGCGGGTTTCGGCTCATCTTGCCTAGACTGCTGCTCAACGGACTTGCGCGTGGTGAGGGCCATGTCTTCCTCCTCCTTTTTTCTCAACTCCTCCTCCTCCTCTTCCTACTTTCTCCTTTTTTCCTTCTCGGCCTTCTTTGGACTCCTTGCGAGCCTTTTGCAAGTCTTCCTTCTCTTGTTTCCTCCGCTCCTCTTCCTGCTTTTCTAGTGCGATTTTCTTCTTCATCTTCTTAGCCTTTTCCTGGCTAGTTTGCTCTTCTTGTTTCCTGTCTTCTTCTTCCTCACTCAGTGTCCTTTCACGGGACTGCGCCTCCTATTCTTGGTGAGGTGGCGGCTTGCTTGGCGTTTCATCCACTCCTTCTCCTACTTCTTCCTACCCTTGCTTCAAGGCTTCCCTAATGATAGCGGTGAGGATCCCATCGAATCCAATGGTCGAGGCCTTTAAAGATGAAGCTTTTCTTTTAGCCTTGGTGGTAGGGGATTTCCCCCCGGTGGGTTGTCCTCCCGTTGCCAAAGCTTTTGCCAAGGTCTCAATGGTCTTCCTCACAAAACCATTGAGGTTCACCTCATCTAGCGACCTTGCTGCGATGCTCTCTAGCAGGGGGGACATTAATGCGGCTTATGATGGTGTTGTACCTCTGACTAGAAAACAACGCGTGCACCATTTCGAGTTGGAGTTGATATTTTGGATCTGGAATATCCGCCAAGATGATGCTGTCGTTGGTGTGGACCTTTACCTTGTCCATTCCTAGCAAGGCATATACATCTCTCTTTGGCTTCCTCTCTACTTTGTTCGCCAAGCCCAATGCCTTTTCCACCAGCTCTAGGGTCAATTCAATTTGCACCTGATGAGTTTTCTCTCCCTCATGCACAACTACTGTGCCGCGGTTCTTGTGGAAAGTCCTCAAAAACTCTGCACAGTGGATGTAGTCCACCCCTTGGCCTACTGCTTCCACATATTTCTGCATATTGCATTGCTCGATGATCTGCATTGTAGCCTGTTCTTCAATGGCCATGTCTTCTACATTGAAGATATACCGGAACTTAAACTGGTTGAAGGCTCGTGTTTCCATTGAAAGGTTGTACTTTACCTGTTCTTCATTTGAAAAAGGCAAATTACCAGCCTTTTCTTGGCGTGCCATGATGGGTGTCTATCATGAAATCATATTCACCATTAGTGTTATTGAGAACAATTACAAACAAAAGGAAACAATTACATATTTGTTGAACTAAATTGCTTGAGTGCAGAAATGGTCTTTTCTTTCAATTAGTCTGTTGATTTCAAATTTTATTGACCTTTTCCACACTCACAAGTTGTTACATCCTACCAAGGTGTGCCTTTCCTTTATTGTTTTCCTTGTGTGTTTGGTTTGATTTACCTTATCCTTACCTTTGTCTTACCCTTGCCCCCTTCCTCTTGGAATTGAGAAGAATCATTCCTAGGATTGAAGGCAAGAGTGTAAAGGATGCGTTGTGCATGGGTATAGTGCGTTACTTCCGCATGAGTGAAGCATAGAAGTTTGGATTATATTCCATGTGAGCATACTGGTCCATGTTGAAAGGTTGGATGCCGAGCTAGGTGATGTAAGTAAGGACATCGAGCAAGAAGTCACCGGAGTCCATGCGACTAGCAATGTGCAGCTTCTCCTCGGTAACGATGCGGAATGTTGCGCCTGGTGATAAATTCTACCTCAATGTTGGATGAAGAATGCCAAATTCTTGAAAAGCCCCAAATTCGATGAAGCCGATGCCACATTTCTTTCAATTTGATGATCGATGCCACATTTCTTTCAATTTGATGAAGAATCTGATGGAATTAATGGAGAATGCCTAAATTTTGTTGAAAGTTGGGCCAAATTCGGTGAGTTTGGTAGAAACCCCAATTTGGGCCAAATCTGTGCTTGGAAGGGGCAATGGATGTGAGTTGGGGCCTATTGGAAATTAAGAGAGAAAACAGAATGATGTATTTTCCCTTTTTTTATTAGAAAAAAAAGGACCATTGCCTGAAGGGCAGTAGGATGTGGCCGAAAGGTTATGGATGTGGCTCTTGTGTGACGTGGCAATGGACAGGTAGAGTATCTTTGACGTGATTGTTGGTCGGTGGAAAGGTAGCAACTTATCGACTGGTACACGGTGGTGACGTGTCGTTAGGCAGAAGGCAGGTAGACTTGTTGATGGTGAAAAGGCAGCGATAGGCAACACTTGAGGTGGTGGACAGGCGGCGTGGTGTGGCTGGAGGCTATCGAGCAAGATGCATGCAACAGGCCTTTGTCGGCTGGGTGGAAGCAATAGGTCGGCACATTGATTCTAGATGTACGCTCTCAACAGTAGGATACTATGTACGAGATGGTTGACATGGCGAGCAGGCCAGCACTTTGGTTGGCTGATTGGAAACTAGCAAGGTGGTGTCATGCGACGAAATAAAAAGAAGATGGTGGGTGTGATAGGACGAACTTCAGGGTGTGAATAGAGGCTGTTGATAATGCTATAGGGCCTCTTTAGCACAATGCTTGCTTATGAGATGAAGGGTGGAGCCTTGAGTGACAGTTGGTGGAGAATATGCAAAGATGGTGGCACACGGAGTAGAATCTCCAATGAGATAGAGTTGGTGCGAAGGCAATGGCTTGAGGGGCAGCGGGCCGAGCAGGAGAAGCTCAATGGCAATGGCTGGTGGCAAATGATTGCGAGTAATGGCAAGGGCGATGAAAGAAAGTTGCTCTGATACCATTGTTGGCTTAGGCGTGGAGTAATTGTGCCATTATTTTAATTGAAAAATGAATGAGAATGAAAGAATTAATCAATGCACATCAATACTCAATCACGAATGAGAAGTAATGAATTAATGAGAGAGAGAGTACAACACTCTAGGCGATCACACTGAATAATGCCACACTTGTGCAAAATGAGGCACAAGGTGGCTTTAAATAATAAAAAATGAAACCCTAATGGCTTAACCGTCATAGATAACCCTAAAATATACCCCAACCCTATTGTCACTTAGTGCTAGGACACTAGGGGCAACAATTGCATTTAATGATAGTTTAAATGCCTAGGGAGCTCGGATCATGGATCAGAGGGCATCAATGTATAGTGCACAAGATGGCCTACACTTTCAATTACTGCTCTTGGTCCAAAACCATAGGAACCAACTCTTCCCAATGAAGAGTTTCTTACTGCCCTGAAGTAATCAAGGTGGAGTAAAATGCACCGAGTCGGGGCAGTAACAAAGAAAGAATAGTTATTGCCATGTCCTCCAAGATAATCACCATCCCTATGTTCTGGACTTGCATGTGCAATTGCCGAAGCTTATAGATATTCTCCCACATAGAAAAAACTTATTAGGACTGAAATAAACCCCAACCCTCTTGTCACTTAGTGCTAGGACAGTAGGGGCAACAATTGCATTTAATGATAGTTTAAATGCCTAAGAAGCTCGGATCATGGATCAAAGGGCATCAATGTATAGTGCACAAGATGGCCTACATTTCAATTGCTCCTCTTGGTCCAAAACCATAGGAACCAACTCTTCCCAATGAAGAGTTTCTTACTGCCTTGAAGCAATCAAGGCGGAGTAAAATGTATTGAGTTCGGGCAGTAACAAAGAAAGAAGAGTTATTACCATATTCTTCAAGATAATCACCTTCCCTATGTTCTCGACTTGCATCTGCAATTGCCGAAGCTTATAGATATGCTCTTGCATAAAAAAAACTTATTAGGACTCAAAGTCCTCATTTGAACCTCTAGAGACATCCGCTTCATCATTGTCATCTGATTGTACATTTGATCAAGCTCCAACCATATGTCTCTAGCCACGGTGAAAGTGCTCGATGTGAGCAATAATGGTTGGAGAGAGAGAGAGAGAGAGAGAGAGAGAGAGAGAGAGAGAGAGAGAGAGAGAGAGAGAGAGAGAGTCTAGCGATGGCTGACGGCGACCCTTCGTGACCACCTTATGCTGCCATCAGGCCCGAGCTCCTCGTCTGTGCTTTCGCGTGCAGCCAACATCAAGCGTTCAAGCCTGCGCTCGTGGTTTCTGCTGCTTGCATTCATGCTTGGCACCCACCAACGTGTCCTGCGCCCCGCCTTCTTGTGATTGTGCTGCTCAGCAGAGCGGAGGTCCAAGCCCTGACCAGTGCGCTGCCCAATTGTCAGGATCTGGGGCGTGCGATTCTGATTCTAAGATGTCAGGTAACAGCAGTACGACTCTGTCCTTGCTGACATCAGGTAATGGCGGCAACAGAATTACACAGAAAGGACAATTCTGCACTCCTAGGACTGACGATTATTGTACATTAGAGGTTGCAGACAGGACATTCTCTTATTGCATGTGCAATCTAGCCGTGCACACTGAGGCAGAGGAGACCTGCCTCTGTACAAAGAGAGAGAGAGAGAGAGAGAGAGAGAGAGAGGCCTGTGCTGTTTTCGTGAGCTCCTAGCTCTGCATCTGACCTGCACAAGTGGTGATACAATATGGCTGTTCTGGGTATGGCCTTTATCGACCAAACAGTGGCAGCCCTTGGTCCGGATTCTGATACAGAGGAACCAGAGGATATGGTTCCTTGTACAGAGGAGATACCCCCTGGTCCTGACTTCCAGCCTGTGGGCAAACGCACCAAGTATATTTCGGTAGAGACAATGAATCATCAGGAACGTTCTTATGCTCGGGTTGCTTCTGATTCTGTGGATTCTCAGGATGTTGACTGGGAGCATTTGTTGGAGTTTGTTAACACTTTGCTTGGCGATTATGTTCAACATAATCATGAAGTGTTTTCTGACTTTGGAACTGAAGATGTTCTGGAAGCCACTGTGGACTTGAAAAATGTCTTGCGCTCATTCTCAGTGTTTTATGAACGTGCTGTTATACTCTTCTTCACTGGTAGGATCCCAGTGCTTTCCCATATTCGCCAGTGGCTGCAAGGTCTACTACAAGGGGAGTGCGTTGAAGAGATTTTTGTTGGTCCCCGAGGCTTTTATGAGGTGCTATTGAAATCTGAGAAGCATCGTGTTGATCTGCTGTCTAAACTGCCATTGTTCTTTGATCGCCATTTGGTTCATGTTGTGCCATGGCGCCCAATGGCTGATTTTCAGCGCCTGCTTCAACGTGAATGCTCGGTGTGGGTTGAAGTGGAAAACTGTCCTGCTGTCTATTGGCCACTGTTAAAGGATGCCATGGCCGTTGTGGGCACTGTTCTGGTTCCCCCGAGCCTAAGGGCCATGAATCGTAACCGTTTGTGTATGTTATGGGACACTGCTCGGAAAAGGCCTGCTTGGTTACGTCTTAATTGCTCTAGCATGCATCCGTTGTACTTTCGTTTGAAATGGGGTAACTTTGCAGGGCATTGTTTTTCGTGTGGAAAATTGGGGCATTTTATGGCTGAATGCCCAGTGAAGCAACCGACTTCAGATGCTTAGCATGTTTTGCCGCCCATGGAAGATATGGTGCTTGATGCTTCGTCACAGGATGCAACCCAGCCACCCAAAGTTTTGGATAAAGGTAAACAACATGTTTCGGGTTTGGATTCCCGTAGCAATGACTGGGTAGATGTACGTGCCAAAAAAGGTAAAAGGTTTGATGCTAGCATGGCGGATACTGTTCCTAATGCTTCACAAGATTCCTTGCGTACTTATATGCGCAGGAAAGAAATGTTGTCTTTAGAGCACACTGCTCATGCTATGGTTTCTTCTGCTCTTCGGAATCAGCCTACTAGGAAAGTATATACGGACGGTCCAAAGGGCCCATCTGCTAAGTTGGCTTTTGATGCTAGAGGTAACGCGATTACCCCATGGGATCGTCGTTATCCGCATTCCATCTCCAAGACAATGGATATACCGTCTATCTCTAAATCTGGCAATCAAAACTCTTTTGCCGTGTTAGCTTATTTTTTGGATGAGGGAGTCCTTGACATTCTAGCAGAAAATGTTAAATCGAGGCAAGCTTTGCCTCGTTCTTGATTTTCTTTTTTGAATACACATGAAGATAGCCACGTGAAATGTGCGAGGCATTTGTTCTCGCAATAAGCAACATGCCATATGGACTGTATTGCATGAGAATCAGTGGGATGTCTTATGTGTTGTTGAGCACAAGAGTCACGGTGAAGCAGGAAAGGTTGTGGATTGCCATGGGTTTCGCTTGTTTTATGCAGGGACACATGCCATGTACTATTCTGGTGTGCTTATGATTGTACATGAGAAATATCAGCCTGTTCTTATTAAAAATGATGTACATGGTTGTTTTGTGGTGATTGAAGTTTTACTTGAAGGAGAGATCTTATGGTTACTTGGCCTCTATGCTCCAAATGACCCTTTATCCCGCCGGGATCTTTGGAATACTTTGCAGACCTCTTTGTCACTTGGCAGACGGGGTTTTTTGATGGGGGATTTTAATATGTGTATTGATTCTTCACAGTCCACATCAGAGCATTTGGTGATGGACGCTCCGGAAAGCCGTGCGTGGAATGCGTTTGCTCTTCCCGTACTTAAGCAAGATCTCTGGTCATGGCTATACCCTTCTTCTATAGGGTCTACTTTCCATTCTGCACAGTATACAACTACATGGTCGTGGTTGGACCGCATGTACATCATGCAGGATGATGATTTTCTTCCTGAGATGCTAGAAATGAAAGTGTTGCAGCAATATGCCTTGTCGGACCATTTTCCTCTACAGCTTGAGATGCTTGCACAACCCATTGTACCTTTTAAGCAATTTCTGGATAGACTCCCTTTGCGTTTCAACTTGTCTTATTTGAAGCATTCAATCTTTCGGGGCTATATGCAGCAATTGATTGATAGATTTTTATTGGACTTCTCCTCTGAGGGCAATGCTTCTTTTGAACGATTGCTCTTTAATGTGCAGTGGGTTGTTCGGCAGTATGGGATCCACAATGTCTCTCTTTGTCGGCGGCGTCGACAAGCAGCGTAGGATTTACTGGCTTTGGTTCGTTCTCTATTGGTGGAGACTCCAGATGATGTATTTCTGTTGCCACTGGCTATGCGTTTGGCTGATCTTATTAAAGAGTTTCAGTTGAAATCTTATCAGCAAGCCAAATTGCAAAATTTGAGTGAGAATTTGCAAGATAGTGCTTGTCAGACTCATAAGTTCTTTCGAGCTCTACATGCATCTCCTGCTCGAGAAAATATGACTAGACTCTAGGATCCTGAAGGTCAAATGGTCATTGATCCTCAGACTATTGTGAATATGTGCAGGAATTATTTTCTAGACCTTCTTGGTTCTACTCCTTCACCTTCTGACCAAGTTACTCATGCACGCTCGGTTTTCTATGATTTGGTCCACAATCAGGTTCCACATGATATGCAAACTACTTTGGAGATAGATATTTGTGAGGCGGAGGTTATGGATGTTTTGTTATACTTGCCCAAGGATAAAAGTCCCAGTTGGGATGGTCTCACCAATGAATTCTTTGAGGTTTTTGCTTCCCAACTGGTGAAACCATTGACGACTATGTTTCAACAGGTTTGGGAAACGGGGTTCATGCCTTCCTCATGGAAAGACGGTCTTATCAAACTGCTTCCAAGAGTTCCTTTGCTGTCAATGTTGAAACATTGGCGATTGATTTCTTTGATGGGTTCGATGTATAAAATCTTTTCCAAAGTAATGGCGAATCGGCTCCATAAGCATCTTCCTGCCATTGTGCATCCTCTACAATATGGTTTCATTAAGGGCCGAAACATTCTTCATAATATCTTAAATGTGCAAATGGCTATTGACTATGCAAGGCACTCTAATCAGGAGGTGGTATTGATTCAATTGGACCTGGAAAAGGCTTTTGATTATTTAGATTGGTCCTTCATTGCAGAACTTATGTCTACTATGGGCTTTGGTACTCGGATGTCTTGTTTGATCTACACCATTAGTGCTGTGGCTTCTTCGCGAGTTATGCTAAATGGTGGTGTTACCGAGCCATTTGTCCTTGCACGCTCTGTGAGACAGGGTTGCCCTTTGAGTCCTCTCTTCTTTGCCCTTGCGACTCATCCAGTTCTTTCGATGTTATCTCATATGGCAGCTTCTACTCAGTTGGCTGGATTGTCTCTTCCTTTTGGACAGCACTTCATTAGTCAATCCTTGGCTGATGACAACTTTATGATTTTGCGTGCGGACAAGGATAATCTTCGCAAAGCATTAGATGTTTGGACTCTCTTTGGTCACGCTTCTAGTCTTCATATCAATGCTTTGAAATCATCCATTCTCAGTTGCACGGAATCAGATTTACAGTCATTGGATTGGCAGGGAATGGTTGTTCCCCGTGGTTCCATTGTCAGGCATCTTGGGTACCCTTTGGGTGTTGATGTTCGGCCAAAGCAACTACTAGAGTGGATTTCACAGAAACTGGCAGCTAAGTTTCTGTATTGGAAGTCGCAGGCTTGGCCCTTCCATGTTCGCCTTAAAGTGGCTCAGACAATTATGTTGCCAATGCTTACTTGCCATTGCTGGCTTGGACTACTACTACATTGAATGCTCTTACTTGGTACATTCGTTTCATGTTATGGAAGGACTCCTTGCATGCAAGCATTTCATGGATTTCTTGGTCGCATGCATGTACCCCCAAACGCATGGGTGGTGGGGCTATTTTGGATGCCGAAACTCATATGTTGGTACTTCGTTGGTCTCTTTTTTGTGCCATGTGCTTGGATCATCACCCTGGGTCTTTATAGCCCGTTACTTTCTTGAGGATCACGGGCTTGTGCATGGTAATACTCAAATTGGGAGCTCCTGGTGGTATGTTCTTAATGCAGACTCTCGGTTTTCTAGTCCTTTTTCATCCCTGCTTGCTCATTTGGTATGCTCCTGGAAATTGGTTCTCCAGAAGGCTCGGTGGCATCCAACAGAGGACCGCTTAGATACTAACTCTTTTCAACTGGAATTGTTGGCAGCCTCGCGATTACTTTCTTGGGAAGGCAAACATGAGCTTAGACCAAAATTTAACCTCATGGCACGTTTGGGCTTGACTTCAGTTGAGCAGATGCCACCCTTGCCAGTTGCAATGTGTTGATATCGTTTCGTACAGCCAGGAGGCTTTTCAAGATCCCTCGTGGATACCGTGATTTTTGGGAACAGCTTTTGCTGGTGCTCTAGAGCAGATAACCCTTTCCTGCCCTTGCTTTGGATCGTCCCTGGCAGGACTGGGACCTTGCAGGTTGGCTGAATTTGGAAAAGGCCTCAGCTAACCAGGTGTATCATCTTCTGATTAAAGATCATCAATGGCTGGTTACTAAAGCTAATACTGTATGGGGATTGCGTAAATCTCAGTCATGGTGGAAGGCAACTGTGATGGAGGGCTGGTTGAACAAGACACCTTTCAAATGCAAGGTCTTTCTTTGGAGGGTGATGATTGGTGGTCTTCCTCTTGCTTCAGCCCTTTTCAAGCGTCGAATCTCCAACGGCAATTGTTTCTTTTACACCCCTAGTGTGGAATCGGCCCGTCATCGATTTATTTCTTGCCCTCTAGTGTTTCCTCAGTGCAAACCTTAGTAAATCTTCATAGGACCCTTTCCCTTTATAGGAATTTATTGAAACAAACCATGGGCAGTGAGTGTCTGAACCGTATACAAAAGGGCTAATTTATTGCAATTCTGAAAATTAGGGTTTTGAAACCCTAATTTTTACTAACTTTGGGCAGCAAACTGATGTTTTTCTTTAGTGCTTGGATTAGATCAAGCTAAGTGGAAAGTACCTCTTGGATGAGAGATAGATAGGAAAGTACATAGCATGTGGCTGAAATTTCAGCATGAGAGCTTATACCAAATGAAAAGAGAGATATCCAATATATAGATGCGGGGCTTGGGTGCTGAAAAGTGGAAAGTAGAGGTTACAAAGGACAAGTGTTTGCTGAAAATGACAATTGTAGACTCTCAAGAAAATCAAGCTAGTACTGAAATGTAGCCAAGACCTCTAATTTTTGCTTTATGGGGTATGCCTAGACTTTATGTGAGTAATTGTCAATAAAAGTAATGAAATAACTTGCACCACCTGAAGACTTGCAGGGCGTAGGTCCACAAACATTAGAATGAACAAGAGATAGAGACTCACCCATGCTCGTAATGCTAGACTTCTTATGCGAACTATGGGTTTGTGTGCCATAAAGACAATGATCACAAGAATTAAAATAGTTATTAGTCAAGGGACGGAAGATATTGCAAATGGGTAAACATTTTGATTTCCTTTAAGGACATGTGTCCAAGGTGAGATGCCTTAACGATACATTTGGTATTGCAGCCATTGCCAAAACATGGTCGATAGAACCAAATACAAGCAAGGGATAAAGAGTACCAGACTTGGCACCTCGTGTCAAAATAAGATTCCCATGGGTAAGCTTCCATGAGGAATCACCAAAAGATACAATATAACCTGCATCATAGCTGAAGGTAGGATTTTAGTCAAATGTGGAACGAGGAGTACATCATGCAAAGTAAACATATTGCCTAAAGGAAACTGCAGCTAGACATCTCCAATACCAACAATATCCAATGCCAAGTCTTTATCCAATTTGACAAATCCTGTCATGCTGGCGATGAGAGGTGACATGAAATGAAGTCCTTGAATCAATCGGCCAACATTGAGCATAGGTGGACGAGGCATCAATCAATTGCGAAACGTCAAGAGAAAAAGCTGCAAGTATGTAGTCATCATTAGAATCAATCTCCACAACATTAATCTCTTTAATCTTGACGTTGGACTTGCTAGGAACCATGCCATGCCATCAGACTTATCTCGCACTTTGCTCTTTTTCTTTTCCTTGCACTTATCATCACACATTTTATGGCACTGTGGCCGAATATAACCCTGCTTTCCACAATAGTGACAAGTCAATGGGGACTTACGGCCACAGGATTTAATGCGAGACTATCCACGTGATTGAGAACAAGACTTATGAGAATCTCTCCCACGGCGGTCATTACCGCTCCTACCATTATTATCTCTGACTATAAAAGCATGAGAGGTGCGGAAAGCATCTACATTCTTTTGGTTAACCTCTTCATTCAAGAGCACACCCTCTATATCCTACAATTTTAGCCCATACGAGTATGGAATGTGTCCCATGACTCGGGTAATGTAACCAATAAGAATAAGGGAGGAAGATCGTCTTGAAATTCAATCCCTTGTGAAGATAAGTAGTTGAAATAGAATGAAACTCATTAGGGCTAGCAAACATAGAAGTGTCCTCCTTCATACAAAGATTTGAGTTGCTTTGGCCAATACAGTTGAGAGGCAAGGCTTTGCTTATCATAGACATTATGAATCTTGTTCCATAATTGCTAGGCAGTATCTCTCTCAGAGACAACATCACAACAGACTTGCTTAGAGAGTGACAAAATGATTGGAGATTTACATAACTCATCTAGTTCAGCCCAATCCTATGCATCAATGCATTTAGTCTTGACACCCTCTTGTCTCAATGGCTTAATCTGCAATATTTGCACTAGAATGTGTCAAAATTGTGCCTTCCAATAGTTGTAGTTGGTGCCATCCAACTTGTCAATGTCGAAGATAGCATTGTCATTTGATCCATTAGCCATAATGGAGTAAATGAAAGCACAGTCCAAGACAAATAGGTTGCTGTAAATGATTGCAAAATAACCCCAAATTCACAACTAAATCAAGGGCTAAGCAAGAGAAACTGCCAAAATGGTGAGCTGTTCACAAACTATAATAAAGTAACTATCAAATCTAAGTGACAACCCTTAGATAGAATGCATAAAACTGAAATGACAGGCTGCTGTAATAAACTGCAGTGGTATGCCAACAACCAATTGTGAGCAACCAAGAAAGAAAGGCACGGAACAACTAACATTGAAAGTTGTTACAACTGCAGTGTTTTAGTAACTATATATGTGGTAGGCATAGATATCATGCACATAGGAGATCTGACGGTAAAGAGAAGAGAACTGCCAAATGCATAACCCACTGAGCAAAGCTCAAGACATAACCCAGAAGTATATAAATGTCATTGACAACACACAGACAAACATAAGTGTCAGATTCATAGTAAGTGATCAAATCAGCCCACTGTAGGGTAATTACATCCAATACATATCAGGAGAGCATGTACATGAAGTAAGTGTTCCACTGTCTCAAAGAACGAAGTTGTGCCAAGTAAGTAGAAGTGTCTCCCATTGGAAGCGAATCCAGAATGCAAAGTGAGCAAGCAAAGCTCAAGACATATACATCAAAGCATGTGAGAAGCCCAATCATATCACAAATACATCGAGGAGTATAAGTATCAAATGAAGCTTCAATATCTTTTAAGTGAGTAAACATAAAAGCTCAAAGCAACTGACCAAAGCCCAAGTACATTAAATGTAGCTCAAATCCAAGTACCAAAACATATCATAATCATATTTGGGCTCATATATTAATGCTAGACATCACCATGGACATGTAGTATACCTGAAATACCATGTAGGTACAATAGACATTTAAAGCATGAAGCTCACTGTTATATGCTTGCTGTTCAAATTGTTATGTCAACAATAAACCTTTGTAAAACTGAGCTAATCAAGCTACTAAATGATTCAAGTAGCATCTGGAAAGCATAACCATATCATCCAGGCACTAATATAGTATCTTCGAAGTATTAAACATGCATTATGGAATTTACTATTTATTGTCCAAACTCAAATCGTTATGTTTTGTGTGAAACAGAGAATAAAAAATTACATAGAATCAACCGTGTGAGTACCCAAATCTGTAGCTCTCGTTGCTCTTTTTGTTTCTAGCTGTAGAACGCTTAAATATGATATTGTATGCAAAAGTTAGAGCCAAAATACGACAATGCTGTCAAGCTATCATAGCTATCCATGATTTCTACAACATGCTCTGTATCCACTCAAAATGGATAGAATGGTTGCTTCTCAGCTCAATAAGTACTAAACAAGACTCAACTAAGCCTTGGGAAGCTCCTCGACAAGCGGAGAGTAAGCTAGAAAAAGCTAGGAGAAGGAAAGACTCAATGCATACCTTGGGAGAAAGAAACAATAGCTGCCATGAAACCTTGAGCTGAAGCTTTGGATTTAGGCTAAAGCAAAGGATGAAGAAGCTTTTGAAATGGTTGGCTCTGATACCAATTGAAAGGTAGAGTCTCAATGGAAGCACACAAGCGGAAGCAAGAGTAAAGCAAGAGCTATGGCAGATGGACCAAGAGAGCAAGAGAGAGATTTTGTATGTGGAGAGTAAGCTAGAAAAAGCTAGGAGAAGGAAAGACTCAATGCATACCTTGGGAGAAAGAAACAATAGCTGCCATGAAACCTTGAGCTGAAGCTTTGGATTCAGGCTAAAGCAAAGGATGAAGAAGCTTTTGAAATGGTTGGCTCTGATACCAATTGAAAGGTAGAGTCTCAATGGAAGCACACAAGCGGAAGCAAGAGTAAAGCAAAAGCTATGGCAGATGGACCAAGAGAGCAAGAGAGAGATTTTGTATGTGGGAACTCCAATAGTCACAATGTGTGACCTACCTTTCCTTATTCAAATGTTATTGAAAGAATAAACGAAGTGACAGTGATGGGTATGTGCCACTTGCAGTGTATAGGTGTGCGACACGACAGTTAGGCATAGGCGCCTTTACCCCCAACAGAGAAATTGTATTTTTCTCTGCTGTAAACCCTAATTTATAGCAAAAGGGTGCTACGAGATTGAAGCCTCAAGACTTGAATTAATTGTTAGCAAGATTCAAGTGAGGGACCAACCAACATTCGAAGTCGAGGAAAATTTCATTTCCCAAGGTGTCGATGAAGGCCAATTCCTCGAGTAAATTAAGAGGCAAATCAATTTGAAGACTTGTTGATCATTATTGACAGCAAGGGGCTTTTGTGTTGCAAAGCGGATTGAAGGAATCGCATTATATTTGAGTTTAGCTGGAACTAAAGATAAATAAATATTGAAAGGGAGCTAGTTTTGGGGCCAATAGGATGTCCAATATCCAAGATTGGTTGGTAAATGTTTGTGTTTCACATTTAATTAATTATTACTTGTTATAATTAAGTTATAATCAGGTTATTACCAATCCTCCACGGAAGGAAGGCTAGTTTCACAAGTTGTAATTTTTGATAAAGCACCATATTTTTACTTTTTAGGCGAAGCAAATTGTTGCAATTAAGATGACCAAACCAAGTATGCTATAACTCAATGTCATCCACAATGGTGACATCAATGTGTAATGCATCCTTTGATGCTCTCCTCTCATATAAATCAAGCGGATAGAGACCCTTGTACAATGTACTAGTGACAATGAGGCTTCCCTATTATTACAATCCTAGACATTGCATCGATCCATGTGGAATTTAACCACAAAACCAACACATGCAATGGCTGAAATTGAAGGCAAGTTTTTCTTTATGCTTGGGACATACAAGACCTTTTCAAGCATGATAGTTTTTCCATCTACTGCAATAATGGGGATCTGTCCAATGCCTTGAATTGCATATGAAGCGTTATTTGCACATACAACGGATCCCTCCTTTTGTATATTTGCATATGATACAAACAAGTCACGAAAGAATGTTATGTGCTTGGAAGCTACGTTGTCAAAATACCTTGTGCTGCAATTTTCGGCCATGGAAAGACCATGCTCATGTGAATAAGGATTATACCAATAATGGACAACAAAAGCATAAGACTGATCAATGCCCATGATCAATGCCCAAGCTTGCTAAATGTGTAGTTGCATCCTTTGTATTTGCTGAATTTTCCACCAATAGTCATGCGCGATTGTTTTCTCTTTTCACTTACCATCCTCTTTTTGCATTTTACAATAGAATGCCTCTTTTTTTTGCAATCATTGCATCTCTTTTTTTTAAAAGCGCCATCATCCTTGGTGCTTGAAGAGTCCATGGAAGAAGCTGTTTTGCCTTTACCCTTTGAGTTTCAGGGCTGCCATGACTTCCCTTTGTTCCGATGGCTAGTTGCAAATGCTTGATTGTCCATACTTATGTTAGAGCGATTCACCCTTGATTGCTCTTCTTGCAATAACAATGATACTACACATAACATATATATGCTTCGATATTTCCTTTTGCAAGTAAGTGAAGTGAAGTGTAGTGGCAAAACTTTGATAAGTATCAAGTAGGCCAGCCAAGATTGTAGATACAAGAGAGGCATCGAGAATTATTTCATCAATATTTGCAAGCTACTCTGTGATGTCCTTGACATGTGTACTATATGCATCCACAGAATCTTCCTCTGTCATGTGCTTTGTCATGAGGACATGTATTTTTGAAACCTTACTTAACATGTGGATTAAATTTTAATCACATGATTAAGTAAATGTTGCATATGTGAGGTGCAACTGGGGTTAGAGTAAATTTACGAGCTCGAGACCCGAGAAAATCACGAGATGTCAAAGGCAAAAGTTGCTATAAGTTATGTTGCATAGGTACTTGGTGGTATCTGGTGTCAATTGTTGGCCTAGGTCATTCATTTGGCCATAAGTGTCAGTTGGTGATACTAGAGATGTGGCATTTAATGGTACCTAACGCCGATTTAACGATCAAAGATGATACAGAGAGACTCGACAGTGGAAGATGCCTAGCTAATTTAATTATTGGCCAGTGAGATTATTTTTTAAAGCATTGAAATAATTATTAGATTAATTTTCAATAATTAAAGATTGAAAATTAATATTTAATGATGGATAATGTTGGAAAAACCCTTTGGGAAGGCTGCTACTTGGCAAAATTGCCCATACAGGCTAGTAAAAGGTTGAAGAAGAGGAACAACGAGATCATTCTTGCTGTAGCAAATGCGGGAGAGTTGTGAGCAGCCATGGCCAGCCTATTTTCAGCCATTGCTGCTAGCCATGAGTGAGTTTTGAGGAGGTGATTGCAGATTCAGACCCTCCACAGCTGGGTAATTGCATCCAGGTACAAGATGATAGCTGATTTGGATGTCTCATCTATAGATGACAGCATTTAATGCTGTTGTGGCAGGGCAATAGCTGCATTTGACTGATTTTTAGTCATTTTTCATGACAAAACTATGAATTTTCTCTCTCTATAGCTCTCTCTCTTATCTCCCAACCATTTCATAGCCTTGCTCCGAAGATCTCAGCATTTGGACCCTTGGCGGTTGAGAAATTGCAAATTTCTCTGTTGTAAACCCTAATTTACAGCAGAAATTAGGGTTTAGCAACAGCCTCGGGAAGCGTGCCAGAAATTGGAAGCTCCAAGACTTGGATTTTTGAGGACTGAAGGCGAAATTCAACTAAATTCAGGTGGAGGACTAGGCAACCATTGAATTTGGGGCAGTTACATCGTTTATGAAGTGAATGCCCGAATCAAGGAGCAAATCAGACTAAAGATTTGTTGGTCACTTTGGACAGCAAGGGGAGTTTGGATTGTGAAGGAGATATTGAGAATTCCATTGTAAATCAACTTCTTCCTTAATAAAGCTAAAGAAATACCGAAAGGGGCGCCAATCGGGTGTGCATTGTTCAAGATTAGTAGGTAAATTTATATTTTCAGATTTGCATTTATTGTTTGTTGCTGTAATTAAGTTGTAATCAGGGATCTACCACCCATCCATGGAAGGAAGGTTGGTTTCATGCTCCATCTTATATTGTTTGCGCAAATAGGCTATACGAGTCTCATTGTGCACCTGATACAACGAAGCAAGCTTATCCCAAGTATGTGTAACCAGCCTTCCGTCTGTGGATGGGTGGTAATTCTCTAATTACAACTTAGTTACAACAGTAACATTTATCATAAAACTGGGAAATGCAATTTGATTTATAATCTTGGACAATGGATACCATGTTGGTCTTAAAATTGATGTTCCTTTCGGTATTTGTTTAACTTAATTGAAGAAGAATTGATGCACAATGGGATTCTTCCAATCCCTTTTGGTATTCCAACTCCCCTTGTCCAAAGTGACCAGCAAGTCTTGAATCAGATTTATCCCTTGGTTCGAGTAGTGAATTGGCCTTCATCCGCTTTGATGGAGATGGAAAATGCCCCAAATTGATTGATTTACTGGTACCTCCACTTGAATTTGACTAAAAACAGCTTTAGTCCTGTTGAATCCAAGACTTCGAGCTTCCAATTTTTGGCACCCTTTCTGAGGTTGCTGTTAAATCCTAATTTTTGTTGCAAATTAGGTTTAGAGCAAAGAAATTTGAAATTTCTCAGCCTCTGGTCATCTCAATGCTGTAATCTTTAGAGCAAGGCTGTAGGAAGGTTGGGAGATGAGAGAGAATGTTGAGGAGAGAAAATTCAAACTTTCTTTGCATAGAACTCAAGAAAAACTATCATTTATTATTCCTGCCTTGCCTCAACACCTTGTAGATGCAAAGAACTGAAGAAAATTAGTCATTTACTGTTGCTACTGTATCTCAACAGCTTGTACATCTTGTCACCTGCTTTTGATTGGTTTTCTCTTGCCCCTGGTGGCCTTAGAAGGTCCTCCAATGGCTGCAAATCAGACCAGCAACATCTCCTCCCTCCCTCTTCCAGGTTGAATACACTAAAATGTCTCTCTCCAGCCTTTAAAGACGTTTTTCAGTCTTGCATGGGAATTTTTGAGAAGTGACAGTCTTTCCAAATGGTTTTTCCAGCATTATCCATAATTAAATATTAATTTTTAGTCTTTAAATATTGAATATTAATCTAATAAATATTTCAGTGCCTTGAAAAATAATTTGACTAGCCAATAATTAAATTGGCTAGGCAACTTCCATTCCCGAGTGTCTCTGTGCCATCTTTGAACATCAGATTGCTGTTAGGTACCATTAAATGTCACTTCTCTAGTATCACCAAACTGACACTTATGGCCAAATGAATGACCTAGGCCACTAACTGGCACTAGATACCACCAAGTACCTGTGCGGCATAACTTATAGTAACTTTTACCTTTTAACATCTCGCTATTTCCTCGGGTCCTGAGCTTGTAAATTTACTCTAATCCCAATTACACCTCACGTGTGCGATACTTTCTTAACCATGTGATTAAAAATTAATCCACATGTTAAGTGAGGTTTCAAAAATACATGTCCTCATGATAGCATCCTTGGCCTTATGCACGATTGAATATCCAGGATAACTTGTCGCTCGCACAAGAGTGCAGTTAAAGCATAAGCTTGGGCATCATACCCATCCCATCTCAATTGATGTGTAGCGGGAGGTGTAGCAAGAATTGGAGCGGAAGATCCACTGGTGATAGTGGATGAGCTAGATGAACTTGTAGCATTCTATGCAGCTGGGCTTGTAGGCCTAACCTTTGAACCACATACATAACCCAAAAGCTGCTTGGGAACTAACACATACTTCATCATGTATATTCACATGGGATAATTAGTGCCATCCAATTTATCAAAGTCCCTAAACATATGGAGCGAATCATTTTTCCCTACCATTGCTTGCTGCAAATTGCTGGTATTTGTAACCAGCAACTGTTCAAAGTAGAAATGCAAGGGCAACACAAAAGTAAAGTAAAGAAAAAGCCAAAAGACTCATAATTTTTGCAAAATTGATGATGTTGATGAAGAATTTGTAGCTGAAAAGGGTCGAATGTTCATGAATGTGGATGTAGAAGGTTTTATTTGGTCCCAATGTTGATGAATTTGGGGAAATTTCACAAAAGCCCCAAATTTAGTTGCTGAAATTTTGTGAAATTTGAGCTTGAATGTGAAAAGCTCTAAATTCTTGGTACGTAATTGAAAATTTTTGGGCACCAAATACAAAATGACCAAATTTCGGTGAAATTTGGGGTTCTAGACAAAAGTCCCAAAATTTTCGAAGAAATTTGGCGGAAATTGATGCTTGTTGCAAAATCCCCAAAATTTTTTGCTTGTGAAGGGACTACATGTGAATAGGAGTTATTTTTTGGGTTAATGCTGAGTAAGGTTTGGGGGAGCTGAATATTTTAATGATAAATCATGCTGGGCAGATGACATAGGCATGTGCGTAGGGAGCACGATCGTCGGGGGTTGACCAGGTGATGGACATGTTGGTGGGCAGCATGACAGGAAATGAGCTGCGTGGATCAGGCATAATGGTGCAGGCTGCATGATGGGCAGGGGCTGTCAGGATGAGGCAGTGCAGGCTGCATGATGGGTAGGGACTGTCATGATGGGGCAGCTCAAATGTGGCAGCTGTCAAGAGGCCATGTCAAGTCCTGGCCAGTTGAATGTTGCATTTGACCTGCAGAGCAGGCAGTGGCTAGTTCTGATGTTACTTGGGATAGGCAACATCAAGTCTCCATGTAGCCAGCAAGACCGCAGTTTGCACAGCAGCAGCCAACAAGGAGGAGAGCAGCCAAGCCGGAGGCTCAATGATGGCTGGAAAGAGGTATGGCTATGATACCATTGTTAGGTTAGGGTTCAGCAGCGTGCACACACACCCATGCACACACACGCATGCACGCACAGTGAACAAGTGAATAGCAAGAGAGAAGAGAGTGCTGGAATGTCACATCCACTATGTGAGAATGTATGAAAGAACAATCCCAAGGTACTAAGCACCACATTTGTTGGGAATAAAGGCGTCGTGCCTTTTAAATGTTCTTGGGTGTGAACACACCCTTAGCACTTGTGCTTACACATATATATCTATCTAAAAAACCTAAAGGTACACGCACTCGTCATTGTACCTGAAAACGTGCTCACTCTCTACTTTGCTCTCTCGCACTCTCTCTGTCTCTCACTACGCGTAACGGCAGTCTGCCTTGATCTCTGTGCCTAATCGGTCCCTTCAAACTGGTATCATAGCGTAAGGTGTTGCAGACGATCGTTAGGATGAGGCAGAAGACTAGCGTGGTGACGAGATAGCTCAAAGGCCAGCTCTCGGTGGGCAGTAAATTGACTGTCGACGGATGGATTGATTGTTAGACGTAGGACCAGGTGGCGTGTGACAGGATACACTTCCTGTAGGCGACGACTGTTGGTGCTCAACGGATGGAACCAGCTGGACATGCCAAGGACAGGACGGGGCAACCACTGTGTAGATGTGACCAAAGCGACCAGGCGCCAACGACTAGGCGCTAGCGTGACCATCGAGCAGCAGCCAGCGCATGCAGCTGACGGGCGTGCTGCACAGGACTGGAGGCGTGCTGTGTGGCGGGATAGTCGAACGGGGTCAATAGACCCTATCAGACCACCTCACATCTTTCAAACAAAAAAAAGGGGGGGGAGGGAGGTATTCTATTTCTTCAAAATCTCTTTGAATTTGTCTTCTCTCCTTCGGGTGTTTGCGCGCGCAAGCACAATGTGCAAATTTGTGCAGGTTTAGAGCTAGAAATTTGGGGCTTCTCCAAACTGAGTACTGTTCATGCAAAATTGAGGCATCTGTGTCAAAAATTGCAGACATTGTGCGCATTTGAATTGGGAATTTTGCCACAATTATTGAAATTTTGCTCATCCGAGTGAAATTTCTCAACATTGGACCCATAAAATTTGGGGCTTTTCCCAAGACAAGCAAATTTGTCTCAGAAATTGCAGGAATTTGTGACATTTTGTCCCCGACATTTGGGGCTTTTAATGTACATGCGCAAGTTGGGCTGAAATTAACCCAATTTCTCGACATTGAGGCACATTGGACCCTGTGCAATTTAGCGCTTTTGCAGTTTGGGCAACATCTGTGCTGCATTTGGGCATTTTATGTACATGCAGGTTGGATTTCGCACAATTTGGACATCAACACTTGGTAATTTGGGGTTTTGCTGAAATTGCTCTATTTTGGCAAAACTGGCCTGTCCTATGCATGATAGAGGAAATGTAGATGTGTGTTTGATGCTTTGAGCACAAAATTTTGATGCTTTTGACAGTTCGTGTCAAATTTTATGCCATGGGTACATGTACAACAGAAATTGCAGCTGAAATTTTGGGATTCCTCATGTAATGTGATGCACATGCCCTTGGAACAGCTGTAATCAGTTGGATAATGCTGTAGCACATGGTTTGGTGCTTCTGAAAATTTAATTACAGATCTGAAATCTGTGCTTCTACGCGGTCATTTATTACTGATTGGTACTTGTTTGTACCTTGGTCACTTGCGTGACAGTTTGGGCCTGCATTTGCTGGTTTTTGGTCACATTTGGGCTGAAAATCATGGCTGGCAGCAATGACAGCAGTAATCTGATGCATATAAAGAAGCTTGAAGGCACACATAATTTTGCAGTTTGGCAAAAGCAGTGCTACAATATCCGCTCAACCATAGAGCTATTGATTTTTGATGCTTTGCTCTTCAACATTGAAGGTTTGGATTCTGCATATGCTATATGGACTAGACTGGAAGAATTGTATGCCCAAAAGAGTGCTGCGAGCAAAGTGTATTGGCTGAAAAAGCTTATGGATTTGTATATGAAAGAGGGTACAACAATATCTACTTACTTTATTGAGTTTAACTCCATTTTCAGCTAGCTGGTTGCCTTGAAGTTTATGATTGATGAGGAATTTAAGGCTACTTTCTTGCTTTGCACTCTACCAGAGAGTTGGGATACATTCAGGACTGCTATGAGCAATTCTAATGTGATCCTTTTGTATGCTGATGTAGAGAGTGCTCTACTTATGGAAGAGACGAATCGGCATAACAATGCATCGAGTAAGTCTTCCAGTGCTTTGCATACTAGGGGCAGAACACAACAAAAGGCCAAATATGATGGCAAGGGACGCAGTAAATCACGTGGCAAAGATGTTGAATGCTATCATTGTGGCAAGAAGGGCCACTTTGAACGTGACTGCTACAAATGGAAGAAAGAGAAAGGAAAAGGCAAGAAGACAGATGATTGCAAGGAAGAGAAGAAGGACAGTCAGCCTAAGAAGAGCAGTGTAAAAATTGAAGAGGTGAATGTAGTTACTCATGATAGTGACAGTGGGAGTGACATACTCTTTGTCTCTTCACACTTTGGTGCACATGCTTTACTTGCAGATACAGATGATGACATGCATATTTGGATTCTTGATTCAAGTGCTTTCTTTCATGTCACCCCTCATCCTGAGTGGTTTTCCGTCTATACAAGGGGTTGACATAGTGTTGTCCATCTTGGAGACAACTATGCATGTGAGATTACAGGTATTGGCAGTGTGTAGTTACAGTTTCAGCATGGCTCTGTCTTTACACTTCAGTATGTACACCATGTACCTCAGCTCAAGAAGAGCTTGATTAGCATAGGGCAGCTAGATGATGATGGTCACCTTTGGTGATGGAAAATGGAAGATCTGTAAGGGATCTAGGGTTATTGCCAGAGGTTGCAAGAGTGATACTTTGTATCCACTTCATCTATCTAGTGTGCGTGACCATATTGTTGCCGTGACCGAGCAACCAAGCATTTCTATGTGGCATGGCCAGTCGGGACACATGAGTCAAATATGAATGAAAGTGCTTTCTTGTTTGGGTTACTTGCCTTGTCTTCGTTATGCTGATTTTGAGCACTGTGATCATTGCATTTATGGCAAATTTGCACAGACGTCTCACAAAAAGTCTCTTTCTTTGAAATCTTCTCCTCTAGAGTTAGTACATTCAGATGTATGTTAAATGTCGGGATTATCTTTAGGGGGAAAGAAATATTTTGTCACCTTTGTCGATGATGCTACACGCAAGGTATGGGTTTATCCCATTCATAGCAAGGATGAAGTGCTTGATAAGTTTAAAAAATTCTTGGCATTGGCTGAAAATCAGACAGATAAGACACTCGAGTGTCTTTGCTCTGACAATGGTGGGGAATATGTGTCCAAGGCCTTTTTGGCATTTTGTGACAGCAAAGGGATAAAGAGGGAGCTTACTGCCCCTCATAATCCGCCCCAAAATGGAGTTGTAGAGCGTATGAATTGGACCATACAAGGTAAGGTTTGTACGATGTTGTCTCATGCTGCATTACCCCATGGTTTTTGGGCAGAGGTTGTTATGACAGCCGTTCACTTAATTAATCGGTCACCAAACAAGTCTTTGGGGAGGGGAGTTCCCCAAGAAGCGTGGTCGGGCAAGCCACCTTTATATGCTCATGTGAAAGTGTTTAGCTGCGAGGCTTTTGTGCACATTCGTAAAGAAAAACACAGCAAACTTGAGCCAAAGTCCTCTAAATGCATTTCCCTTGGATATGGTGACGAGGGTGAAATGGGGTATAGATTGTGGGATCTCGAGAAAAGGAAAGTAGTACACATCAATGACGTTATTTTCCAGGAAGATTGCATGCACAAACAGCCCGAAAAGTCTGAGGAGGTCCGTAGGGTTGTATTCTGGGAAGAAATACCTTTTGGATAGCAAAATGTGCCCGCTCTGTACAACAGCAAATACTTGCTGTAAATGAACCTGTGAATGTAGGAAATGATGCTGGAAATGATCAGCTAGCTATTGCCTATGCAAATAAGCCATCACATGTGTGGGAATAGCCAGGATAGCAAGCTGTTAATGCTGATTTGCAGGCTGAAATGCCAGGACAACAAACTGAAAATGGAAATTTGTAGGAACAGCCAGCAAACAATGACCTTCGGATTTGGAGATCGTCTAGGGCTACTAGACAACCTGACAGGTTTGTTCCTGGTGCAATTAATGTGGCTGATTATGTCATGTTGACAGACTGTGGTGAACTGTCTTGCTTCAAGGAAGCAATGGATAGATAGGACAAAAAGAAATGGTATAAAGCCATGCTGTGAGAGATGGAATCTCTTGAAAAAAATGGCACTTGGGACTTGGTGGAGTTGCCTAAAGGGCAGAAAACTCTTCCATGCAAATGGGTTGACAAGAGGAAGGTCACTTCTGGTTCCTCACCAAAGTACAAAGCAAGATTAGTTGCAAAGGGGTACAAGTAGGAGCATGTAATTGACTTTGATGAGATTTTCTCTCCTGTAGTCAAGATGACTACATTGTGAACCATTTTGGGCTTGGTTGGAGTTGAGGATATGGAGCTTGCACAGATGGATGTAAAGATTGCGTTTTTACATCGTGATTTGCATGAAGACATATATATGCAGCAGCCTGAAGGGTTTGTTGAACAAGGGAAAGAAAAAATGGTATGTAAATTCAAAATGAGTTTTTATGGGCTCAAACAAGCACCAAGAGAATGGTATCGTAAGTTTGATACATTCATGTCGTCCCAAGGCTTTCATAGAAGTCAATTGGATCATTGCTTGTACACCAAGAAGGTAGCAGATGGCAGCTGGATTATCTTGGTTTTGTATGTTGATGACATGCTGATTGTTGGCAGGGATTCTCATGCCTTGGATTCATTGAAGCAACGTCTTCATGGCAGCTTTGACATGAAGGATCTTGGTGATGCAAATCACATTCTTGGCATGCGAATACTCAGAGATAGATCGAAAGGCTTACTCTATCTATCTCAGCAGGAGTATATTTCCAAAGTTTTGCAGCATTTCAATATGGAGGGAGGGAAAACAATTGGGGTTCCATTGCCTCCATATGTGAAACTTAGTGCAGAGGACAACCCTACATCTGATGATGACAAGGCTGAAATGGCCAAGATACCATGTGCTTCAACTGTCGGCAGTTTGATGTATGCTATGGTTGCTACACATCCTGACATTGTCTTTGCAGTGGGAGTGGTTAGCAGATATATAGCAACCCCTGGTAAGAAGCATTGGGATGCGGTGAAAAGTATTATGAGATACCTCAAAGGCACAAAGGAGTTGTGCATCTGCTTTGGAAAGCAGAAGACATCTGTTGTTGGCTTTACGGATGTAGACTATGTTGGTCATGTGGACTGCAGGAAGTCCGCTTTTGGATATCTGTTTACTTTCACAGGAGGAGCAGCCTCTTGGATCTCCAGGCTATAAAAGTGTGTTGCATTGTCTACTACAGAGGTAAAGTATGTGGCTGCCACTGAGGTATGCAAGGAGGCTTTATGGCTTTCACATCTGGTGGGAGAGCTTGGTATCTTAGAGTTACCTGTTCTCCATTGTGATAGTCAGAGTGCTATCATGCTAGCATGGAATCCTGTTTTTCATGCAAAGACAAAGCACATATAGGTGAAGTACCACTTCATTAGAGATGTACTTCACAGCAAGAGCATTGAGCTTGTCAATGTGCATACACATGATAACCTTGCAGACCTTCTCACAAAGGGTCTTCTAGCAAAGGCGGTTTGCTCATTGCTGACAGATGATGGGAGTTAGATAGATATATGTATTTCAGCTTTGTACATACCTAGACTTAGCTTATTCTTTTCTCCTCTTAAGGCACATTGCCTTTAGGTGGGAGGTGGTTGGGAATAAAGGCCTCGTGCCTTTTAAATGTGCTTGGGTGTGAACACACCCTTGGCATTTGTACTTACACATATATATCTATCTAAAAAACCTAAAGGTACACACAGTTGTCATTGTACCTGAAAACGTGCTCACTCTCTACTCTGCTCTCTTGCACTCTCTCCGTCTCTCATTGCGTGTAATGACTGTTTGCCTCGATCTCCATGCCTAATCGGTCCCTACAACATCCACTGAAGGGTGTTCACACCGCGGGTGGGTGGGGGAGGGGGGGGGGCGTGTGTGCGCTGTTTTTGAGTGATTGCCTCTCCTTCATTTGCTCATGAGTGTAGCGAGTTAAATTGTGATGCAGTGGAATAGCTTAACACATTTAAGTGCCCAAAGAAACATGATGGGTCTTTAATTGTGTGTTGGATCAAAGAGCTGTTCCACATGTCAAAGCATCCGAACTTGGGCAGATCTGAAACCCTCTGTCTGCAAAACTTAGCCACGATTCATCCAACATGCGAGTGCTAACATGGCACTCTACCCATGAGCCTGCTAGCTTATTCTTTTCTTGAAGATTTGAAGCTCTTGTTGTCCATGCCTTGTGCTTCGTTGAATTGGACCCTGTTTCGGTATTTGTAATTGTGTATATCTCTGTGTGCATGCAGCTAAAGATGGCTTATAATCTTCATATTGCTAGATTGCAGTGCAATGGTTGAATTGTATAGGAGAAGAAAACACTGGCAGATTAAAGGGATTTCTTTAAAGTTACAGGGACAAAACATGGAACAATAGTATGGAATGTTGGGGAACCCATTGCAACAGTCGAAGGATCTGGTGGTTCCGTGACTTTATTTGTAAAGCCAAGACTCTGATGCAAGCAGGAAATTGTTGTACTGTTATTTAGAGACATTCAAATCAGACTTTGGGATGGCAGAAGGATGTAGGACTGAGTTGTGGATTTTTGCAGTAGCTCAAGATTCAAACACGGCTTTTGAAGATAACTTGTGTGCTGCATGAACAATGCTAGAAAAACTAATTGCACAGTATTAGCTTCTTGCTTTCTAAGGGTGTTAATTTTATTAAAATGTTATTGTTGATAGTACAATTTGTAAAGCTTCTCTTTACATGTGCAGTATATCATGCTACATACACTCTAATCTCTTTGTTTTTGATAGAAATAAAGAACATGACAGCAGAGGTCAATGGCTTGGAAGAGCTCTCAAGGCAGCTTTTCTTAGAAGTTTATGAATTACGGCAAGCAAAGGTGTGTACTTTTTTCTAATGTGAAAATTGATGAATCGGTGCCTGTCTACAGGACTTACTGGAATACACATGTAGGCTTTTTCAAGGCTTTCTTTTGTAACAATTCATGCAGGCCACCTTCTGATGCATGGGTGTGTTGAGCAGCTTTCAAATGTTATTCTTGCATCAACATAGAAAGCTTGGCCTAAACTATATGACGTCTATATTTTTTACTCCAAGACTTTGAGGGAAAATCTCTATTTCATACAAAGTTTTCAGTAAAATTTCCAGAATTTAAGAAAGCACTAGAAAAGGAAGTGAAAGGGTAAAGATAGGTCTAACTTGGAAGCAATTTCAGAGTCTCTGCGTACTCCAGATTACTTGTGAGGTTACACTAGGTTTTATAGAGAAACACAGAGAGTGTACAAATGCGACTAATACACAGTATACTCAGACAAGAATGCAAATGAGGAAGAAGATGATTGAAAAATGGATTAATGATGAAGGGAAGAGATACAATTGAGTGAGCTCAAAGAGTGGAGGCTCAAAAGCAGGGCAGCAGCTCCTAATGTTTAGGTGGCAGTTGACTTCAGTTGACAGTAACATCCAAGGCAACCATCAAGGCAGTGGCGGCAGTCAATAGGTAGAGATCATCCACCCAAAGAGGGAAGAGATGATGGAGGTGATAATGATGATGATGGGAAGATGATAGTGTGTGAGATTAAGGATAGGGATAAAAGGAAATGCTCACATCCTTAAATGGGTCATTTTTAGGCATTTATCCTACCACATAATAAATACATTTTTCGTCTAATAATTCTTTTTGGGGCTGTTTTTGCGGAGTTAAATTAGGCTGCAATGCATAATAATTTTTTTGTAATAAAGGCCTTTAATTTTACTTGTTCAGCCACCTCTCCTAGGCCCAAAAGGGTACCCTCGGGGAAGGGGGGGATGGGGAAGACTATAACTCCAACCTCTTGTGTTCAAAAGGTCCCACCCCAAAGAGACCAAAGGGTCACACCAATGGTATCACTATGGACTACCCAAGAGCCTGCTAAGATTGTAAAGGCGATGGATGAAACGTCCGCTGGAATCCAACTTGCATATGAGACACGACACAAGTCTTTTCCACTGGATATAAGGGAGTGGACATTAGACTTACCTCCTAGCCATGGAACCAAACATGCTCACCCTTGAGCTTAGGAGCTAGCAACACTTTGGGTCATGACCACATCCCAAGGGTTGGTGTCCCATACCACCAACCCACACCTTCTTGGTGTATGGGTGCATTGGCCAATGAGCCAAGAGTCCAAGAGTGGTGATCATACAATGCATGTACACAATAGGTGCAACCGGTCTATGACTCACATAAAGCGGTAGTTCCTTCAATTAACACCTAGACTTTACATACACACACATAAACAGAGACCTATCTCCCTCGCTCAACACCAGATTGGCCCCGAAGACCGGCGTCCCTCTTAGTATTTCTTTATCAATTAAAAGATAGAAAATTACAAAAATGGTAATGTTTCAAAATACATAACGTGTGAATAGTTGGTTTTCATCTCTTCTAAGTAAATCCCAGCTGCATACTAACAGTACAGCATGTCCAGATCAACATCCCTTACAGTCCAGCATGTGCAGAATTCGCTATTCTTACTGTCCAACACACTGTTCTTACTGTTCAGCATGTGCAGAGTTCATTGTTCTTATTCAGCATGAACAGAGTTCACTGTTCTTATTCAGCATGAGCAGGGTTCACTGTCCTAACGATTCAGCATTAGCAGAGTTTACTGTCCTTACGATTCAACATGTGCAGAGTTCACCGTTCTGATTCAGCATGAACAGAGTTCACTGTTCTTATTCAGCATGAGCAGAGTTCACTGTTCTTACGATTCAGCGTGTGTAGAGTTCACTATTCTTACAATTCAGCATGAGCAGAGTTTATTGTTCTTACGATTCAACATGTGCAGAGTTCACTGTTCTGATTCAGCATGAACAGAGTTCACTGTTCTTATGATTTAGCATGAGAAAAAAAAAAACACAAAATTGTACCTTCGATGGAATCAGTCCATCATGCAAAGCATTTCTTTCGAGAATAGAGAGAGAGGTGATCAGAGGGAGCAAGCTCTACCTCCGTGCTTGAGTCAGAGACGTAGAAGTACTCTCCATGGTTGGTTTTCTTGTAGCAATCTGCCCTCAGCTTCTCCAAACTTCATTCTCCCCTCTGCCTCTTTTGCCTATTACGTTTTTTTTTTAATGCTCTGTCTCTCTCTCTTTTGGGAATTTGTGCCACACGGCATATATGCAACAATTTTCCCGTTTAAACCTTCCGATCTAAAATTCTCCATGATCGGTGCAAAATTTGGCCTCGGTACAGCCAGAGAATTAATCCTCTTGTAAAAACGAAGACAATGACGCAAACAGATTCTGGGGTCCAAAAATAGTAACTCCCTAAATTTTAGGGATGGTGACCCCTGCATTCCTCAAGTTATTCTGTGCAACTTTTATCATTGCGACCACATCAAAAGTGTAATGTGGCTCAGTTACAGTGACTTTTATTCCATGAGCATTCTCACATATGCATCTTCTATCTTGGCCAGGCTCATTGTCCTGCACCATCTCCAGTGGCTAAGCACACAGTCCCAAACCAGTGGCATTCTATTCTTCAGTGCCCATTCGATATGGAACTGGTTCCAAGGCTTAGACAAACCATTAGTCCAAATTGTCCCAATGGCTGCCTCCTCTGGCCATGCAAAGATCTCGTTTATTCTAAGAGAACTCTAGGGGTAGAAAGCAACAACAACAAAAGAAAAAAAAATATTTATATAAGTAAATAAGAAAAGAAACTATAAAAGGTATCACCACCTGATGACATACCCTCTCTTGAAAGAAGCAAGTAACCTCGATTGCATGCCACACATACTAACGGATGACACAGAGCGATAAGAAGATTCTTCATGTTATTAGTGCCATCGCATGTATCACTTGCTATCAGATGACACGGGGCAATGGTAGGAGTTTTCCCACTACCATTTGTGTCATCGCAAGTTCAAGTCTCATATAGATGGAGGATTATATCCTGTATCCAACTATGATTATTAGGAGCCTTTCTAATATACATGTTTTCGGATGCAACACAGGGTGATAGTATGTATTCGCGAACTACTAGTGTCACAACATGCATATTCATTCAACTGAAGTATAAGAAATATAACTTCAAAGCACTGAGATTTCATTCAATGATACACATGTTAGTGCTAAATGTAAGCCATACATTATGCATTATTCAATGAGATACAATATTTAATTATACAATAGAGAATGTACATTGCTTCAAAAAGCATTCTAAGTCACTGTGGATTCTGGTAAGAAAGCTTCTCGGTAAAGTTGCAATAACTGAGGCGAATCTGCCAATTTAGCCTCTTCCATCCATTTGACATCCATTGGTGAATAGTTCTTGAACTTCACCAAAAATCTTCTTATAACTCTATCTTTCACTTTCCTACCCTTATGTGCCAGGATTTGCTTAGAAACTTGAATCTCATCTAATTCCTCTACTTTAGGCTGTTCCTCTTGAACCAAATCTTCTAGTAGTTCACCAATAAAAGGCCTCAATAGGCTCACATGGAATGCATTATGAATTTTCCAATTCTCTAGCAATTTCAGCCTATATGCTATGTCATTGATCTTCTTTGAGACTTGAAAAGGGCCATAATAACGCATACTCAACTTTGGAAACAAATGTTCCTTGCACTTCTGTTTTCTCAAACGTGCCTTTTCAAAATGCAATAAGACCCAATCATCCTTTTTGAACAAGAGCTCTTGACGATGACTATCAGCAGCTCTTTTCTGTTTAGCTTGTGACTTTTCTAGGGCATACTTGACCTTTTTATATGCGTCTTCCCAATCTTTTATATAACGATCTGCTTCAAAGATGTTATCTTTTGTCTGCAAAATGGGAGGCAATTTCTTTCCACCTTTCACAATCTCAAAAGGTGCTTTTCCAGTAGATGAGTGCATTGTATTATTGTATGCATACTCAACCAATGGCAAGTAGTGTGCCCAAGAAGTCTTATGATCTGAAACATAACACTTCAGTAAATCTAAAACAGTCGAATTTGCTTCTTCAGACTGTCCATCAGTTTGTGGATGGAAAGAATTTGAAAATTTCAGCGTAGTGTCCATGTATGCTTTCCAAAACAAGCTAGTCATTCTTGGGTCTCTATCATTGACAATTGACCGTGTCATTCCATGGTACTTGAAGATGTTTTGCATAAATATCTTTAGCATGTGTTTTGACTTAACCTTTTTCCTTACAGGAATGAAATGTGTCTGTTTGTTGAATTTGCAAATGATAGTCCAGATTCCATCATTCCCTGAAGAAGTTCTTGGAAGATAAAAAATGAAATCCATGGCAATACTTTCCCATGGCCTTTCTGGAATAGGCAGTGGTTGCAATAACCCTGGTGCCTTCTGTCTATCAAATTTGGCCTTTTGACATACAAGGCAAGATCTGACATATGCATCAATATTAGATCTCAAGGCTAGCCAATAGAAGAAAGTCTCTACCACTTTGACTGTAGCATCAACACCACGATGTTGTGCATATGGTGGAGCATGACTTTCTAATAAAACTTTTGGCCTTAGCTGTTTTGTAACGCATAGTCTTCCATGCATCATGATAAAGCCTTCTTTGAACACATAATGATCATGATGTTGGCCATTGATAAACTGTTCATAGATTTCAGAGAAATCTTCATCATCAGCATACTGCTCTTTCATATCATCCAATTCATGGTGATAAGGAATTGAAAGAGTTGACACTTGTGGCTGGCTAAGAGACAATTGCTTGTATCTTTGCAGGATCTATCTTCACACCATCTTTAGAAACTATGTGCCCAAGGAAGTGAATCTCTTCCAAAAAGAATTCACTCTTCTTACCATTAATGAGCAATCTGTTACGCTTAAGCTCATTAAAGTTTGCAACTAGGTGTTTTCTATGCTCCTCTTCATTCTCTGAAAAGATAATCATATCATCAAAGAATGTGCCAATGAAACTTCGATAAGGGTAGAAAATTTTATCCATCATCCTGTTAAATGTAGCAAGAGCATAACCCAAATGGCATGACTAAAAATTCATAGAGACCAAATGTCGTTCTAAAAGCAGCCTTATGGATATCCTCTGGCCTGATTTTGATCTAATGGTATCCACTTTTAAATCTATCCTACTAAACATTCCTGCTCTCTGTAATTGATCAAGAATGTCATCTATCCTCGGAATTGGAAACCTATTCTTGATCGTGTTCTTATTCAAGGCTCTGTAGTCAATACACATTCCCCAAGAGCCGTCCTTTTTCTGAACTAGCAACACAGGTGAACAAAACGGAGAACTACTGGGCTGAATTAGTCCTTTCTCTAAAAGCTCATTAACCTGTGTCATAATCTCTTTCTGCTGCGCTGCACTGACCCTGTACAGTGGCCTATTGGGCGGACTAGTCCCTGGAATAAGATCTATGGTATGATCTTCCGGTCTCTCAAGGGGTAACTCTCCTGGTAACGAATCTGAGAAACAATCATTGAATTTATCCAAGAAAGCCCTTCTACTTTCATCTAGTACAAGCACATTACGGTCAACTTCATTAACTTGCTTTGCAAAAACCAAGTACGCAGAAATATGATTTTTCATTACAGAAGTAATTGCAGAAGTAGAGACAACTGGAATAGACTCTCTTTTAAGCTTCACATCTAACACATGAGTCTTGCTCCTATGTACAAGAGTAATCGTTCTATTGTAAGTATCCAAGATAGCATGCTTCCTGTGGCACCATGGGATACCCAACAGAACATCACAACCCTCTAGAGGCATAATATGGAACTCCTCTGTGTCTGCATAACTCTGAATATGCATACGAAGTTTGCCACGAATGGGGGTGACAGGTTCAGTATGTCCCGGGCATGCCAAATCAGCCTGTCCAACTGGTCCCATTTCCTCGGGACGTATACCCAATTTAGCTACCAATGCTGGTGAGATAAAGTTTGCACGAGCTCCAGGATCAAAGAAAATAAGCACTGTGGAATCTCTGATCTTTCCCCAAGCTCTACACAATTCTGTAGCATCATCAACTGATTGATCTCCCACCATATTAGGCACTAAGCCAATGCTGGGCTTCTTTTTACTTGGCGCATCTTTATCCTCTGCATCTTTAGAAAATTGCTGTGGGCAATTAGAAGCAATATGGCCTTTTTGTTCACAAATAAAGCATTTTCAGCCATCATTACAGCCTTTCTTTCTTCAAATGATTTTGCCAAAAAGTGGCCTCTTTTGTCCTTTACCCTGTTTAAAAGAAGTTTGAGATTGCTACCGAAATCTTTTCTTCCAAAAGACTTCTTTGTAAAACTGGTCCTTTCTGGAAATTACTTCTTCTTCTTGCCAAGATCCTGCTTAAATTGAGAATCCTTCTTTTCAGTGCCTTTAAAGCTGTCAGCTTTTCCTTTTAACAATGTATTTGCCAGACCAACATTTTCAATTAACTGTACCATATTTGTAACCCTAGTATTGGTACAATAATCTCTGATGGCTTCGGGCAAACCGCAACAGTACTTTTCAATTTGTTCTTACAGGGGCACTGTCGTGTAAGACTCACGGCAAAAGTGCTTCCCAAAATTTCTTATTGTACTCTTCTAAATCCGCACAATTTGCCGCATCCAATTTATGCCATGCAGTCATGACATCTACTTCAAACGTGTTAGTTAACCATGAGGCTGCAAACAACTGTTTGAAATGAACCCAAGTGGCATGTGCATATCCTTGCATCAACAATATGTTCCACCACTGCAAAGCATTAGCTTTCAAAAAAGTTGCAACCTTCCACACCTTAGAAGTTTCAGTAAAATTCCCTTCTGTGTAAGTTGTGTCAAACTGCTGTATAAATGTCAAAGCTTTGGGCTTATCTTGTATACCACTGAAGGTTTCAAACTTTATTGCTTGACCACCCTCTTTATAGTCTTTAGGCTTTGCACTTTTTGGTGTCAGGTTGTCATAGACAGGTGGTTGTAAAAAGGGGAGTTCCTTAGGTGCATTATCAGCATTCATTTCACCTGTCTTAGCTGCCATATGCCCATTAGGCTGAGAAAAACTGGCTGCATTTTGTACTCCAAGCATAAAATAAGGACTCTGCAGAGTTTGATAACCAAACTGTAGACCAATATTAGCATAAAGTGGGTTCACTGCCTCAATAGACATTATTCATGGTGGCCCTCTAGGCAAGTATCCCTGATAACCCGTGGGTAATCCAGCCATTGCTTGAAAAACTGACCCACCACCAAAGTAACCAGGAGGGATAAGTAGCAAATTGAGGAGGAATAGTTTGCTGTGCCACTTGTGCATAATTGCCTTGACCATTCACTCCCTGATCCTGTGCTTGTGCTTCTTGTTGCACTGGACCTGTCTCCATGTTTGGTGTCTTTTCCACATGCTCACGCACATTAGAGGTTTGCCTTTTTGAGCGCTCCATGGTATGATGTGATGACTCAGCATTAGAATCCTCATTATGTGACTTCAAAATTTTTTGCATCCGAGGATTCTTACTCTCTCTTTGGTGTCTATGAGTAGAAGAAGAACTCTCTTCTTCATGGGGGAGTTTTCCTTTGCCTTTATCCATGTCTGCAATCTCTCTAGTCCTGTAATCTCTTACAGAAAAGAATTCAAATCCCGAGGATGGAACCATGCAACCGGTCTATGACTCACATAAAGCGGTAGTTCCTTCAATTAACACCTGGAGTTTACATACACACACATAAACAGAGACCTCTCTCTCTCTCTCGCTCAACACTTGATTGGCCCCGAAGATCGGCGCCCCTCTTGGTATTTCTTTATCAATTAAAAGATAGAAAATTACAAAAACGGTAATGTCCCAAAATACATAACCTGTGAACAGTTGGTTTTCATCTCTTCTAAGTAAATCCCAGCTGCATAGTAACAGCACAGCATTTCCAGATCAACATCCCTTACTGTCCAGCATGTGCAGAATTCACTGTTCTTACTATCCAACACACTGTTCTTACTGTTCAGCATGTGCAAAGTTCACTGTTCTTATTCAGCATGAGCAGAGTTCACTGTTCTTACGATTCAGCATGTGCAGAGTTCACTGTTCATATTTAGCATGAACAGAGTTCACTGTTCTTATTCAGCATGAGCAGACTTCAATGTCCTTACGATTCAACATGTGCAGAGTTCACTGTTCTGATTCAGCATGAACAGAGTTCACTGTTCTTATTCAACATGAGCAGAGTTCACCGTTCTTACGATTCAGCGTGTGCAGAGTTCACTGTTCTTACGATTCAGCATGAGCAGAGTTCACTGTTCTGATTCAGCATGTGCAGAGTTCACTGTTCTGATTCAGCATGAACAGAGTTCACTGTTCTTACGATTCAGCATGAGCAGAAAAAAAAACACAGAATTGTACCTTTGATGGGATCAATCCATCATGCAAAGCATTTCTTTTGAGAATAAAGAGAGAGGTGATCAGAGGGAGCAAGCTCTACCTCCGTGCTTGAGTCAGAGACGTAAAAGTACTCTCCATGGTTGGTTTTCTTGCAGCAATCTGCCCTCAGCTCCTCCAAACTTCATTCTCCCCTCTGCCCCTTATGCCTATTACGTTTTTTTTAAAATGCTCTCTCTCTCTCTCTCTCTCTCTCTCTCTCTTTTGGGAATTTGTGCCACATGGCATATATGTAACAATTTTCCCGTTTAAACCTTCCAGTCTTAAATTCTCCATGATCGGTGCAAAATTTAACCTCTGCACAGGCCAGAGAATTAATCCTTGTGTAAAAACAAAAACAATGACGCGAATAGATTCTGGGGTCCAAAAATAGTAACTCCCTAAATTTTAGGGATGGTGACCTCTGCATTCCTCAAGTTGTTCTGTGCAACTTTTATCATTGCGACCACATCAAAAGCGTAATGTGGCTCAGTTACAGTGACTTATTCCACGAGCATTCTCACATGTGCATCTTCTAGCTTGGCCAGGCTCATTGTCCTGCACCATCTCCAGTGGCTAAGCACACAGTCCCAAACCACTGGCATTCTATTCTTCAGTGCCCATTCAATATGGAACTGGTCCTAAGGCTCAGACAAACCATCAGTTCAAATTGTCCCAATGGTTGCCTCTTTTGGCCATGCAAAGATCCCGCTTATTCCAAGAGAACTCTAGGGGTAAAAAGCAACAGCAACAAAAGAAAAGAAAAATAAAATATTTATATAAGTAAATTAGAAAAGCAACTAAAAAAAGTATCCACCATCTAGTGAGAATAGATCCTTGAGACCTACAAAATAGGACTCGGTTGCTCTATTCTCAAAGTGCCCTTAGTGCATTTGCACTAAGTCACTTCACGACCACTGTGACCGATGCTACTGGCGCCCATCCGGGTATCTATGGACATAACACTTCCCCTCTTATGAATGATGGCTATCCTTAGCTATATCCGCAAGGATGAACTTAAAAAAAAAAAACTCTTTAGCAAACTTATGGACTCTCAAGTAGCCTCTGCCTCCATGTGGTTTTTCCACTTGACAAAGTAATTGGGATAAACCAAATTGTTGAGTCGTAAGGTGAAGGACCAATTTGGGTTTGAGTGGAATTGATTAAGTAGTATCCTCAAGCCATGTTGTTTCCTCAATCGGAACAATCAATTTTTTCTTGTCCCAATCTTTCTTTCAAATGACTAATGTGGAGGATAAGGTGAGCTTGGATTTCCGAAGGTAAATCCAACTCATAGGATATACTACTTATCTTCTTGGTAATCCGAAAAGAACCACAATTTCTCAAAGACAGTTCATAGTACTTACTGGCAGTCTCAAATGAAAGTCTTTTGGGACTTTAGGTAAAATGCAGTATGATCCTGCCATTTTAATGTTTTTGGACAATTGGTGGTTTTGGCTCATAATCGTACATAAGTAGGTCTATAACCAGTAGCCAAATGCTTAGTATTGCTGTAAGAAAGCTTAATCCGATGAAGATAATGCTCCCAATTAGACCGTTGATGGGACATATGTGCACCCAACATGTCCTTCATGGTTTGATTTGTCCTTGTGGTTTGTCTATCGGTTTTAGGATGCTTTGAGGATGATATAGTCAATTGAATTTTTAAAATTTTAAAAAACTGTTTGCTAAAAACAGCTAGGGAATGTAGGATCCTTTTCACAGATTATTTCATTGGGCAAACCATAAAGTCTATATTAGATATTTAACAAAGAGACTAGCCAACTTGTGGCTTTTCATGGTTGTCTTTGTAGGATTGAATCAAGCCATCTTTGTCAATTGGTTGACCATAAGTTAGATTGTGTTCATATCTCAATTTGTACGGGTAATCCTATTACAAAATCCATAGAAATGCTGCTCCATTTTCTATCAAGAATTTGTAAAGGATGTAATATTTTTGCTTCTTTGTGCCGTTCAGATTTATTAAGTTGATATTGTAGGCACTTGCACACATAAGACTCAACCATAGTCTTAATGTGAAGCTAGTAAAAGTAGTATGTAACCAAGGTCAAAGTCTAGTGTATGCCAAGGTGTCCAACGCTTGACGCATCATGACATTTATACAAAGTTTTCTTGCTTATATCCTGATCAGTGGGCATATACAGTTTACCTTGTTTAAAAAGTAATCCAATACGTACAAAATACTTTTTTTCCATCTTTCTCTTAGTAGCCATCTTTTGGGTGTTTGGATTGCCAAAGCTTCCTAGGCTACTAAATCCGGGTAAGGCATTAACTTTGGGTATTTGACTAAGAGCATTGGCAACCATATTAGTCTCACCCTTTCTATAGCGAATCTAAAAGTTAAATCTTGCATAAGCTTCGCCCATCTTGCCTTGTAGCCACAGAGATTGGGCTGATCACAAATGTATTTTAATGAATGGTGGTTAGTCCAAAAAATAAACTAGACACTATACAAATAATGATGCATACTTTAAGTGCATGGATGAACACCAATAATTCCATCTTTTGGGTGATGTAACACGTTTGGACATTAGTAAGCTTAAGTCTCTTCAAATTGATGATGATCTTAAGTTCACATTAGTAAGCTTAAGTCACTTGCATCCATATGAACCTCAAAAGGTTTATTCGGTTTGATAATCTACAATGTTGGTGCAGTTGTAATCAACCATTTTAGTGTTTGAAAACATTGATTAAACTCACTAGTCCAAATAATTGGCAGAATAATATGTTTTTTCTTGCTTTAGATATCTTTAAGCAAATGTGTTGAGGGTTCACCAATATGAGCATAGTCCTTTATAGACATCCAAAAAAATAAAACCTAAAAAAGAGTTTACTTGGCTTATGGTTCTCGGAATAGGCTAAGGAAGCACTACTCGAACATTTTCGGGGTTGATTCGAATGTCATGAGTCGAGATGACATAACCAATATATAACAGCCCCATGGAAAAAAATTCACACTTGGATAGTTTCGCAAACAATTGTTCTTGTCTTAAGAGACGTAAGATGATATGCAAATGTTTCACATGTTTCTTCAACGACTTAGTATAAATAAAGATGTTGTTGAGAAAAATGACTATTCACTTTTTGAGAGGGGGATGAAATGAGTCATTTATCATCTGTTGAAAAGTTGTCGGAGCATTGGTCAATCCAAAAGGTAAGACCATAAATTGGTAATGTGTTGGACTTTGCAACTTAAAATAGATAGCAGAGCTAATATTGCGCTCGATACACAGCTTTTGGGACATCCTTTGAAGCTATCCGAATTTGATGATAACTAGACCTAAGATCGATAAATACCAGACTTAATAACTAGACATCAATGTATTCATATAGAATTAGATCCAAATATTTACTTGCATTTGAACTCATATAAGTAATAACATTTGGATTAGAAACCCCTGTTATGACACTAGATACCCTAATGTTTTTTTTCCTTTTTTTCTCCGTTTTTTTCTACCCTAATGTATCCAAATCACAAAGCAAATACCTACACTACTCCAACCTACTTTCCCAAATCCAAAAATCCAAAAACTTGTTAAGGAGATCAAATACCTCTTCAAACTCCCTTGCTTCTTACCTATCTACCTCAAGCATCGATTCGGGGAAAACCCTACTTCTATGCTCGATTCGAAGCGTGCAAGCACTCAAGGCTTAAATCTGTTGGTCCCGTCAACGGAACCAAAATGTTGGGAGCTCATGCTCAGCCGCCAAGTCCCACGGATCACTTATTATTTAGGCATTTCAAGGCAAGCACTAATGGTACCTCTCACATAGCCGATGTGCTATCTCTCTCTACGAGTGTAGTGAACTTACCATGATGGTAAGAGAGAAGGAAAGATTGAGAGAAAGTAAAAAGATTGAAAGAAAAAGGTAAATCACGAGAGGTTGTGTTGTTTAGAAGCGAGAGAGAGGTGGGTGCAGATGAAGATAAGACTGTAAACAGAGTGCATTACATGTAGATCTGTTTGGTTGGTTTTTTAAGGGGGGAAAAGTCTAGCTTTTGTTCAAAATGAGAGAAAGAACAAACATATGATGAATAAGGAGAAAATCACTCGAGTCTTAACTCCCTTATCCATACCTTATGTATAACCAAGGATAAGGTCACAAGACTACTTTCTATCCTATTACGCAAGTGGATGCAGCCGTTGACACACAATGTGCATGCACAATAGGGCCTTGAGTCCTATAAATAGGACATGGCTGCCCTAGTCTCAAAGTGTCCTTAGTGCATTTGCACTAAGTTACTTCATAACCAGTGTGACCAATGTTGCTAGCGCCCATCTAGATGTCCAAGGATATAACAATGGATATCTTCTTTTGTGTAGCCCAAACGAATGTGTTTTACGAGAGTTTTTGTTTTGAGTTTGTTTAACAACTTGTGGTACGATCATCCATAAAGGGTAGTCGTCTGGAACGGGTGTTGATGTAGAAGTATGAAGAGGTAGCTGAGGGAAATTGTTGCAAGGAGTATTGTAGCTGCTCAAGATCTTGGGTAAGCAATAGATACTTGGCTGCTCAATGAGATAAAAGTGAATCATGCTGTAATAGAAAAAAAATACCGTGGCTAAAAGTTAAATATAAAAAACAGGCCTTATGTTAATGATTGAATGCATGGTTTTTGTTTGGAGGTTATGCCCACAATTGTACGGTTTCATCTGTTCCAAATACCCAACATATACATACAATGCAAATGCAAGAGTTAATGCAATAGGGGCTTGATCATGCAACAAGGTGCTACTTGGATGGTGCCCTCATAGAGGAACTGTTCACTTGCCCTAGTGCTTTTTTACAATAATAAAAATGACATAATGCAATGCAAGGGTAGATGCAATAGGAAAGGGATGCTTACGTTGAAGACAAGCTAGAAGAATGTAACATGTGGGGAAAGCAACCCCCTCTCAAATTATGGATGTTGATGCCAGAGTAGTAGTTGATGTCAACTATGATCTCGACAACTTGAAGAAGTCGATGAAGTAGAAGCACCTTGGCTGGAAGAGCTGGATTAGAGAAGCAGCCTCTATGGTAGCATAAGAGATGCTTGAAGCTCAGCCGCAGGAGGGGAAGCCTATATGCCGGTAGGATGGGGCTCAAAAAAGAGAGACCATGGAGCCAACAAGGAACAACTAATAAACCATCCCTAGCCCAATCAAGACTGGTGGATATTTGCAATGAACTAAAATACAAGCCCAACATGTAAGTATTATTAGAAAGCACAACTTGCATATTGGTGCTTCGTATTAAGATGCTTTGGTGTCGAGCTAAGAAAGAAAGCAAAGCAAAGCTAAGCTAAGAGTCAAGACGGGAGAATACAACGGGAAGTGAGGGAAAGAATAGAAAGTCTTGATAGGTACATGCCTAAAGGTTCGACTCAACTAGCCTAGAGAGCTAGAAGAAAGTGCTAGACTAGCCTAAGGATGTACTAGCGTGACTCCAAAGGACCTACAATGATCTAGCCTAAGGGTAGGGCCACTATTACTTAAATCCTTGTAGGTCTGTAGCAAGGGAAATCATGAGAGCAAGAAGCTGCATGGACTGTAGATGCATTGTGAATCTTTGTAATTGAAACTAGATGGTCCCGGGTGGTAGGTGTGGAACTGCATCTCATTCTGTGTGACAACTGAAATGGGATGATCCCTTCTTTCCCCATTTACTGAGGAGCTTTTTTAGGCATTTTAGTCATTGGATGGGCAAAAATGCCTTGGAGAGGATGGGCTGTCCAAATCCTTCTTCGTTGCATATTGGGAGGAGGTGGAGGACCTCTGTTGTGAGCATTTCAGGTTATCTTCAGTTCCAGAATCAGCATATCAACAGGTTTAGTTAGTCTCCTCTACAAAGGGGGAGACTGGCCGATCACCTTGCAGATAGTTATCTATGAGGCGCTGGCCAATATGATTGGCAAACGACTCCATCCCATTCTCTCAAACATCATTCATGACACATAGACATGCGGTGTCCAGGATAGGAGCATCCTGGACAATGTATCCACCTTCTTTGAGGCCACAAAGTGGGCTCAACACAATGTTCAGTGGGTGAAAGTGCTCCTTTTGGACTTCGAGAAGGCCTATGATAGGGTTGATTGGAACTTCTTGGAGGGCACCATGGCACAACCAGGCTTCCCTCATTGGTGGATTAGTGGTCTGTTTGCAGTATGTCTGTTGGCTACTAGCAGGGTGATCATTGGGGGGTGGAGAAGGGCAGAGTTTTGGTTGGAGCGGTTTGTTTGTCAGGGCTGCCTGCTAGCTCCCTATCTCTTCTTACTCTTTGTGGAGGTGATGCCTTAATTCCGATGCATGAGAGTGAGTGGCTTGTAGGGACTCAGGCAAACAGTGAGGTCTGAGATAGAGCTCCTGGACTTCGAGTATATGAATGGCATGGCCCTCTATATGAAGGATGATGAGGTGATGCTGGAGAGAGATAGACTAGCACGAGAGGTATTTTGCTTGGCAGCAGGTGCAAAAATGAGTTGATGGAAGTTGGTTGGTTTTCTTAGAGAACTATATTCTTGTACCTAGTGGGGCATCCACTTGGGTTTCAGATGAGTGAGCAGCGGTCAGGCAGACTGTCATGTACCTGGACTTAACATTACACCAGCCCAATAATACATCTCAGTGCTTGACTCCATCTGATGGAAGCTGACCTATTGGAGCATGGTGCACCTCTCCTTGGTGGGCAGGGCCTTAGTAGTCAACCAGGTTCTTTTGTCGAAAGCATACTCCCACCCATTTTCAACCTTCAACTTGTCTCCATCTCGTATGTGTCGATGGCTGTAGTTGTCTTCATAATTGTCAAATTCGACTTCAAGTGTTCATTATTTCCATTTCTTGAAATGTTTAGTCACAAAAATGCACAAATATTTTAAATGTTAAGCATACTATGTTGTATAGGGTGCTTACAATGGTATTAGAGTTTTGGCTTGATTCTCCATCCCAACACTAATACTACTTACGATTATATGTTCATTCATTTTCAGGCTTTGGGTTGATTGCTGAAGCATGCTTTTTTTAGGGTTTCAATGGAAAAGTTGAGTACTATTTCTTCAAGCCGTTCAAAACCTTTAGATTGGGTGCTTGCATATCAATGTCAAACTTGCATACAAGGGACTAAAGCCTTGGACTGTGGGCTCGATCGGCTGGGAGAGGCAATTTTTAAATCAGTAAGATATATTGAGCAAGTACATTAAAGACCTTAATTGCAAAAAAAAATCATGCATTTTGACCTAATTTAAGTCCATAAAATAGCCCCAAAAAAAAATTTAAAGGAAAAGGATATCTGATTTTGGCGGTAGAACAAACACTTAAAAATTTCTTATAAAAGAGACAAGGAAGGACATGGTAGTTGACGATGTTCTTCAGGAGTCGAAAATAGGCATAGATCCAAAGATTCTCAAATATGTTAAACTTAATGAATTGTCACTGAATCCATATGTAAACAGGAGACAACCTGGCAAACTGAAACATCTTAGTAGCCAGAGAAAGAGAAAGCAAAAGCAATTCCCATAGTAGTGGCCAATGACATGGGAGTAGCTTGAGTGTATGAAGCGATGAAGTTCTGAACACCAGGTGATGAGTGTCTAGTAGTTGAAAGTACCATTGGCTTACGCTCCAATCCTGGCAGAATGAGGCATGTCAAATCCCTTGTGAATAAGCAAGGGCCACCTTGCAAGGTTAAATACTCCTGAGGGCAAGTTGAAAAGAACCTCCACCATGAAGTGAAATAGAATATGAAACCATGAGCTTCCAAGTAGTGGAAGGAGAATAAAATCTATGACTCCATGCTTGTTGAAGTAGTAGCAAAAGCAAGTCTTGGTAGGGCAACTATCACTGCACACAGACTCATACCTAGTATATATCCATGACCAAGATAAAGCTTGGGTGAAACTAAGTGGAGGTTCAAACTGGCTGATGTTAAAAATTTAGCGGATTAGTCGTGGTTAGGGGTGAAATTCCACTTGACCGAGAGCTATCTTCTTCTCCTTGAAATGGATTGAGGCACAACAATTGACTGGACTATCTTGGGGTAAAGCACCGTTCTAGTGCAGGCTGCTAGAGTACCAAATTGAGGAAATATTTGAATATTAGATATGTCCTTGAAGGATGAGAAGGTAAGGGTTGACCAATGAGACAATGGGGGATAAGCTTCATTGTAGTGGATTTGGTTGTTTTATTGTTGATAGTTTCAAGCCAAAGAAGGAATGCCACAAAGAAGAAACAAGGGCTAGGACACTTGACATTTAGGCTTGTAGGGTCCCTCGACCTGTCCTACTCTATGACATGTGGCTAGACAATCCTATTGTGCTATTCCACTTTCTGTCTTTGCACTTAAGCCTTTCTTTCCTATAAACAGAGCTCTCTTTTTCTCATTTTCCATCAAGCGTTAATTGTTGTAATATGTCATACAACAATTGAAAATATCCCCAAGGTTGCTCACAGCCATCTCCAATATCATCCTCCACTACATCAATTCTCTTGATTTCCCCTTTCTCTCACTGCTGTTTTTCAAGATAGCAGATGTGTGAATTCACTGTAGTACCTCTTTTTGAAGCTTTTCTTTCACTTTGGGATCATTAAGGAAGCCATCTAAATATACTGTTGGACAACCATGAAGAAAGGCTGATTTTTCCCTCTTTTCCTACTGTTAGTTTGTAAAGAAATAAGCTGTTTTGTTGTATAATAAAAATATGAATGTGTACATCCTTTGCATGATCTTGTGAGATGAGAAATGCTTTTCTTCAAGGCTCACTCTCAGGTTGATTGTAGTTTAGCTCAACCCTAAGGGCTTGGGTTGAGCCAAAATACATTCCTTTGAGAGGCAACCAGGGAAATGAGAAAAAAAGGTGGTGGGGGTTGTTTCTTGCCCATCTTCAATCCTCAACTTGTCTCAAATCTCTTATGTATCCATGGCTGTAATTTTCTGAACAATTGTTAATTGAAATGTTTAACTTCCAGTGTTCGCTCTTTCCATTTTCTTAAAATGTTTAGTCACAGAAATAAGTGTATAGTTTTGTTGTTAAGCATACCAGGTTGTATGGGACATTATACATTCTGATTTTTCTGATTGAAGTTGTCTCATAACATGGTACATTGTAAAGCATGTAAGAAAGCCAAGCAAAGAAAAGCTGAGGTCAAGTTGTGTAAAACAAGCACGTTAAGCATACTAGGTTGTATGGGAAATTATACATTCTAATCTTTCTGATTAATGTTGTATCATAACATGGTATGTTGTTGTAAAGCATGTAAGAAAGCCAAGCAAAGAAAAGCTGAGGTCAAGTTGTGTAAAACAAGCACCATGGTTTTTAAACAGGAAGCAGCAGCTTATTCCAGAACTTGGAGAGGGCATCTGAATAATTTACTAGGTTATGCCTTTTGTATTTACTGTGTCTACAAAATGCTCAAGGTAAATGTGATCTTTTAATCCTTATGCTTTACTTGTTATCTGTAGTTCCTAAAAGTACTAGTTTTGTGTGTGTGCTGGGGTGACTAAAACACTTTGGAAAAATTTGCAAAATAGACACCAAGTGTGTTGCCATTTAGTTTTTCTTTCAATTAAGCATGGTCAAGCTTAAGAATTTGAAATGCAATCTCATGAGTACTTGACTCTTACAATTACCTCATCTGAAAACTATCTTCATACTAAGAAGAATCTCCTGAGATCAAAGCCCCATTAGCTGTTTGTTGGTTTGTCATCGTAGCTACCAGGACTTTTGGTTGAGCTACTAGTGTACTAGATTTGCCGTTGCAAGGAACTAAAGCCAAAACTAGTCTGGTATCTGTCATTGAGGTGAATGACAATACAGCACACATGCAGTTGTGAAATACTTGCTGCTATTTGCACAGGTGCCAAAATACAAAAAGTGCGCTGACAGTATGTTTCTGGTCACACGCATAAATTTTAACCATGTTAATGCGTATGCACCTGTGGATGTAATTGATGTCTAGCCATCTTGTCTTCTGTTGGTTTTCATGTAAATCTTGTTGCTTGGATATTTATGCTATTTTTATCTGTACTATGCCAAGAAGTGTGTATAGCTGACTTTTTTGTTTGTCTTAAACCAGTCAATGCAGAGCGTCATGTTTAAGGAGGTAAGTTCAAAACCTTGAATATTGCATTTGCAGCTTTATGTTTCATAAGGCCCAAGTGTTGCTTGAGTTTGTCTTTATTTGTTATAATGACTTAGTTCTGCTCAAGCTTCGAAGTTTCTAACAAGTTATACATATATGTGCAGTCAAGTTCGTTGGACCCAGTTACTCAGACACTTGGATTTTGCTTAAACTTTTTCCACATTGGTATAAACGTTGCAGTTTGGTCCCAGGTTTGTCTAATATCATTTCACCTCTTGCAAGAGAATCATTTTGTCGTCCTTTTCAGCTTTTGCAAAGACATTGCTTTATGTACGTCATGCGTCTGCTCTCTTTTTCCAAGCTGTGTTTACATTTATCTTCCTAAATGCTAGAAATCTTTGTTTCATAAAACATAAGATTTCTTGAAATGAAAATGGTAAGATTTCAACTTTTTTGCATATGATGTGCATGCATACATGCCTAGCATGCATAAATAAAGTTGGGATGGACGATGTATAATCTGCCGTAGAGTGTTAGAATAGTTGGGTGCGTTTGTTAACGTCCTTCAGGTAAATGGAGAACCTCTTCTTGAAAATACAAGATTGACAATTGGTGAAAAGCATCTGTGAGGAAAGAAACCTGCAATGAACATTCAATTTGAGGTGAGAATCTTGCCAGAGAGAGACAACTCTAGCAAGCAGTTTAGTGACTATAGTGTATCTTTCAGTATGCTTTATAATAGTTCTCTGACTACTGTGTTATTTAAATCACTAAAGGTATGTAAAAATTTTGTGTATAGATATGTGCATAGACATCCGTGTGCATGCTCATGCAGGATGGCCTCCAAGTGGTGGATCTTAACCAATTGCTTAATCTATGCACACATTATTAGCTTCCAACTTAGTCAAGAAGGATAGACAGTAGCTGAATCAGCCTACCTGCCTCATAGTACTATATCAGTGTCCGATAAACTAAGAAGCTTATTATTACAACAGGACTTCGACTATGGATTCATTCGGTAGTGAGCATTGTCTGCACTAATTTTATGGCCCATTTTGCATTGATTACTACAAATTAACTACAATTATCTCTTACTTACAGAGGTAATACCTGACCCGGTATTAGTAGATTTTTTTACCAGGACTGTTCATATGTTGTGTTCTTTTTTGCAGTATGTATCACTAGTTTTTATCGGCATGCTGATTACAATGTCAGTCAGAGGCTTCCTCCAGAACCTGATGAAGGTGACGTTCATTGCAATAATTATTATCATTCTGAATGCATTTTCTACATGTTTCTCACTTCCACTTTTGCTCCTTGATAGTCATTCTATTTTCTATCTGGAGGTGGAAATGGATCATCAACAAATGTTGTATTGCTGCTGTCAGAGGTTATGGGAATGTATTTCATCTCATCAATTTTACTGATAAGGAAGAGCCTTGCCACAGAGTACAGGTACTGGCCTTCTGTTAGATACACTATCCAATGTGGCAAATGTTTGAATTATGTTGATGTGAGCATGATATGCGTGAAACAAATATATTAATGATTGAAGCTAGTGTTGGATAGTAGACTTGTTTGGATTTCTAGACCAAATGTGAAAAGTAAAACAACTAATGAGAAGCTGAGACCTTCTGTTCTTTCGTCGTATCTCAAAATCAGAGTGTATCAACATTAAATGTTTGGGGTAGTGCCCAATTTGCAAAGTCTGCAGAAGACCGTCCTATTTGAGAACTTAGTGCAATTGTTTTCCTTTGAGCAGAGTTTTGTGAACTTAGCGCAGTTTTTGGATATTTCATAATTGGAGGGGTAAATAGGGAAACATCATGAGAAACTATTTTATCAATTCCCTTTTTTCTTTTACATGTCATTTTATCTCCCAAGATTAGTCTTCTTAGGATGGAACACTGGGCACCATTAATAGCGGGCGGAATATCTGGAAACATAAGTAGATATTTATATCATCTTGTATTGCCTTGAATAACATCCCAGCCGAGCATGAATGGGATTAAATACTATGTCTTCTTTATTGATGATTTTTCTAGGAAGACCTGGGTGTATTTCTTGTGGGAAAAGGCTAAAAGTGTTTGAGACGTTTAAGCTCTTCAATAGCACGGTCCAGCATGAGACTCTAGTGTGCATTCGTACCATCCATTCAGATGAAGAGGGAGAAACATGTCCAAGGAATTTACACAATGTTTGGATCCTCATGGCATACAAAGATAGGTCTCATGTGCCTACACACCATAGCAGAATGGTGTGGCAGAATGTGAGAACATAAATATTGCTAAGAGCATTACTGATGAAAAGAAGATATTTCATAATTGGAGGGTGAATAGGAAAACATCATGAGAAAGTATTTTATCAAGACCCTCAAATCCCCCTTGAAAAAGAAAAATGAAACGACGAACACAAATAAAATAAGAAAAAAAAGAGTAAAGGGGAAAATGCATAATTAAGCATTCTTTAGAGATTCTGTTTATGTGCACAGGTGGATGATGTTGCAACAAAATAGGCGGTTGCTTCCACTGCATTTTTGTCTTAAAAACAGAAGTTTCCTCCTTTGAGAAGCTAATGTAATGATGTTTGTGGCATACTTTGCTGCAGGTTGATAATAACTGATGTTTTGGGTGGTGATATACAGTTTAATTTTTATCATCGGTGGTTTGATGCTATATTTGTGGCCAGCTCCTTTGTGTCACTGCTTGTAATTGCTGTGCAGTATACAGCTCGCCAATCTGATAAACATCCAATTGAGTAGTCAAAAGAGTGTACTGTAACTACTAATGAACGACCAGAACTTACAGATTGACAATTTGTGGACAAGTGGGGGTAGACATTCTGAAAGTGTTCATGACAAAGGTGCAGCTTCTCTATTGTTGTAACATGGAATTTGGCTTGATGAAATCAATGTTGATGGTTGGTGTTGGGAGCCCAGCAACGTGTGTTAACTTGGAATCAAGGCAGAGGATTGGATCCTGCTCATCAGTGGTTGACAAACAAATGACATTGATCAAAGGACTTGCAATCGTAATTTGGGACTTGTTGCAAGTCTGATGGTATAACAAATGATATGAAGTAGTGAAGACACAGGCTGCATTATAAAAGTTTGAAGAAGATTAGAAGTTGAGGACACAGATTACAACCCCACTGGTACCTAAGAGTGCAGATTTTAAGCAGAGTAACATCAGTCAATTTCAGGAGGAAAAATTTGCCTTGAGATCTATACATTTGCCATGGGATCATACATACTGACGAGTTCAAGCAATTCGTACAGCTCAGAATGTGCGTGGAGTTCACAACTGGGCAAAGGCTCATGGATCTGCTGTACCCCAACTGTCCACATTATAGTTTGGCTGCTTGAGGTGTATTTTGCTGCAATCGAAAGATGTATAAAAAAACAATCAAGCATATAAAATCTATACCATTTGCATTTTTTAAACAAATTTAAAACTCATTAGGTCATAATCCACTACTTGGAACGTTCAAATTCCCTTGTTTGGCCAAACTTTCTGGCTTTACAACTGGACGTTTCTGCTCGTGAACAAAGGCTGGCTTAACCTAATGGGAAGCTCGAGCACGACCATAATTAATTTTCATCGTGCTATAGCTTAGTTAACATGCTATAATGGTTTGATCATATTTGCTCGAGATCACCTCACAGCTTCCTTTCCACTTCTGAGATGGAGGATTCAAGTCGAGCGTCAGATTTTTTTTAGAAATGGTGAAGCTTTTTACTGATTCCTCATGTGTAGCTGCTGAACATTTACAGAAATGTGTATAGTCATGGATGTAACACTCCACTGCTGCTGCTGAGCACTGTTTTCTTATGTTGCAGTGTCATTGAATATGCATGCCACAAAATTGTGATATTTTGTTGGCATTGCCTTAAGAAGGTACCAAGGGTTGTAGCTTGTAGCTGTCCCCAGTAGCCTCGCTCGGTTTGCATTTGGTAGGCTTATTGAAGTTACATAGTTGGTGCCATTAAGATGTTGAATGAAATTGACGCTTGCATATGAATTGATGAGTACTTTCAATATTTTGATCTTTCTTGCTTGATTTTATTGCAGATGGTGTTGTTAGGAAGCAAATATATGAATGATATCATGAACCTAATTTTGTACCAGCAGTGTCTCTCTATAATCTTTTGTAACTCCAGTACCAGCACTAGTCTCTCTACAGTCTTTTGCAACTCCTTCCTTTCTCCTTACTTGAAATCGACTAGTTATTGTGATCCCGATGTTTCCTGATTGTTGCTACAAAAAGAGAAGTATGAATAGAATCAAATACATGAATGAATGATATCATGAACCTAATTTTGTACCAGCACCGTCTCTCTATAATCGTGTGCAACTCCAGTACCAGCTCTAGTCTCTCTAGGGTCTTGTGCAACTCCTTGCTTGAAATCGACTGGACTAGTTATTGTAATACCGATGTCTCCTGATTGTCGGTACGAATAGATGGTTTATCTAGGGAAAGGTTTGACACCATGTCGACACACACGAGCAATTGCTTTTGGGAGGCCTAAGCGGATGTGCGCGATGACAGGGTAGGGTCCGGTCCGCATGTAGGAGATGGGAGATGGGAAGCGAGCATCTATTACGGCCCTCGACCACATGCCATGCCGTACCCCGTAGATGGGGAGGTTAGCAACATCCAAGCAATCAAAGAAGCAGCCAGCCTTGTGACAACGTTCGCAAGCTGCTTCTTGGCAGTAAAGCTCAATTGCCGGCTTCAACAAGGGGTTTGGCCCATTGCTGCTCATGCACACACAATGATAGCTCCTTGATTTTAATCGATAATATTTCATTTGTCAGTCAATTCCTTCTCGTGACAGAAGCTGTTACGCGTATGCTAGAGAGATTGCTCTCTACCACCGTCGTCAATCTCTCCAGATATAAAATGGCAAAGCGTTCTCTGCTTTTGCTTGCCACGATTTCTATGTTTTAGTTGGCCTCCCTGTGGACACGTTGTCATAGCGTTACTTCGTAAATCCATATTGGGCTAAGCAGTTGAGCCCAGTTAGTCCGTTGCCCATTTGCTTTTTTCTGTCTTGGGTTTTTTTTTCGACGCCCAAATTTTGCAAGTGGATGGTGTAGTGTCACTTGCCTCATTTTCTTTTGGGTTCTCCTCTTTATATGCAAAGGTATTCTACTCAAACACTCATTGTTACCAACCTTTCTTGTGTGCCCCTCTTCAAACTTGGTCGTGTTGGGTGTGCGTGCCTATCCCATCCCCGTGTGCATGCATGTGCGTGCAAGCACACACACGTGTGTGGGTGGAATTACATAAAATTGTTGTGTAAAAAGCCTTTTGCCCTACTAGCTAAATATATAGAAAGCTACCTAAGACGCCACTATGCTAATAGTAAAATGAGACTTACCCAAGGGAGGTTGAATCAAGGTAGAACATATGATGTCCATCCATGGAGTTGCTAATGTTCATAGCTGAATCAAATTACATAAATCGTGTCCTCTAGATATGCCAAAGGTTAGGTGAGTGAACACAAAATCTACAAAAGGAAGCAATGATTTGGTTGCAAATTGGCAATTGATGGCAATTTATCCAAGATAAACATGTTGGACCATTGGACATGAAATGATAAGATGAGTGGGAGTTTCATTAGATGATGAGGATGCATTTGTCATGGGATATCTTAAGGCATCACAACAAATCACATGTTGAGAAACTACCTATTAGAATGCTGCAAATGAACACTTTTGCTTAGTAGGGTATATTTGATTTCCATAGTTGAAGTAAGTTGTCTTGCTATTTATACTTTTTTCCCTGCACAAATGGATCTTAATTGTTTTTATAGTTTCTTTATTTGCTTCTTCAATTGTATGCCTCTTATCTTTCACTAACTTTAGATAAACCTCATTGGTAATGTTTAAAGAAAATCTCAAGTCTTACAAAAGCTCAATCCAACATTGGATACACGTTGTATAATTTGGAAAAAATGGAGAATGTTTCCCTAGTCTATCTTGCAAGCTCGTCCAAATCAGCAAATAAACCCTAAGGGACCCAAAATACTAGTGAAAATGGTGGTAGTAGAAGACCCTAGATTAGTTACGAGTCACACCATCCTACATTCTTCTCAAGCCTAGTTTTGCCATCCAATTGAATTTATCATGCAACAAGTGCTCTTTTGCTTAGCTCAAGTACTCCCACCTTGGAGAGCTCAACCCCCAAAATCTCCTTCAACCCCTTTTGCCTCTTCTACACAGATTGAAGACATAAAGCTCAGCATGCAGAGAATTTTTGTGGGTAGTCATGAAAACTCGAGCCATTTGAAGCCTTCTATCTTTGAGATTCAAGCTCGGGAGCAAAAAAAAGAGCCCCATCATCAGTGGAAGCATTCAAATGCTTGAAGTCTTCATCCATTGGAGTGCTCCAACCAAGCTTGCTTGATGGATAATGCCCAAACTATTTTCCCAAACACTGAAGAGTTATGTCAATCAGATCTTAATCTCTCATTTTAATCCACTTGATGAGCTTGATTCATTTTCATGAGTATATTAGATACATTGCATTGGGTCCATTTGACTTGCCACCTCAGATCCTTATCCTTCCAACTCATCATCCCTATCTCTCCATACTCTAAAATCTAGTTTATATTACATCTGCATACATAGAAGATACCACCCTTACATAAGCTGAAACAAAATTTTCAACATCCCCCCTTAGTGCCTTATTTGGCTACTTCAACGTGGTCAGGTGGTTACATAATTGATTTTACAATGATTGATTATCCTCTCCTCTTTAGTTGCATTCTATGGCTACTGCTAATGGGTGCTCAAACTCTTTGTATTTAGTCTTCAGAAAATGTGCCTTTTTGCCTTTTTGTCTTGTTGGTTTTCTCCATGAAATTTGATTGTTTCTTGAACTTGCATACTTCTTCATGATGTCCAATCTTCCTACAATGATTGAATTTGGGTATCCACATTCGGTACTGATGTGTACATTTGTTCCACAGTGGTAGCATTCATAGGGATCCTTCTTTGTAAAGAACATTGTGTCTTTTCTTGTTGATACGTCAACCTATCCTTAAAGTTTCTTCTCTTTCAGAAGGATTGAATAGATGTTGCCTTCAAGATTAAGTGTGTCATGTGTAAGGAGTGAATATTTTAGGGATGCATACTCTTTAGATAGACTTACAAGTACAATTGCTATTGCATTCATTTGAGAATTTTGACTTGAATCCCTTCAAGTTGATTAATTAAGCTCCTTAATTTTGATACATGCTCTGTAAGTGAATCCTTGTAATCATGATACAAACTATAGAAATCCATCTTTAGATACCTCTCCTAATTTTTCACTTTTGCACCAACTTTTTTATTTAACTCCTTCCATGCTTCCTTTATTGTCCCTTTAATGTTGATGTGGTGGATAAGACCTGGAGCAAGATGTAAACTAATTAAAGCAACTTCTTATATTCATTTTTTTCTACTCATTCTTTAGTCATTTGTGACAGTGCACTATCAAGGATTACCATTCGTTATTACTTATGCATGAGCAGAAATTGCATTTGAGTTGCCCAAGTGTGATACCTTTCCCCATCCTTAAATTCTTCAATGCCAAAGGAAATATGGGAATTTGAGACCATGATTTTTATGAAGTCTTATACCGTGTTATTTTCCACAGCAATGTCTAACTCCAATTATGATATGGGATTTCCAAAAGGCTAGATATGTAAAGTATAAGAATTAATGAATCGTCTTCATATGAATGAAATTTACATAGTTTAGACCGGTTCATGATAATTAAAAATATGAACAATGCTAAAAAATAAACCCGTTTGAAAGAGGGCAATGTTAAGAGGACTTTAAAATATCTAGTTTTGATAGTCTCAATGTGAGCAAGGCTTAAGGAAAAAAACCATTTAGAGACATATAATGTGAAAAGGGGTTAGGGAGAGCTATAACCTTAGTATTAAGATTAAAAGAATTTAACAAAGAAAAGCCTTATCTTCAAATAGAACAACAGTTGGTTGATTAGGCTGTGCTGATTAGGTCTAGGCCTTTTATGTACTACACTTGATTTTATTCAAGCCAAGATCCACTCAATTGGCAGTTGATTGAAAATTGGAGCTCCAAGCTCTCTTTAAGCCATGGCTTTGGTCTTTCCTTCTTTGTCTCACAGATAGAAGCGACCCCCAACTTGTTGAAGAAGTTGCTCCTCTACTTACAACATAAGTAGCCCCTCAGCTTAAGCTTGGCCCTTGCTTAAGATGCCAAAAATAATTGTCAAGTTTTGAAAGCATAAGTGAAATTCCATTCATGCCATCATGATGCATAAATTTAAGCTATAGCATGAGATATCTCAACTTCTCAATAAAGTCCCTAAGCAATAGTAACCAAGAGTGTTGTGCTACACATAAAGCCTGGAAAAGGCTAATCCATAAAACTATCATATGATGATGCTAAATAATGGTGCCCAAGAAGAATATACACAAATGAGTTTTCTTTTGACTTTTTGAACTTTAAATACATTGGATTGCATGAGGGGATATAGAAAAGAAGGGAAGGGGGGGACCATAACCCTTTAAAATCGCACGAATTACAATGTGCATAGACCTCGATGGGATTCATTAGGGAAAACTTAGACCCATGTTTAAGTCTTTTAGTTGTAGAGAGAGAGAATCTCTCCATCAATAGAGGGAGAGCTACCATTACAGTAAAAACGGGATTTATCATTTTTAAGTTGTTCTAACTCTTTTTAAAAATATTGCTAATACCAATAGTTTAAAGTTAATTCTAGGAAAAGATTTGTTGAGGCACAAAAAGCAAGAGGCTCTTGGATAATTTAAGATGTTGTCAATAGCAACAATATTTCTTAGCCTTGCACACCCCTATAGTCACTTCATTGTTTCCTTGATTTTTTTCAAATATTACAATGAAATGCTTTCCCTCCATTATAATATCCCTATCTTTCTCTTGAAATTATTTGATACTTCAATGAAGTGCCTTTCTTTCCAACATTTTATAAAAAACTTGTTGATCTCAAATCTACCTTTCATTCAACATTTTCTTCCGCTTTGTCTTTTATTTCAATGGAAGTAGCACCCCTTTGTCAAAGTAGTCATAATATATAGCGATATCGATCTTATAACCATAAGCAAATTCCTATTACCATGTTTGTTGATAATTGGGTTAGCTATGAATGGGGAAGTGGAGAAGACATGGAAATGTCGAGTCAAAGATTCCAGGCTCGAAGGACCAAGAACAAATTTCAAGGAAATGCTTATACAACATGCATGTATGCACTTGGAATTGTGCTTACAGAAATCGCTTGTTGACATGCCATGCCATAGGCCATATTATACATTAAGATGTATCGATAAGGCTTTGCATTGGGTTGGATCTTTCATGAATTTGCTAATGTTATCTTATATCTATGTTTGCACATATATATACTTCAAATAATAAAGTGGCAAGTTATCAAAAGTATAGATGGGGCTTTTGATACATTCATTGTTCTATTGGCAAAGAAATTTACAAAGTTACATCAAAGAGAAAATTGGCTGAGCAAAGGGTTTTCTTCAATAAATTTTACATAGCACTCTTAAGCATTACAGGATATGATCTCTAAAGCCTCTTCCACTCTCAAGTCTAGATAGCATAGTATGGCCAATTTCAAAACTAGAAAGAACTGACTGTTGTAATCATAGATGTGTAGGGACTTTTATAAGTTTTTTGTGGCCTCACATAGTAAGTTGATAGGTGAAGATTATAATCTTCTATCCATTACATGTTTTGTGGACTTCTTTTATGATACATAAGTTTAGAAAATAATTCAATATTTATAAGAAATTAGAGAAATACACTAGTTTTCTAGTTAAATTTGGGATTTGAAGGAAGTGCATGGGATTAATTCCAAAGTATGACAAAAAAAAACATTGTCTATAAATCTATAATTACATAAAAAAATTTATTTTGACATTTTATTACATGAGAACATTGTGTAAATGGAAATATTTTGACGATTGATCAACACTTAGAGAATGCCACTAAAAATTCTCTAACAATATCAGAGATTTGGTTGGAGGATGAGCTATTAAGAATGATACGTACATGAGCAAACATCTCATTAAGTAAAGTGTGAATGGACCTAGAAAATGAGGACTTAAATATGCCTACTATGTATACGCCAAACACAATGGTTGCAAAGTAGAAAAATTACCACATGCTTAATTATTTTAAGACATAACTTTTGTTATTATTCACTATTGTGGAATATATGTGCTTGTGCCTCAAAGAAAAGAGAAACACTTAATGTAAAGACATTACCATGAAATAGGTTTTTCCCCCCTACTAGATCCTATGTGAAAGAATTTATGACATGAGAAGCTTCTATATCCATGACATATGTATAGCATTTGTAAAAATGACAAGAATAAACACATAGATGGATATATCTATTCCATATACGAGTTTTACAACTAAGCCCATTCTATTGATTTGATTAAAAAAATTTAAATCTGATTACAAAATTGTACCTATAGATAGGGGGAAATCTATTGATTTCATAGAGAAGTTTTCAATTTGAGTACAAATATATACTACCATATATATGGTTAATCTTATCTATAGCTATGATATAGGAGGCTCTTCTTCTACCCCATCACCTGAAGCTATTGTATTCTCTATAAAATTTTCTCTTCTTCTATTATATTCACACCATCTAAATCTATGACTTGGGAATTAGATGATGCAAATGTAGGAGTAGGCCTTGCCGCAGATTTGGGTGGTTGGTGTGGTGGTGGAGGTACATATGCAAATGTTATAGAGTTGCTTTTATGTGAAATACAACTCACGAGGTTCTCCATACTCTAAACTCTAAAGAATAAGTTATTGTCTATACAAATTGCCAAATGTTCACCTTGCATAAGACCATATAGATATTTCAAGTAGCTACTCCAAGAGAAATTTTTCTTTGTAGCTGACTCTTCACCCATGACTAGGCATGCCATCCTAGTTTTGTACTCTGTAACAAATTATTCTTATCTCTTCCATCAATTGTTCTTCTTGCTTTAGTTAATTGGTAGCCCACTATGAACTTTGTAGAAAAACCATATAGAATGAGATTGAGTATGAAAGTTTGAGACTTAGGTTAGGTTAATTTTACATAATCATACTCAAATTGCTCATGTCTACTTCAAGTAGCTACTTCAAGAGAAGTTTCTTTGTACCAAACTCTTCACCCATCACTAGGCCTGTCATCCTACTTTTGTACTTTGTAACAAATTATTCTTATCTCTTCCATCAAGTGTACTTGCTTTAGTTGATTGGTAGCTCACTATGAATCTTGCAAAATATATGAAATAACAATCTCTCTCTCTCTCTCTCTCTCTCTCTCTCTCTCTCTCTCTCATGCACTCAAAGAAACAGAGTATACATCAAAACCACATTTAGAGGAAATGTATGTGCTATAGTATCAAACCACATAACTAGAGGTCAAAATTATTAAATAACCAGTCATATATTATTAAGTATCAACATATAGGTCTCTCAAAGTAAGGGTAGCATGGAAAGACATGGCATGTACTTTCAAGAATCAAATCCAACTGGGGTGATGATACACCCCTTCGAGCAATAAACAAGAGAACAAGGAAATTTTTCCTTTAAATACTATACATATTTCTACATGTACAACTTGTAAGAAATAGATAATGAAGTGCAATGCTTTTTGTGTAGTCTACATGAATCCTAGACCAAAAGAATACACCATCAGGATCACTAATAAAACTAGGTTAAAGTAGTAGGTCATCACCATAGGGCCAAGAGAGAAGTATAGCTAAAGTGGATAATAGAAAGAGCTCACCTTTGATATATGATGTCTAGATCATAGTTGAGTCCATAAATGATGCCAATATCAAAATCAACTAGAGTGGAACTTTAGAATGCCCTATGTGTAAGGCATCAATATATCACCTATTTTATCCTTTGTAGAGTTGGTTTCTACCTTCATCTTGCACTTGATTGAGCCCTAAGAGTGAGGGCCAAGCTACAAGTTCTATAACTCTCTTCTTAAAAAGAAGTGCACACTAGCTTGTGCTAGAGCATTACCCTTTTGTTTCCAAGAACAACTCATAGCATTTAGAAAGCAAGGGCTCTCTGAATTTTATTCTTTAAAAAGAAAGAAAAGTTTAGACAAAAAGAGAACTCAAATTGAACTTCTTAACAAGTCTAAGAAGAAGAAAAGTTTAGACAAAAAGTGAACTCAAATTGAACTTCTTAACAAGTCTAAGAAGAACCATCTTGTCACCACCAATACCATTGTAATAGTGAATACGCTAGTGGGCAATGCCAACAAATGGGGTAAAAAAAAAGTATACAACAAAAAGAAGCAATGAAAAAATAAATAGGAGACACTATTTAACAGTACCTTGTATCTCTCATTTCATCATTTTCGCTTGATCCAAAAAAAATTCTTTTAATCTTTTTCTCAATCCAAAGACATGTCTCCTCCATAGGAACTTCGTTTGACCAATCCCAAAACTATTGCTTATCAACTTATTAGAGCTTACAAAATGCACATTTTATAAATATGACGACTTAAAAAAGATAACCTAGTTCACTTAACGCTTGATAGACTTCAAGAGTATGTGAATAATAGCGGTTGCTCAAGGCACTAGGTCTTGTGCAAATCTGATCAAGAGAGTTGTGCATTATCACATAGGTGTGCAAGGAAAGGTAATTGGTGCTCATCAATATTATTATATGCTTGGGATGGAGATATGCTTTGGTGGGAGATCATAGCTTCATGAGTGTGCATTAACTACTCAATACACATGGTAGAAGGTGGTTGAGGTAGATGTGTGTGCCATGTTACATGTCATGGTGAGTATATTGGCACCTAGGCTAGGAGGGCAAGAAGGATGAGATTTTTGGGGGGCTGAATTGGACCTTGTGTTGATCTTCACTATATAATGATGATCCTAAGTCATTGGATATCTTCATTAATGTTTTCTTACATAGCCTCTAGGTCTTATTTTCTAATAGGTTTATGATCCTTGGCAAGCTAGCAACTATTGTATTCTATAGCTTGCATATGCGCCCTTCCATTGGCCCTTTGTTAACACACATAATGTAACACTTCAGTGGACACATATTGTGATGGCAAGATTTCTTTCAAGGACACTCCTAGATTGGCTGTTGCTTCTTGCTTTTGTGTGATTGAGCTTATTTGTTGGATCCGAACTCTGTGGGACCTTTTCAAGGATTTGGTAACACATTTTAGCCAAAGGGAATTTAGATCTTGATGGATCAAATGTCTTGATATGATGTCCTCTAGCAACAATTTTGACACATTTTTAGGATAGTCGTAGTTTTCTTGTAGGTAAATAGGTGACGAAACACTTGCAATGTGACTCTTAATGCTTCATTAGGGATAGCCTTAAAAAAGACTCATTTGTTATTTACTATCAACTCATCCCATCCTTGTGAGACTTGGGGTATCCTTTATGATCTATTATATTTCTTATTCTAGCCTTGATCCTGAGTGTCTCCTCCAGTAGCTTTAGGGTAAGCTCAACCCTTGTCTCTTGCTCTTCAAATTACTAGCCAAACTATAGGGAACAAGTGAACTTGCTAGTGCTGGTATTCAGATTATAGTTCTAATGAGAGTCATGCATGTCATGAAATGAACGTGAATTATTATGGTCTAGATGTATTCAGCTAAGCCACAATGATCTATGAGTTAAGTTCTTGAGTGGTTTGGTACTTATTTATAAGGATTTCAAGATTGGACAAGATTTGGAACTACAAGGGTGCCGCTCCTCACATCCTTATATCCAAATTAAAGTTGGACCTTATTATGTGGTAAATACTTGTTTATCTTCAATTAGGAATCTCTAATCAGGTCTAGAGGAGGTATGGGATTCATGGAGGGGCATGTTGAGTTGCCATCTGCAAAAGAGAAATACCAATAAGAATTATCTCTCAAGGAAAAATGAAATCTAATTCACTTACCTCCTCTTTACATGTTTAACATTTTACCATAAAAAATTTGGGTGGGTAATGTCACTAAGTAACGAGGGGCCATTAATGAGACTAGCAATGTGGAGCTCCTCTTCAATTGGTATCTTATCCAGAAATAGGTGATGAAGCAACTATTTTGGTGCATCTAGTTTGTGGGATTCGATCACGAGTTGTAAGAAAGTAGGATCATAGTATGTGGTGTTGCATCTTAGCAAATTAACTACATGATATTTTTTAGCCAAGGTGATGAGGTAGTTGCCTTTAGTAGCCATGTCATATCTAATTCACTTACCTCCTCTTTACATGTTTAACATTTTACCATAAAAAATTTGGGTGGGTAATGTCACTAAGTAACGAGGGGCCATTAATGAGACTAGCAATGTGGAGCTCCTCTTCAATTGGTATCTTATCCAGAAATAGGTGATGAAGCAACTATTTTGGTGCATCTAGTTTGTGGGATTCGATCACGAGTTGTAAGAAAGTAGGATCATAGTATGTGGTGTTGCGTCTTAGCAAATTAACTACATGATATTTTTTAGCCAAGGTGATGAGGTAGTTGCCTTTAGTAGCCATGTCATATCGTCGTTGATCCCAATGGCATGCAAAGCAGCTAAAGGATGAGAGAGAGAGAGAGAGAGAGAGAGAGAGAGAGAGAGAGAGAGAGAGAGAGAGAGAGAGAGAGAGAGAGAGAGAGAGAGAGAGAGAGAGAGAGGCCACATAAATATCTTAGTTGTTTCTTTCCTCTTCCATATTATTGAATGAAACCTTACATGCTTCTGTATACCTCATTTACTATTTTTGCCTAAACTTGTATTTAAGGTAGTCAAGGATGTGGAAGATGAAAGCAAAGGAATACAATGGATTTGCTTGCAATGATAAGTTCTATGTGAGTTGCGTTGTGCAATTGACCAAGAGTCAGAGTTCTCCTGAAAGCAAATTGTTAGGAGAGGAGTCGAATTATAGTTAATTTCCTAGAGTATTTTCTATAAGTATCAAGTTACTTGCTCATAGGATCTAATAGGGCATCTACTTTGGTCTTTCAATTGTTTTTCCTTCTTACTTACACATGTACTTGCTCCTACCTTGACATGTTTGCTTCACGAGACCCTACATCATTCCAACCATTGTGCGCACATCACTTCAACATCTTTGATGAACTTGACATGAAGGGCTAGGGTGAAGATTCATGTATGACATGTTCTATGGATGCAAATATGCTTTTGTTACAAGATGTACAACAAGTGTTGGATTCTTGTTTACATATGCTTGAGCTTGGATATGTAGATCTAGATTTTGGGAGGAACCTTTTGGAATTATGCCAGGCTCATTCTAGTGTATAAGCAACAATTGGTGAAACAAGAGGAGGAACTAAGGATGTGGGAAGAGAATGAACTAAGGATGTGAGAAGAGGATGCAGAACTAATCAAGAGGCACAAGAGTTTTCTTAGACTACATTACTTGCAACGAAGGTAGAGATTAGCCCTACCACCATGGATGTTTGTATTGAGCCTATTGAGGTTTTGAGTAGCTATGCAGAGGATGCCAATGTAGAGACTGTTAATGCTTTGAAGATCCATATCAAGGATGCCTTGAAAGAGCCTAAAAACAAGGAGACAGAAATTGCATATGTAGAGTTTACATTGCTTATGAGGAGGGCTATGAGGCTGCTATCTTACTTGATGCCTTACATACACGGATATCATGATGGTTTAGCTCATCTTCATCAACATTTCTAGGCATAATTGTAGCAATGCCATTTCCAATATGCATTGTGTATTGACTTGACGTTGAACAATTCTTTGTTGTCATCATCCTTAACTCCATGACATCACCACATTAACAAAGATTACTAATAGAATGAAGAGCTTGAGCATAGATATTGTAACAATGGATCATCTCTCAAAGCTCTTGCAATAAATCATGAATCAAACCATGCATCACATGCAATCGATTTGCCAATTTATGCTGCAAATCATATACATATAGTTGTGTGAATCGAGGTCAATGCTCAAAATCAAACAACATTGGATCAATGCAATGATATACTGAACCATGTTCACGAAAAGTATACCTATTTCTAGTAGTATGTGGGATACTAGTCATGTCATCCATCAAAGGATACCGGTTCTATGCTTATAATTCAAAACATTGCTCACATATATTGGAGGATCACTTCCATAAATTTGGTATGTTGGATATTATAATAGGACACCATTATAGATTTCCATGCTTGCTAAGATATCATGATGAACATCAACAATTGCATCATCATGTGATAGATGGACATTCTCCATGGGAAAATGTTGCATATTTTCTCCTACTTGCAACACATGCAAATCACCATGCAAAGCATTGAATGGGCATAAATTATCCAAGGATATTTGTTGATAGTGATAGGGTAAGGACAACACAAAAATATGCACTCTAGTAGCATGAAAAGATGCAAAATGTAGCAATGTTTCCAATAGCCCTTGATTCAAAATTCCCATTTGAATGTTAAGAAAACATGTTCTCACTTTTGCTTGAAGCCTACATCTTTCTCATGGACGTTCCAAAAGTTTTCTATGAATCACGAATACATTATTTTTAAGCACCTTCACCACAATTCAAGGCATTATTTGTGCAAAACGATAATGAGGGAGTCTATGCAAAGAACACAAAAGGGTGCATTTTTGTGCAGATATGACTTAGAACAATGACATGCAATAAATCACTGGAAAAATAAATGTCAAAAAAATGATATGCAACATATGAAATAGTATTGCTCTATGTATGTATGCATGTGTTTGCGTGCGTGCATTTGTGTGTGTGTGTGTGTGTGTGTTATAGACATGTGATGTTAGTTTGTGCTTACTGTAAATTGACATTACTTTGAATGTGTGATATAATATGTATGTATGTATGTATGTATGCGTGCATGCATGCATGTATGTATGTGTGTGTGCTATAGTTATGTGATGTTAGTACGTGCTTACTATAATTTGAGATTGCTTTGAATATGAGAGAGAGAGAGAGAGAGAGAGAGAGAGAGAGAGAGAGAGAGAGCATGTGCACACAAGTGCATGTGAGCAAATGACAATTGTAAGGTGAAATCCATAATTCATTCAAACATGATATCATAGCATAGAAGTCTTAGCAAACAAACAAAGGAAAAATTATCATCCATTCAATAAGGAGCCCCTAATATCTACTGTTGAGGCGTGTGAATTTCCATTCATTTTTACTAGAAAACTTATCAGCCTCCCTAGAAACAACTTAAACTCCCCAAACTCCCTTTGCAGAATTGTCACATCCTTCAACAATTGACAAAATGGCCCATAGTAGTCATAGGTCCATCAAAGAGGTGATCTCTCAATGGTCTCAACCTGAAGCACATTGTCCACATCATTGTAAAAGGCAGGGAATTCGATCATTGCATCATGGGTAGTATCCAACATCAGATTTTGACTTACCCATTGGAAGGTCTTCTAGGGGCCATAAAAGTGTCTAAAAGTTAACATATATCTATCCGAAGCACATCTACTCCTCTTAATACTACACACGTTACACAGGGCTTTTGAATATTTCTTTTTTTTCTTAGAAAGAGCACCTATTTGCACATGCAATGCTCTATTATCTTGCATGTTGCAGTGTTGTGATGCTGCACATTCACACCTCAAAAACCTGGGGCAATAGGTGTTTGCTTCTTACATAGTTCAAACAAAGGCAATGTCATTCTTATGTGTTTTTTAACTTTTCTTATAGGTGGTTTCTCGATAAGATGGAGAAGTTGAATATGAAAAGTAGATTGGGGAGCTTTGAGGCTTTGGCCACTTTCCTTAGAGTTTGCAGGATTGCTTACACACTTTCGAATAGCCATCTTAGGGATAGAAAAACAAATGTGGCCTTAAGGGAGGTGAAAGAGAAAACGGGTTACAATTTACAGGCAAATGATGAGAAAGGATTATGTCTAGATCAATGGACCTTTTACAACCACCCTAGAAGCATGTAGCTTGCTTATAGAAATAGAAGAAATCATATTGGAACTTGCACAAGATGCTCAAAATATTTCTATGGCTTTAGGTTCTTCATTGTATGTCAATATTTAATAAGTTAATTTAAAATGTCTTCATGTCCGATGCCTTTGTGCCATTGTGTGGAAAGTGCAAAAGCATTGAGGATGCAGAGGATGTTTTTAATAACTTGCTTGGGCTTGATGTTGTGTCTTGGAGTGCAAGACTCATAGCATATGTGGAGGAGGGTTGTAACATGGCCACCTATCGGCTATCGAAGCACGTTTTAGCGGTCCATCGAGAAAATAATCTAAGTGTTGCTTTCCGGCACTCCCATGGAATGTTTTGGGGTTTGTCACTTGGGGTTTCCCGAATCTGCCTCTCGCAACGTAATGTTTGTGGCTAACAAACCCACTAGGATCGACCTGAAATTTGGGCTCCTAGTGGCCAAGGTCTCCTAACATCATTCTAGCATTGGTTCATGGACGTCCTACTTTACACAAAGATACCCAAGCCGAAGCTGACCCATACCGCACTTGGTTCAAAGAGAATGGGAAACAAGAGGTATGTGCTACTCGACCTCTCTGCCCATAGAGCATAGTCCCATTTTGGTTCCCTAAAACGACATGAATTGGGGTTCTATCTTAACAATTTCTAAGGTCAAAGATAGTAAAACCTTGTGAGAAGCCTCACAGTTAACTGGGACCACCTTGCCATATAATAAACCTGTCGGGGGTTGCACCCACCCGCTTCCCTCAATAGGCGTTCTTTAGTTATCTAATTAGGTTCTATCACATTTATGCGTGACATTAAAAATTAGCTTCCTTAATCAAGCCTTTTAGGGAATGGGGTTTCATTTGCGTAATTTACAGCACAGACACTAATATAGAGCAAGCAATCTATTGACAAACAAGTTCAAACAAGTTAACTTATCTTCAAGTTAATCTTTGTCTCTTGCCCATACAGGAGAAAGTATGTATCACTTCTGTCCAACAGAAGTAACTGGTCCAAATCACATGGCACCATAAATTCTATCCTTTATCTAGAATAGGATCTCCCAACATGCCTAGACGTTGGGGGCCACAGAGGTCTTCAACTCCATTATAGACCTAGCAAGGGGTGTCCAAAGCTCCATCTGACTCGCAAGCTGTGTAGGAGTGAAACATCATTTCTGTGGTTTGGCCTTTTTACCACTCGACCTTCCGCCCATGAATCGAGCAGTGCCCTCTTTCGGGTTAATCCACGGTGCGATCATAGAGATGATCCACCCGTGCAATATATCCTTCCTTAATTAAATCCTTTAAGAATCAAACACAATAAGACATTTAGCCCTAATATCATCTTCCAAGAAAACATTCCTTTATCCCCATGGTAGCTTGTCATCACAGACCCTTGCCATGCATTAACCATAAATCACAAGCACTTGAAATAATCATCCAAATAACAAACCAATAACCAGTTGAATGTAAAAGCCTTTTGGATGTTGCTCGATCAACCAACAAAAAACCAATTGTATTCTTCCCAAACAATGCAAGAATAGTAGCGATAACATTTCCATCGCATATCTACTCTCCCCCTTGGGATCAAAGAGTGAGTGTATGTATAATTTACTTAACACTCCCTTTCTTTAGCTTAAGACACATGTGTTGAGGGTTCAAACACTGTATATGATGTAAGTTCTATAGGTCACTTACATTGATCGATAACCCAACCCCGAATTGGAGTGGCGAAAGTCGTAGTTATCCGACGGATCTCAAGACATCTTAGTTTAATCCTTATGATTAATTTCTTGTATTGGCTCTTAGTCAAGCCATAAGGCAAACATGAAATTATTCTCATATATCAAACATGTTATAGGCATAACACGTAAATACTTGGTAAGATAAGTGCGAGATGATCTCAAGTAACTAGACTCCAACAGGCCTTGCATTGAGCTAGAATCGAGTCCTTCTTAATATTTGAGCTCTAAGGCTAAGTACTTTTGAAGTATCTAAACTTTAAACTTTTACTTTCTATTTATGATTCTTAATGTCATATTCTTTTAGCAATTATACTATTTGTAATCCCTAACTGATTCTTACTTGTAATTGGCCTATCAAACGAATAAGTCATATGCAACTAGGTGCAATTAACTTCCCTTGATACATGCACTTTGCAAGCTTTCGAATATGTGAGATGAAATTTATCCTCTAATGACCTATACTCGTGCATCATAGTATGGGGTCTAACGTATCTCATACGAGAATCAAAGCAAGCATCTATCAATTTGAAAATACATTACTTACACCGATACTGTAGTTAGATTAACAGTGATGCCTTTGCCCGGAGCTTCGTTGCTAGTTGTAGGATTGCCAACCGCATGCGACATTCTTTGCTTGGAGGCCATCGTCCGCAAGTAGATTCAAGAGATAAAGAACACGGAATGGATTCCAAATAGGAGAGTGTAAGAGAAGATGGATTAGTCGAAGATTGAGATAGGGGAAAATTGAGCTAATGCTCTCCCTCGCACCCTCTCGGGATAACTCCTCTTTCTCTTTGTCTCTCTGTCTCTGTTTCAAGCTCCTTCTCGCAATGTCTTGGAGGGGTATCGCTCTAAGTCTCTCTCTCGCAACCTCTCTGGGTCTCTTTGTGCTTCCTTGTACCTTCCCATGCCTCATATTTATAGTGAATTAGAGAAGAAAGGTTGTGGCTGAGAAGAGGACCTCTTTGTAGAGGGGATGTTGAAAAAATATGTGATCTAATGCTCAAATAATAAATCTGATGGTTCCATTGGCTCCAAAAGGGAGGTAAAACCCCCAAGACACTTGTTTAGAAATCTTTGAGATAATGTATTCTTTCTCGCCTTATTCGAAGTGTTTTCTACTGCCTCTAGACTACGATCACGGTGCACGTGATTTCACAAATCTCTCTGTTACTTTTTTCTTTTTATAAAATCTCCAAAACTAGCTAGAACATCACTTGCCTTTTCTTTTAAATGACATTTAGTTCTAGAAATCACCATATCTTTTTAGGATAATATCTAAAATACCTAGAATATGCTAGGTTTGTCCAAAATCTAATATTTTTGGAGCATCCGTACTATACATATTAACACTAGTTAATATGGCACATAATCCTCGTTCACGTTGTAACTTTTGTGAAGGGTGGCTACGGTCCTTGTCAATCCGTGAAAAATATCGAATTTATGACTCGATTTTTTTAAACATATATTTTTATTAAATAAAAATCGTTAATTAGTTTTTACCTTAGTTGGTCGTTAGTTAGTAAACTTACTAACTTATTAATTGACTAACTAACTTTCGAACTAATCAACTAATTTTTAATTACGTGGAAACATTACATCCTCCTCCCCTTAGAGAAATCGAGCTATCCTCATCTCGAGAGAAACTGGGGTTTTCATTCTAGAACCTATGGGGTAGGACCCATCACGCATTCGTTGCGATACTCTAACCATCATAAGCACGTGGTCTTTTTAAAACAACAACTTATTGTATTTGATATATCTGAGTCTTGATTACAATAGAGAATTTATGGTAGTCACATCTCATAAATATCTTCTAGGTTTTTCCTAAGTATCCTGGTATATTCTGGATCATTGGAGTGGGGTCGCAAGATTCCTGGTTGTCCTTGGCAAGAGTTTTTTCTTTAGACCAAGTTTTCCTAGGATCCTTTTAGCAGATTGAAGTGGTCATTTATCTTGGAAACTATGTTCCCAAATTGACCTCTTCTTAGTTCGGGACTGAGCTCCATGGACAATCGGCTTTGCTTGTAATACTAAAGAATACTTTCAAGCTTCGACATTCTCAAAATAGATGCAACTCATATTACTCAGGTTAATTGTAGTTACAAGAATAGAGTTTATTCCAATACAAGTTGTATTTCATGTCGATAAAATTTCTAGGATTTCTAATCATCCTAAAGAGGTGTTACAGGTTCTAGATCTTTGTCCTTATCTAATTGCTCTATATATCCGAAGACTACACTAGTATAGCTTTGTTTCCTTGGAGACTGCATATCAGGGCAGTCTACTTGGATGTGCCCTAGCTCATTGCATTGAAAACATCGACGGTTGGGACATCTCTTATGGATGTGCCCTATCTCTCCACATGTGTGGCATCTCATGTCCTGACCTTGAGAACCATCTTTGTCACAATTGCATGATCCAAGTTCTTGGAAGATTGGCTTTACTCGAAGTAGCGCATCATACAAGTCTGTTGGACGCATTGCTTCAAGATGGTGGTTTAGAGGAGTGTTCAGGCCATGAAAAAACTTGGATACTTGCTGCCCAATATCCATAGGTGGTGTGTATTTTAGTAGGGTTACAAACTTTGAGTAGTAGGCTTCCAAGGTTAATTCTAGCTGCTTGAGCTTGAAGAATTTATTCATCCTCAAAGTTTGATAGGTTGGCGGAAGGTATCATCCATGTACAACATCTTTCAGCAAAGCCCACGTGACAGTAGCTTCAGAAATACCTTGATCTGCATTGGTTCCTTGACATCCTACTTTACGCAGAGATACCCAAGCCAAAGTTGACCCATATCGCACTTGGTTTAAAGAGAATGGGAAACAAGAGGGATACCCTGCTTGACCTCTCTACCGATAAGGCATAGTCCCATTCCGGTCCCCTAAAACGGCATGAATCGGCATTCTATCTTAAGAATTTCTAAGGTCAAAGACGGAAAAACCTTGTGAGAAGCCTTCCAGTTCTCTTGGACCACCTTGTCGTAGAACAGACCCCTCAGGGGTTGCGCCTACCCGCTTCCCTCAATAAGCATTCTTTAGTTATCTAATTTGTTGGGGGTAAAGGCGCCTCTGCCTAGCCGCCCGTGTGTTACTACACTGACAGTCACCACATTGCACACTGCAGGTGGCGGGCGCCCATCACCGTCACTTTATTCTTTATTATTTTAGTGACAGTTTGAATAAAAGAAAGCCCGGTCATACATTGTGACTGTTGGAGTTCCCATTTCTAGTCTTTCCCTTTCTTGCTCTTGCTCTCCCTCCATAGCTCTCGACGTAGTGTCATAGGTTCATAGCTTGTTGAACCACCAAGCCCAGTGCAACAGTTGCTAGCATGCTCATGCTTTGCTCATTGTCCACTAAGTAGTGCGTACTGCATAATGGTTAGATTAGGAAACCTAGTACGTTCGGCTGGGATAATTTGAATTTGGATGATATGGATTGCGGTCCAAAATTTTAAAATTCAAATATGTTATAAGTTATATATATCATGTATGCCATATGGGATAATATATATCCATTGTGCAATGCGCATTATATATATATCTTGCCTATATATACTTACATGAAACTTTTTCTCAAAGGTATAGACTAGAGTTAGCCATTTTTCTAAGGGTGTCTAAGAGTGAAGACCGGTTAACAAAAAGGAATAGCTGAAATTTTCAAGACGAAATTTCAAACGCCGGTTTTGGCCAATCTTAACCGGTACAATTCCACTATAAGGGCGTTTTCTGTGAGCATGGTCTTCAAGAGTTTACCAAGAGAATAAACTGTGTAATGGCACGTACGTGCGTGTCGGACACATCGGGGAGAATAAGGCTAAATAAACGAGGGACACACACGCTCAGAGTACACACACTTTCCCTCTCCCTCCGAGTCAGTCCGGATGGAGCCTGTCACTGCAAGCTGGAGGAGATCAATGCTTACCCAGCTACTAGCCGTTCTTGGCCTGATGGTCTGTGACGGAGGCTGCGTTCCGCGCAAGACGGTTGGATGTACTGAAGCAGCGCCGGTCGAACGTCCACAAGGTAAGAAGCCTCATATACAAACACAGGAACCAATGGAATTGTCCTCTTACTAGGTACTTAATACGAATAGGGGCGTCAATACATGTGCACGCAGGGGTGGCGGGCAGCGCCGGCCAGCTGTGTAACGGCGCAGATGCAATCAGAGTGAGGACGCACTTCACAGGGGAAGGCTTCCAAGTGGGGGGAAACGTCTGGCCCCTCTACAACGTCACCATCGAGAACACCGGCTGCAGCCTCAGCAGCTGCCTGCTCACCAACCTCCATCTCCATTGCGCCGCTCCCTCCTCCTCCTCTTCTTCTTCTTCTTCAGCGGCTTCTTGTGATCCTCACGTCGCCAGCCTCGATATCCATCGTGTGGACCCACATCTCTTCCGCATGCTCTCCCCGGGCGACTGCCTTGTGAACGACGGGCGGCCCCTCCCCTTCCGCAGCCCCATCTCCTTCCAATATGCCTCCCTTGTCGAGTACTCCCTCTCCTTCAAGTCCGCCACATTTTGCTGATCATCATCACCATCAATATCAACTACCTAAAACCAAGCGCACAGGATCAGTATTCACTCATTCTACGCCTACGCCTGGAAGATCGCCGTCATTCTCCGAGGGCATTTTTGACACTACGTACACATAGGCAGACACATTGTACACACATCCCCCCTACACCTCAAGACTATGTCGCACGGGTATTCAATGAACGGGAGAGTTGGGATCGATGGTTGAAAAGGTACCATGCGTCTCGAAGAGATTTGGGACATTGAAATGGACATCTTTACACATTATCAGTGCGGCCAAAGTAAACTAAAGTAAACTAGGTCAAAACAGTAAACTAGGCCCAAAAAGTAAACTAGGCCAGAAAATCAGGCACTAACGAACTTAACGATTACCTCCTCGAATTGCCCACTGACGAATTCGACGCTTCAACATTGATGTCCCTTGAGGGTTTCTAGCACTCTATTTCATCCTGTAATCCCTGCTTGTGCCGTTCTTCCTCCCTTAGGGCATTCCTTATAGACAGTCATTCCCTTCCTTTCCCTTCCCCTCAATAGCCTCATCGTTAGTTACCAATACATGGACTGCCGGATTGCATCAAGTCTTGTGAATGGAGCAATAATGAACTGTTGGTTGCGCTTGGATGCTTGATCAAGTTGTCACAAGTTATTGTTACATCAATTTCAACATAACCTATTTTCCAGGGTATATATTGCGCATCATAGAGTGGACTCTAGTTCGGAAACATACATCAATCTACATAATCGGTACGTCTCTCCGCTTGGGCTATAAATTTAAAACAACTCTGAGTGGTAGATGATTGATGACTATGAAGGGGTTTAGCTTTTATAGCCTGTGAAAGGGATCATGATGGATGATCTTCCATATGCACATGTGTCTGTTGACCTTCCATGTGCCCATGTGTTTGTTGACCTTCCATATGCACATGTGTCTATTGACCTTCCATGTGCACCTCCACTAGTTGGCTAGGGAATATTCCCTTTATCGTTGGCTAGGGCCCTTGATAACTCCCTTACCTTGCAACTCGAGGCAACGTGCCTCAAGTTGCTACTAGCTTAACTACTCCATCTAACCTAGATTAGACCCACAATGGTCACCTTTTTGCTATTCGATCACATAGAACTCATCTAACATACAAGTCAGGACTCAACCAATATCTGGGCTCACATATGACGTCTCCTCATAATGGGGGCCTTACAACTTTGAGCACCATGGATCATTGGTGGCACCATATGAGGGTGAGACATTGAGCATATCTAATACCCCCCCATCAATGTCCAGGATCTCCTCGGCTCAATGCCGAGTCTTTGAAGATGAACTTGAAGCAGATCCTTCGTAAGTGCTCCATTCTCCTCTGTTGGACAGTAGACCAGTTCTACTATCCCATCCTTGATCAAATCACACACATAGTGATACTAGATCTCTATATGTTTGGTGCGCACATGAAACACTGGATTTTTGGTAATGGCGATGCAACTCTGATTGTCACATCTTAGCATAGTTGGTTCTTCATCCTACACTTCCATATGCCATAGGATCCTTCTCAACCATATTGCTTCACATGCAACAAAACAAAGCTACCTTGTACTTTGCTTCGGTAGAAAATAATGCCACTGTTGGCTGCTTCTTACTAATCCAAGAAAAAATTTCTGAACCCAAAGAGAAATAATAACTAGAAATTGACTTCTTGGAATCACTGTCTCCTGCCCAATCTGAGCCATAGTTCCCCACAAGAGTAGTTCCGGTCCTCAGAATTATATGTGATACTATAGTTAAGAGTTTTTTCAAGTATCTGAGCAGCCGCATCCCTGCTTTCCAATAACTCTCATGAGGTTTGTTTGAGAACTTACTCAAAACACCAACAGTAAAATTGATATTGGGTTTGGTGTTACACAAGTAGATCAACAACCTCCATGTACCTTCTAATGTCTGCTAGTGCTAATGTATCCTCAACGGATAACTTTGCATCACATAGGTGTAGCTATCTCCTTGCACTTGGTCATGCCAAATGCCTTTAGGATTTCCCATGCATACTTCTTCTGAGAGATAAAGATCTTTCCTAGCTCTTGCCAGACTTCAATTTCCAAACAATAGTGCAACACTACCATTTCAAACTCCGAACTCAAAGCCTCTCATGTTTGGTTGATCATATCTTCATAGTTACTTGTAATAAGAAGGATGTCCACATATAGGACAATCAATACAAACTTTTCACCATCTATGTAAACTTACAAGTTGGCATTTGAGTCACATCTCTTGAAGTTTAAGTTTAAAAAGAACTTATCTATCTGCTAGTACCATGCTTTGGAGGACTTGTTTCAACCCATACAATGCCTTCTTCAACTTATACACATTGTTCTCAGAATGGGGGGCCTCAAACCCTGGTGGTTGGGCCATGCACACCTCCTCCTTGAGGCCACCATTTAAGAATGTTGACTTAACATCCATTTGGTAAATGGGCCATTTCTTGTGGGTAGCCACTGCAAAAGTATTGTGCAAATAGTGGTCATTCTACCAGTTGGGGCAAATGACTCTTGAAATTCAAACCCTTCAACCTATAAAAATCCATGTGCAACTAGTATGGCTTTGTACTTTTTAAGGTACCATTAGCCTTGTACTTTACCTTCTAGATCCACCAATAACCTTCCACTTTGTTGGTCGATCCATTAGCTCCTAAGTATCATTCTTCATTATCCTGTCATACTTGGTTTGCTTTGCTACCTCCATGCTAGATTTGCAAGTGCTCCTGTCAACATTCAAAGGTTTGAATCTTGAGTCACAGTCCCCATCACCCCCACTAGTGAGTCTTGAGGTGGTTTTAATATTGTAGCTCTTTCCTGGTCAGAGCTCATTTTATTTGTTGAAAGCTATGTATTGATTTATGCGTAGCAGAGAGTATGCCCCTTGATAGAGGGGATTGAGATTCAGAGGTCCATGTGATGGGGATGATATGACCACTATTGGCATCTCTTCATTGTCAGCATCTGAGGAGGATGTATGTGCGTATACATTTGTGATCTCCAGAGGCACTATTGAGCCACAATGCATAGAAGGGAGTCCCTTGTGAATGAGGGGCTAGATGGGTTGTTGCAGGTTTAGGGTTGATGGTATCTATTTTTTATATTTTATATAATATTGTGTGATTTGTAGTGTTCTTAGTACCATGGTTTTGTGTACAGGCTAGAGACAAGTGTATGCATTGAGTTCAAATCCTCGAGATCATCCCTAGTGGCTGAGATTGATACTACACTGATACAATCCATTGTTGGCTTAGAGGTGTCCACTCCATCTCTCAATCTATTTGGTTTGTAAGTAAAATTTTTACATATCATAGTACATTATTATGTATGCATATCATAGTACATTATCAAAGCTTCTTTTCCAGGTGGATGGAGCACACCTTATCATCGAAGATTCTTGAGAGGGTGTGCTTCATTGATAGCTTATGGTACTCTGTTGTGAGTGGGGCACGTCCAAAATCACGAGTGTTGCTAAATTTCTTTTCTGGTGTGGATGTATCAAGATTGGCGTTTGTTTTTTTGCTAATTATCTTAAGGTAAACATTTGCACGGTTAAATTAGGTTTTTATAAATACCATTTTTATTGAATATACTCTTTGACTTGTATATCTAAATATCATTTTTATTAATGTAGAAATCATTTGATTTTGTATGCCCTTAACAACCCTAAATTTAGGAGGGTTTCACATTTAGAAGACAAAGCCATAAGCCTTTTGTATTTTGACTCCCTTTGGTTGATCGAGGCTCGTGAGTGCTTATCAACTATGCACCGTGCGCTAGAGAGTCTTGTGCACTTTGCAACAGATATAGAGCTAAGTGATGTCTTGAAGAGGCCAGATGAGTTAGATCTAGTTGTACCTACTTGCCCTCAACAACCCAATAGCATTGATTGCGGGTTCTATGTTATGGCCTACATGAAGTTCTTGATTGAGGGGGCACTACAAGACAAGGTGTCAAGGCATTGGGTAAGTGGTCTTTTTATAGCACATTATGTAATTATAGCACATTTGTTGATGCATTAATTTGATTGGTGGTCTTTTTATCGTGCAGCTTTCAAAATCCTGGTTCACTCATTCCGCCACACAGAAGATTTAAAGAGAGGATTACAAGATTGGTGCACCAGTGTGCTGTAGATGGAGTAGTGTAGCAAATACTAGTTATGGTTGCTAGAAGAGTCCATTTTCTATAGTGGATTTTCCTACCATTTTGTATGATCGTGCTAATGCTCATGTGTCTACAAGGACCCCTTCCTATTTTCTCATGTTCATGCCACATACCTTGTACATATGGGTTGTTTTGGCTAGTATTATAATGATAAGATCTCTTTTGCCTTTGCATGGGCTGTTTTGATCTAGTGTTAGCATACAAGCTGTTTTGGTTAGTATTCAAATGACAATATTTCTTTTGAAATTGTATTAGGTTTTTAAATTAGATTTTAGCATACATGATATTCAATATTTAATTCATTTGTAATTCAAAGTACTTTTTATTATGTGTAAAGTTTAAATAGGTATTGCATGTACATTTTGTTCCATGACATTCGGTCAATCTAGATTGAGGGCTGCAATATCTTAGAGAGGTGAGGGTATTTGCACATTGTTGTTATATTTGCTAATTGTGGTTGTGCTCATATTGAAGCTTGACTGGAATTCATATTGTTCATGTAGGCTAAATTCTGGTTGACTTAGAGGTCGAAAGTTGTTCCAAACAAATGCATATGGAAGGAATCTCAGTTGATGCAGTTACATTTTTTACTCTGTTTGAAATCCTATGGTATTATAGAAGCCTTAGAAATTGGCCAAGGAATACATATGGAGCTGACCAAGAGAGGATTGGAAAAAGAACATTTTGTTGGCAAATGCAGGCTGGTTGAAGAATGGATGTTTATCTAAAATGTGGCTCACTAGCAAATGCAACTTGAAGGTGTGTTTGCAAATGGTGTTTCAAGCTTTGCTGATAAACATGGTTTTGATTTTAGGATATGCTGACCATGGCTTTGATTTGTTGGTTGAAAGTTGTTTCAAACAGATGCAGTTGGAAGGAATCTCAGTTGATGCAATTACATTTGTTCTTTGCTTGAAATCATGTGAAATTTTAGAAGCCTTAGAAACTGGCCAAGTAATACATGTGGAACTAACCAAGAGAGGACTAGAAAAAGAACATTTTGTTGACAGATGCGGGTTGGGAATGGATGTCTATGTGAAATGTGACTCACTAGCAAATGCAACTTGAAGGTGTGTCTTGTAGATGCTGTTTCAGGCTTTGATGAACATGGCTTTGATTTCAGGATGTGCTGACCATGGCTTTGATTTGGAGGTCGAAAGTTGTTTCAAACAAATGCAGTTGGAAGGAATTTTTGTTGATGTAGTTACATTTGTTCTCTGCTTGAAATCATGTGGTATTATAGAAGCCTTAAAAAACGGCCAAGTAATTTATGTGGAACTAACCAAGAGAGGAGTGGAAAAAGAAGAGTTTGTTGGCATATGTGGGCTAGTTGAAGAATGGATGTCTATCTGAAATGTGGCTCACTAGCAAATGCAACTTGAAGGTGTGTCTACTACAGATAGTGTTTCAAGCTTTGCTGAACATGGTTTTGATTTCAGGATATGCTGACCATGGCTTTGATTTGGAAGTCAAAAGTTTTTTCAAACATATGGAGTTAGAAGGAATCTCAGTTGATGCAGTTACATTTGTTCTTTGCTTGAAATCCCATGGTATTATAGAAGCCTTAGAAACTAGCCAAGTAATACATGTGGAACTAACTAAGAGAGTATTGGAAAAAGAATAGTTTGTTGGCAGATGTGGGCTAGTTGGAGAGTGGATGTCCATTTGAAATATGGCTCACTACCAGAAGCATGGAAAATTGCAATTTCAAGAAGGCTTTTGACAGACTACAAGTTCGAGATGTGGTCTTGTGAAATGCCATCATTGCACGATATACTGAACAAGGGAATGATATAGAAGCATGAAACTGCTTTCGACAAATGCAACTTTTGGGTGTCTCTGTAAATGGTGTTTCAGGATTTTCTTAACATGGCTTTGATTTTAGGATATGTTGACCATGGCTTTGATTTGGAGGTCGAAAGTTGTTTCAAATAGATGCAGATGGAAGGAATCTCAGTTGATGTAGTTACATTTGTTCTCAGCTTCCTGTTGTATTATAGAAGCCTTAGAAACTGGCCAAGTAATACATGTGAAACTAACCAAGAGAGGAGTGGAAAAAGAACATTTTGATGGTGGTAGATGCGGGTTGGTTGGAGAGTGAATGCCTATCTGAAATGTGGCTCATTAGCAAAAGCATGGTAGGCTTTTGATAGAGACTACAAGTTCAAGATGTGGTATTGTGGAATGCGGTCATTGTAGGATATATTGAACAAGGGAATGATACAGAAGCATGGCACTACTTACGACAAATGCAACTTGAAGTGTTTGCAAATGGTGTTTGAACATGGCTTTGATTTGGAGGTCAAAAGTTGTTTCAAATAGATGCAATTGGAAGGAATCTCAGTTGATGCAGTTACATCTATTCTCTGCTTGAAATCTTGTGGTATTATAGAAGCCTTAGAAATTGGCCAAGTAATACATGTAGAGGTGACCAAGAGAGGATTGGGAAAAGAACATTTGGTTGGAAAATGCGGGTAGGTAATGTTATGGTAGATATGTATGGCAGATGTGGGTTGGTTGGAGAAGCATGAAGTGTATTCAATAGTATTCCTATCCGAGATGTGATAACTTGGAATGCAATGATAAAGGATTTTGGTGAGAATCATTATGGATTCTTGGTTGTACAAGGTTTTGAGGACATGCAAGAGCACGGTGTATGGAAAAATTCCATAAGGTTAGCTTGTGTTCTTGCTACATGCAGCCATTCTAGTCTAGTATACAATAGTCACGCTTATTTCAAGCTGATGAAAGAAAAATGGGGTGTAGCGGTAACATTAGAGCACTATGCTTGTATGGTTGATTTACTTGGCAAATCAAGGCATGCCCTCCATGCCTTTAAGATTTACGGGGAAGTGGAACTGGGTGAAATATTCTTTCAACAGAGCTAGTGGAGACAAATCAAGAAGATGCTTCTACATACTCGCTGATGACAGACATGTATGCATGTGTTGGTAGGTGGCTAGATGCAAACAGAGTAGAGGAGATGAGGTCATATGCAAAATTTAGATGAAGGTTATGTGCCAAGTTTAGATATGACTGCAAAGTGCTCACTTCATGAAAAAGGATTGCATTTGATCATACGCACCATTAATTTAATTTAATGATTAGTAAGTTAGAACTGCCATGAATGTAGTATCGTCCTTCTTAGTAAAGTTTCACTCTGTCTATCATTGAAAGCCCTTGACACTTATGTTGGATGCTTGAATAGCATTAAAAGAGGGATCTAACCCTGATACTGAATATGCTAATTGCTACTTTGGAGAAGATTCTGTAGCACCACTATGCAGTGATGAGTTGAGAAAATTAACGTATGAAAGATTAGGGCTTTGTGATAATGTATTTTTAGGCTGGAGAAGTGCTAGCTTGGGAACCCTTTGCTAGTCTTTGTACTTGTATCATCTCTTCTAAGAATTGAAGCCTACATGTGGGCATCGAGTGGTTCAGCCATGGTTGTTAGGCATGCATGAGTTATCAGTCTGTATCATCTAGTAAGACCCCCAGTCTCTCTTGCTCTCTCTCTATATAAATATATAAATGACACAATTAAACATACATAGTATTTCTTTTGATAAATCAAAGGAAATTGGTCGCATTAATAACACACACCTCCGTTTGATTACAACAATCAACAACATCCCGGTATTGCAAGTATGGATAATGCCTTGTCCCATTTGTATGTCTCACCCGGGACTAGCATCTTTATAAGTCTCTCTACAAGATGTTCAGTTCTATCAAATGATCTGTGTGTGATTCCAACATTCCTTCCGGATAGATGTTTGTCAATCCGCTAGTAGGAATGTGGTTGATAATTGTGGTTATTTGAGCTTGAGCCAAGGCTAATGGAGGACATTTCCTTGCTCAAAATGAAATGGTTAATGGAATTTTCTTGTTTTTCTAGCATGCCTGAGTGGAAGACACTGAGAAGAGGGTATGGATAGTGTTGTACAATGGGGGGGGGGGGGGGGGAGTATACAAGGTTAGTGCATGTGGATGAGCATTTGATTATTTACACTATACAAGACAACATGTGTGCCATGAATTGAAATGAATCCTAGTCTCCTGAAGTTTGAGTGGTACAATAGGAGTCTGTTGCTTTAGCTTGTGGTGCAGTCCAATAGGAGTATGCACGAATGATGCGATTCAAGAGTTCTTGTGGTATAGGCTCTCCCCTTTGCTAATGAGGTGCAATACTCGTTGATGAGGTGAATCATTCTTCAATCTTCCTAAGAGTTGCCTTATTCTACCTTCTTCCCTCCTAGGAACACCCCCCCTCCCCAAAAAAATAATAAAACACCCTCTTCCCTTCATCCTACAGAAGTTGTTCCTAAGGTGCTAGTGGCTCTGTTTGCATTTGTTGCCATCATGTTCTTGCATTGTGCTCATAGCTTACATTAGGTTTGGATATGTCTCAAAACATCTCACGCCCTACACTAGAGAAGGGAAGACTAGTGTAGCATTAATGGATTAAACATGCTAAGTGCGTAGGTTTATGCACATTATTGAAAGGAAAGTGGAGGCAAATTTTTTGTTAATTGTAGAACTAAAACCTAACATTTTGTCTTCTGGACCCTGCCACAAGTGTTTTGTCATACCAATGTGAGAAGTAAGCACTTGAAAATTTGGAGGCTATATGCTTGTTTGGAAAGAATACTCAGGAAACATGCACCAAATTAATCTCTCTCCCCCTCCCTCTCTCTCTTTCTCTCTCTCCAGCTTTTGTAACTAAACAGGTTCTCTCTCTCCCACTCCTTGGCCCCTACAAGAGACTACCCTAACCACAATTACAGCAATTTGACCAACTTAAAATTACAACGATGGAATACGAACTATTAACAAGATGATTTGCATAAAACCAAGAATCATTAATAACATGTTGCATATAGGTTCTGATCACCAAACTCAGAAGAAACTACCCAGATAGCAGGAACAAGAATAGATTAAGCACATCAAATCGGTACAATTTTTGTCTTTTTAGTAAGATAATAGTCATGGCTATACAATAGCTATCAATAGCAGCCGATATTTGGATGCAATTATGTTTTCCAACACATGGCCATTTGGAAAAGACAATGTAAGATGTTGCTCATCATCTAGACATGGTCCATGGCAGAAGAGGTGATTGTGCATGGAAAGGTGTGGTCAGCATCGACTAATTGCACAACCCTCCCAATGAGTTGGGCATGGGAACAATTAGGGGTGTGCCTTCTTCGGGATAGTGGAAGTAATGCGTGGCATGTGTGGCAAGTCAATGTAACTGAAGGGTCCAACAACAATGCCTTGTTGCAATAGTGAGGACAATAAGTATGATGCCTATTTGGAAACCGCACACGACTTCTCCCTCTTTGGTGCTTGCATCTCAAAACACCGGTCACACATGCATGCTTGCCAAGTTGGCATAATGTGTCATTGATATCTTGTGCACTTGTGTTTGTTGCTTTCTTTCCATGCCCTAGTCTTGTTTGTGTGACATTTGCATGTATTTTCCCTATGCCCCCTCTAATGGGCATGCCAATTTCTTTTGGAGCCATTTGATTCAAGAGATTATCTCTTGATACTTGTAGTTGTCGAAGGGTTGCCTCCTTCACTTCTCTTGTACATGTTGGAAGGCCATATTCAATCTTTCTAAGTATCCTATTCAATTAGGCAATGCAAGTACTTATGTCCCCATCAATACAATCCTCTTGACATGGATCAATTGGAGCATCACACTCCAACATAACATTGTCCTTTTGCATTATAGGCGTGCCTTCCAAGGCATGTGCATTGTCTATGATGGGTAAAATGGAGTGAAGTTGTGGAAAATACTCTTTTAGTATAAGGAAAATGCCATATAAATGCTTGCATTCTGAAGACCAATCTGGGCATTCACAATAGTTGGATTGCAAACTCACATTGTACCATTGAGAGGGAGTAGAAGTGCTTTGTATTTTGAATAACATTGAAAGCTCCTTCATGACTTGAAGAGTTGATTGGTTTTTCTTATACCTTTGTAATATCATCTCCCTTGCAAGCCAATCTAGATGTGTGGCTCTTACTTGTACCGTACATACAAAAACGGGTTGAGTCCACTACAAAAGGAAAACTTGAAAAAACTAATTGCATGGTTGTTGAAGAAAACAAAAGCAAAATAAGTGGGGATCTACATTTACCTATTTCTTGCTTCTGTTTGAAAAATTCAAGTAATGTTCCTCCCATATGAGTCCCTGTATGAGAGTGCCCCACAAAGGCATGAAGCAAGTCTAAATTGGACCTATTTATTCTTGCATCCAAGAGAGTATATTTCACATATTGCCACAGCCTCTTAACCAAATTTGTTGTATCCACTTTTCCAAAGAGACGACCAAACCTACGCCATCTTCTTCGCCATATGCAAGTCTTTGCAAACCATCCATTGGACACGTAGCATTGCACATTCAGATGAGAGGAGAACTGTTGCAATAACCCTTGATATTTCACATCAAATTCTGCCTCTATAGAAGCATGCATCAAACTCGTCATTGAGCTATATATAACATCTCTCATGCCTTCTAGAACCTATACAAGTATGCCATAACAAAGATATCATTGCTTCATTATGAGAGAGATCAATTCCGTACCAAAAACAAAACTTGCATGATATTAAAATCATAAAGTCATACTTGTGGAAGTTAGTTCTCCACCCATGCTTTTTTGACATGAAACCAACATAAGAGAACATGGCAAGAAGTTTGCACTTGGCATCCTTGTTGATCTTTCTCGTAGCAATGTGGATCTTCACTAATGACCTTTGAGATTACTTCAAGCTCTTGTGATCATTTGTCAATAACAATGGCTTTAGGATGAACATCATTCGTTTTAGAGAATACTATCTTTAGTGTTAGTTCCAAAGCCAGTCTCTCTTGACTTGTACCAGGGTCATTTGTACATAACATAAGCCAAATAGGAATCCCATTACCATGTTGGTTTGGTAAAATGGCAGCATACAATGGAAAGCCAAATACATTAGTTTTGAAAGTGCTATTAAGCGTCCATGCATTACGTGGGGAGAAGCAAACTGCCATTTCTAACATCTATTTATCTTGAATGATGAGAATGAATGGCCTATCCTTTTCATCTGATGCATTTGGAGTATAAGGTTGTATATACAACACATACACAAATGCATATGCAAGTATCTTATAGTGAGCACATTGGATATTTGTGATAACAATATTTCCTGTATACAAAGTGTTTATGATAGCCCTAAATTGTATACATAAACCTTTTTTTGTGCCCTCAATTTTAGAGCTTCCACATACATTGCCATCCAATCATCACTTGAGAGCTTTCCTATTCACAAAAAAAGGTTGTGACCAGTAATGTATGATTCACATACATAGAAACATTTGTAGAAAAATATGCTATTTGCAATTCACCTTGTTTGCGCATTTGATGTGACAACATTTGAAATTCCTTCGAGATCATGAAAAGTCAAAAGGTTACCTGATTCAATAGTGTAGAGTTTTGTATATGAAAAAATTCCTTGGAAATCGACATCTTTGCAACATGACGACATATGCACACATCAAAGAAGTCATCTATGCAACATTAAATGACTCTCGGATGCACAGGTAAGTGATATAGGTCTGCACATGTACGAGGAATATGCCCATCATGAGTTGCCCATGATAAAATGGTCACTTCATCCACACCATCAATGTACTCTACATATACCTTGAATGGCCCGTCACACTTTTTCAATTTCCTCAATCTTCGGATATTATCTCCCTTTCATTCAGTCCTTCCACCTCAATGGCATGCATACTCAACAACTGTCTTGAGCATGGCATTGTTCTTTGATGTGCGGAGTAAAACCAATCTGACTCTATGTGCTTGATGATTATATCAGTCAAGCTCTCCTCCACACGAGTCCTATTTGTCAAAGTTGTTTTGCATGGTTGTATCTTGTTATCCTTCTTAGCATGAGGCAAAATATGAGAGGTACCATAGGTGATTTTCTTATTGTCATTTTTACAATCGCATGCATTCACTATCTCATGCACATAAGGAATAGGAATACCATGCTTTCTCATGCTAGTGCACCATTCTAGCTTGATTGCATCGATTGTGACAGTAACACCTTGATAATGTCCATCTGGGCCATGGCGATGAATCATTTGAACAATATCTTCCCAACCTTCGATGTAAGCCATCTTTGCAAAAGGTGATGATTTCAAGCATAATTGATTGCTACCATCCTCATTTTGCACAAGCACATGTCATTCCTCATTCTTCTCCACCTTTTCAAATCAAGCAAGCCTCTTGTATCATATGCTTTTGAGGTCTCTAGTGCTATTGGCATGATACCTTGAATGTCAAGCTCCATGAGCTGGTAGCTTTCCCTGTCAAATGTGAAATAATTAGGTGACACATAGAGAAATGGGCTCAACAAACCATGGGTTGCTACATTAGGCCTTTGACCACTGCATTGTAAAATCTCTGCAGCATCCTGATCCTCGCTTGATGGATTGCTATTATAATGTTCGGAGTATTCTTCGAATTCAAAATCACTAACAATTCCTCCATTATGGTCCATCGTCTAGCAAAGTAGCTTTGAAACAAGTGCATTGCAATGAGCAAGCATCTCCTATCAATCTAAACTAGTATCAAAATCGTAAAATACCATGCTGTAAGAACTATAGCATCTCAATCTTTCTTCAATAAGTGCATAAATTATAAATCATTTAGGCTCACCTTATTGCATTCAAGCTCCCAACCTGTCCAAATTTGCAAGAACTTGAATGAAACCATTCAGTGAGCCCTTTTTCTCGAAACTATCCCATAGATATCCTTACTAGTTTACCATTTTGTCCTAGTTTACTTTTAGTAAACTAGGACCCCGAATTTTTAAAGGACTAAAAGTGTAGCACCTATAAAACCAATGGAATTAATTACACCACATGTTCCCTCTTCAAAATCTGACTATAGCTAAACTAAATAAAGCCAAATCGCATCAATAGCCCTTAATATAACCCATTCCATGATCCATCTCGAAAAACGGAAAGGAATGCCTGATTTTCTGGCCTAGTTTACTTTTCGGGACTAGTTTACCTTGGCCACGCTGATAAACTACACAGACGTCCATTTCAATGTCCCAGATCTCTTCAAGACGCGTGGTGCCTTTTCAATCGTTGATCCCAACTCTCCCCTTCATTCAATACCTGTGCGATATAGTCTTGAGGCCAGCCGCACACACTTTGTCTCTCTAATAACATAGAAGAGTCTAGACTCTACATAGCTCCACCACAACCACATTTTTTGCCTAGGTGATCTTTCCAATGTTTTGTATATTACTATGTTTTGTTGGCTTCAAAAATTTTGTTCGTTGAACATTTGGAGAGATGCATCTAATACAAGGATGATCATGTTAAAAAATCTATAATCTACCTCATTGTCTCATATTTTGTTATCTACTTAATATCTAAACATGCACACATACATGTGCATGCAAGCGCGAGTACATACACACATACACACACTATCTCAAAAGATCAAAGAATAGTTGATATCCCTCCATAACAACCCTATCATGCATCATCCAAGATGTTAGCAGAGCCCAAATCTCTTTATCTACTCATGTAGTTATCCTTGTTCCCTGTTGGTTTTCTTTGTTTATCCATGAGTCACTGCATGGATCCATCATATTATGCTGTAGGTTAGCTCAATATATTGAACTGCTATTGACACTTACTTTACGTGATTGATTGTCACCCAAAATGTAAGAAGAGGAGAAAAAATAAAATAGATCAAGTTGTGCTCTTCCTTGGACTATCTCTTTTTCTTTCACACACACACACACACACACACACATTTTCATTTTTGGAATATCAATAATAATGACATGCAAAATATTTGGAGTCAAAGGCCGCTTGTGCATAGTCATCTATATTTGCTTGTATATAGACCCGCACACTTGTATATTGTAGGTGGTGGGTGCTCATCAATGTCACTTTATTCTTTATTCTTTTAGCGACAATAGAATAAGGGAAGGCATGTCACACATTGTGATTGTTGGAGTTTTCATCCATTGGTCATAGCTCTTGCTCTTTTCTTAGTTTTGCTTATACTTCAACCTTCCATTCACCTTTCAATTGACATCGGAGCAGGCAATCGAGTAGTGATATCAACCATTTGCTTTAACTCATGAAGAAGATTTACTCCATGTTCAACTCCATGTTTCCAAACAATTTTCTGTATACATGCCTCGATAACCATATCTCTCATTGTTGGAGCTCATCTATGCTCATATATTCATGCATTGATGTTGGGACCATCAATGGATGTCATGGGAAGAGCTACTTGGGATGTTTTGACCTAGAATAGCTCAATATTTGCAAGGTTTTAACTACTGTAAATGCTTGGACAATAAGGATTTTATTAGAAAGCTTTATACCTATTATGTTTACATATGCTTTGGGTATGCTACTTGGCTACAATGATGCTTATCATTAATCTACATGCCTAGATATACTAATGACATGCTTTGAGAGGCTTGGATTAGAGCTAAATTGGTACATTTGAGCTTTAGTTAGTCACTTGAGTGATCCCAGTTAAGGGTATTGGTGAAGACTTACTAGATGTGTGTGCTCCTAGATGTATTTTTGATGCATTTGGACTTTGCAAACGCTTTGATATATTACGCATTGAGCTTGGCTGGCTCACTTACCATTTTGGATTTGCTTTGGTTCTTTATGTAGAGCTTGGTCCTTTGAGACAGTGGGACTCTTCTTACTTATGTCTATGCTCTTATATATGCGACTTGATGTAGTTTTTTTTCACTTGTGGGCTAATTTGACTCTGTAGTGGATACTGGCACTTACATTTGTCAATAGTTTATCAGTGATGTATACATGCATATTGGTTATATGCTAAGTGTCATTTCTATTTGAGCTATTCGTTGTATGGATCTCTACAGTTGCTCTTGAGATCTTTTATATGCATGATGTATATGCTTATGGGATGCATGGTTTATTGACACTTTGAGTTCTTGATAGACTTTGCTATTAGTGATCTATGCCTATTCATTTCTAGCTATGTTCTTTACATCTCAATTTCTATTTGGATATTCTTGGCAATGGGAGCTTGCTATTTTGTTTGTCTGCCCACAGTTGATGGATTGACATATATTGTTGCATTTACTACAACAGTGCTATAATTTTTGCTTCTAGCATTCTTTTGGAGAGCAAATACTTTAATTTGATACTCTATTGATTGCAAATTGTAGATAGATATACCCTCTTTTTTTCTTGCCCTTTTGCTTGTCCTTTTGCCTCAGTTTTGGGATTGTTTTTAATTACAGTAGCCTACACTCTTCTACTTTGTATCCTTTTGTAGTTATTATGGTAGATACTTCTCATGCATCAGTCATGATAGTGCTATTTTCAATATTGAAAAACTTGATGATAACAACTTCCAATATTGGAAGACACAAATATGGTAGATATTGATGCAAAAGAAGCAGGTTAAGTCATTGAAACAAAGGGTATAAAGCTAGAAGGTTGGGATAGAGATGATTGGGATAAGCTTGATGAGTTATGTAAGTCTACTATCATATTGTCTTTGTCCAAGTAGGTGTATTTCAATGTTATCTCTACTGAGAATGGTGCATACGAGTCTTGGAAGAAGATCCTTGATCTTTATGATAATTAGAGTCCTACATCTTAGTTATATTAGTTGAAGAAGCTTTTGGACATTCGCATGAAGGAGGGAACCCCTATGTCCTCTCATTTGAATGAGTTCCACTCTATTTTCAACTAGCTTATCTCATAGGGCATCACCTTGTGGACCTTTTGATTGACCGCGAAGTACCTCTTAGACCTTTAAACATTCATTGTAATCTACTTGTCTCTTGAAGCCACATCTCCAATTATCTTGTCTAGTTTTCTTGCCAAACCTCTATGGTGACCTTCAACCCTACGCGCAATGGCATTTGTGAACCCGATGTGAAGGTCGATATAAGAAAACTCCAAGATGGGGGATTCTTCAGGAGATACTCTACAACAGTTGGTGCGCATACTACAACGGACTCAATAACAACAAATCCAAATGTTACAACAACAACAACAAAAACAAAGGCAAGTCGAAAAGAATATTGATTGCACAGCCATCAAGGCCGTGGAAGAAGTTGGGCGGGAATTAATACAATTTAATGGTTAAAATTTCTCTATTTCATTCGCTCGTATGTTGAGAAAATGCTCTTCTTTGGTATACAGCAATATGCATGGAGCCGTTATTTTGCCAAACTAGCCAAGCATGGTCTTTAAGAAAGAATCCATGGTCTTTTTTATCAGCGAGATGCGGATTGGGCTACATTCAAAAAAGCCCTACGCGAATAATTCTTCTTAGAAGACTCTGGCCTAATGACAAAGAAAAGGTTCATTGATTAGGTTGAGAAACCCAATAAAGGTTTAGTTGCAACAGCTTTATACCATGGATTTGAAAGTAAATTTGGACAACTTGATGCTGAAGACCAACAAAGTATGGAAGGTTAGAAGATTGAATTATTCCTTAAGGAGATCCCATTCTGCAAGAAAATCTTGCTGATCACTTAGAAGATGCCACCTTCGAATCGGGAATCAAGATGCATGGATAGATGTTACTGATGTAGTTAACATGATTGCTCAAAGAGAGCGGATGAGACTAAGATTGGGCTCTACTTCAACTTCAACAACTCCATTGATGGAGCCTGTTTCACCTTTAAAATCCCCTATTCCTTTGACTAACTAACCAACTCTTTTGTGGGAGCTTTCGCTCAACTGCCAAGACCCACGGACCGCTTATTGTTTCAAGCGTTCCAAGCCGAGCACTAATGGCTACCTCTCACATAGCCGACACGCCATCTATATCTACGGGTATAGTGAGCTTACCTCCATGCCGTTCGAGTTACCTCCTCTCCCGTGCACTCCGGTAGCTCCACGATCCAAGTGCAAGCTTCAAGCAAGCTCCATCCTCAAGCTTCACGCTCCAAGCTCCATCACCACGAGCAAGAGAAGAGAAGAGAAGAAGAGAGGAGAATGGACCGCTTATTGTTTCAAGTGTTCCAAGCCAAGCACTAATGGCTACCTCTCACATAGCCGATGCGCCATCCATATCTACGGGTGTAGTGAGCTTACCTCCATGCCGTTTGAGTTACCTCCTCTCCTGCGCACTCTGGTAGCTCTACGATCCAAGTGCAAGCTTCAAGCAAGCTCCATCCTCAAGCTCCATGCTCCAAGCTCCATCACCGCGAGCAAGAGAAGAGAAGAGAAGAGAAGAGAAGAGAAGAGAAGAGAAGAGAAGAAAAGAAAAGAAGAGAGGAGAAGATTGAGAGCTTCTCCTCCTCGGTCCCTCACCCTCACACACTCACTCTCTCACACTCTCACGCTCCCTCTCTCAAGCACAAGCTCAAGCAAGCAAGAATAAGAAGAAGAAGAAGATGAGAGCCACTTTTTGCCACACAAAAGAGGTTTTACTTTGGAGACATTATTGGTAAGGGATGAAAGTTTGAGTATATTGGGATTTGGCTGGAGAGAAGGCTTAGGGTTTAAATTTGTATTTGATGGTAAAGTAGGAGGTCGAGTCCAAGGTTTACAGAACGAAGGAGCAAAGCAATTTTGATTGAATCTTCAGAAGTTAGAATTGAATTGCTTTGTTCCAAAGTTACAATTAATCGAAAATTATTGCAGTTGCTTTTCTCATCCATGAATTTTATCCTTTGCATCATGCACTAAAGAAATCACATCCTCCAAAGTCTTTGGCTTGAACATATCACTTTCGTGGAGTAGTAACCAAGCAAACTGAACATATATTTGTGCTTTTGGATCGCCTTAGGAACATCTTCAAGCATTTAAAGTTGAAGTAAGGTACTCTAGAAATGCTCAGTGTATTTTGCAGAATGGATTCACGATCTCTTTGTTGCAAGAGATCCCACTGTTTGATAGCTTTTTCATGGAATTGAGGTGGAAGAAAATTTTGCAAAAATTTCTTTTGAAAGGATTTTTAATTAGAGGGACAATCAACACTCTTGCGGACAACAATCCACCATAATGATGCTCTGTGTGCTAGATAGTGACGCATTCAAGTTTATCTTTTTCAGCATATTGCCCTTCATGAAAATAGTCGTCAAATTGTCTGATGAAAGTAAGAATAATTTTGTCATTACGTTGCCCATTAAAAGTACAGAATTTGAAATTTCTTTTACTTATCTTGGCTTCTTTCCCAAGAGCCTGTGCATCGAGTCTTGCATCAATCATATGTCGAATAACATCTTTAAGTTGTGCTTTGTCTTGATCGACATCGGATTGTTGAAGTGTAGCCACTTGTGCTTGCAAATTTTGATGTGCTCTTTGCTCTTGTTGAAGTTGCATCATGATTGGATCCAATTTTTGCTCCATGGTCGGCTCTAGCAAATCACCTTTGCCCATTGTTAAATCATCCATGTGATGATCGGACATTCTGCAAAAATCTTAAACAACCTCACACACTCGAAATCTCGTTAGAAGGATGAGTGTAGCTCAAATTTGGGTTTACAAGGCTTGCTTTTTTAAAATGACTTTTTCTTTTACGATCTTGCTTTTCTCGAGTACGACAATTGATATCGGTCTACTTCCAAGTGAAAAAGTTTTCCGCATAGACTGTGTGTGATAGCCTGCTTTTTGTGAATCAGCTCTGCCAAGTTGCAGGTGGGAATATAGGCTTACTGGAACTTCGAAATTGGTTTGGGAGTGCCACATTGTGAACACCCGCTAGATAGGAGATTGGTAATTGAATTTTATGCTTTAGTTAAGCTTTAGAACTTTAAGCTTTAAAGAAAAAGCTTAACAAATTCATATGATCAATGACAAGACGACGGCATCTTCCTGACGGTGACAACTTCAGCAAGTACATGCCGCATTACCTGATTGTTGAGAGAGTAGAGCGTAAGCTCTTTAAGCTTAAGTATTAAGCTTAACAATTTTCATAATATCACTTACTTTTTTCTCTGAGAAAAAATGACTTGAAAAAGGAGTTTCCTGAGTGGTCCTTCGCCTCCTGGGAGAGGTCCTCGCGATTAGAGGGTATAGCAGGGGGTTGTTCACTGTGAGGTCTTTACTGTTACCTGGTTTAGCCCTCGGTAGTCGATATAAAGACAGAGAGTTCTATCTTTCTTCTTTTGGAATAATATTAGGGCTCCCGATGATGGTGAACTACTTAGCCAAATATACCATTATTCTAATAGTTGCTTGAGTTGCTCTTTTAGTTTGATGGCTTCAGGAATATGCATTTTGTAAGGTCTCTTCACCACCGGAGCAGCTCCTCGAACAAGTTTGATCTCATGATCAACTTCTCTTTCTAGAGGTAACTCAGTTAGCTCTTCAAGAAATATATCGGTGTACTCTTTTAATCAGGATGGTTCTTCTTCTATCTGACCATCTTGATTTATTTTGTTAAGCTTGATCAAGTAAACAGGTAATCCCTTCTTCAAGCCTTTCATAATTCGAGAACCTTTTGCTAATTGAACTTTAGGCTTTCCTACTTTACCTTGTGTAGTTGCTATTTCACCATTCAAATCCTGAAATGTGACTTGACCTTCTCCACAATGGATATGAGCATCATTGGGAATTAGCCAATCCATTCCCAATAAACATTCATAGGCTCCTAAGTTCATTACTTTGAACCTCATACTTGAAAGGTTTTCTCCTAGGTTAAACTCTACCTTGGTAGTTTGCTGTGTAGAAAGTACTTCCTTTCCATTTGCTAATTCCACAAGCAGTTTTGATACATTTACTGTATCTATTCCCAACTTCTTAGCACATTTGGGTGAAATAAATGAGTGTGTACTTCCATAGTCAATCAAAACTTTAAATGATTTACCTTGGTGACTAGCTGGTGTCTGTATTATTGAATATTGAAAATTTGGACCTTTCCTGTGGAATGCAGCATGAACAGTCGCTCTTTCAACATCTTCTTCCATAGTAGGGTCTTCCTCCGTATTAGTCTCTTTTAGGGTAATATTTGACGTTCTTCCTCTTACCATAACTTCTTGACCACGGCCTTGGGCATTTCTGCCTTGACCTCAAAATTGGCCTTGGTGATGGTTTCCACCAAGCTTTGGACAATCTCTCCTGAAATGCCCTATCTCTCTACAGTGAAAGTACCTAAGACCATCCCTGTTTCCTTGGGTATGAACAAAATTTCCAACTGCATTGGATTTTGCCTTTTTCTTTTGACCTTGGTGAAATTTGCCTTGGGCTCTTTTTGCTTGACCTTTGAATCCTTCTTTGTTCTGGTTATTATAGCTCCAGAACTTGTTATTGTTAGGCTTTGTATATACTTCCCCCACAATGGGAGTAGCTCGAATCAAAGCATCTTGGAGGTCTATTGGGCACATTGATTCCAATGAGTGTTCATAGGATAATTTAGCCCATTGCAGAACTTGGAAACTTATTGAATAGTATCCATGGGGGGTTCATATTTAAGAAGAGAAGCAAACTTGGAGTAATATGCTTTCAAGGTCAGTCCCAATTGCTTCAAATTAAAGAATTCATTCATCTTCTAGGTGCGATAAGCTGGAGGTAAATATCTTCCTCTTACAGCTTCTTTTAGCAAATCCCAAGTAATGGTATTTTCAGGGACACCTTGATCTCGGCACCACTGCTTCTATCAAAGTCGAGCTTCGCCAATAAAGAGAAGAAAACATGTCCTATACTATCTTTTTTTTATAAAAAAATTCATTAAGCTTACCTCGTATTCTATACTAACGTGGGCTCTGATACCAATTGTGAGATGTCCGCCAATCTCAATCCATGGCACACCTTTATGTAGTCCATCAGTAGGTTTCTCAAAAATGATGCTGCCTAGCTCTTCCTTGGAACATCACGGGGTTTGTAACTTAGGCCCTATAAAGTCTACTTCGCAACGAGAAAGTTTCGGCCAAACCCACTAGGAGATCAACCTGAATTTTTGGGTTCCTAAAATCAAATGGGTCTCCTAATAGCCAACTAGCATCAGTAATTTCGAGTTTCCACTTTTACAGGATTACTCGATCTGAGATGGACTTGCCAGTGCAGTACGTCAACCCTCATGACCATAAGCAAAATCCCATTCTGGCCCTCTAAAACAATGCAAGTCAGTTTTACCTAATGAGTAGTTAGTCAATTTATTCTCTTCCTATTTCTATTGCTGATTTAGAAAAGCTCCTAGCTAACCGGGACCACCCTACCAATGGACGGACCCATCGGGGGTTATGCCCACCTGCTTTCCTTTTATGATGGGATCATCTTTAGTTTTTAATTACTTACAATACATTTATTGGAACATATACAACTGGCTTTCTTAATTAGTTCATTAAATTACATGTTTCTTCACATTTTCTACTGTCCAAGTCCATCCCTACTAACAGACCTTTCACTAACGAGAGCCGATCTAAGCCTCTCGAAGTGATAACCATGGCCACCTTAGAGTAGGATCTCGCCGCTAGCTTGGGGGTAGCCTAGCGCGATCCTTCCTTTTATTCTTTTTCTCAATAATTTCAATCAGAGATCTAGATTCTTGCAAACACAAATAGTCCCTTCAAACATATAACAAATGATACAATGACAATCACACCATCGTGCAACTCATAGCTTTACATAGCCAAGGTAGATCTTATCCTAAGGTAACCTTACATTCTAATGAGGACTCTCCTCCCCATAAAGAAGTGTTGAGTATATCTCTTATAGCATGTTAAGAAAGGCATGAAATTTCTATTTGGGCTATCTTACCTAACACAAGCAAAATTCTTTAAAGAAATATATTGTGCCAATAACTCAACGAGATCACTTATAGGACTCTTAAGTAGACATTCAATTTTCATAACAAGCATTAGTCAACATGTAACCTTGTCGCATTTGACCATAACTATATCAAATGCGCATAAAGACATATGTACAATAACCTTTGTCAATTATTTCTAATGTGGTTCTACGATTTAGAGTCTCAATTAATCTAGCTACAATTCATAATGAATAATCATTTATGCTTGTACTAGTATGCTTTCTAAATGAAGTTATCAATTTGTGTAAGTGAAAAATATGGAAGCCAATATTTTATGTAATTTATGTAGCAAAATAATAATCTAGTAATGAATAACTTGGTTTGGCAGCATGACGACATTAGGAATTTTGTCTTTACTTGCACTTGCATTAGCCACACTCGATGTTCCGTTGGTAGTGGCAACTCCGGTAATCTCAGATACTCTTGTATCTTTGGCAATATCCATTGCTTGACCGGTTGAGGTGTTCCCCATGGTCTTTCCACTTCATCGCTTTGGAGCCATTGTCCACGAGTGGTTCGAGAGATAGGGAAGGTGGAATAGATTTGAGATGAGAGAGTGTAAGAGAATATGGCTTAGTCGAAAACCGAGAAAGAGGAATTGAGCTAACTTCCTCCCTCGCAACCTCTCGGGGTAATCCCTCTCTCTCTCTCTCTCTCTCTCTCTCTCTCAAGCTCCTTCTTCTTGTATCCTCTTGGAGGGGTATCCTTCTACCTCTCTCTCTCTACCTCTCTCTCATAGCCTCTTGGGGTCTACTTGTATCTCCCTAATAACTACTCCCCATGCCTCTTATTTATAGTACATTGGAGAAGAAGGGTTGTGGCCGAGAAATGGAGCTCTCTGTGGAGGAGATCTTGGAAAAATTAGTGATCTGATGCTCAAATCATAAATCTGATGGTTCCATTGGCTCCGAAAGGGGGGTAAAACCCCAAGACACCAAGACACCAAGACACTTGGTTAGAAATCTTTCAATTCACTCCTTTTTCTCCTTGTTCAAAGTGTTATTTTTTGTCTGTAGACTACGATGGTGGCGCGCGCAATTTCACCAATCTCTCTCTTTTTTTAATATAAAATCTCCAAAAACTAACTAAAATATCACTTGGCTTTTTCTTTTTAAATGATATCTACTTCTAGAAATCTCTATATCTTTTTAGGATAATATCTAAAATATCTAAAATATACTAGTCTTGTCCAAAAATCTAATATTTTTAGACCATCCATACTATACACATTAATACTAGTGATTAATATAGCTCATAACTCTCGTTCATGTTGTAACTTCTGTGAAGGGTGGCTACGATCCTTGTCAATGTGAGAAAAATGTCAGATTACAATTCTTGGTTTTATTTATTTATTTATTTTTAACATTTGTTAATTTTTTTCTTTAGTTAGTAACCTTACTAACTTATTAATTGACTAACTAACTTTTGAACTAACCAACTAACTTTTATTGCGTGGAAATATTACAGTCAAGGCATGAGGAGAAATCATTCAAGAAATTTGTTATAGAGGGGTGGAGGTCCCTTTCGGTAAAAATCAAGCTCTCTTTAGGGATTTGAGGTGTTTACATTATAAATCAAAGGGAAGTCATATCTACCATGCATGTTTGAGTTAAAATGAACTCCAATCCTTCTTGGGTAGGGCATATAGATAGGATTATCCCGCTCATAAGGTAGGGTGTTGCAGATCTAGGCCTCCAAGATAAAGTCCCAGATGTTTCAATGCCACCTTGGTTGTGCCTCATATCCCTCTATCCTCTGGGGTACCTCCACTACCTTGTTTTTTGAGTAGTTGGCAGGTTCGTGCCTCACCACCTTGTGGGGTGCCTCCTTCAGTCCTCTAGCCATCTCCTTGCCAAACTAGCTAAAAGCAAGATGACATCTTCCACCACCCTAGGAGATAGTATCCTGTCTAATGAGTGAGGGAAGGTGAAAGAGAACTTGAAGGGGCTGCAGTTCTCCCTTTGCTCCCACACCGCAAGTTCCTAGACCTAGCTCATGGGATTGCAGTCCGCTTTGAAGGATGGCCACTTAAGGAACTTGCGGTGTCCTAGCTTGGAACTTTTTGTAGAAAGTTTCTACTTGCTCCTTGTGCTTGTCCTTGTCTCCACCATTTTTTTGGGTGGTCCTTCTTTCTCCCCTTGCTATTCTATTTGCCCTTGTGGCAGCATAGGGGGATTTAATTCTTGTGTTTTCTCCTCTTGATGATCAGCTTCAAAATTAGGTCATTTCTCTTGGACCGGCTCTAATGGCTCCTATTGTAGTGGCTTTATTGGTTGTTTTGGCTCCTTGAGCCCTAGCAAAGTGAGTTTTTGTGTAGTTAAGCCAGCTGAAAATAGGTAAGCATGTTGCCCCTCTAGTCTCAAATTGGTGCTAGTCCCAAGTGCCTTGTCATGTAGTCCATGTTGTAGAGCCCTCCTTGTCAATTTTAATTTTCTCTTGAGATGCTCCGCCATCTCTTATCATTTTGGCTACTTGACATTCAACATTGTCTTTAAGAACACACATTCTTGCTCCAACATTCCTATCTCCATAGCTGCGGCTTTGCTTTCTACTAGGAGACACTCACTCTCGACATGGGCTAGCTTGTAGCCCGTTTTTCTACTATTTTCTTCATTTGCTCTAACCCTTGGTTTTGGTAGTGGGCTAGAGTGGCAATGACTTGCTCTTGTTCTTGGCATAGTGTATTCATTTGCTCGAGCTAATGGGTTTTTCTCATCACCTACTCTTTAAGTATGCCTTTCTCATGGAAAACTTATTGCAACTAGTTGTGCATCATCCAACTAGTTTCCTCTTATTCTCCTCATCCCACTGGTGCCATGCATCTTGCAGGTCCTTTGTAGCATGTTCTTTTTGCCTCTTCAACTCCTTTATTTCTAGTTCTAGGTGCTTATTTTTTTGGGAGTTGAAAGCGCACATTATTTCCAAGGAGATGTGATTTTTTCTCTCTTCATCATATAACTCCTTGAGACTTTCCTCTCCCTCTCTTGCTTTTAGGGCCTCTTTTAATGAAATCATTTCTCTATTAATGATCACATCACACTTGCTTACTCCATCATGAGTCTACAAATGTAGCCTTATCCGGAGGCTTGCAGTCTGGGGCCCTGAATCTGGGGATTCAAGGCCCCAGACGCCAGCCTTCGGACAAGTGTCCTAGAGACTTCTGATGAGGCCAATTTTTTTTTTTGGTAGTTAATGTACCCGAAAGGAGTCCACATGTAAAATTTCACATCAATCAGATCACTAGTCATATTTTTCCAAAGCCTAGATACATTAATTTAGGTTTAAGGGTTTTTTGAAAGTTTTGCTATAAGTTTAAAGTTTCACCTCATTTTACACATTTCCCTTTTGAGTTTTGGGTTTTCTTTCCTAGAAGACATGGCACGCACCAAAGCAAGTGGCTCGGAGACACTCCCCTAGAAATCCTATGTAGAGGCCACCTCCCCCAGCTCCATTACCACCACCACCACCACGCCAGCATCTCAAGCATTGATGGAAGCCAGACATAGTGGCTCTTTGTAAGATCCGCTATTACCAGAAGTCCAAGCACCTCCTGATACCAAAGGCTCCATTCCAGAAGCTAATGCGTGAGATTACAGATGGCATACTCATTAAGAACAACAGGAGGCACTTCCCAGATGAAGCACGCTTGCTCCAACCCGATCTGGACTACCCAAGCCCTCCTTGCACTATAGGAAACTGCCGAAGCTTACGTCATTGACTTGTTTGGAGACTCGGTCTATGCAGTAGTACATGCAAGGAGAGTCACCGCCACCGATAGGGATTTGCGGATAGTGAAGTTCTTTCGGAAATGGAAGGATAGTTCTCACGGAGATCAACAATGATAGGGGTGTACTACCAAAACATATACTGAATGTAGCTTCCAAAGAGATTTTGTAAAACCCTGGTTGTAATGGATTCCATGTAAAATGTTATGAATATGAATACAAATTTTTTGGTATGTCTTATTTTTTTATCCGCTTGTTATTTGTTTAATTTATGTATTTGAGCTATTGTTACATGCGTTCGAATGAATACATATTACACACAAACTAAATAAAGCACTACATATTAAATTTAGGTCATGAATCATGTTGCATATAAATCCAATAAATAAACGTATTGTTCAAGTAAAAAACAATAATAAATGACGTATATGACAACCACATTACACGCAAATCCAACAAATATCGGTTTTCATTACTTCAAGAGAAGATTACAAATTACATTATATGGGTGATGAGATATGATTTGGCACTAAGTACATCTACTCTCTCCTAGGCTTTTTTGAGCTAGATTCCCCATGGTCAGAGCTATTCTTAATCATAGATAACAACACATTTTTCCCTAGTAGTTCTTGCCTAATGACATTGGGGTCTTCAACACCAGCAACCATGCCACGGGCCACCATGGAAAAAAGTGGCCCAGACCTAGTACTAGAGAATAAGTAGAGGAGCTTCGAACATTGAAGAGACACTACTTTCTCCAAGCTAGAGTTTGTTGGGATGGTCTTGAAGGGCCCAGCCTTTGATAGTGCCCTCAACTTCAAGAAGTTCTTAGAAAAAGCCAGAGAGCATGTCTTATGGAATACAAAAATGTCACTCACAAGATGGCCGATATACTCCTTCAATGCGGAGTCCTACACCCTTCCTTGGCTACCACATCAGCCACCTTGTCTAAATGAAAATTCATCTATATAGACAATGTCCTGTATCACACAAGTTCAATGTCAGACTCACTGTGTCAAACTCACTATGCATGGAGTGTAGTAAAGACATATACATCGGATTTGCGTCAAAATTTACCAGTAGGCCTCTAGGGCATTCGGAGTGTGCACATCAAATTTTGCCACAATTGGGCCCCTAGAGATGCCTTGACTGGAGGCTCGCATTTAGGGACTTGGGAATGTGCACATCAAATTTTGTCGGGATCGGGCCCCTAAAGCTGCCCTAGCCGGAGGCTCGCGTCTGGGGGACCTGAATTTGTAGATTGTGGGGGCCCAATTCCGGTAAAATTTGATGTGCACACTCCCTATTCCCTAGAGGTCCTACTGGTAAATTTTGATACAAATCCAATAACATTACCTTCCCTACATCATCTATCTATTGCTGTAATGGAGCATCCAGGTCTGCTCCTGCAACTAGACCACCCTCGTCTCTCTCTTGGGAAGGTAATGTGTAGTTGGATCGAGGTCCAAAATTCTTTCTTGCAACCGGTCGAACTCCCCATATGAGATCTCATATTGTGGCACCACATTCTCAATCTGTTCTTGGATGCTTACAATGGCAAAGATGTCATCTACACTCGTGCCATCATATCGAGCCACCTGTGTTGGCACATCTTGTATATCAAAATCTATAAAATCATAAAGTGCATCACGCACCATGATACAATATAGCTCTTCTTCCCTTAGTTCCAAAATTTATAGTACATTCTACATAAGTAAATATTCCTCGATGATGATAGCATGGAGAGAAGTGAGGGGTGGCTCATTGCTTGTCGGCATCTCAATAGGGCAAGGAGGTGGGTGCACAATGGCTAAGCTTTGTGCTGCCTCTACTCTAGGATCGAGTATGATCTCTTCAGACTCCCTCTCAAAATACTCTAGCTGTGGCGAGAGGAGTGTCGATGTCTTCCTCACAGTCCTCTTGCACCTTAGTGCACAAAACATATATGGCAAACGCTGCATTGCGCTCGATGAGATCCATCGTGGCATGGTCCTAGGATGAGGTGGGCACTACTCTGGCATAGAGATACTGCCCCACATGCACGAGGGCTCGATTTATTACATTTGCACGGCTTGATCCAGCACATAAACTATATAGGAAATCTATGGGGACCCATTTGAGAGTAGAGTCCGGAATAGAGCAGGTGAGAGAGTTTGCCACATCACAAAACGATGCCAATATACTAGAGCTAGGGTCTATGGCAGAAAGTGAGATCTCTAGACTCAAGGTCGCGCAAAACCTAGGGTATATTTGGTCTCCTATGTGCATATAGCGTGTGGAGCTAATCCATGCGGCGAAGGCGGGAGTGGTAGCCATGGCATACAAAGACAGAAGGAAGGAGAGCACAAGTGTAGGGAAGTAGAGAATGAAAGTGAAAATGAGTTTGGAGTTATAGATTTTATGTAACCCTAAATTTTCAAATTAAAACTCTTACCTTAGTTTCTTTATTTCAATACTTTAAAATAATTGTTAAAATTACTCATACAAACAAATGCTTCATTCTATATTATTATATCCTTGAATATACTTGGATCGCTAAGTATATTCAAGTCCAACTATAGAAAATATAGAAAAATTTTAAGAAAAGAAATCTGAAAGACCTTCAAAATCCCTTGGATCCAATTTAATATTTAATTTTAAGAAATAAGTAGAAGAGATGAGCTATAATATATCATTATGCAAAGACAATATTGCATAGATTATAGAACTCCAGCTTGCAATTTAATTATGATTTTAACCATCATGATTGACTAATTATAGTATGTATTATCGTACGCTTGGATCATAGTAAACTAAGATTATCTAAATTGAAAGTACTCAAAAGTTTTTAAAAAAATTATATTCATTCTTTATTTAATTTTTTTTTTACAAGGATTCCACTATCTCAAGGATATGTGGAAAAGCACATTGTTTACATTTCATGGATTGCTCACTACGAATCCTGAATTTTATTATCTAACTTGAAATAGAAGTTGCAGAGGGGCTCATTGGACATTCATTGGATTTCTTGTCTTAGAAAAGAAATGGGCCAATGGCTCTCTGTGCTGACCACAAAAGGATTATGACCATTCCATAAGATAACCATATCTATGAGAGCTATTTGTGTATCATCTCGGGTATCTTGATCCAAGTTGATCCACTCCCCTTGCAAAAGTCGCCATCTTCTATATTGAAAGCAAATGCACAGAGTTTGTCTAGCGATGAAATACTTGTAATAAAAATAAAAATAATGGTAAGTAAATGCAAATAACACAACATTTCATCTAAGCAAGACCTATATCAATTAAATCAAGGCATTCAATGTAGTAAAAAAGATTTACATGAATGTAAGATCACATTGGTTGACCCTTTATTCAATCGTCTCATCAAAATATGTTCTTTTGACTTGCCAAGACTCACCCAATAGCTGATTCCTCCATTCCTCGAATGGAAACTTGTATTAATAAGTAATCTTTGTTTTCTTCAGAACATCACAAGAACCAAACAAATGTGCAAACAATGAGAATGGAATAAACCAACTAAGATGCACATCTTTGGAGCTTGTGGTGGGTTTCATAGCACTATTGATGTTAGATTTTATCTTGGACTTACATGCTCCTGACAACTCCAAGGTACCAATCAACCATTCGCCACTAGATAATGGCGGCAATGGGACATGCTACAATCTCTAGCTTTCTACTACATATAATAAATCATTAAAAAAGATATTTTGAGTTGCAATTTGACTTGTAGAGTTATTATCATAGATCAAAGAACCCATGTCTTCATGCCAAACATGTATCTTGCCACTCAAACATTCCACATTCTGACATTCATGCAAAGTTAATGGATATAGAGATGTCAATAAAGCAAGATTGAATTAGAACACTGCAAAGATTTTTAAAAACAACTCTGATGCAAAATAATAAACAATGATAAACTTTAAAAACTTACTGTTTTATTCATAATTTGCAATGTAGTTCTTGTCATGTATAGAGATTTGTTTATGTGTATAAACATGTTGGATCAACACTTCTGTTACTGTACTTGTTCCATTAAACACTTTTCTGAACTCCAAAATTTTACCTTTCCAATGTTTGATAGGGTTTGCAACATCCTTACGCGTGACCTTGAAACTCCCTCAAGTACTTGGATGCATCAAAATCCAATCCAACTTATAGTACTCATCACAAATCCAATTACCGCCACTATCTCTATTGAAGACCTCCACTGCAAGTATGTTACTAATGTTTTTCCACTGTGAAGACATCTATGATAACAAAATAGAAAAGTTACCTATCAACATGTGTATAATTTGCAAATGTTCTCTCCAAATGAAATGAAATTTAAATGGAGCAACGCAATAGAAATATTATACAAGCAATTCTTTTCACAAACAAGCCCAAAGATGTTGAACAAGAAGCTGACTTATAATAAGACCATTGTTCCTTCACTGACAAATTCCTAGAGTACAAAAACAAAAGAAATATCGAGTTAAAGCATACATATAACTTACATAGGTTTTGTCCAAATGAGTTGAAACTTAACCATAGAGCAACAAAAAAAGTGGCAATATACCTGTGGCTCTCTTTGCAAACAAGCCGAAATATGTTGACGAAGTTGAGTTTTAAAAAATCATTGTTCTCCACCCTCAAAGACTTTGGGAGTAAAAAAACAATGGAAAACTTAGTATGCATGTATCTTGCATACATTTCGTCTAAGTGAGATAAAATTTAACCATGGAGCAGCAAAAAAACAAGACCACATACCTATAACTTTGTTTACAAAGAAACTGTAAGATGTTGAAGAAGAAGTTGAGTGTTCCAAAAGATCATTGTTCTTGACTGTAAGAGACTCCTAGAGTATCAAAACAAAAGAAATTACATGTCAGATAATACACATAACTTGCACAGGTTTTGTCCAAATGAGATAAAACTTTACCATAGAACATCCATGGAAGAGAACAATATACCTGCAAAGTTTTGTGAAGAAAATCTTAGGGCTTTGGTAGAACAAGCTCTGCTCTCATAAAATGTGTGAAACTCACTCTATGTTTGTGTAGAGGAAATGAAATTGCACAGGGTTACACATAGGACAAGCAACAATGAGGTTGTAAGATTTCGTCAGGAAAGAAGAAGCGGGAAAAGAGATATGATAAATTTGAGATCCGCTTGAGAAAGAGGGGAGAAATGAAAATTCAAACATAAAAAAATAAGAAAATGAAAATTCGATTCACAAACTTCTAAGAAGTGTCAGTATTGTATTCCCTATATTTTCCCTTATTTTATTGCTGAGGGAAGATTTGGACCAAGATATGGTTAGAAGATTCATGTTACATGAATTTGGAATCCCAGCTCTCTCATTGGTTAGGCCTATATTTCTTTATTCATTCCTTAAGGGGCAGAAAAGAGAGTCCATATTTCTCCTAATGTCTAACATGAAGATGAGGGCATCTTCATATGTAGTACAATGAGGATTATAGATTACATGGAAATCATAACAGCTGTGGACATTGGAGTCAAAATCCACTCCCACCCTTCCAGGGTAAGGCATAAAGGTTGGGTCATTCCACCCGAAGGGTTGAGTGTTGCAAAAGGCCATCCAAGTATCCAAATTGGTGTCGCATACCCTTCTTCTCCACGTAAGTTAACATTCGTAGCCGAGCACAGATGTGGTACTTAAAAAACTTTATTTTGCCAAAATTCAGCATCTTCTGTGGCCCATGGTTGGGGTTCTGCTCTCCCTCCTCCAACCATCTTTTTCTGAGCTTGCTTCCGATGTTAATCACCTCCTCCACCATCTTGATAGGTAACACTCTACACAGGGTGCTGGGGAATTGGAAGTTGAGGTCAAAGGGGCTCCTAGCCATTTCTTGCCTCTCCAAGATTATGAGGTCAGCTAGGGTGTCATTATCTACACATGGTAGGATAGATGCCTGGGGTGCCCTCACTCCCCTATCATTCCATGCTCTCCTTGTCTTCTCCACCATTTGCTTTTTTCCTTCTCTCAGTGCCGTCTTTTTTTTTACGGAGGTGTCTGCATGTTGTTGTTGCTCTTCTGGCCTCGGGGAAGGAGGCAGTGGGACAAGCTCGTCTTCATGTGGTCCCATTTCAATGTTCATATCCATCTCCCTTTCTCAGCTTGGCTCTTGCTGCTCCTCTTCAAGGAACTCGAGTGTGTCCACTTCCTGTGAGGTAAGTCCTGCCAATAGGAGATAATGGCATTGTTCTTTCAGGCTTGGGCCAACTCCACTAGGTTGTGATGGTATCTGCAATCCAGCCTTCAGTGCCCTACGAAGCATTTCTAGTTTCTTTTTCATTGCCTCCATGGACTCTCCCTTCGTTGCTTGGGTGATGTCCGATAAGGTTTCTAGGAAGGCTCGTTGTTGGGTGTGGAAGCTCACTTGGATGGCCTTCGCTCTACTTTCAGCAAGTATCTTTTCGTTTTTAGCTTGATGAGGCGATGCCCTAAAGATTTGACACTTTTTTCGTTCCAATTGGCCCGTTTCTCTGCCCACTTGTTCATGTCTTTGAGGCTTTCCCCCTACCTCTGGGCTAGTATTGTTAGCCTTCGTTCTTGATCTTCCATTTCTGCCCTTAGCTGTTGCTGCTCTTCCTGTGCTAAGGTAGCCTCTTGGGTTAGTCTCTCCATCTGTGTTTCACACATGTGAGCTCTTTTCTCCCTCAACTCCTCTATCTCTTCTGTGGCTTTAGTGAGTTTCTCAATTTGAGCTTTCAGAGCTTCGTAGAGTGCCACAATCTCTTCATTGTGCTGCTCTAGGCATTGTGTGGCCTCGATTTCTCCGTTTAAGTGCACCTGCTATTTAACTTCTATCTCTTCCTTAGCTTGTAGCTGCTCTTTTAGCTCATCGACTTCCCTTTGGGCCATGACCATTTGGCGTGTTCTCTCCAGCTGGAATGCTGTCATGGCCTTCTTTTTCAGCTTCAATCTCTGCTATCATGGTTCTCTTCTCCTCCTTGGCTCTCTTCAGTTGAGAGAGCAGCTCTTTGACGTTCTCATCGTATTCTTCGGGCATTGTCTGTGTTGTGGAGACAAAGGTTGTAGAGCCTACCACCTTTTGCTTCTTAGGGTCTCGCCTCTACTCGTCAGCATCTTGGTGTCGATCTTTTGTTCCTTACCAAGGGGGTTCCTTCTCCTGCTCCTTAGCCCATTTCCTTATTTACAAAGTACTAGACCCAAGCCATTCGATTGTTGGCATCCACTTGGATTGTGAGTTGTCTGCTAGCAAATCTCACTGGATAATCCAGGTTGTATTCACCAGGTTGGCACAACATAGCTCTTGCGGGGAATTTCGAAGCATCGATGTGCACATGGAACGTGAGAGTCTAATCTGGGGCTCGTAGTATGGTGGCGGTGGTTAGAGCCTTTTTTAGTTCCGCATACGCATGTTAGCACTCCACAGTCCATTCGAATACAATCAATAGCTTATATAGAGTTCTAGCAATCAATGCATAGTTTAACCCAAACCGTCAATAGTACTCGGTATGTCCTAAGAAGCACTGAACACCCTTGTAATCAGTTGGGGGTGGAAGATTGACAATAACCTTGATCTTTGAGAAATCTATGGCAATTCCATTCTTTGACACCACGTGTCCTAGGATACATCTATGCTTCACCCTGAACTAGCATTTCAAGGGGTTCAATGAGAGGCAGTATAGTTGACATCATTTAAAGGCCGGTCGGAGCCTGCGTAAGTGTTCTTCCCAAGTAGATTGAATGCACAAGTCATCCATGAAGACTTCTAACTCCTTCCTCAGCATGTCTCTGAATATTGTATACATCAGTCGTTGAAAAGTGGCTGGTGGCTTAGTCAACCCAAAAGGCATGACTATGTAGGCAAAGACTTCCTATTCAGTGGCGAATGCCGTCTTATGCCTATCGTTAGGATGCACTTGCACCTGATTTTATCTTGAGAAGCCGTCCAAGAAACTGTAGGCCTCTTTGCTAGCCACTCTCTCTAACATGTGCTTGATGTACGGCAATGGGTAATTATCTCTTTTTGTAGCTGCATTTACCTTCTTATAATTGACACACACTCGAATCTTCCCATTTTTCTTTAGGATGATGACTATGGGCAAGACCTAGTCCGTATGTTCAATTTCATAGATGAATCCCACTCTCATCAATTCGTCAATTTCTTCCTTAACAGCGTGAGCGTGCTTTGGATTCATGGGGTATGGTCATTTTTTGATCAGTATTGCGTCAAGTGTCATAGGTATGTTATGAGTCACTACACTCGGACCAAGCAAAGATGTCTACATACTCTTGCAAGAGAGTAATGAGACTTGCCTCATCTTGCTCAACCAAGTCATCAGCTATAAAGACACGTCCTGGGGTCTCCCCATCCCCGGCTAAATTAACCTCCTTGACCTTGGCGGGTCCCTCAATGGGTTCACTTGCTTGCCCTTGTCGTTTGGTTCCCAGCAAGATCACCACCCTATCTCCCTTTTTGAACTTTATGAACCATTTTGATAGGTCTTGTGGTTTTGGTTGTTCCTCTGTCTGTGTTTCTTTGCTCAGCATTTATCGTTCCTCCCTTAATCATCGACATCATAGGTGAACGGGTAGGTCCCCCTTCGTGTATCTAGTCTTGGGTGGCCAAGGTATTTCAGGATCACTATCTGAGCTGACTTTTGATTCCGAATTGAACTCTCCATTTTCGTTAGAAGAGGGGCTCTCTCTTGGTGGTCGTAGTTCTGAAGGTGAGTTCGTTTGCAGCAATGCTGTATCACTTGGTTGGACTAGGCATGCCCACTCACAATCGGTTGGACCTATGTACTCCAACCAAGTTCGATCACAATCCTCACGTTTGACTCCATCTCTAAGTGCACTCTGGTTGTGTGGCCTGGGGTCTGCTTGTATTTGTTCGATTACAAGCCCCCTAGTGTCGTACTCTAGGATATCAATTTCCTTTTCACTCTCACTATTGAAGGAACAACAATCCTCATACTCATCATTGGAGCTATCTTCGTTAGGTTGCTCCTGATTCTCCTGGTTTTGACTACTCCCTTCTTATTGGTTGAGAAGTGTGGGAGCTTTCACTCAACCGCCAAGACCCATGGACCGCTTATTGTTTCAAGCATTCCAAGCGAGCTCTAATGGCTATCTCTCACCTAGCCGACGCGCCGTCGATCCTACGAGTGTAGTGAGCTTACCTTAGTGCCGATATGAGTTGCCTCCTCTCTCACACACGCTGGTAGCTCCACGATCCTAGATGGTAGCTCAAGCATCCTCAAGCCTCCTCCTCCTCCAAGCTCCATCCTCCATAGCCCTACGTGCAAGAATATGAGAAGGAGAGAAGAAGAAGAAGACTCTTGTGTGCCACACACCAAAGAATGATCTCTTATTCACTTTTTGAACTTTATATATATAAATCTTAAAATCCCATGGGCACCCATGCCTTTTTTACATGACCGGCCATTGTGGCAAGGTCCTTTTTCCATTTCCCTCTTGTAGCCTTGTGCCTCTAGCCTACACCCATCTAATATTTTACAATTGGCACATGAGGGAGCCTGGCGCTCTTTTACAAGAGTTTTTCGAGTTTTTTGAGGTGCCTTTTCATTTAAGGTTGCGTTTTTTGCCCCGGTTCGTCTTTAGAGGCCGCTTGCGTGTCTTTGCTCTTTTTCCATCTTCCTTTTGCTTTTTCCTCCATTTTTCCGCCATCTCGATTGCTTTCACTCAACCGCCAAGACCCACGGACTGCTTATTGTTTCAAGCATTCCAAGCGAGCTCTAATGGCTATCTCTCACCTAGCCGACGCGCCATCGATCCTACGAGTGTAGTGAGCTTACCTTAGTTCCGATATGAGTTGCCTCCTCTCTCACACATGCCGGTAGCTCCACGATCCTAGATGCTAGCTCAAGCATCCTCAAGCCTGCTCCTCCTCCAAGCTCCATCTTCCATAGCCGTGCACACAAGAAGAGAGAAGAGAAAAGAAGAAGAGAAGAGGAGATGGTGAAGAGCTTCACCCTCTTGATCCCTCACTCTCACACACTCACTCCCTCACTCTCTCACACTCCCTCTCTCAAGGGCATACACAAGCAAGAAGATGAGAGGAGAGAAGAAGAAGAAGAATCTTGTGTGCCACACACCAAAGAATGATCTCTTATTCACTTTTTGAACTTTATATATACAAACCCTAAACTCCCATGGACACCCATCCCTTTTTTACATGACCGACCATTGTGGCAAGGTCCTTTTTCCATTTCCCTCTTCTAGCCTTGTGCCTCTAGCCTACACCCATCTAATATTTTACAATTGGCACATGAGGGAGCCTGATGTTCTTTTACAAGAGTTTTTTGAGTTTTTTGAGGTGCCTTTTCATTTAAGGTTGCGCTTTTTGCCCCAGTTCATCTTTAGAGGCCGCCTGCGTGTCTTTGCTCTTTTTCCATCTTCCTTTTACTTCTTCCTCCATTTTTTCGCCATCTCGACTTGGGGTTAACATTACCCCCCTCCTACACAAGTGTTAGTCCCATGGTACTTCAGCGTTGATGTAAGGGTGAGGGCCACATGTAGACTCAGGTGCTTGTGGAAGCTCCAGAATGATGTTCATCGAAGCAACTCACTAGATGTCATGGGTGGATGAGGGCCTCCGAAGTTGGTGGTTTGGCCTTTTTGGTGTGCTTGAAGAAGAAGGTGCGGTGCGCTACCTAAGGGAGTGCTTTCCTCAGTGTGTTGGTGCATTGTGCTCGTGCTAGTGGAATGGGGAGGTGGGTCTAACCGCATGTGAGCCCGGGTGATGTCCCACACTTGAGGACCCCATGTGTGCCAAGGGGGTGCGGTGCCAGTGGCTTAGGGTGACAGGTCTAACCATAGGTGAGTGTTACCTCCCTAGGTGTGTCATGCCCTTGATGTGCCCTAAGCGTGACGTGGGGGAGCAGAAAGGGCTTGGGGGTTAGGAGCGGAGCTAGCCGACCGAAGCCATTGGACACGCCTAACTTAAGGACCCCTAGGTGTAGTGATCGTTTTTTTTTTTGGATACATTTAGGGATAGTATTACGTCAGGAGAATGACAGCCAAGTCTAATTCTCATCATCGGATTAAGGGGGGGAGGAAGGGCGGATGGATTTGCGTAAAAATTGGTGGCTTTGCATGTACCCTTTCAGGTTCATGCGGATGTGGAGAGAGGTGGTGGATAGGAAGGGGTGATTACACCTAGTGAATTGGCTGTCGCTCATATCCTCTAGGAGAGCTAGGCAAGGTAGTAGGCTAGCTCTCATCATTAAGCGGGCCATAGTGCAGCTATCAATAGCATTAGGATCAAAAAAGAGGGGAGGCAAGCCATTTTCTTGCAGTGCTAGGTCTTGCTTAAGTAGGAGCTTAAGGAGCCTAAGGTAATTACACGTGGTTATGAAAGCGAGATCGGGACAGGAGGAGAATTCAACGAGGAAGCGCGTCATGGAGGCGGGTAGGCTTCCTAAATCAAAAAGTAGAGCGTCCTCAAAAGAGGTGGCGTTGGAATTGTAGATGACGGGGAAGTCATGTCTCCCATGGAGGGTGGCGACAAAATCCACACCTATCCTACGAGGATACACCATGAATGTGGGGTCGTTCCTCTCGTAGGGTAGGGTGTTGCAAAATGCCATCCAGGCAAGCATGTTGGTATTGCATATTTGCCTTCTCCAGAGGGGTTGGTAGTCGTAGCCCCTTACTGTGTGTGGCACTTCGTACACTTTGTCTTGCCAAAATTCGGCTTCCTCCGTGCCCCACAGAGTGGGGGTCCTTACCTTGTCATCCAGCCATTTTTGGCTTAGTCGGCTGCCAGCCATGATCATCTCCTCCATTACTTTGATCAGCAGGACCCTTCTCAGGCTGTTAGGCATAAGGAAGTTGAAAGAGAAGGGGTCATTTTCGATTTTCTACCGTTCCCAGACTACCAACTCCGCGTGGAATTGCGTTGGGAGGTCATCGGGGCATGGTGGGAGGGATGCGGATGGCCGCATGACTGGCCTGGCATGCAGCTGCCTCCTAGCTTCTTCCACTAAATTTTTCCATCGCTCCTTGAGTGTGGCTTGTTTGTCCAGGGGAGGTTCGAGTTGTTGATGTTTCTGATTGTGTGGCGAGGGGGGTTGTGGGATTATTTCTTCGTTGGTTCTTCTTATGACGAATTTGATGTCAGTGTCCTTCCCCTACCGATCGTCTAGCTGCACCCCTTCCTCAAAGCCGAGTGCGTCTGTCTCTTGGGGGGTTAGGCCGACCAGTAGTAGGTACTTTCGTTGTTCTTCTAAGCCCAGCCTAACCTCTGCAAGTTGGGGTGGCATCTGTAGCCCCGCATGCAGGGCTCTGCGTGCGATGCTCGGTTTCTTCTGCACCACCTCTAAGGGCTCCTTTCCCTCTGGTTGGGTTGTGTCCAGTAGTGTGTTGAGGAAGGCCTTTTGCTGGGCAGTGAAGGCTATCTGGGTGGCTCCGCTTTGCTTTCTGCCAAGATTTTTCTTTCTCCACCAAGGCGAGGCAGCGCACCAGTGCCTTTACCCGTTTCGCGTTCTGCGTGGCCCATTCCTCGGCCCTTTTGCTCATTCTTTCCATGCTCTCCCCCTGCTTTTGTGCTAGGGTTACGAGCTTTTGCTCCTGGGCTCTAAGCTCTTTGCTCTTGTTGTCTTGCTCTTTCTTTCCGAGGTGTAGTTGATCGGTCATGGACTTAATCTCTTTTTGTTGTTGCTCCCTCTCTTGTCTTCTCTTCTCTTCTTTGGCATTCAACTCCTCCATCATTTTCTCAATGGTGGCCGTTTTTGACTCCAGTTTCTTATATTGCATTAGGAGGAGCTTATACTCCCGCTGCATCTGCACAAGTTCTTGATTCTCGTTCTTCAGCCGTTGTGTGTAGCTTTCTTCCCTGTCCTCTTTTGCTTTCAATTCTTGCTTGAGTTTAAATATTTGACCTTGCTGCATGGCAATGATGCGGGTTTTCTCCAGTTGGAAAGCCGCCACTGACTCTTTCTCTATCACCAACTCAGCCACCGCCATTCTTTTTTCCTCCTTCACTCTCTCCAGTTGGGAGAGTAGCTCAGCGACGTATTCGTCATAACTAGCTGGTGGTGTCATTGTTGCATAGGTGGGGGTGGTTGAGGCCTCCATACGCGGACGCTTCTAGTCCTGCCTCAATTCTGCATCTGCGGCTGGCCTTTTTGGTCCCGTGGTCATGGTTTCCATGCTCTTCCCTTGGGCCATTTTCTTACTGATAAAGTATTGCATCTAGGCCACCAGGTTGGACACTTCCAAGTTGGTAGGGATGCTAGGGGTGAGCGTAGTGGCTTCAGTGGGGGGTGCCATGAGGGTGGGGATAGGATGGAGGGGTGCTTTGCCTTTTTCTTCCGAAACTGCGGGGGGCGTGGGTTCTGGTGCCTGCATGCTAGAGCTAGGCCTTTCTTCCCTCGGTTGGTTCTAGGCTTCTGGGTCATCCGCCCTGCATTGCTGCTCAATGGACCGGCGTGTAGGCTCGGCCAAGTCCTCCTCCTCCTTTCTTCTTAACTCCTCTTCCTCCTCCATGACTCTTCTTTTCCTTTCCTTTTCGGACTTTTTGTATTCTTCCTCTAGTTTTTCTTTTTCCTCCTGCTCTTCTCTTCTTCTCCTTTCATCCTCTTGCTTTGATGCCTTTTTAGCATGCCTGACTTGCTCTGTTGTTTCTTCTTCTTCCTGCTTCCTCTTCCTTTCTCTCTCCTCGGCCTTCCTGAGGGATTGTCTTTTCGCTTTCCCCAAGTCTTCCTTCTCTTTCCTGCAGCCTTCATCCTGTTTCTTTTTCTTTTGCGCTGCTTTTTTCTTGGTCTCCTTGATCTGCTTTTTGGTTTTCTGTTCTTCTCCTTCTTCCTTGGTCTCCATCCTATCACTGGACCTCTCCTGGTGTTGATGAGGAGGTGATCTGTCAGGTGTTTCTCCCTTCCCCTCTTTTGCTTCCTTCACGGCCTCCTGGATAAGCACCGTTAAGATACCCCCGTAGGCGATGAATGAGGCTTTGGAGAAGGCCCTCTTTCTTTATGCGGCCTTCGACACTAGGGATTCTCCTCCTGCTAGCATGCTTCCTAAGGCTAACGCTCGAGCTGCCTGGTCGATGGTCTTGCGCACGTAGCCGTTCCAGTCGACTTCATGCAGGGTATGGGCCACCATGTTCTCCAGTATCGATACGCTGATCCAGTGCATCAGCGTGTTGTAGCACTGGCTGGAAAAGAGCGCATGTATGAGTTTTGCATGTAATCTGGTCTCTATATTGGGGATGTCCTGGATACTGATGCCGTTGTTTGTCAGCATGCTGTCCTTTCTCATGCCCAGCATGGCATATACATCCCTCTTCTGCTTCTTTTCCACCTTTGGTTCCAGTCCCAGTGCCTTCTCCACCAAGGCCGGGGTTAGACGAACCAATACTTGCTTAGCATTCTATCCTCTTCCCATTGTGACGGTGCCGCATTCACTGTCGGGGTCGTAGGACCTGATAAATTTCACATAGCCTGTGTGGTTGGGTTCTTGTGCGAAACTTTCCAGGTACTTCTTGAAGTTGCAGCTTTCCACGACTCTCCTGGCCGCCTCTTCCTTGGCCACTATTTCTTCTAAATTGTGAATAGTTTGGAATTTCAATTGATTGTAGGCGCGGCTCTCTAAGTTGATGCTGTACTGCGTTCTCTCCTCTTCCGTGAATGGGAGTCGGTGGGCTCGGTCTTGCTGTGATATTTTTTGTTCATGTCATAAACTGTAATTTCCATTAGTGCTTGCGAAATAATAATTTGCTAAAAAAGAAAAACTCTATGCTTTTGAATGAATTCATTAAGATCTAATGCAGATTCCCTTTTCGAACTTTGACTTTTTTCCCTTTACTTCAAAGTTTTCATGCCCTTTTCCTACCCCATCCGTTTTCCATAATGTATGTCTATGTGCTTCACTAACTTTGATTTGATTTACTGCTTCTGATTTGATTCACCTTACACCCTCCCCTTCCAACTTGAGAAGAATCCTTCCTAGGATTTAGGGTTAGAAGGTGAAGGGCTTTCGGCATGGAGGTGTAGGGGTTACTTGTGAAGGAGCCGAGTATAGAAATTGGGATTTATTCCAAATGGGCTTTGCGGTCCAGGTCAGAGGGTTTAATCCCCACTTGGGTGATGTATGTGAGAACATCGGTTAGGAAGTCACCTGAGTTGACTCAGCTAGCAATGTGTAACTCCTCCTCGGTCAACAAGTGGTCGAGGTAGGGGTGTCCTTTGATGTGTTCTTCTATAGGATGGCCCCGCAGAGTGGTTAACACTCGATATGATATTGGCACGACGTATATGGGGTTGTACTCTGTTGTTTTGATAGCGCGGCGCTGCTCAGCGTTGGTCATTATTTGGCATCCTTCAACTTCCCATTGCAACCTAAGAGCGTACCAATGCCTTAAGAACTGGGATTTCGTCTCAGCAAGTCTTGACAACTCTGCCACTTCTTGGTCAGTGATGGCAGAAGTGGTTCGCTGATCATACGACGTGATGAGACGTTGTTTGATTGCTTGCTCTTTGAAGATCTCACTGTTGAGCAATTTAGCAGCGGAGGTAGCGGCTTTTGCAAATGCAAATTCAAACGTTTCCCAAGAACAAGGCATCGTTTGAACTTTGATTGCAAAGGATTCGTCCAATAGGCCTAAGTCAAGGCGATCGTAGCTCAGAGCTAGCGACACAAAAGTGGCATCTAATCGCTTAACGCAATCCACCACGTCACTCCCTGTTTCTTTAGCTAAATCAACTGCTAGGGAGAGAAAGGATTTCCTCTCGTAAGAGGGCCTAAGGCCTGCGGGTGGTTGGGGTTTGGTAGGACTTGAGCCTTTGGCAATGAAAAGTTGCGGTGATGAGTGTTCTTGAGCTTGCAATTGGGTCGCTGGGATGAAGGCTGGGTTAGCAGCAACCTCGAGTGACGGTCTGGTGCTTTCAGGATGGATTTGGAAAGTCAAATCGACTCCAGCGGGTGATGAATTTTGTGACGGCGGTTGTCGCTTGGGTCGATAGGCTTGGGCGACTCGCTTGGGTTCTCGTGTGGATGAACTTGATGGTTGCGGGTCAGGGAAGCTCTGCGGCTTGTGGTTTTGAGGTTCTACGGTTTTTGGGATGATCAAGCTTGAGGCTGGCATACGAGTAGTGCCTCTGGCTGTGTGGGCCTTAGGTATCCATAGCCAAGGATTGCCCTCATAGTAGCCTTGTGCGTGCAAGAGGGCCTTGGGGACCCATCTTTGACGGATTACACGTCTATTCCTATAACTGCGTTTGGGCCTCCTAGGTTGAGAGTTTCTGGTGTTATGAGGGTAGGAGCGTGGACTCCTAGGCGGCTGTTGCGGCTGTTTAGGCATCCATTGAAGACGAGGTTGTGGGGCCTTAGCTTTGGCTGCTATGGGTTGCAGTCTATGAAACTCGGGGAGTGGCGGCCATGCACTACCCCCCTCCTTAAACTTGCCTACATATGTTTCTATCAGTGGCTTTATGGCCCAGGATGAGGTTGCGCAGCCCTTGCTGAAAGTTGTAACAATGCGAACATTGCCTATTGCGAGATGGATGTGCTGCGACATGTAGTCAACATTGTAGTGGGTCTGCTTTTTGAAGGTTTGCCCTAGCAGTGACTTTGTGCCTGCATTTTTAGCATTTGGCAACATGTAAAAAATCATTGGAACAGTCTCAGACTCGATAGAAACGGCTACTTTGCACTTGCTGAGTAGTGCATAGGAATGGGCCCCATATAGGCTTAATTTGGCAGTGGTGGGTTGAAGTTGTGGTTTGCCAAGTTGAGTCCAATGATTGTGGGTTAAGACATTGAAGTCAGCTCCCTTGTCGATCAAGGCATTGAAAGCACATGTTTGTGTTGTCGTGCCCATGATACGGAGGTATGCGGGTTCTACGGCTTCCTCATCCTCGTCGTCAATTTCAGTGATTGTGGCTACTCGTACTTTGATAGGCGATCCTAACATCAGTGGCTCATGCAAAGGATGTGTAGGAGGGTAGTACTTCTTGATACAACTGCCATTGAAGAAGCCTATTCCTTCACCGTTTAGGGTCTCAAGTTCGACATTGCCTGTTTGGTTGATCGCACGAACTTTGAAGGGTCCAAGACCTCTAAATTTCACTTTTTGCTTATGCCCCTTAACTGAGTAGAGGAGCACTAAGTCACCCTATTCGAACTCGCGCTACTTGACGTGCTGGTCAAACTAGCTCTTGCGTCGGGCTTTCTCACAGATCAGTGCATGGGTGGCTAGAAGACGAGTCTCCGAGAGGTGTTCGAGCTCAACTAGGTGTTGCTTCCATGCCTCCTTTCCTTCCCATCGTTCTTGAAGCGCTATTCTCACGCTAGGAACGAAGAATTCTAATGGTAGAATCGCTTCTGTTCCATAGGTCAGCCTAAAGGGGGTTTGACCGACAGCCGTTTTATAAGCTGTTCGGTAAGCCCACAGAGCTGCCATCAACTTGTTGTCCCAATCACTGCGTGAAGCAGAGACAACCTTGGTTAAGACATTGACAAGAATCTTATTCGTTGATTCGGCCTGGCCGTTTGCTTGAGGGTAGTATGGCGAGGATTTGCGATGGATGATGAGGAAGGTGGACACGAGATGCGCGATCACTTCATTGATGAAGTGCGTGCCTTGGTCACTAACCAGTTCGATGGGGCAGCCGAATCATGAAATCACTTGCTCCCATAAGAACATAGCCGTCATTCTAGCATCTTTTTTTCTTGTTGCTCTCACTTCTGCCCATTTAGTGAGATAATTTGTGGCCACAATGATGTACTTGGCCTGCGAGTACTATGCTGTAGGACTGATGGGTCCAATGAAATCAAATTTCCATTTTTCGAAGGGTTGTCGAGAAATAATTAGGGTTAATTCCATTTGATCCTTGCGAATTGGGACCTTCGTCCGTTGGCACTCGTCACAATGCTTAACGAATCGTGCTGCGTCGCGGAAAAGCGTGGGCCACCACAGTTGAGACTGCAACACTTTTCGTGCTATCGTGTCTCCGCTAAAGTGCCCTCCGGTAATGCAGTCGTGCGCTTTTGAGAGCACATCATGCATCTCATATTCGCACACGCATCTGCGCAACAATCCGTCTTGCACCAGCCTATAGAGTTGGCCTGCAATCAGCTGATAGGGTTGGAACTTAAGGATTAATCGCCTAAGTCGGGCTTTTTCTATCGGTCGGTCAGGCAGTCCATGCTTAAGAACTTGAACTATGTCATCTGCCCAATACGACTTTAGATCAGCCTTAAATAGATCTCTCTTGCTGGAAAGGTTAAACAGATGGACATCGGACAGTTCATCAACAACACCTTGTCCAGCGGCTTCTCCGGTGGGAATGCATGACATGTGATCAGCCATGTAATGCTATTTTCCCTTCCGTATCACCACGGAGAAGTCGAACTCTAAAAGCAGAAGGAGCCATCGAGCTATGCGTCTTGTAGCGCAAGGTTTGTTTACTAGATAGAGCAAGGCTTGATGGTCCACAAAGAAGATAAAGGGCGTGGCCAAAAGATAATGCCGGAATTTCTTCACTGCGAATACCATGGCTAATCCCTCTCTTTCCATCGTCGAGTAATTCATTTCCGTCTCAGTGAGTTGCCTGCTAGCAAAGCTCATTGGATAGTCTAAATTGTGTTTGCCAAGTTGGCACAACATGGCCCCCACGGCAAACTTAGAAGCATCGATATGCACATGAAAGGTAATGGTCCAATCTGGGACTCGTAGGATTGGTGCTGTGGTTAGAGCCTTCTTCAACTCTTCGTATGCCCGTTGGCATGCTTCAGTCCATTCGAAGACAATAAGCAGCTTGTACAAGGGTCTGGCGATCAATGCATAATTCAGTACAAACCGCCGATAGTATCCAGTATGGCCTAGGAAGCATTGAACTCCCTTGTAGTTGTTTGGGGGTGGAAGGTCAACAATGACCCTGACCTTCGAGAAGTCAATGGCAATGCCGTTCTTTGACACCACATGCCCGAGGATGCATCCATGCTTCACCCAAAACTGGCACTTTAAGGGATTCAAGGAGAGACGATATAAGTGATACCACTCAAAGACTACTCGGAGTTTGTCTAAGTGTTTGATCCAGGTTAAGTGGACACAGAGGTTGTCGAAAAAGACTTCTAACTCCTTGCGAAGCATGTCCTTAAAGATGGTGCACATGAGGCGTTGGAAAGTGGCAGGAGCATTAGTCAACCCGAAGGGCATGACTATGTAGGCAAAGATGCCCCACTCAGTGGCGAAGGCAGTCTTATGCCTGTCCGCAGGATGCACTTACACCTGGTTGTACCCTGAGAAACCGTCCAGAAAACTATAGGCTTCCTTGCTTGCCACTCTCTCAAGCATGTGCTTGGTGTACGGCAACGGATAGTTGTCCCTCTTGGTAGCAGCGTTTACCTTCTTGTAATTGACGCACACTCAGATTTTTCCATTCTTATTCATCACGATGACTATGGGCGATACCCAGTTTGTATGGTTAATTTCATAAATGAATCCTGCTCTCATTAGCTTATCAATCTCTTCCTTGACAGCATGAGCATGTTTTGAGTTCATAGGGTACGGTCGCTGCTTGATCGGCATTGCGTCTCGTATCATGGGTATGTTGTGAGTCATGACACTCAGATCTACCCCCTTAAGCTCTTCTAAGGACCAGGTGAATAGGTCTATGTACTCTTGCAAGAGAGCGACAAGACTCGTTTCTTCTTTGTTAGTCAAGTCATCGGCAATGAAGACTGGTCGGGGTGTTTCCCCTTCCTGGGCTAGGTTCACCTCCTTGACCTTGGCTGGTCCCTCGATAGATTCGCTTGTCTGTGCTTGACATTTGGCACCTAACAGAACTACCACCCTATCCCCTTTTTTGAATTTCGTAAATCGTTTAGGAATGTCTTGTGGTTTTCATTGTTCTTTCATTCGAGTATCCCTAGGTTGTTTTGCCTTTTCCTGCCTTAATCGTCTACGCCTCAGGTGGATAGGTAGGTCCCCCTTGGTGCGTCTGGTTGTGGGTGGCCTAGGGATTTCTGGATCACTATCCGAACTAACCTCTGATTCAGAGTCTAATCCTCCGTCTTCGCTAGAAGAGGTGGTCTCCCCTGGTGGGTGCAATTCAGATGGTGATTTAGTCCTAAACACTGATGTCATTCCTGGCTAGGCTAGTCCTGCTTGCTCAAGGTCTATGGCTTCTACGTGTTCCAACCAGGCACGATCACATTCCATGTGCATGACTCCCCGCTCCATCCTGAAGACACTCTTTTTCTGCGGCTTGGAATCTGCTTGTATTTGCTCTATTTCTTGTCCTTCAGTGTCGTATTCCATGGTATCTACCTCACCCTCACTTTCATCACTGAAGGATTGGCAGTCTTCGTATTCGTCGTTAGAATTCTCTTCATTAGACTGCTCATCGTCTCCTAGGGCTTGGTATATCTCTGGTCAGGGCCCAGTTATACATGAGGTTTACATCATGTACTCTGGTCCATTGCCACTTGGATTCATCTAAGAGATCCTGGAGTGGTTTGAAATTTGCAGCTGGATTGCCAGCTAGCTTGTCTGTTAGGTATTCCAGTATCTACTGGAGTTTCCTTTTGTTGGTTGGGACTTGGGAGTCGATGGGCTTCGGTTCCCCTCGAAGGATTCCTACCATCATGCAGACTGGTACGGAGGGTGTGTCGTTAGCCTTGCCTATTGTTTTGATGGCTTGCTCATACGCCTCGTAATCAGAGAACGGTAGGTCGATTGTAGCAAGGACATGCATTCAATCCCGCTCGTCCTCTAGGCATGGAATATACTTGGTCAAGGGCCCATAGGACTCCTTGGCCTGAGCATTACCCTTGAACATAGCTAAGTCGACTGGTGAGGTCTTCCAGGTGTCCATCTCTACTCTCACGGTGTCTGTCCTATTGCCAAGGAAAATCAAGCCGTTACCCCAATCTTCGATAACTCTAGCATTGCGCATCCAGGGGTGGCCTAATAGGATGTCGTAGTCCACTCCCTTCATGACTATAAAGTCAACGGAGAACTGGACACTTGCAATCTTCACTGGCCAATTCTTAGGTACCTCGAATGGCTTGACTCTCATACCGTTTGCTAGTGTGACATTAAACCTAGTAGTCTCAATGGGTGGGTTTCCCCAAGTCTGAAGCACTGCATGGCTAAGCACACTAACCCCAGCCCCCGTGTCCATGATTCCCTTTCTCGTTGTATCACCTAGGGCTAAAACCAGTAAGACCGCATGCATCTTGGAACCTTCCTAGAAGGCATTGACGTGCAATGACTTAGGCATAGAGTGCAACGTCAAACTCGGTATTTGTGTCTCTACATCATGGTCATGAGGGTCTGCCGTGACCTACTCTTGTGACCCTTCAACCCACTGCTTAAGATCTTGCCATAGGATGGGGTGTTGCCTAAGCAGATCCCCCAGGCTAAGTGTTACAGGGGTAGTCACCAACGTGGTTAGGAGATTGTTGGGTGTTCATCTCTCCCCTAACCTGGCTGTGTTACAGGGATAGTCACCAACGTGGTTAGGAGATCGTTGGGTGTTCGTCTCTCCCCTAACCTGGATCGTCCTGACCAGTGGCTAAGCACTGCATATGTAAGCTTCTTTCTCGTTTGGTTCTTCCACATAGTGGACAGGAGCGTCACTCGGTGGATGGGTTACGTAAGGATTAGGCGGTCTAGGAATGCCTGTAGGGTTTATTTCCATCCTAGGAATAGCTAGCTTGATGTCGTTAGGCACAGGGAGGGCCAACAGGGCTTGGCTTCCCTTCCGAAAAATGGCTGCGGCTTGTTCGCTAGGTAAGGCTAGCCGTATGGTTGTGAGAATGGAAGTCTCCTTGGCAATCTACAATGCGTGACGTCATGACCGAACCTATCGCAGTTAGCGCAAGGTCTTGACCTAGGGTCTTAACACTCGGCTGGCAAGTGGTTTCCGGCACAGTACATGCATTAGATGTGTGGGCGCATTGGTCATCTCAACAAGTCTTGCAACTTGACTAGTTCCATCTTGACTTCAGCCAAGTCGTGGTTTGTTTCAGTGGTTTTCCCTTTATCCTGGGATGATGGGGCTGATCGCTCACTTGAGGCTGACGTTCTCTCTAAGCTTCACGAGTTGGTCTTTTCTAGGTTCGCGCTTTTGGAGCTCCGCTCCTTCAGCTGATCGTCAACTCGGATGGCTTTCTCAAAGACCTTGGCTAGCGTGTCTCGTTGCAAGCTCGAGTTGCCTGCCAAAGCCTTGTATAGTTTCTCATTTTGAATCCCGTTGATAAATACAATTGATACTGCTTTTTCAGTCGATCGCTCTCCAGTAGGGATTCTCTTAAAGAGACTCTGCACATGGATCACATAATTGCAAATGTCCTCCTTCTCTTTTTGCTTGACGTTCATCAAGCATACTAGTAGATTATTGGAGTATCCGGGCTCGGCAAATCTCTTAATGAAGAGATCCTTGAGGCCATCGAAGTTGGCTCGCTCTGCGTTATCTAAGCTTATATACCACATCCTACCCTTGTTGCCCAAGCAAAGCCCGAATGCTTGAGAGCGTTGAGTCAGGTCGTTGAGGCCGTTGGCTTTGCAGACTTGCTCAAACTGCTCAACAAAGCTGTATGGATCGTCATGGGGTTGGTACTTATTGAGTTACTTGGCAACAATAGGGATTTTAGACTAGCTCTTTGAGCCCTGGTTTGCTCCTAGTCCTGCGAGCAGCGATGTCGCGAGAGCCATGGCACTTTGCTCTGTAGTTGTGTTGTCGAGTAGCCGCTTCATGAGAAGCTCACTCAGTGTTAAGTCTCCTTCTAGTGCTCTCTCATGGTCCGTTCGATTTCTGCCAGCCAAGTTCAGCACCCGCTGCACCTCTCGCAACTCCATGCTTTGTCTTTGGCTCCTAGCCTACTACTGATCCCTATTGTATTCAGCCATGCTTTGCAATGCTTTGCGGGCCAGCTTTCTCTCCTCTTCTAGATCTGCGATGATAGCGTCTGATGTCCTACTGCGGTGCTCATACCGAGCATGAGCATCGTAACTGCTGACCAGTTGTGCTGAATAGCATCTGGAAAGGCTTCTAAGTCAAATTCCTCATTAGATCTGCGGTCTGAACTTTCTTCCTCCATTTTCGAGTTATCGTGCTCCACCAAGCTATCAATCAGGTTTAGTAGACTTGTCAAATCCACTACGTCGGTGTCCCTCGCTTGGTCCTACTTTTGCACGTTGATGGTTTGTCTATGTATTGGGTTCTCTCCTACTGGTGGGTTCCTTGAGCGGTTTATCTGGGTGAGTTCCTTCAGTTATTTAATACAGTCCTCAATTTATGGCCACTCAATGTGTCTTTCCCTGTGCACTTGTGCTCAATTAGGCTTTCATTTTCCTTAAGTGTACTTCAAGTGCGGAAATTCAGGGTGAGTGCAACAACCAATTTCTAGACGTCTTACGCACTCTCACGTTGTTTTGGGCCGAATAGGCTTGTTGGTCAATTTTCTAGCCGTCTTGGCAGGGTTTAGGGTTTCTCTAATAGGTTGCCTCGTTCGTTTTTTGTCCAATCAGGCTTTACAACTTAGCGGTTTGCGTCTAAGCCTCTAGGTCTCGCAACTGCCCACTTCTAGCTGCTAAGCGGCGGCGCCCTACGATTTTGCCTATTCCATGTGCCAGAATCAAGTTCTGAGTGCCCTAAGGGCTTTCGACAGTTTGTGCTGCTGAGTTCTAGTTGGTTCAGGTCAAATTTTTGAAAATTTGGTAAAAGTCTACACTCGGCCCAACTGGTCCGAATTGCAGGATCCGAGTGAGTCGCTCGGACGGGCCGAGGCGCACGGGCTGAGGGCCGAATTTGGGACTTGGACAAGATGGACTCGGATGGGGCTGAGGAGCGGACTCGGACGAAGTCGCTTGGACGGACTGGCTCGGACGGGCCGAGTGGTTGATTCGGACAAGGTTGCTCAGACGGGTCGAGGCAATTGGGCCAAGGGTCGAGTTTGACACGTGGCAGAGGGCTAAATTTGTCCACGGTCCAAATGGTAGACTTGGACGAGCTGAGTAGGTTTGGGCTGAGTGGGCCGATTAGGGTTTCGATCGAATGGGCCGAATGGTAAGGAGCCGAGGGTCGATTCTGGGACTCGGCCCAGAAGTGACCGTTCAGACGGGCTGAGCGTGGCGCATGTAAACAGCGCGAGTTTGATTTCGATCATTTCTTGTGATTCACTCAATCGTACCAAGCACAAACCTCCAGATTTTACCTAGGGGGGTAAGAGAAGGGATTCATATACCTAGATAGAGTGGTGGGCTCGTCCTTGGTGCAATCGAATCGAATTGGGCGATAGCTCTCTCTCTCTCTCTCTCTCTCTCTTTCACACTGAAATGGTTGCAAATGAGTTTTCCCTTGGCCTCTTGGCTGTTATACTCCTTCCCGGGTATGGTGTTGATGCCCCCAATCACTCACTTGCCAATCTTAGGCATCACAAGTGAGCTTTTTGCCATTTTTGCACGATTTTTGCCCTGTTTTGCCCTGTTTTGCAACAGTAAACCCTACCCTTCTCTGGTGCGATTTCCTAATCCTATCCTACTCTAAATGCAACAAGAATCGAAAGCAAAATACTGAAATGATTTCTCCATGTTTCCTAATCAACAAACAAACAAAATAACCCAAAATACTTACTTGTTTTGAAGATCAAAAACACCCAAATTTCCTACCTATCTCAAGCTTCATTTCGGGGATGAATCCCTTACTTCGATGCTCGATATGAGGCGTGCAAGTGCTCAAGCTTGAATCCGTTGTCCCGGCAACGGAACCAAAATGTGGGAGCTTTCACTCAACTGCCAAGACCCACGGACCGCTTATTGTTTCAAGCGTTCCAAGCGAGCTCTAATGGCTATCTCTCACCTAACCGACGTGCCGTCGATCTTACGAGTGTAGTGAGCTTACCTTAGTGTCGATATGAGTTGCCTCCTCTCTCACACACGCCAGTAGCTCCATGATCCTAGATGCTAGCTCAAGCATCCTCAGGCCTCCTCCTCCTCCAAGCTCCATCCTCCATAGCCGTGCGCGTAAGAAGAGAGAAGAGAAGAGAAGAAGAGAAGAGGAGATAGTGAAGAGCTTCACCCTCTTGATCCCTCACTCTCACACACTCATTCCCTCACTCTCTCACACTCCCTCTCTCAAGAGCACACACAAGCAAGAAGATGAGAAGGAGAGAAGAAGAAGAGGACTCTTGTGTGCCACACACCAAATAATGATCTCTTATTCACTTTTTGAACTTTATATATACAAACCCTAAAATCCCATGGGTACCCATCCCTTTTTTACATGATCGGCCATTGTGGCAAGGTCCTTTTTCCATTTCACTCTTCTAGCCTTGTGCCTCTAGCCTTCACCCATCTAATATTTTACAATTGGCACAAGAGGAAGCCTGGCGCTCTTTTACAAGAGTTTTCTGAGTTTTTTGAGGCGCCTTTTCATTTAAGGTTGCGCTTTTTGCCCCGGTTCATCTTTAGAGACCGCCTACGTGTCTTTGCTCTTTTTCCATCTTCCTTTTTATTTTTCCTCCATTTTTCCGCCATCTCGACTTGGGGTTAACAAGAAGTAAGGCCCAATTGTAATTCAAGTTCAAATCATGTACCTTGGACCATCGCCATTCAGGCTCATCCAAGAGATCTTGGAGTGGCTTAAGGGTCGTCGATGGATTGCTAGCCAACTTGTTGGTTAAGTATCCTAGGACCTTCTGGAGCTCGTGTCTATTGCTTGGGACTCGGAATGCAATATGAGTGGGTCTTTCATGTAGACTCTCCGTCATCATGTAGACTAGTACTAAAGGTGTCCGTGCACTGATCAGTCGCCTTGACGGCTTATTCTTATTCCTCAGTATCTGAGAACGGTAGGTTAATGGTAGCTAGAATGTGCATCTAGTCTCGTTCATTCTTAGGGCACGGGATATACTTGGTAAGGGCTCCATAAGATCCCCTAGTCTATCCATCGCCCTTTAGCATGGTGGAGATGGCATCTAGGTCGACTGGGGTAGTCTTCCATGTGTCTATCTCCACTCTCACAGCTTCTGTTTAATTGTCCAAGAAGATAAGACCGTTTTCCCAGTCTTCTATGACTCTCGCATTGCGCATCTAGGGTTGCCGGCCTAGCAGGATGTCATAGTCCACTTCCTTCATGACTATGAAGTCAACTGAGAACTGGATCCCTGCAATCTTTACTGGTTAGTTTTTTAACACTTCGAATGGCTTCACCTTCATTCCATTTACTAGTGTGACATTAAATATAGCATTCTCAACCGGTGGGTTTCCCCAAGTTTGGAGTATCACATGGCTTAGTACACTCACTTTGGCCCCTGTGCCCACAATTCCCTTTTTGGTGATGTCTCCAAGTGCTAGGACTGGCAGGCCTGCATGCATTTCCATGTCTTCCCAAAAGGCGTTGACGTGCAGGGATTTAGGTATGGAGTGTAGAGTCAGGCGCGGTATTTGAGTTTTTGCATCATGCTCTGGCAAGTCTGTGGCAATTGGCTCATTTGGTTTTTCAACCCACTGCTTAAGCTCCTGCCATAGTGTTGAGTACTACCTAAGCAGATTGACTAAGCTCAAATTTACTGAAGTGGTCATTAGTATATTGAGGAGGTTGCTAGTCACTTGCCTCTCTTCTAGGTCTGTGGTTCTCGACCAATGGCCTTGATTATTTTGTCGGCTTGAAGCGGTTAGACTTTGTATAGGTGGTTCAGCTTATGGTTCCATTGCCTCCTTTGGTTTTAGTTATGGGGGAGAGATTCGGGCACCTATGCTTGAGAGATTGTCGATCTTGTTCTCCAGTATGGGCTCAACATCCTTTAGGTACTCCTAGGCCTCCCTTACCCATTCTTTAACCTTCTTGATGGCTTTGAGTTGGCGCTTTGGGTTCGGGTACTCCCCAATCTTAGCACTTTCCTTTTCAGTCGTCTGAGGCGCCAACATCTCTCCATCTTCGTCGATGGCTTTCCCTCCAACCGGCAGAGTCGTGGCACTTTCAATTTTAGCGTCTGGTCTCCTTTTCCTTTGTCTCAGGCTCCTCTTTCCAACTGAGGTTGCGTCAAGGTTGCTAGGCCCTAGCAATGATATGTCGGCCTTCTTCGGGTCATGACATATGACGAGATAGGTGTGGCCTCCCCATCAAGTGTCTCGACATTGAACAATCCCAATGGGACCGATGGCTTATTTGTCGAACTAGAGGATGGTCTCTGCCTAGGGCAGTCAACAAAGAGATGAGTGATTCCACACTCAACGCATCTCAAGTTAGCCTTATCTATGTTTGCTTGTTCCCTCTCGAGGCAACAAGAAGAAAAATGTCATGGGTGACCACAACTCCAATACACTATTGGTGCTTGGGTTTTCCCTCCTAGGCCTCTGCTCTTCCTCTACCGAATGCCATCACCAGTACTGGTCGATAGTCCATGAGGATAGCATTGCCTTCCTCATCGTACGACACGTACGGATTTACATAATACTCATTGTTGCTAGGTTCATTCACATATAGTGGACTGGAGTGTCACTTAGTGGATGAGTCACGTAGGGTCTAGGTGGTCTAGGGATACTTGTAGGATTTATTTCCATCCTAGGGATGGTTGTTTTAGCGTCATTCGGTGCCGGAAGAGCCAATGGGACTCCCCCTTCTAAAGACGTTCGGTGGCCTGTTCGCAACGTGGGGTTGGCCGTAAAGTTGTGGGTATGGGAGCCTCTGAGGTGATTGACAATGCATGGTGTCATGGTCGAACCTACCACAATTAGCATAAGGTCGTGACCTAGGGTCCTGACACTAAGTTGGCAAGTAGTTTCCACCACAATACACACATTGGACGTGTGGGCGCATTGGTCATTCATCATCTCATGTAGTTTGGCTATGTCCATCCTAATCTCTGCTAACTCTTATCCTGACTCAGTGCCCTTCCCTGTGTCCTGTGTGCTTGAGTCCATTCTCTCACTTAGCGTTGAGGCTCTCTTGGAACTCCTGGCACTGGACTCTTCCTGATTCGAGCCTCTAGAGTCTTTTTCCTTAAGCTGATCATCCACTCTAATAGCTTCTTCAAAGACCCTTGCTAGTGCATCTCTTTGCAAGCTTGAGTTGCTGGCCAAGGCTTTGTAGAGCTCCTGCCCCGCATTCTATTGATGAATATTGTGGATACTGCCCTTTTGGTTGGTCTCTCACCCAGGGGAATTCTCCTGAAGAGGCTCCTTACATGGGTCACATAATCTCGAATGTCCTCCCTCTCTTTCTACTTGACGTTCATAAGCCACATTAACAGGTTATTAGAGTATCAAGGTTTGAAACATCTCTTAATAAAGATATTATTCAATCCATTGAAATCGGCATGCTCTGTATTATCCAAACTTGAGTACCAGGTCCGACTCTTGTTGCCTAAGCATAGTCCAAAGGCTTGGGAGCATTGAGAAGGATCAGTGAGGCTGTTGGCTTCATAGACCTGCTTAAACTGCTCCATGAAGCTGTATGGGTCATCTCGGTAGCTTGGTATTTGTCCAGCTGCTTCGCTACCACATGGATTTTTGATTGACTCTTAGAGCCTCGGTTGACTTCCAACCCCATCATAGTAGCAATGTTTCAAATGCTGCACTGCTTTGTTAGGAGCTCGCTTAGTGTGAGATCTCCTTCCAGTGCTCTCTCGTTCTTTGATCGATTCTTGCCCCCTAAGGCTAGCACTCTCTGGATCTCTTGCATTTCTAAGCTCTGGTGCAAGTTCCTGGTTTGCTGATTCTAGTTATATGCAGCCAGGTCTTGCAGAGCCCTGCAGGCCAATTTTCTCTCTTCCTTAAGGTCTGCTATGATGTCCTCTACCGGCCTATTATGGTGTTCTAGCCGGGTTTGAGTGTTTGGTTCACTAAATGTTGGACAACCTCAAGAAAGTCTCCTAGGTTAAGCTCCTTGTTGCCTCTACGGCATGAGTTGCCTCCTTCCATGTCTAGGACTTCTTGTTCTACCAAGTTGTCGATCAAGTTGATAAGTTCGAGTAGATCCACTTCCACGGTATTATCTGTCCTTATTGCATTCACATTTTTGGCTATGTTTTTCGCTTGGCCCTACCTTTGGGAATTCGATATCTCTTTTATGTCTTTGAGTCTTATTTTATTGGTGGGTTCCTTTAAGTTCTTAGGTCTAGGTGTGTTCCTTATTACTTACAATCAGCCCTCAACTTACCCTCACTATGTGCGTGGGTGCATGTGTGCTCTTTTCTGTGCACCATGCAAAATCAAGCTTTTAGCTTTTCTTAATTGAGCTTCGAGTGGTGGAATTCAAAGTGAGTGAAAAAAATAAAGTGTACGTAGCTCCGGTGCTCTTGTCCACGGGTTGGCTTGACAAGGTCGTGTGTTTAGTTCTTGCACTATCTCATTCGACTCGGTCCAGGTCGAGTTGGGGTCTTATAATTAGTCCACAACACCAAATACCCTTTCAGACCGTTCAACCACAATCTCTAGGTTTGTAACTACATGTGAGGCATTTGGTGGGTTCTTCCACTATAAGTCACGCTTCTCGTTAGCCGGGATTTATCAATTTTCCAAATTCTCTCTCTCAAGATGTGATCGATTTACCAGTGTCCGATTTTGAAAATCGGACGTTCGATTTATCAATGTCGATTTTGGGAATCGGACAGCTTCGGGTCTAATTGTCACAATCAAACATGTGTGTGTCCAATTGGGAAACTCAAGCTGGTTCGATTCTAGCAGTCCGATTTCATGTGTCTGATTTTCGTGCATCCGATTCTAGGAATCCGATCCTAGGAATCATACGTCTGATTTGACAGGTGTCTGATTCTGGATGGTCTGATTATAGAATCAGACAAGATGGGTTGGTCTAACTTTGCGATCCGATTATCACGATCGAACGGTTCGAGTCCAAGTGGTCTGATTCTTGTGCATTCGATTTTCATGCATTCGATTTTAGGAGTCCAATTCTAGGAATCAGACGTTCGATTATGCATTGTTCGATTATCATAATCGGACAGGGTGTCTGATCGGACTAGGTAGGTTTGCCTGAGTGGTCCATGATTCTCAGAATCGGACGGTTCGGTTGGTCCGATTATTTTGGGAATCGGACACTATGTGAGCGGTGTCTGATTCCGCCTACCGAAATGCATGTCGATTCCTTATTTGCCAGAAATCCAAATGTAGATATTGCTAGTAGCTACCAGAACTTCTAGGAATCAAGGAGGAATGTAGACCAAGGGTCTTCCATACCTACATGTCACTGAAAGTCTTGATATGCTCCGATCGATTTGACGCAGACCTAGACTTGCAAGCGCTCTCTCTCTCTCTCTCTCTCTCTCTCTCTCTAAGCCAGACTGTAAATGAGGTTTTTCCTTACTCATCTAGGACCTTAAGCCCTCCCTGGCTTACACCTTAGCCTTCTCAGTCACTCAACCTTTGACTCCGACACATCTGAGCACTCTTTTGTTTTCATTTTCTCCTATTATTGCCTTGTTCACAGGACTGCTTTATAGCAGTGAACTTCAAGCTTCCCTCTCAGAGTTCTCCTACCTATCATACTCTAAATGTGACAAAAATCAAAAGTAGGGTATTGAATGGATTTCGTCTACTCATCCAAGCATAAAAAATAAAAAATACTTACTTACAGCATGGATTAAAACATGAAACCTCCTATCTATCTCAAGCTCCGGTTTGAGGGTGAAACCCTTACTTCAATGCTCGATTTGAAGTACGTAGGTGCTCAAGCTTGAATCCGTTAGTCCTGGCAATAGAACCAAATTGTAGAGGCGAGCTTAAGCTCTATCGCCAAGACCCATGGACCGCTTATTGTTCAAGTGTTTCAAGCAAGCACTAATGGCTATCTCTCACATAGCCGACACATTATCTCTCTCTATGAGTATAGTGAGCTTACCTTGATGCCCAATTGAGTTGCTTCCTCTCTCAAGCACTCCATTAGCTCCACAATTCTTGATGCAAGCTCAAGCATCCTCAAGCATGCACCTCCAAGCTCCATCCTCCACAACCATACATGAAACAAGAGAAGAGAAGAGAAAAGAGAGGATGGTGGAGAGCTTCACCTCCTTGATCCCTCACCCTCACACACTAACTCCCTCTCACTCTTACACTTCCTCCCTCAAGTACACACAATTAGCAAGCAAAGAGAAGGGAAGGAGAGAAGAAGAAGAGTCCACTTTTCCACACACCAAAGAATGAGCTCTCATTCATCTTTTGAACTTTATATACAAAGCCCTAAATCCCATTTGGGCGGTCAACCCCTTTTTACATGGCCGACCATAGCTTAGACTATTTTTTCCATTGTTCTCATATCTTCGTAGCTTCCTTCCTACTGCCCATCTATATTTACAATTTGCACATGTCAAAGCCTGGCGCTCTTAAAATAAATAACGGTGTGCCTTGCGCTCTTTTACAAAAGTATTGGCTTGTGCTTTTTCTTGAGCACCTCTCCTTGATTTAGGACTTATTCACACTTCATGTGTTTTTTAAATTTTCTTGGCGTGCCTTCGTTCTCCATTCCATTTTTGCCTTGACTCTGTCTTTTTAGATTTCCTCGATTTTCCACATTGGTAGTTTAAGGGTTAACATTTATATATCTATTAAATACATGTGGTCACACTAACACAAGTATGAATGGGTATAAGAGACACAGTTTTCTTTATCACATGGAAGTCATAATATAAGAGTCTTTTTCATATTTTCAAGCTTCTTTGCAACTTTAGTGGCTTCTTGCCATTTCTCTTTTTCTTTATCGCTTTCTATCTCTCACTTAATCTCTTTTCTTCTCTTTCTCTCTATTTAATCTATTTTCTCTCTTTTTTCATCTTCTCTTCTTACAAATGGTGTAAAAGATCATGTCTTTGATCCATTTTTCTTTCATTCTCTTAGTATTCTTTTCCATTAAATTCTATTTGAATAATCATGTACAATTTTGTGTAGACAATTAGGTGCATGCTATGAAAGTTACATTTATTTGACTATCAGGCTTTTCATAAGTAGTAAAGACTAATTTTTAAACTAAGCAAAGTTGGAACTGATAAAAATGGTAGGAAAAGGTGTACATGACCTCCTCTTGTATTTGTTGTGCTATGAAGGAAAGTAGAGAAGCAAGAGAGTAAGGATCAACAATCTTCAAGCAAAAGATAGATGAACAAGAAGAATTAAACACAAAACATAATGCTTTGTTCTTGAGAAGCAAGAAGAAGAACTAGCTTCTCTCTTGTGATTACAAGGTGCTCTATGATACTCTTCCCTCTTCTCTCTTCCTTTGATGTGAAAAGATAAAAAACAAAATGAAGTATTGGTAGTTTGAATATCATATATGCATCCACATGTGCATTATTCAACACTAGTAAGTTTTAGATTAGACCTATTGTTAGACATGCTATAGAAGCAATTATAAGTACATTAGTAACGGTGTGTCTATCACACATATCTATAGTAGCTTTTGGTATAATGAACCTTGTTTCACTAATCTTCAAGGTAGAATGGTATCGTACACCTTACCGTGAAGAGCCAAGAAGACATTAGTATCCTTAGAGAGAGTGGACATTACATTGACCATTCCTGGCAAAAACCCAAAGACTTTATAATGTCAACAATGTAGTTAAGTTAGACACCTCATGATTTCTATACACCTAGAATTTGCACATGTAGATTACAAAATTTTGTAGACATGGTTTTCAACCATATGTAGTCACTGCACATTGCACTCAATGGATGCTCACCAACAAACGGGCTTATTGTGGTAGTTTTTTTTGTATTTTTTAATATAAAAGGGTCATGGACACGCAAGAAGAAGAATTGCGAAGAGTAGAGGGACACATATTATTATCGATTCTGCAATTAGGGTTCCAATGGTGTAGTTGCGCGTGAAAACACTAGTGTTGATGCACACAATGAGTTGAAAATTCAATTCATCGACGCGTTGAAAATGCAATGTACTTGACTCTTCAGGAGGCATTGTTCCCTAAAACACGTAAAGCCCTTCTATGTGACGTTACATGTGCAACACATTTCCAAATTTGATGAGAAGTATCTCATAAGTTGAGAATGCGCATTGCGACATACTTGGATCTCATGAGGGGGTCGCACCATAACATTACATGTGCAACACATTTCCAAATGTCATAATGAGTATTTCCAAGAAACCTCGTCGAAGAAGAGCTCTGAGCTGGGCAGGCAGAGACTTGCTGATTACCAAAATTCAAATGACAAGTCCCGAAACGGAGAGTCAAGTATGATGTAATAATTCAAATGCGATGTTTATGTGACGCGAGTGAGACTGTGCAAACATGCGAGGGAGAGGGTGGTGGCGCATGCAATTAGACGTGCATGAGAAGAGACCGGAAGTACATTTCACGACTCCCAGCCAGGAGCCAATGATGGACTGGCGGTCACAGAAGAGATTGGAAAGTTCCGTTCGGGGCGGGCGGACGCACGTCAGCATGATTAATTATGCAGGAGAGGAAATAAAGAACCCATGTAAGGATCTGACGGCTCTCTTTGCTCTTCTCTCTGGCCGTCGGCCGAGGCGCTAGAAGAACACTTGTGACTTGTGACTCGTGAGTTGAGCAAGCAAACGATGGGCGACTTGATTAGCTGATTCGATAGCCGGATAGCCTGCCCTCTACCCTCTAGGACAGGGACTCGAGTCTCGGCAGGCGCCAGGCCTCGGCCCTCAAGGCTCAGCCCCTTCGGGCTTAAAAAATTTGTGTGGCCGCGGCGGCGTCAAAAATCGGTCGAGTAATGATGATTTGAATAATTACCACGCTTATGCGCATTGCTCAAGCCGGACGAGGAACCGGGCCGGGCGCAGCGCAGGAGGTAGGTCATTAAGTGGCGTTGATTTTGAGCATGCAAAGTGTAATGAGGAGAGACAGATCAGGCACAGAGATGTGTGATGTGATATTCATATATATATATATATATATAATCTACCATATTCATGCACGCCGTCAATCGCAACTGTTTGCACGCGGATCTATCAACGCACATGCGATGAGACGGCCCGCACTACAAGATGTTTACCTATTTATTTATTTTCTTAAATCCTTAAATTTCTAACGCACCTGACGGCCGGCCGCCTTGGAGCCAATCCTTGGACTCGCGGGCGCAAGAGAGCTTCTCAGGGCCTCCGCGGATGCCACCCCACGGGCCACAAGACTCAAGTTCTCTTTCTTTTGGTGAAAATTGGAAATTCTTAGGCGGAATGTAATCGTCATGACTTCACATGCAATAACATTTCTTTCCACATCTCTCGCCTCGCGCGTTAGTAAAAGACATAAAAGGGACCGCGCCGGGGCCTCTGCCATACCAATGATTAGCAGAAAACGTCGGGCCTTCTGACTCCGGACAGCGAAATGCAGTTGGCCCATATTTTGCGCACATATATTGGCTGCCTTAGAAAACGAAAAATCATGAGAAACATGGCAGCTTCAAATGATTGACAATCCTTTCGCATCCTGCCACCTGGAAGCACCCTGTCCCTTAGCTCAGTGGGGCCCGGGCGCCTTTTATGTAGCATTTCTAAGGCTTGGAGGTGAGCCAGTGGTCAGAGCCACCCGGAACTTGTTCCCAATGACCAGGAGCGCCTCTTTAATTTGACAGGTGCAATGTTTTCCCATCATCATTATTCTTAAGAGATCTGCATTCACACAACCAAAGTAACCTTAGAAATTACCGGTTTAGGATCGAAGCACTATAGCTTTTGGATAAGAGGCAACTATAGCTTGAAGAGATCCATTAATTATTTTAGAGTCTTTTCTCAAAGTTACATGTTGTGTGGAGACAAGGGATAAGGGCTTATAAGGGCTTGGATATACACAAAGTCTATTGGCTTGCACATGTCAGCATCAGTTAAGTCCAAGGCTGTGAATCGTGATGTCTGGAACTTGACTCAGGACTTGCACTTATGGGTAGGGAGACCTTTGTACCTCGTGCGCAGATCGGATGTTGTATGTGTGCATAGTAAATGCCGGAAGGTCCCTAAGAACAAAGAACTCTATAAAACCTTCATAAAAGCAAAAAGAGAGTTTGCAATACACGAGACAAAAAGACAAATTGAGTACAATCTCCCCCCATGTCTTGTGTGAGCGCTTCATAAGATATGTATTTATAGATTTATTTATCTTTAAGCTTAAAAATAGCAAACTTTACAAATAGCATGCTTTTGGCTTTTATATTTGCTTTTGCCCAAATAAAGAGTAAGGCGTTTGGGCATTCAAAAGTCCGGGCTATGCCCAAATACAAATATCAGGTAATATTTAACCGAGCACCTATGCGCATACAAGATAATAAATATTTTTTCAAGTACTTCAATAAATAAGCGTACCTAAATAAATATTGGCGCCACGCCTTTAGTGATAAGGCACGCACCAATAAAAAATAGTAAATCTTCCATGCATTTTGATTTCACGCTGTCGCCTCGGTCTACCCAACGCCATCGCCGTATGCTCTACACATCAACTAAAGCATTTACAATTGTTAGAAAATAATAAGATAAAATCTAAAAAAAAAGTGAATACCTAGCAGTCTTCAGCTACAAAATAATTAAATAGGTTCGAACTCTATCCTAACCTTAATTTAATTTGAGTGTGCACTCTAAACTCATAAACATCCATTAATTTGAAATGTATTTTGCAAAATCACCCGTTGTGGAATCACCCACATGCATATTAATCTGACGCTCGAAACGGACAGGCGTCCCCGTCAACTTCTCACACAAGGAATCCACCTTGTGTACGAGCCCTGGCAAATAAGTATAGTTTTACAAAATTCAACGAAAAATCTCACGTAATCCACAGTGGAATATGCTTCCTGGCATCATACCCCCAAGGTAGGATAGAAATTGTCCTCAATTGCTATTAGCTCAATGTGGAGCGAGCAGTGAGGGATAAGCACTTAAGTCACGGGTGTGTATCCATTGGGCCTCTTCAATAGGATGATTTTTAAACTTAACTAAATATCTAGAATATCTATGGCCAGTTCTAGTGGTCATAAAGTCAGTGTCTAGAATAGTTTCGGGTTCAAGGATTTTAGTTTTTTCTTCTAACAGACGAGGGTTTTCATAGACAGAGTGGATATGTAATTGGCCTCTAAAAGGTCATAGTAAACTGATATGAAAAGTATTATGTATCTTCCAATGTTGGGGTAGTTTTAATTTAATGCATTGCATTGATCTTGTGAATTATTTTGAAAGGTCCATAAAACCTATCTGTTAATTTAACAACTGGGTGTTTCTCAACACTTTGTAATCTTCTCTTTTCAATGTGTAATCATATATAATCACCAACATTGAAACTCATGGCTTTTCTTTTCTTATTAGCTTGTTTAGTGTATAATTGCTTGGCTTTCGCAATCATATCTTTAACTTGAGCAAAAATAGTAGCATGTATATTGGTAATATCATTAGCAGCTTTAACTTTATTTGACAATGATGTAACAGGTGTAGGCAATCTATGTTCATCAATGATATCAAAATGTACTTTTTGGGTAGCTGTATGTGGTGTATTATTGTATGCAAATTGAAGTAGATGTAAGTGTGTATTCTATGTTTGTGGTTTCGAAATTGTGTATGCACGCAAAAGATCTAGATTTGTATTATTAGTAGCTTCTATTTGCCCATTGGTTTCATGATGGAATGCAGATGAGAAATCAATCTTAGTACCCAAATTAGCAAACAAAGTAGTCAAAAAATTATTGCAAAATCTAGAATCACGATCAGAAATAATAACTTTTGACAAACCACGATTAGTGAAAACAGTCTTCAAAAATAATTATGCAGCTTGAGATGTAGTTAATGTTTTCTCGCATGGTAGAAAATATGCTTGTTTGTTGAATTGATCTACCATAGTCCAAATCATATCATGATTAGCTTGTGTATTAGGAAAACCACTTATAAAATCCATTGAAATATGTTCCTATGGACGGTCAGGAATTGGTAAAGGTATTAACAAACCATATTGTTTACCATGGTGTCGCTTGACTCTTTGGCAAATTAAACACTTAAAAATATCAAATTTCATTTGTGACCTTTAAAAATCTTCAACCAATGTTTTTAAAGTGAAAATAATACCTCTATGTCCTTGATATGGAGGACAATGAATTTCATGTAACACAAATGATCTAAATTGAACAGTGACACATAATCTTTTCCCATAAAACAGAAATCCATCAAAATAAGACAAAGAATCAATTGGAATTCAATTATTAGCAGTTAATTTATTCCAATCAGCTTGAAAACTAGGGTCATGGTCATAGGTATCCTTCATAGGAGTAAGGAAATCAAAAGATAGAACGAAAATATTATGGATACTTGGTCTTCTATTCAATGCATCTACAATAACATTGTCTCTACTGGGCTGATATTGAATAAGTGGATGGAAACTTTGAATGAAAGCGGCCCATTTAATATGATGGTCAGAAATTTTTGGCTAGCTAAAGAGATATTTGATACTTTGCTGGTTAGTTTTAATCATAAATTCGGATTCCATTAGATAGTGTTTTCATTGATGTAAAGCTTGTACTATAGCTAATAATTCTTTATCATAGGTGGAATACTTCAATTCAGAAGTTTTAAATTTGCAACTAGAATAAACTATGGGATGTGAATCTTGCATGAGGACAGCTTCTATTTGTGATTAGCTAGCATCAGTGACTACTAGAAGGAATGGTTAATTAAAATCAGGTAATTGTAAGACATGTGTATGTGTTAAAGAATGTTTCAACAAATCAAAAGATTTAAGCTAGTTGTTAGACTAATGATACACAACACATTTCTGTAACAATTTCGTCAAAGGCAATGCAAGCAATGAAAAATTTCTCATAAATTTTCTATAAAAGCTAGCAAGGCCTAAGAAAGAACGTAACTTATGCACAGTTTTAGGGATTGACCAATTTAAAATTGTTTTTATATTTTTAGGATCAACACGAATACCATCAAAAGAAACAATGTGACCTAAGTATTCAATTTGGGTTTGGAAAAATTTACTCTTGTCAGGGTTAGCATACAATTGATTCTCTTTCAACAATTTGAAAACCAAAGACAGATGTTCACAATGCTCATTCTCATTCTTACGGAAAACTAATATATTATTAAAGAAAATAATCACACAATTCAGATACATCAAAAATATATAATTCATCATACGACTAAATGTAGCTGGTGCATTGGTCAATCCGAAAGGCATAACAAAAAATTTATAATGACCGAACTGAGTTCTAAATGCAGTCTTGAAAATGTCAGGTGTATCCAATCGTACTTGATGATATCAAAATTTGAGATCTATCTTGCTAAAAATAGTGACCCCTTATAGTTTATCCATGAGGTCATCTACCTTAGAAATTTGATATCGATTCCTAATAGTGTTTTTTGTTCAAGGTGTGATAGTGAATGCACATCCTATAGTTATTATTTTTCTTCTTAACTAATAGGATAGGTACACCAAAAGGAGAACTACTAGGCCTAATGAGTCCTTGGTTCAACAATTCCTCAATTTGTGCTTGGATTTCTTTACATTTCATAAGGTTTTACTTCAAAGTGAAAGGGTATACTAATTAAAAGGACCTGATTTTTGTGGTTCAAATTTAAGTTGGATGTGTTGCACACTCAAAAAACTCACATTGAAGTGACAACTACGTACTTACCAACTACAATGCGAAGAATTCTTTGGGAAGTAAAGAACAATTTCTAGTTGCTTTTGTATTAAAAAGATCCATGTTTGTTTTTCATTGCAATAGCTTCTTCATCCCCTTGGCTCCATTGGTGATAGTGCTCTACACCTCCGCCAAGTTTGGCCATGTTGCATGAATGGTTTTGGTTGTGGAACTAGTTTAAGATTGAATGTGAGCACATGAGAACAATAGCTATTAGCTATCTAGCACTACTCTCATGTCCACAAAGGTGTCATTTTCTGAACACCTTTGGACCGATGGAACTATGAGCATTGTCTACAAGAATACAAATTAGAGTTGTATGTAGCGCTTGGGAACAATTTACTTGAAAATATACATAAAACCCATTGTAGTGCTTCCAAACTGGCAGAACCAGCAATCTGGACATATAATTTGGAAATTTACACTACAAAAATTTTGTTTACAAGGTAAAATCATTCTAAGTTTAAGTCCAACAAGATATGCTCAAAACTAACCGGCTTTGTGATAAACTGAGACAGCACTTTTCGATCACTGGTTGTAATGTGGGACACACAGCTTGCTACAAGAGGGCCACACATACGCCTCCGCTTGTGGCGCATGAACAAACTCTGATGTTCCCATTATCGCTTTTGTGTGACCAGTCACAATATCAGCAAATCCTCTCTATCGCGCCTCTGGACTCTGGAGTCTGAGTCGTCCTCTCTCTCGTTTAGCTATTTTGCCGTTTTCGCCATTGGCTGCGGCCGGCGGAGTCCCCATTTCAAAAAATGCAACTTCGTCGTTTTCTTGTCATGCAGCCTCCCTCGCCTCCCTGGTGGTCCCCCCTTTACTTGTTATACATAATATACGTGAGAATAGTAACTTTTTACGTTTCCCTCCGCGAAATCTCCGCAGCAGCCGCGACTCTCTCTGTCTCCCCTCTGCCCCCCTCCCCCCTCTCTCTCTCTCTACATCCTAGGCCTTCCCTCCCTCACTCATCTGCGTTTGAACTCATCCCTGGAGCCGTAGTGCATCCGTAAATATTAAGCAGTGCGTCGATAACAATGTCGGAGAGGATGTGGAAAGCGTCCTACGATGAGCATCAGAGCTCTTGTAGTAGCAAGGAACTAATGAGCGTGGAGAGGCTGGAAGGAGCTATCATAGTGGGGGCTGGGCCGGCGGGCTTAGCAACGGCAATGTGCTTGCAGAAGAGCGGAATAAGGCACAATGTGGTGCTGGAGCAGGCGGATTGCGTGGCATCGCTGTGGCGGCACCGGACGTACGACCGGCTGCGCCTGCACCTGCCCAAGCACATCTGCCAGCTCCCGCACGTGCCCTTCCCAGCGGCCACACCCAAGTTCCCCACCCGGAGTCAGTTTGTGGCCTACATGGACGAATACGCCAGGGTGGCGGGCGTACAGCCTCGCTTCAACCAGCGGGTGTCGCGCGCCTGCTTCGACAAGAGAGATGGCCTCTGGCTCGTGTTGTCTGAGCTGGTCCTCAGGGGCGACGACCATGACCATACAGGCGCAGCGGCTCATGATCATGATCATGATGATCATGATCATCTGCGACGTAAGCAGAAGAAAAACATCCTGTATGTGGCTCCGTGGCTGGTTGTAGCGTCAGGTGAGAACGCGCAGCCTTTCATCCCAGCCGACTTGCAGGCAAAGGTGAGGCGGTTTGGGGGCAAGGTCATCCACAGCTCTCAGTACAAGAATGGGTTGGAGTTCACAGGAAAGAGGGTGCTCGTCGTCGGCTGTGGTAACTCGGGCATGGAGATCTCTCTCGACTTGGCTAACTTCAATGCTGCACCTGCAATCTGCATTAGAGATTCGGTAAGCTCCAGCTGCTGAATAAGGAGAACAATTGGGTTCATGTTTTGACGTGAATGTATAAGCACTGTAAATTTAATGCTAAGCCCCTGCTGCAGAATGATGTTTGGCTTACTGCTATGACCTACATGCACTAGAAAGGCTCATTCTTCAATCGCATTGTATATTTTATACTTGTGAGGTGATGGAGGGTGTAATAATGCATGCTCAGTGCCTGAACAGGTTCATATCCTACCAAGAGAGATCCTGGGACTATCCACATTCTGTCTGGCTATGACCCTGAAGAACTACCTCTCTCTCAAGTGGACGGATCGTGTGTTGATGCTGCTCTCTCGGATGGTCCTGGGCGACCCAAGCAAATATGGCATCAAGAGGCCCGTTGTCGGTCCGTTGGAGCTCAAGTTCAGGCGGGGCAAGACCCCCCTCTTGGACGTGGGAACATTGGCTAGAATAAGGCAAGGCGGCATCCAGGTACCTTGAGAGCTGCTCGGATAATGTGAATGAAGAGTCTACGTAGTACTGGTGTACAATTGTACATGTTGGTTATGGAATATTTAGGCGGTTTCTTTTCCCCAGCTGCTGCAAATCATTGCTATAACTAGCTTTCAGGTCACAATGCAACCTTAGAATACCTGTGGTTAACCTCTGGGTGCTCCACGTATTTGCTATGGTGCAGGTTGTGCCTGGTATCCAGTGGTTTACGAGCTCCGGCTGCGTCTTTAAAGACGAGACCTATGCCAAGTTCGATGCGGTGATCCTCGCAACGGGCTATAAAAGCAACGTCCCCACATGGCTGCGGGTCTCTCTCTCTCTCTCTCTCTCTCTCAGATCTCTTTCTTCCCTCCACGCCTCGCATTTAACCATCCGTATTACGTAATCATTAACCGGGTAATTAGAGAACAGATGTGGGATTTTATGTATCACGAGAAAACTTAAAGCATGTGTGCTAACCTGGAATCCAACTATGAAGCACGTACAAATTTTGCCTCAGAGAACATTAGCCATCTTGAATAGTAGTTCATCTCCGATTAGTGGTTCCAAAAACACACAAAATTGTCAATTTCGGTAGGTTCTTGAGTTATTGCTAATCAGGCGTAGTTGTGGTGTCATGCATTATCTTTTCGAGAGCAGGTGGAGGACCAAAGTATGATACCTGAAGCGTGCAATGGAAGGTGGAAGGCCTCGGAACGACTGTATTTTGCTGGTTTCAGCAGGATGGGACTGCAAGGGATCTCAAATGACGCTCTCAGAATCGCTGCTGACATTAGGGAGGAGTCTCAGTCAGGATCCAAGCGCAGAGCATGGAAGGAAGAGCCTATCTAACAGGATTTTGAGTCCATCAGGCTAAGGATTTTACCTGCTCGGAGGTCTTTCATCGCATGTGACTTTGTGGTGAGACGCCTGCCTATAGCACAGTTTTTCCCGTCCCCCGTCTCGGTGGAACGTGGACCCCAAATTACCTTTACTTTCAAAAGTGGCGATCATGAAGCCCTTATAATTAACTGTGGCGCAGCTCCCATGTCTAGGATGTAAAGCTTTAAACCCTCTTCTGGGAAAATTTTCGATAGTTGGAACACCATGTCTGTGCAGCTGCTCACTAAACCCAAGAAGAAATCTGACCTTGAATGTAAGCCCATTGTTTGGGCTACAGTTTCGACTGAGTTATATATATATATATATATATATATATATATATGGCATGAAATGACATGCTGTTCAATCACATGGACCTCGATATCATACTTACCTCATAGTACGAGAAGTAATCATCTCAAATAGCTTTTCTGCGTATTCTCATGAATCATCTGCTAGATTCCCAAAAAGGAGATCAAACCCAGCTTCTTGCAGTTCTATCAGGATTGACAAGCTACGAGACGCATTGTTCTGCATTGTCAAGTACCTTACTCATCATTGGCTCGCATATCTTGGTCCATAACTTCCAGGGTTTTAAGGACGAAATTGGAAAAGGAACGTGCCAAACACGATGGGTAAATGCTACATACACTTAAGAGATTAAGTTTTGTAATTAACGTTGGTTTAAGCTTTCGAGGTTACATGAAATGTAATTCATGAAGTTAAAACAGTGCGTCCATTCAATCACGAAATATAATTGCGTCCTTGGCTAAGCCCACCGCTCTACTATGAGTTTTGACAGACGATCATTTGTGTTTAGAAAAAGATAAAGGTTTACATAGCAAGTCTAACCTCACGTACTTTTAATCAAGACATTGTAAATCATATTCACAATGTCTCGTACTCATGAGTTACCAAAATTATATATCGCTTTGGCTCTATTTCTATTTCGGCTCTCGGACGGCCCTCCGATGAAGCTTTCTCAGAACCATTGCTCTTGGTGGTGAATAGATTTCTTGCTAAAATGCCTTCCTCCGCTCCATCTCAAACCATCTTTCTATATTTGCCCCTAGTTTCCTGAGGTTCCCAACTTTCATCTTCCACTTTTACAATTACCTAATCAAAAGCTGTCTTATTCTTGTAGATCCATACTTTCCACATATAAAATAAAGTTGAGCCAATTCCATGTTATAGGTGGAAATCCATAAATTTCTCTTGGTAAAAGTTCCTTCCAAGATAAGAATGTTAGATGGAATGGAAGGATTAGCACCCACAAACATGTTTGATATATAGTTAATAAACAAATGTGGAATTGTTTTTTTCTCACCAATTTTGTGTTAGAAAATATTTTATAAGCTAAAGATGGACAAGTGATTAGTCTCTAGTCACACATCTATTTCTTCTTGTCTTTTGGTATGTGAGTTTAATTATTTCTTGGTTAATCCCCATCGGTATTGCAACATACTTGATGTTCCATTTTCCAAGTTTCCTATTAGATCATTGTCTAATATTTGTGCAAGGAGAGTTGGGATTACTTTGGGTTGTTTTTTGACAATTTTGGCTCATGATAGTGTTATTTCTTAGGATGTTTCTGTGGAGTATGGGAAGTCATGCCACATGATCAATACCTACTGGAGTAGGATCAATTCTCTCTAGCAAGGTACTCAACACACTACTTGGACCTATGAACCATCATGTAAATAATGGGAATAATCCAAGGGAGGGCCCTCGGGGAATTCACTATGTATATATTCTCTATATAACGTGTGTTCATGGCCTATTTATAAATATCCTAATCTGTGAATTTTTCTTCAATAAAACACAACCCTTTTCTATTCAATTTGTAAGTAACCCTTTTATATGACACCCTTCTGTATGTCAAAAATGTATAAAAATGGTATTCTAAAAACCCCTTATTTTGAACTCACGTTATATATACATAAATTCATGAGTGACCCCCCCGAGGGAGGGCCCTAAGTAGATCTTTCAAAGGGAAAAAGACACCTTAGAGGAAATGCCCAATGGGGTTAACTTAGTTGAAATGCTTCCAATTAATGATGATGCAACTTTTAATAGTGTTAGAGTGCTCAGAGGTCAAAAAGTAGAAGAGGATCAAAAGGATAGTCCTATTGTAAGCAAAGCTAACCCTAAGCCTAGTGCGGTTGATAAGAAGGTCATAGATGCCAATACCTAGGCAGGTCCTCTTAAACATAAGGGTATTTTGGAGAAGCTTGCAGTTAAAAGTAAGTGTAAAAAAAAGGGGTGGAGGCTACTAAGACCATTAGTAAACCAAAAGAGTAAATGGTATGGAAAGAGAAGAAACTAGTAGCAAAATTCTACGAGTTTGATTTAGCAAATGCTTTATATGTGAAGTAAAATCAAATGTGAATTTGCTACAACTAATATGATTGTTACCCAATATTTGCAAGGAAATTAAGAAAAACCCATGAACAGATTATGTTATAGAGCTTGTTGGTGTCAATTCGAGTGGGTAGTGAATAGTATGAGTACGTGGAAAAACACTACCCTAGGATACAAGCTTACATGGATGGCATTTTGACAAAATGTGCAGTGGTAGGCCTCGGTTTCTTTGTGAACATATGGATCTATTGGAGAGGCTAGGTAGGCGTATTGAAAAGAATACCACCATTACCATAAAAATAGATGATGATAGTTTGAGACAATCAGAAGGAATGGTGTCCCAAGTTAATGGGAGCATAGCACATATTGAGCATATTCTTGAATTTCATGTTATTCAATTCATTTGGAGACCAAGCTATCACTTGCTACTTGGATAGCCATGGATCTTACACTTTGATTATCTGCTGGATATCCTAGGTGGCTAATTGATCATTGGGCTTGGATTGAAGAGAACAATCTTGGATGCCTGCCCTAAGCACCCATTGAATGAAAGAGCATTGCCTCCTCCTCCCCCCCCCCCCCCCCCCCCCCCCCCCCCCCCCCCGCCCCCCCTTGAACTGGGACACACCACTTGAGAGAACCTTTGCTATTGAAACTTTGAGTTTTAGTGATTCTCTGATGAGAGTTCCACCATGGAAGAAGTTTATCAAGTGTGCTTGAATGAGTGGATAGGGATAACAAAATGGGATTCATGAAGCTGATTTAATGGAGTTGGATCTTGAAGCTCTTGTTGATACTTGCTTAATCAGGCTTGATACCATATTATTGGATGACACACACATAGGATATGTGGCACTCCTATAAGAGTTTAAAGATGTATTTGCATAGAGCTATAATGAATTGAAGGGGATTCTTCCTACTATTACCGTGCACATGATCTTGTTGAAAGAAGAAAATAAGTCTATATGGAAAAAGGTCAGATGAATGTCTTTTGATCTAAGAGAGCCTCTTTTTGAGGAATTGTTGCATTTGAGGAAGGCAAGTTTAATCTTTCTCCTTAAACACATTGAATGGTGCTCATTGATTGTGATAAGGAAGAAGAAGAACAATCAAATCTTCCTATGCATATATTTTAAGTAATGAAACAAGTAAAAAAATAAAGAACTACTCCCTTCCCTTTATCAATTTGATTTTAGATTAGTTGGTAGGGTGAGAGATATACTCCTTCATGGATTGTTTTACAGGTTATAACTAGATAGCCATAATTGAGGAAGATAAGTTGAAAACGACATTCATTACAATCTTTGTATACCATGTTATGGCTTTTGGTATATGTTATGCTCTCTTAGGTCTTAGCAAAGGACAACTAACAAGATGTTTGCCTACATTTCCCATGAAGAGCTTAAGGTTTTTATAGATTATTTGGGAGCTACCACAATTTGTAGTAGATACCTTATTGTTCTTTGAAAGTACTTTGAGTGTTTCCGTGAGTATTGTATAGCATTAATCCTTAGAAGAGTGTATTTGGGATGCCTTATGGTTTATTATTGGGTCATATTGTGATTGTAGCTGGCACTGCCACTAATCTTGAAAAGGTAGCTATTATTGTAGCCATGATCCCACCCACTAGTCCTCATGAGGTTCACATCTTTGTTTTTTTTGTGGGCTATTATTGTCCGATTCATTAACGCATTGGATGTGGAAAAAGACTATCTCCCCTTCTGTCATGGCATGAAAGCAAAATTCAGAGACCTTGAAAAGAAAGAAGTAGAAGAGATGTTGGCTAGAGAGTCCTCCAAAAACTGAAGCCCCTCTGATTTTATTCTGTTGAGTACAAACCAACTGGTTATGGATCCAACCCCTTGATGAATGATGCAATCAAGAGGCAAGCATGATAACAAGTCCAAAGGTATGTGAGAAGAGAGAAGGCAAAAATCAAGGCTGAGAATGACCTTGCAGTAGAAGCCTCCTTTGATGCCTTAAAAGCACTCTTTACAAAAGTCTTGGTGACTCAAGGTCCCCTTCCTAGTCAGATTCGTCCTGGAAATATTGATGACAAGCCAGCAAATGTAGTCCCATTGCTAATTTTTAAGGGAGAGTACAATGAAGACCCTGATCTTCATGTACCAGAGTTTATAGTAGCATGTGTGGCTAACAATGCTAGAACCCCTAAGCATTGGTTAGCAATATTCCCCACCACTTTTAAGGGTGCGGCATTTCTATGGTATGAGAGAAGCAGTAGGAACTTTTGACACATGGGACGACTTGAAGTTGGCCTTCCTCACTAGATTCAGTTGAAGAGTGGATGCGAGAGGAGTTCATGAACTTAAGTCAGTCCTCTAGAGAAAGAGTAGAAGCTTATGTCTCATGAATGGAATTCATCCTAAAGAGATGGACTAATCATCATTTGGATGAAGGCATCCAGAAAGGAGTGTTTCTCAGAGGTCTATAACTAGAAGTTTGCAACTTCATGGAATTGAGAAGATCAGTCAATCTGCAAGCTGTAGTGGAAGGTGCAAGACTGTATGAAGAAGTTGAAGCAAGGTTGTCAATGACCCCAGGAAGAGGAGTCTTACCTCCTCCCATGCCAGAAATGGTATACCCATCAAATGCAATTCTAGGGACAATTCCCTACCCCTACCCCCAGATGCAAACAATGCCACAATACAATGCACCTAATCCACAGTGGCCACAAACAACAATGCCTCAAATGATGGTTCAACCACAACCACAATGGTATCAAACAGTTCCTCTGATGGCGACTCAACAACAGTGGAATCCTATCCACTGGAATCAATAGCCCCAAGTCTTAATAGGAGCTCTGAATCAGAACAAGAATAGAGGACCCTCTGAATCAACCCAACTAGTGTATGTTGTAACTACAGAAGTTTTTCAACATCCTACTACAAGTAATTTAGGAGGTGAAAATTTGAAGGACTACCTGTCTAATTCAGTCACAAGTATCAAGAAAGAGCTTATGGATGTGATTACAAAATAGCTACAGACATTGAAGGTGAATACCACCAATATATCCACTCCTACCAGAGGTGGGAGAGATGTGATACATTCTAATACAAGGTGCGGAAAGTGCCATCAAGGGGGACATTTAGTCACTGAATGTACCCCAAAACTAGCCATTCTTGGAGCCTCATGTTGATACTTTTTGAGGAAGAACCATACAGAGGATATCTACTCTTTGAAAGAGATGTACGAATGAAGAAAGAAAGATGAAAATGCAAGATTTAACTTGCCGAAATCCTAAATGACAACGCAAGACATTGGGCCAAAGCCTAGGGATTTTGGTCCTAATTTCGGTCCAAGGAGGTTTCCCTCTCAAAGTTACAGAGGATGATAGTTTGCCAGCGGTGGTCAGAGATTAGAGGTGGAATGTTACAGATGTGGAGAAAAGGGACATATCTCACCGAATTGCCTAAACCCTAGAAGATTTGTGGATTACAAGCCCTTATGTAGTCAATGCAAAGGAGAAGGTCATACTGCAAAAGATTATCTAAGGCTAGCCCCTGTGAAATCTACTTTTGATACCTAATAGAAGAACCAAGAATCTACTTCTAATTTGGTGGAATTGGAAGTGGCTGCAATAATGCATGCAAAGAAAGGAGAATCCGTAGTTCCAAAAGAGAATGTTCCTTCTACCAAGACTGTGAAATTCAACCTTCCTTAGGAAAAATAGAACAATGTAGTCTATAACAATGTAGTACAAAGCACTGCAGAGCCACAGTGAGCTACAAAGACAATTGCAGAGGCAGGACCAGAGGTCCAGGAAGTAGAGGATGCAGAAGTACCTCCTCATGAAGAAGAAGCGCAGATGTTGCCACTCCTAGAAGAAAAAGGGAAGATAAAAGTGGGCGTGACCCCATTTCCTAGCCGATTGGAAAAGCGTGTGGATCCTATCAAAGAGTATGATTTGGTCAAAGATCTAGACACCATTAAACCAAACCTAGCATTCAGATAGTTGCTGATGTTGTCCCCCATTTACCAAAAAAGATTCAAAAGCATCTTGACAAGAAGAGGTGGTCTAAGGATTGCTCCCCCAACAACAACAAAGTCCAATAGAGCCTCATAACTTGTAAAGAAAGTAGATGTGGCTAACGCCTTCCTGAATCCTAGAACCCTAGAGATTGGCATATGGATAGAAGGATGCTTTATTGCAGATGCATTGATTGATGGAGGCTCATCAATAAACATAATGGTGAATGTGACAATGAAGGATCTAGGTTTGCAAGGAATACAACCTACACAGTGGCTTATCAGATTTGCAAACCAAAGCAAAATTAAACTATTGGGCATTCTCCCATATATCAAAACAACCCTTGCAGAAAGAGACTATTGACTGACATATTTGGTGGTCAAACTAAATTCTTACAGGACCTCATGCCCTCTGCTATTGGGACGACCTTGGATTTTTGAAGCAAGAGCAAGGATAGATTGGTTCAAAGGAACCCTAACCCTAACCCTAGGTAGAGGACCTAATAAAGTGGTGTTAAAGTTGTATGGATTACAAAAAGGAAATGGATCTATGTCCATCAAAGTCACAACAGACTCCTCCAATGAAGTAACAAATGGTACCTTAGGAGACGAAGAGGCTATCAAATAGAACTTTCCCAAGAAAATAGAGGCATAGTCCCTAACACTGGGCACTCTAAGCCAACTACCGAAGGAAGCAAAGTCTTTGTCCATGGGAGAATGCCTTTTTCCTAAACCCGAATTGATTTTTGAAATCACCTCTTATAGAGAAATAGAAGCATGTATGTACTGTTCTCCATGTTACATGGCAGTTGTAGAGTAAGAGATAGAGTTAGAGACAGAAGCAAAAGCAGAAGCAGAAGCAGAGGACATAATAGAGATCTTGCTCTTCTCTTACTACTACAAAGTACCCACAAATGTAAAAATAGAACCTGAAGTGTTAGGGATAAAGGCGCCTCTGCCTAGCCGCCCATGTATTACTACACTGACAGTACCCGCCACTACACACTGCAGGTAGCGGGCGCCCGTCACCATCACTTTATTCTTTATTCTTTTAGTGACAATTTGAATAAAGGAAGGCCTGGTCACACATTATGACCATTGGAGTTCCCATTTGTGTCTCTCTCTCTTCTTGCTCTTGCTCTCCGCCATAGCTCACTTCTAAGAAAGCTTCGATCCATGTAGGGTGGTCATCTTGACCACATGAGAAAAGAATTCATCAAAGTCAACTCCATACTCTTGTTTAAAACCCTTAGCGACAAGTCTTGCCTTATAAGTCGGCTTGGGGTTTCCATGATGAGATATACATGGAGTAGCCTAAGGGCTTTGCAGAACCTTGTAGGGAGCACCTAGTGTGCAAGTTGAGAAAAGTCTTTATGGCTTGAAGCAAGCACCTAGGGAGTGGTATCATAAGTTTGATGCCTTTACGCAGTCACAGGGCTACAACAAGAGTACTATGGATCCGTGTCTTTACAGAAGAAAGCCCATGATAGCTCATTGATTATTTTGGTACTTTATGTGGATGATATGTTGATAGCAAGGAAAGCTCATGATGAGCTAGATGCTCTTAAATCTCAGTTGAAGAAAAGCTTTAAGATGAAGGATTTGGGACAAGCTTCTCACATTCTTGGTATGTGCATTAAGCGCGACAGGCATCAGGGACTACTCTACCTCTCATAGAGAGAGTTTATTCATAAAGTCCTTGAGCGTTTCCACATGCATGATGTAAAGCCTATTGGCTGTCCATTACCTTCTTATGTGAAGGTTTCACAGGTCAATTTTTCAAAGACGGATGAGCGGGGGGCCAAGACAGCCAAGATCCCTTATGCATCAGCCGTGGGCAGTTTGATGTATGCCATGATAGCCACTCGTCTAGATATTGCCTTTACAATTGGTGTTGTGGAACGCTATATGGCTACACTTGGCAAAAAGCATTGGGATGCTACAAAGGATATCATGAAATACTTGAAGGGCACAACATATATGTGTATTTGCTATGGCAGCCAGGATACAGGAGTTGTTGTGGGCTACACAGACTCCGATTATGCAGGACATGCAGATAGTAAGAAGTCCACTTCTGGCTATGTCTTGACCTATGCTGGAGAACTATGCTGGAGGTGTTGTTTCTTGGATGTCCATGGTTCAAAAGTATACAACTCTCTCTACCATTGAGGCGAAGTATGTTGCGACCACTGAGGCTTGCAAGGAGTCCATATATGGTTGGGCCATTTGGTTCATGACCTTGGGATTAATACTATACCTACGTTGCATTCGGATTCTATGATTGCTATTCAGCTAGCCAAGAATCTGGTCTTCCATGCGAAGACAAAACACATTGAGGTGAGGTATCACTTCATACGTGGGGTCATGGAGGACAAGTCTATTGACCTTGTCAAGATCTCCACTGACAAAAATCTTGCAGATTTTCTTACAAAAAGCCTCACTATTGAGAGCTTTGCCTTTCTCTCAAGAGATTGATGAGCATTTGATGAGATGACATTTTTCCTCATCCTATTGTACATGTGTACATTGTATTGTCTTTTTTTTTTCTTTTCACTCCTCACTAGGAAAGATTCGCCTTTAAGTGGGAGGTCATTGGGGGTAAAGGCACCTCTACTTAGTTGCCCGTGTATTACTACACTAATAGTACTTGTCACTGCACACTGCAAGTGGCAGGTGCCCATCACCATCACTTTATTCTTTATTCTTTTAGTGACAGTTTGAATAAAGGAAGGCCTGGTCACACATTGTGACCATTGAAGTTTCCATTTGTGTCTCTCTCTCTTTTTGCTCTTGCTCTCCGCCCCATAGCTCACTTACAAGCGCAAGCTTCGATCCTTCTCACCTTTCATGAAGAGGATGAAAATGATAATGTAGATGAAGATTATGAAAGTGAGCTAGAAGGATCTATCACAGAAGGTAGAGATGAGGAATACGTTCCTCATGTTCCTAAAGCCTCAAAAGTAGAAGATCCCTTTCTGTTTGACAGAATGATTGTGATACGCTTTGGACTAATCCAAGAATCATGTCATACGCAAAACCTCTATAAGAAATAGATTAAGAAGAATAGGCCTTTCTTCAGCAGTGGCTCTTGTCGTCCAAAGTTACCATTTCTTAAAGAAGATGATGACGATACACCTTACCAAAAACCCCTAGTCCTCCAGTTTAAATAGAATGCAGGAAGTTCCTGATATGTGACATTCTTGGATGCATCTTCAAAAGACAAATTCTTGAGCCAAGAAGTAAAGCATCCCCAATCCAAATTTGAAACCTTAATGATATCCTTTCAGCCTCCCAAAGAGCGAGCTAAGCCTCCATTAAAAGACAATAGTAGTTCTAGTGCATCATCAAAAGATGAGACCACTCTCTTGAAGGAGTGGGATCTGTACCCAAAAGCAATTCGTGGGACATTTATCCGTGAAGTGGACGGTGAAAGGCAATTAATGTTTCTAAATGCTAATAGTACTGAACATCACCTAAAAGTGGGTCTAAATCTTCCAGAAGAAGAACTAGTGGTCCTGCGAGACCTATTAAAGGAGAACTTAGATGTGTTTTCTTGGTCGTACAAAGACCTGAAGGGGATTGACCCTACAGTTTGTCAATATCACATTGACCTTAAACCAGATGTCAAACCAGTAAGGTAATGTCAGAGGCGAATGAATCCAAAATACTGAGCCTTGGTGAAGATAGAGTTGGTGAAGCTTCTAGAGACCAAGTTCATCTACCCAGTTGCAAACAGTGAATGGGTATCATCTATTGTGGTCATGCCCAAGAAGAATAGGAAGCTTCACATCTATATGGACTTCTACAAGTTTAATTCCAAAACTAAGAAGGATCACTTCCCTATCCCTTTCATAGACCAACCAACTATTGGATACAGTAGTAGGACATGAGTTGTATTCCCTTCTGGATGGTTTCAGTAGATACAATCAAGTGCAGATAGTAGAAGAAGATCAATTCAAAACAATCTTCACCATAGAATGGAGGACCTATGCCTACAGAGTAATGCCATTTGGGCTCTACAACGCCCCAACTACTTTCCATAGAGTGATGATGGCCGCATTTTAAAACCATCTACATGATTTCACTAAGGTATACTTGGATAAGCCGCCATGACAACCCCAACTAACTTTAAGCAATTGAGGGGATTTCTTGGCCATGTGGGCTATTACAGAAGGTTCATTGCACACTTTGCAACGATGCCAAGTTTACACAGACCACTAATTGTGACAAGGCATTTAATATCTTGAAGCACTGTTTGATTGAAGCACCCATCCTATAGCCTCTTGATTGGACGAAGGAGTTCCATGTTCACACTGATGCATCAGTTGAAGGCCTATGTATAGTCTTATGCCAAAAAGGCCTCTCTAAATTAGATCAACCAATCTATTATGCAAGTCAGAAAGTAACTGACAGAGAGTGGAACTATACAATGATAGAGCTTGAGTGCTTAGCAATGGTGTTTGCATTGGAGAAGTTTCGATACTGTCTACTATTAACGCATTTCAAGTTTTATGTGGACCATGAAGCCCTGTCCTTCCTAATGAACAAAGCAGATGTCAAGGGAACAACGATGAGATGGCTCCTTCTATTTCAAGAGTTTGATTTTGAAGTGGTCACTAAGATTGGCCGTTCCCATGTCCTATCCGATCATCTATCACAGATCCCTCAATCTGCAGAAGAGGAGTAGGATGATCTGGACCTCCCTGATGCTTCCTTATTCTTGGTTAAAACTATAACTCCCTAGTATGCAGACATAGCTAACCTCCTAGAAACCCACCATTATCCCCCTGACCTCTCTAGCAAAGAGAAGAAGAATCTTCTGTTGAAATCATCCCCCTACACCTTACTAGGTGGCGCTCTGTACAAGAAAGGCAAGGATGAAGTCTTGTGAAGATGTGTTGCAGGAGAAGAAATCGGCATAGTATTGAAAGCATGTCATGACGAGCCATGTGGAGGACACTTTCCAAGAGAAGCAACAGCCAGGAAGGCTCTGTTAGCAGGATACTTGTGGCTGACCCTCCATAAGGATGCCTATGACTACTGCAAGAGATGTGATGCTTGTCAACGAATGGGAAAACCCATCAAAACAAGTGCCATGCCACTACAACATATTCTTCCCCTAAAGCCGTTTGAAAATTGGGGGATTGATTTTGTGAGTCCCATTGATCCACCCACTAGACAGAGGTAGAATAGATACATCTTGGTCTATACAAACTATGTAAAAAAGTGGTCTGAGGCTAAAGCTCTAAAGCGGGATGATGATAATAGCGTGACCTTATTCCTGTACAAGAACATCATCACCCATTTTAGAAGTCCCCTAGAGCTTATAAGTGACCGAGGTACGCACTTTCTTAATAAGATCATGGAAGAGTTGACAGAGCTGTACAAGATCCGCCATCGCAAGTCCACCTCTTATTACCCTAGAGCTCCCAATGAAGTAGAAATGTTGTAATATGAGATGAAAAACGTGAGCTACTACTAAAAAAAGGGCCTATTTCACATAGCATGATGATGTACCAGTAGGGTGAGGGCTATGGGGGGATTGCTCCAACTTGCTCAAGAAGGCTCAAAGAGTGCCAAAGAAGAATGCAATCGATAGGAAGCTCGAACAGAGTGGCTATGGCTGCCAACAAAGAGATGACTGTTGTAGGTATCCGAATGGAAGCTAAGAGTGTGCCGGGGTGGACCAATGAGCTCATGAAGAAGAAGGCTCTAATACCAATTGAAGGGAGGCGAGCCTTGAAGTGGAAGCACGAGTGGGAGCAAGAGCTATGGTGGAAGGAGCAAGAGTAAGAGAGAGAGACACACACAATGTGGGAACTCCAACAGTCACAATGTGTGACTGACCTTCCCTTTATTCAAATGTCACTGAAAGAATAAAGAATGAAGTGATAGCGATGGGCACTCATTGCCTGTAGTGTGCAAGTGTAAGTACTGTTAGTGTAGTAATACATGAGTAGCTAGGCAGAGGTGTCTTTACCCCCAATAAGGAGATGAAACATTAAGATGCATCACTTGCACTAGTCAATCTAAGCACACATGGCTAGAGCCAAAATTTGTGAACCTCATGTTGAGTTGATAACAAGTTGTATCTAACAATCCTTGAGGCCTCTCGAAAGTCAAGACCTTGAGCTCATTGCACCTAAACCTTCAAGATCCCCTTGATAATGTGCCTCTAAAAACAATTTGCACATATATTGCCAAGCCTCGGATAGGGAAGGAGCATTCGTAGTGTGAAATTGAGTTTTTTCATTCAATACATGTGTGTCCACACCACACTTGACTTTTGTCATCACCCATTATAGGGTTCATAATGCCTGATGATGGCAACTGACACACACTATAGTGCAAAGTCACCTTAGCAACTACACACCACACTAGTTAGATGCACCACATAAACTACACTTGCTAAATTGCACACACACACACACACAACCAATCTCCCACTATCCCTTGAACACTAGAACCATCAAGCCTAGGTGTTAATCCCTAAGCACAATGAGCTATTCAGACCTCACCCTAGGGCCTAATTGAGAGGATTTCCTACAAGCACCTCCTATTTTTCAAGGTGGTCAAAATCGTATTTTTGAGTATTTTTATTTATTTTCTTTTTATAAATAGCTATGTCTTCTAATTTTTTTGAGTCAAGACATTAGTTTACACTTTGATCCATCTTCACATTTAATTTGATCCCATCTGAACATGATTTGATCACTTGGAATCAAGACAACATCAAAATTTCCCTTAAAATATGCATTTTAGATTTTTAGAAATCAATAACTCACACACACGAGCTGAGATTTTGCAATTTATGCTTCGCAACTCTCAAAAACCTTAGAACCAAGCTTCAAACAAATTTCTATTGCATATGAACAAGATTTACACCATGAAATGTAAAAAAAGATGCAAATCTCCATTGAAAAGAGGCTTACCACCATTTTTTGGGTTTCAAGTTTCAAGAATTGAATTTTGGGATATCCATCGGACCCATTATTGATCTCAAAATAGTGCTAGTCATCACTCCTCAGGTTTGGCATAATCCTAGATCAATCCAGTTCAAGCCAATTAATTGATATCCATCCTGATCTCTTCTAATTCATTCGCACATGAATAGCCCATTGGAGGAGAGAGAGGGAGGAGAGAGAAAGTTTGATTTTGGTTCTTCATGATTAGGCCACCATTTTTAGATCAAAGGCAAGTGATATGGAGTGAAAATTTTGAGAAGTAGGCTGCCATGATCAGATTGGGTGGTTGCTTTTTAACCCCCATAGCCCCCTCTCCACAAATTGTCATCATGAAGGAGAAGTAACCATTTTTCCCTATGCGTGTTCTTGAAAATGCCATCCCCCCCAAATTGAAAAATTTGAGGCTCTTGAGCCCCCAAAGAGCATGACCCATTAATTTTTAAGGCTCCCTTACATTGCACTTGATCCTTTGACCACTCTCGTGTCTGGCATCCGATTCATAATCTGAACATTTTTGCATGTGTGTCTCGAAGTCCCGCATTGCCTAGAGCTTGCTCTACTTCATTCCGGTACCCAAAAAAATCATTAAAATCTATGCCCATAGCAAAATCCATCTTTAGAGGTGGTTTTAATTCCCATCATCCATAGCCACTTAAAATTGTCAAATTTGCATATGTTGCTTCTAAGGAGCTTTAATTTTTGCTTAAATTGACAAAATTTGGCACATTTATGGGACTTCTTAGGTCATAAAATCTTGCTCTCAATTTCTAAAGATCAAGTGTTTCACGTGCATACTAAACATATTAAATCTAGTATTAGTTACATCAATATTTAATCTTGGCCATGAAACGAGATTCACCAAAACACGTGCAAAAATTCTCAATAGTAATGGGTAAAGATGTTGAAAAAGAACAAAAAGGAACCTATATGAGCTAAGTGCTCTTATTGCCACCAGTACAGTGGGCACAAGTACGCTTTTGTATGAAAGGTTTATTCACTTTGAATTAAAGGATATGCATAGATCAGGTATAGTTGCTCATCCACTTGTAGTGATTAAAATCAAGAAACCATGTAAAGCTTATATGATGGGAAAGCAACAAAAAAAGGCATTTTAACAAGAAAACAAAAAAGAGAAAATGTTCATTTAGAGTTAGTGCATGTGCATTTGTATAGTAAGATCTCTACAGAACCTTGGGCACTACAAGATATAGGACTCATATCGACGTTAAAAGCGATGAAAATGTAAATAAAAATATTTACCCCATCGTCACAAAAAGTTTAGTTATTAGCGACACCATAGACCAATCGGTATTAGCGTCGTTATATTAGCATCGCTAATTGCATCAGTATCAACGTCACAAATGCAACGCAGATACCGACGCAAATAATGACACTGATAATGATGCTCTGTGACACTAATAATGACGCAAATAACGATATGTGTAGGTAAATTTGCGACGCTAATAGCGATAGTAATAGGGAAATAATTTTTTTTGTGGCAGGGCCATATATAGCACTGTGTGCTTTATTTGGGCCATACAAAATAGTTTCTGCACTGTGTACAATGCTCGTGTAAACAAAAACAAAGTGTACTTAAATCATAACAGTGATACATGAAATAAATACATTATCGCATAATGAAAGTGACTGGTACAATCATGACAAGATATCACTACTACATAGAAAATGTCTACAGAGATCAGGCGATCAAAAAAGAAAGGTGTGTGAGCTCCAGGGATCCAAGGGTGAGCTACATATCCTCGCCATCCTAAATCTCGTCCCATCGCAAAGGAGCATCAAACGAACTCTGCAAAAAAAGAAACAACTACACATCAGTCCACCGTACAATTATACATTCTAATTAAACTTGGTAACTACAGACAAGAAAGATGAGTGACTTACAGGGCCGCCACATCTATACAATCAGTCAATCAATGCAGTGAGAGTGTACCTCTTTGCATATCGAGTCTTAAGGCCGGTCGGATTGCGATTTGTAATGGAGTGTTGTAATCGATATTAACTTTTCTTACCGTTTGTTGAAAATCCAAGATCGCCTAATCAATGATCTCAGATTGAAACTCACTGAAGCATCGTACGTGTTCTATAGACAATCGACGTTTACGTCTAATTGCCAGCTTGCATTGAGAGCAAGGACATGGGACACGCTGATTAAGATACGCCTGGTAATCTTGAACAACAAGACCTTCATCGTTTTCCATTTCGTCTATGTTACGACAAACAATTTGTTTTTGTTATCATTCTTTTTTTATTTCTTAAATTGTTTGAGAAGGGGTTTCTTCTCTTGTAACTCAATAAAAATTTCGTATGTAAAGTCTCCACCCACCCACCCATAGATTAACATATATATGTGGGAGTGTTTCCCGTCTCGTGGTGTTGCACCAGACCTCGCCACCACTCTCTCTTTGTTTTTTATCCATTCATTATCTCCTCTCCTTCAATCTCTCTCTTTTTCTCTTTCTTTATTATGGTGTATGTTTATTTCCTCTCTCTCATTCCTTCTTCTTTTTTCTCTTCCTCCCCCTCTCTCATTTTCTTTAACGATCATGGCTATGACTACGACCACGACCATGACCATGACCACAACCACGACCATGACCACGACCACAACGACCATGACCACGACTACGACTAGAACCACGACCATGACCATGACTACGACCACGACCACGACCACGACCATGACCATGACCACGAACACGACTACAACTATGACTATGACTATGACGACCATGACCATGACTACGACCACGATCATGATCACGACCATGACCATGACCACGACTATGACTACAACGAGCATGAGCACAAGCACGAGCACGACCACGATCATGACTATGACGATGACCATGACCACGACCACGACCACGACCACAACCACGACCACGACCATGACTATGATGATGACCACGACCACGACCACCATTACCACTACCACTACCACTACCACTACCACTACCACTACCACTACCACTACCACTACCACGACTACGACTACGACCACCACATCTACCACTACCACTACCACTACCACGACTATGACAACTATAATAAATAAGAAAAGAAGAAGAATTAAAAAAACTACTACTACTACTACTACTATAATAAATAAGAAAAGAAGAAAAAACTACTACTACTACTACAAAAAAAACTAAACAACAATAAACAAAAAAAGAAAAAAAACTACTACTACTACAACAAACAACAACAATTAATTTCCTTTTCTCTCTTCCTCTCCCTCTCTCATTTCCTCTCCCTTCCTCACCCTCTCCCTCTCTTTCTTTCTTTCCCTATCATGTTTAATGTTTTTTCTCTCTTTTCTCTTTTCTCTCTCCTCTCTCTCTCTCATTTTCTTTTCTCTCTTTATCTCCCTCTCTCATTCCCTCTCCCTCCCTCACCCTCTCCCTCTCTTTCTCTCTTTCCCTATTATGTTTAGTGTTTTTTTTCTCTCCTCTCCCTCTCTCATTTCCTTTTCTCTTCCTCTCCCTCTCTCATTTCCTTTCCCTACCTCACCCTCTCCCTCTCTTTCTCTCTTTCCCTATTAGGTTTAATGTTTTTTCTATTTTTCTCTTTTCTCCCCCTCTCTCATTTTTTTCTCTCTCCTCCCCTCTCTCATTTTCTTTTCTCTATTTCTCTCCCTCCCTCACCCTCTCCCTCTATTTCTCTCTTTCCCTTTTAGGTATATGGGTTTTTTCTCTCTTTTTCTTTCTCCTCTCCCTCTCTCATTTTTTTTCTCTTTCTCTCATTTTTTATCCCTCTCTCAAATTTTTCTCTCTTTCTCTCATTTTTTTCTCTCTTTCTCTCCCTCTCTCATTTCCTCTCCCTCCCTCACCCTCACCCTCTCTTTCTCTCTTTTCCTTCATTTCCCTATTATGTTTAATGTCTCCCTCTCCCTCTCTCATTTCCTCTCCCTTCCCCTCTCTTTCTCTCTCCCTCCCTCTCCCTCTTCCATTTCCTTCATCTCTCATTTTCTCCCTCTCTCATTTCCTCTCCCTTCCTCTCCCTCTCCCTCTCCCTCTCTTTCTCTCTCTCTCCCTCTCCCTCCTGCTCCCTCTCCCTCTCTTTCTCCTCTCCCTCCCGCTCCCTCTCCCTCTCCCTCTCCCTCTCCCTCTCCCTCTCTTTCTCTCTCATTTCCTCTCCCTCTCTTAATACACACAAATTATACCAAAAGCAAGTAAAAGAGAGAGAAAACTCCCTCTCCCTCTCTCATTTTCTCTCCCTCCCCCTCTCCCTCTCTTTCTCTCTCCCTCCCTCTCCCTCCCTCTCACTCTCCCTCTCTTTCTCTCTTATTTCCTCTCCCTCTCTCAATACACATGAATTATACAAAAAACAAGTAAAAGAGAGAGAGAAAACTCCCTCTCCCTCTCTCATTTTCTCTCCCTCCCCCTCTCCCTCCCCCTCTCTTTCTCTCTCCCTCCCTCTCCCATTTCCTCCCATTTCATCTTCCTCTCCCTCCGTCTCCCTCTCTTTCTCTCTTATTTCCTCTTCCTCTCTCAATACACACGAATTATACCAAGCAAAGAAAGAATGGACAATGCACTTACCATAAAGGCTCGAAGAAGGGTTTGGCGGCTCCTCTTCACCCTCCGTACACCTCATCCTCTTCTTCATGAACGGTGGCAGTGGTGGCAGTGGTGGTGAGAAGCCTTCTTTCTCCTTCTTTCTCTCTTTCTCTTCCTCTCAGCAAGATGCTCGCTCTCCCTCTCGCTCTCTCTTTCGTGAATGCACGAAAAATGACACGCTCGGGTTTCGGCCCGCGTTTTTTTCCTATGGGTACCGTCGCTATTTGTGTCGCTATTAGCATCGCAAATGCGACACTAATAGCGACACCACTATTTCTCGTCACTAATATGCGTCGCTATACCCTCATATCCTTGTAGTGGGGGAATCTTCTTATTTTATGTTGATTGCCAATGGTAGTTATATGTGTGTGTACTTCCTTCATGATAAGACTCAAGCTTTTGGTAGGCCTAAAAATCGGCTAAAAACTATCGAGAAATTTAGAATGGATGATGGGACTCAGTTCAACTCAAAGGAGTTTGAAGACTTTCACTAGAGCAAAGGAATTAAGCATCAATTTATGAGACCTCTTATACCTCAACTTGTTGAATGCTAAAATCATAGCATTGTGGAAATGATAGGGTGTATGCTTAACGGCAAGGGATTATATAACCAATTTTGGCTAGAACTAGTAATATTACCATCTATAGTCTCAATCAAGACTATACAAAGACTCTCAAATGAAAAACTCCATATGAGGCCTACATTGATAAGAAACCATTTTTCTCACACATTAAAAATTGTGAATGCTATGCACAAAGGATAAGAGAATCAAGTTAAAACAAAAAAGAACCAAACATTTCTTCTTAGATTTTAGTAATAAAGAATCACCATCATATATATTGGAGGAGGGAAAGGCTAGTTTTGTTGGTGTATAATCGAACAAAGAAGTAGCACTGTAAACCTATCAAAATAAATTTCATTATTCTTAAGGATGAGAAAACATTGCTTTTGGATGATAAGGAGAAAGTTTGCCAACGTGCCATCACACCACCAAAAATGCCATTGCTACATTTGGTAGACTGGCTCTATGATTGAAATATTTCTATGCCTAAAAATGTGGAGAAAAATATAGATAGGTCTCAAAGAATAAAGAGATAAAGAAAGGCTTCCACTCACATAGTCAATATGGCCTTGATGGTTCAAATTTTGAGGGAAATAAAGGAGCTAAGTGACTTGGATTAAGCACTTGCAAATCCAGCATAGCGAGCAGCTATACGAGTTGAGTATGACAACATAATGAAGAATGGTACTTTGGGAGTTAGAGGATTAGATAGAGAAAAGGAATGTTATTTGTATCTAGAAGTCAAAGTAAAACATCAATTGTAGCCCAGAAAAGTACAAAGCCAAACTAGTTGCACAAGGATTTTTTAAATTTGAAGGGTTTAACTTTCAAAAATCATTTGCTCCAATTACTCCAAGAATGATCACTATTTGCATAATACTTACTATTTCTCTTTGGTTTTAGGAATCTTCTCTTAGATTAGTAAGTACCAACCAATAATGGTATGTTTTCTATCAAAGTAGAGTACAAGACAACTTGTTTTGCTATATATAAAGTAACATGGTTAAGAGGGATTCTATGGTATATGGAAGTGCAACATAAAGATCCAATTGTGCTAAGCTATGATAATTGCATCATCATTTCCAAAAATCGAGTATTTCATGTGCACACCAAACATATGAAATCTAGTATTTCTATGTATGTGATTTAATGGAGGATAGGATAACAAAATTACAATATAATCCAATAGAGGAGAATGAAATAGATATATTCACCGAAGCTCTTAGAAAGTTTTTTCTTTGGATTCATCTTCAAAGACTTCACATTAGGTCGAGCATGTAGTTCAAGGTGAACATTAAGGTGGGATATTAGATATTCTCAATGCTTCATCCTCATAAGGTGCCAATAATGATCCATATTGCTCAAAATCGTAAGGCCTCCATTATGAGAAGAAGCCATAAGGAAGCTTGGTTGCGTCGTAACTTATATGTTAGGCAAGAGCTTTGAGACCAGATGGCAAATAGTTGCATTTGTGGATCTAGCCTTTGGGTTGGATAGAGTAGTTAAGTTTGTAGAAACTTGAATTGTACTGCATCAAGCTATGAGGTATGGGAGTTATCAAGGACCCCTATTCCTTAAAATATTTCGTATAATATTCATTGATCGACTAGGGGACATTCATAATATTGTAGGTTTGAGAAGTTGACCTAACCACCTTGTTAGACCATAAAAGGAAGACCCCTCTAGATCCATCATCCATATATCTTTCACCCAATTCGACTTCTTCCTTAAGCTCATGTCTTGTTTTAACATCTAGGCCAAAGAGCTCCCACATTCCTTGGTTTTGATATAGTGAAAGGCACCTCCATGAATTTGTTGGCTACTTTTAACTTTTTGGACTATTTCTAACTTTGTCCTACTTCTAATTTTGTGGCACCAAGTGAGAGGTGCCTCCATGAATTTTCAAGGTTAGGGGATCCCCATGCACTAATACCATATGGATCTTTGACCTAGTTGTACACTAAATACTGCATGGGTTAATCCTCAAGTGTGCTTAAACGTAGTATGGGACACTACCAAGTGAGGGAGGCTTCTCTCTAGGCTTGAGAACTCTCACATCACTTGGTTTTGACCCTCATATACATTGAATGCAGTATGGGCCACCACCAAGTGATAGGGGTGCCTCCCTAGTCTTGAAGGCCCCCACATTGCTTAATGTTGACTCTCATATGATCTTGAATGTGGCATAGGACACCACCAAGTGAGAGAGGCTTCTACCTAGGCTATAGAGCTACCACCTCACTTGGTCTTGACGTCATGTCTACTTGAACATAGTATGGGTCACCACCAAGTGAGGGAGGATTATCCCTAGGGTCAAGGGCCCCTGTATCCCTTGATGTTGACCCTCATGGGTCACCACCAAGTAAGGGAGGCTTATATCTAGGCCATATGAAAAGAATTTGAAGACTCTAAGCGTGTGTACTCCATAATGGAATTTATGAAAGAAGGTATACGAAGGATTATGGATAAGTGAGAATATACAAGGGATAGTGAGATTCAGTAATGGCACAACATAGTCAAGTCATAAGAGCATATTACATAAGTGGGGAGATACTCGGAATGTTAGAATACTATATGGATCAGAACTTTGAAGACATTGAGGAACTTGTGATTAAACTAAATTGGACTTTGAATCATGTTTCTCGTTATTCAAGAGGTACTAAACTAGAAAGCATCAGCTGGAGCTTTTCCAAAGCTAAAAGATGACATCAGCATTGAGGCATATTTACATATAGTCTTCTCTGAAGGGATTGCAAATACAATCAAGCAAATAATAAATACACATGTACCGGTGATAGATTTGAAGGCTCCCTTCATCTCCCAAGATCGCCCAAATTGGAGCAGTGGGGTGTACACAGAGAGGGCTCAGGGGATTTTCATTGCAGAGTGCAGCTGCAAAGGAGCTTTTCTGTGTTATCTGGCACAATCAAGCAAGGATAGAGCATGCTCTGCATCAAGAAACAGAGCATCCAACCCTTCATTGCCCTCAGATCTCCATACTTGGATTTTATGGCTCTCAAAATGAGAGCATGTTCCGGTAATGCAGCCACCTTGTCTAATGCGAGGTGTGATCCTTTGCAGGATCCTGCTTTGGTAACCCCCCCTTGCTACGGCATTTCCACCCCTCGGATCTGTTCCTTACATCTCCAATTTCATAGCTACATCTTGCATGTCTCCAGATCCCAAGATTGTCATGAATGGTTTCAATGCTTTATCAGCAGAAGAAGGGGAAGGGGATGTGGAGAAAGAGAAAAAAAATGTGACCTAGAACACAAAAAGAGGTCAAAGAACTAGAGCCAGCCAGAGACCTTGAAGCTTATAAGGCTAAGGAGTAAACTGGAACCAAGATTCAGGTGAAAGAGTGAACTATGGGATAAGATTGCAAGAGGAGCAATTTTTGCAAGATGCACAACAGTGTAGAGATAAATGGGAGAAGCTGGTGGCAGGATGCAAGGAGGTGCGGGATGGCCTGAAGGAATTACTAGAGGATCAACACTAATTACCTAAATACCTTAATTGCAACATCACAACATCGTTCATCATCTTAGTCACCCACTTCAATTGCAGGGCTTTTGTTCTAAATTTTTAAGCTCTAGATGATGCCATATTAGGAAGGCAGGGTCTAGAGATCATGAGGGTTGTAGCACTAGTTAATGACACTGTTGGTACTCTGGTTGAAGGTCACTACTGGAATGAAGATGTGATATATAGTGATTGCCAATCAAGACCCGCAATATGACATTTTAAAGACGAATCACAGCATGACGAACTGATCGGTAGAATACATAGCATATTTCGCGCATGCAAGATGACCATGTGAAAATGGACGTCGAAGTTGATGTGAGGGCAGGCAGCGATGGAGACTGTGTTAAATGCACAACTTAGAAGGGGAATTCCTATGGCGGCCAAATTGTTAGTTATCATTGATGATTAGGTGAGATGATGACTGCGTTGAAGCAGGGGGAGGCCAAAAGCTATCATAAGCTTAAGTTTAGAGAAGCTTAAAAAGCATTTGGATTTTTGGTAAACATAAAGGGTATAAGGAGAAAAGCAGAGCTGCAACTTTTGAAAAAGCCAAAAACTCTAAAGCTTAAAGCTTTTTGGGTTTTCGAAAACCCAACGTGAGAGAAAAACTATAAAAGGAAGGCACTAGAAAAGCCTTGCCTTGTCTGCCTCTATCTCTCTATCAAGTTCTATGGGAGTGGCCTTTGAGTCGAGAGCTTTGAGCTCCTCACCCTCCTTGAAGATCTCACATCAAATTCTATGATATTAGTGGCTTGAGTTCGAGCTTTGAGCTCCTTGCCTTCCTTGAACATATCTCCATCAAGTTATGAGGGTGGCTATTGAGTTTGAGCTTTGAGTTCCTCTCCCTCCTCGAAGACCTCTCCATCAAATCCTCAGATTCCACCTTCTTCTCTTCTCTCTCAAATTGAGATTACATATTAGGGCCAAAAACATTTCAAACGTCACTCGTAAGAAAGTAATTAAGTTGCTAACTAAAAGAGGTTTAGAAAGAAAAACCCTCCAAATTTGACTGCCTGGACATGATTAATAATGAGAGAATATATGATTCATTTAAGAGGTCGGGTATTAAATATCTTCAATCTTTAATGGATGTTAAGTGTAACCTTTTTAGTCTTATTCTCTTGAAAATTGAAAAATCTTGTATTTTTGAATTTTCACACCAAAAGACATCGCTCGTTTATGTTCCTCGACGTTCATTTTCTACACCTCTCTTTCTTATGGTTTTTATTTCCTTCTCTGTGATATTGTTGTCGTGTTTAGGGTTACCTACCAAAATATTTACCATTACCTCTTCTAGCAATACAAGCGCAGCCCCATCACACAAGTATAAACTTACTATTCAATTAGATTCAGTCTATTCATCTTGGAGTAGTATACACCATCGAGCATTATTGGACAAGGATGAACTAACAGGTTGCGATTACAAGGAAATAAGCATGTAGACTTATGGATGGCTGGAAATATTTATCCTCCAGACCCTTCTACATGTAAGCATCCTTCTTTTTAAAATATTCACAACTTCATAAGGTATATTGGAGATGGTTGTGATGGGATGCTTGGCTATTGCATGAGGCTATATTTTGCATCTTTTACATTTACAGAACAAATGTACAAAATGAAGGAAGCATTAACATTGGCACAAAAAACTATTTTTGAGCTAACAGACAAGGTTGATAATCTAGAAAACTCTAATGAGTCATTGCAAGAAAAATTACTACGCTTGAAAGAAACTCCAATAGGGTTTAGATAGAGAAAAAGACCACTTAAAAATATAATGGACTTGTGTAGTTGGGTGAAGAAAAGGAGACTAAATCTTGCAAAGAGATGTGTCTTTAATATTTCAGGTATTAATATTTGAGAGAATGATGAGAGCATTAAGCTTATTAAAGAAACCATGAAAAAGAAGGACATTATAAGGATTCTTAAATCACCTGAAAATATAGACTTGAGAAGCCAAACTCTGAAAAAGTTAGTGAAAGATTTAAAAGGAACAGTTAAACTAGATGAAATAGTGGAGACATGTGACAGTATGGGTATCAGTCGTAGAGGTTATTGTGCTCTCTCTAAATTGTGATCTACAAATCTTAAATGTCATAGAATAAGTGCATTTGATTTGCCTCGGCCTATTTCAGTTTCAATTGCTAGGATAGCTATGAATCGTAGGATTCCAAATGTTTTTGGAGAGTATATTCACATAGAAGGATCTATGCCCTATAAAAAACATAAAACAAATATCTTTTTTGAATACAAAACATTTAATAATATTTGGATTGATCTTAAAAGAGTCCAGATTGCAATGGTCCATATGTATAAATTTACTATCCAAGAATATTGTGGTATTTTGAAGTTTGCACTAAAATTGGATGAAGCACAGATTCAAAAGGGACAAAAGATGGAAAGAGTCAGTATATGTATCATGAAGAGGACATTAGATTACAGTACCGGCAAGGAGCCAGAACACCAATTTAAGATACAATCTGAGATGGAGCTTTGGTGGATTGGTACGGCCCAAGTACTAACTGAAAGTCATGAAACCTTGAAATGGTTATTCTCTCATATAGGTATTCCTGATATTATAAAGTCTCAAAGTGAAGGTGAAATGTTGATAGTCGATGGTGTTGGTAGTTTTAATGTTGAATGGCATATGAGTACTGACTTAAAAACTATCAAATGTATGATCGGAGTAAATAATGGGACCAATGCAAAATATCCTTGTATTTATTGCATGGAGAGTTTGGGATCCAAAGAATGGAGTACTTTGCAACCAACAAGAAGAGCCCCGACTCGAAACTCTATAGATTTGAGTAAGTTCAAAAACATGGATGGCTTATGGGATCCTATTCTCTCAATCTCTCTAAGGAACATTCATATTTGTACATTACATGCAGAGATTAGAATAATTGATAAGTTGCTTAGATTGCATCTTGACTATGCATATTCAATAAAACCAATATCTTTGTCAAATGACTGTATTGATAAATGTGAGGCTTTACTATCAAAAATGGGTTTTCATGGAGGTCAAGTTCACAAAAAGGATCCAAAAGCCTCAAGGAAAACAAGAGAGGTCTTAGCAGATGTCTCTGTAGGGGGTGCAAAAGCTAGACGATTTCTAAGAAATCATATTGGTAAACAAATGAATGCATTGTGGGAGTGTTGGAGAGAGTTGTGTGCAATCACAACAAATGTGGCTAGCACACCACGAATTGCATTCCTACGAATGGATATTTGGAGACACCTTGACATATTTTTAAAAATGCTCAGGGAAAAAAAGATAACATCTAACTATTCGGAAGAGTACAAACATTCAATTGTGAATCTTGTTCAATCAATCAAGGAAGCTTGGGGAGAAAAGGATATTACTTTCTACTTGGTAAGATGTTTGAACCTTTATGTTTTGAAAACAAGGTTTAATGATTTAAATTGATTATTGCTTGTTGGATTGTCATAGCATATTCTTCTTATTTATAGGCCTTTTTTTGTGGAAGAGCAAGGGCCCCTAGCAACTTATAGTAGCCAAGGTATGGAGAAATCTCACTACCAAGTACGCACGTGTTTCTTTTGGAGCACTAGACATGGAGAAGGAGCAACAAAAACCAATGCCCTTCCGGAGTTATTCAAAATTTTTTTCGAATACAACTTCAAAGAACGCAATAAATACGGTGGAATCTAAAATACCGATACTATTTTCAAAATGTTATATACATGGCTAGCTTTTAAGAGCCTTTACATCCTCTTCCTCCTCGGACATTTGTCCTCTATAATGTAAAAACTTTCTTCTCTTGTATCCAGCTATGGATTTGATATCTATTTTTTTTACTGTTAAAACATAAGATGAGTATGCAAGAAAGTATCTAGTCTTGGAGGCAGAGAAGGCATGACCATAACCAAATATTCGGATGGCTACTGTCTTTTCCAAAAACATAACTTTGTACACATTGTATTGCAAATCTGAGTATCCAAGAACCTTGTAAGTGCTTTAACACATAAAATTGGCCATGAGGCCTCCTCTGAGAATGTGTTATGCAAAACCAACAGAATATTGGGATCAATCCTTGATATGTAATGCCCAAGTGCAACATCCTTTAGGAAACTACCACCAACTCTCGAACCTTTGGCTCTACCCAAGAAATTATCATCATCTGCAATCTCCAACTGTAAAAGCAACAGTCAAAATGAAAAAAATGAAAAAATGTATGTGATTCCACAAAAACAAAAGAATGCATTACCATTTGATTTTCATTACTCTCAAGTTTGCTTGGATTCCATAAGCTGATTAATGTCTCCTTGATATCCTCGAGCTCCTTTACATATTTTGACTCCTTCCTTCCAAAATTGGAGATTCCAAGGTTCTCTTGAAATTGGTCAAACTCTTTGTTAGTAGCTAGTAACTCTCTCTCAACATCTTTAACCTTGCTTATACATAAGGATAAAGCATTTGATGCATCTATAAACATATCATCGAAAATTTGAGTATCTAATTTAAGTAAGTCCTCCTTGGACTCATTTTCAACATCCACTATGCCTTTTGCATCTACAGATGCCTCTGCAATAATTGCCAAGCAATAATCTTCTCTCAAATTGAAAAGAGTTTGGAGATCAGACAATAATATGTATTCCTTGTCTTTAATTGGGAGAGTAGGCAAAGATGGAACAATAAAGCTTGAAGGACTGTTGGATGGCTCATCAACCTCTATAGTGGTTTCTTCAATTACAATCTCTACTTTAAATTCAGCAACATCCATGTCCTTTGCAACTAGTGCTTCCATTTGGGTATCTAGTTGCTCCTCAACATCAACTTCATCTACTATCTCTTTAAGAAGGCAACAACTAGATAATTTTGAGGTTTCTTTATGCTTTTCATCAGATTTTAGAGGGTATTTCACAAGGGAAAATACAATGAATGCAGTAGACTTAAGCATAAGCCTACATTTTTTTGGGTGTAAAGAGCATAACTCAGCTACATAAAATCTATCAAGAGAATGATAACCACATTTCTTGGTAAACAAGGACTTCTAAGTGCCTGACCTTCCAACAGGGGTGTGAACATACTCCTTGGAATCCAACTGAACAACATGATATGCCAACTCTTCAAACTCTGCAAAATCTTCATTGCAAAAGTCCTTTGAGAAATTAAGAACTTGATCGAGATCCCACTCTGGATTGAAAATCTCCCTAGTTGCTGGATAGAATGTAAGGTCAATATTTTTTTCTATGAGAAAATCCAAGAGCTTCTCAGAGGCTGTAACATCTATAATATGAGAAAGCAATTTGAGAAAGCCCTGGGACCCTCACACGAGACTTTGAAGCCTTTCCCTTCTTTGAATCCTTCCTTGAACCTTCACCTGCCACTAAAATATGAGATGCTATTGAAACACCTAAAGCAACTGACTCCTTTGTCATTGTGGGCTGAAGGACTCTTTTCCCCTTTTTATAGATGTGGAGGCAGATATGTGTGACATTTCTATTTCTAACATCTTGAATCAATAGCTTTGAAGACTACTTGCATATACAAAGCGAATATAAACTTATAGAGCACTTGAAGTGCAACCCTTGCTCCGTGTTGGAAGATCAATTTTTACGACGCGAGTAGAAGCCGACGAGCCTCAAAACTCCACCATCGCAGCGTTCCGGTTCAGAAGTCGGTTGGGATTCTACACACACAATGCAAAACAAAGACACATGTGAGAAAACCTTGCAAGAGAAATAAAAACCTTGAGCAAGGTCTTTCCAATATGACATGAGTGGAGAGAAATGAAAGCCTTGCTATTAACCCTATCGCATTGTTTTGGTGGAGGACGAAATGAAAGCCTTGCTATTAACCCTATCACGTTGTTTTGGTGGAGGATGACGCAAGTGGAGACACGAATACGATGTGATAAATGGAAAATCAAAACGATGCAAGAAGAGAAAGATAAAAACCTTGTTATTCACCTTATCGCGCTATTTTAGAAATTGCAAAAGAACTTTGCCTTCCTGAACTCATGCTATTTTTCTGTATGTTGCCTTGGGGATGGACTTTGGGAATCTGGTCACGCATGCATGTAAGGTTGCTTTTACAGGGGCGGGGGATGAGGAAGTTCTACAGTGGATTTCGTACGAAATGACATGCGGATTAGGAATGATATTGGACATGGATTATGGACGGAGTACAGAATGTGGAGGCGACGGAGTGGGTGACGTCGGGGGGATGGGATTATGGACGGATGGGAATCTATGATTAAACCTTAAGGGGATGGAGATAGAGATGGGCATTTGTGATTAGGAAAGGAAAGAAGCCTAGGAGAGAGGAAGAAATTTGACGCATGAGGAAATCGGGAGAAAAAAGGTGCAAAATTTTTTGAGTGAGCTTAAATAGGCGTGAGGGGGAAGAAGGAACTTTCCAAAAAACCCCTAATATCAGGGCGAATGAGAATGTGACACGTGGACATCAACAACCCAAGTATATAAGAACTTCTCCTTTGGCAAGAGTGCGAATTCAAAACTTACGTCACCACTACCATTCGTCCGATAAAACCTTACATCACGACTACCATACGACCGACAGTACTAACGTATCCCATCAACAGAGGTATTGTACATCCGCACTGCTCATTCACTCTCGGTTTGTTGGAAGCCCCCAATACGAAGCAATTAGAAGAAACAAGGAAATCAAATTTGCCGAATCGTGTTGTATTGGGCAATTTTTTGCGAAGGAAGGAAGATGTTACCAAACATGGATCTTGAACACAGTTTAGCTATGGAGGCTTAAACTCATAAGCAAGAGACATGAAGAAGACTGATGACTAGATACAAACTTTTACTCAAGTGAATTAGGTTCCAAGATAGATTTGCTTGGACTCATAAACACAATCTTGAGTGGATAGAGTTACAGACTCTAAGTACAAAGTACAATTGCATTCTCATAAAAAGTGAACCAAGTATATGCTTTTATAGCTTTGAGTTGTTCCACTCTCCTCACTGTGCATATGGGATTCTGGACAGCTCTTCTTGGAGCATACATCATTTGTCTATTTCTCAACAGAAGATAGGTCCAAGGCATTATACAAAGTGATAACGTCAATGCAGGGTGTCAAATCTTCTTACTCGTGTTATATTGGAAATCAGAAGCAGGGAGAATGGGTTCAAGGGACAGCATCCTTGCGGCTTTGATACAAAGCGATAAGGTCAAAGGATAGACCTCAGATCAGTGCTATCGAGTTGTATTGGGCCAAGCATTATTTCACCTTTCATATCACACAAGAGGAGCAAGTCACCTTTGTATTTAGCTTCCTGATCGCATAGTGTTGGTTTCAATGGCAAGGACAAAACAAACTGCAAGGAAGGTATTGGTGAAGAAATCTTCTAAAGAAGGTGCTGAGCTAATTGCTGAGGAGACAATTGAAGAAATTGTTATCCATGTTATACTAGCTGGTATTTCAGGTGAATTTCCCTCAGAGAACAAGTCATTTGGTGAGTTTGAGCCCTCATCTTCTCCTCAATCACAGCCTGCCAAAGAAGCCCCTATGAGGAAAAAGAGAAAGTCAATATGGTTTTACATGCAGAGGTATTTTGCAGAGATCAAGAAAGCTCAAAAGTCAATCAGGAACCTCATTCCTAAGGCTGCATTTTTAAGACTGGTCAAGGAGATATCTGATAGGTTATCCCTTGTTGCTTCTATGGATGGCCTCAACAAGAGATGCGGTTGTCTACCCTTCTATGCTTGCAAGAGGCAGCAGAGGATTTTTTGATAGATTTTATGAATGATGCTTATATTGCAGCTGCCCATGCACATCAAATTACATTGATGAATAAAGACTTTAGTATGGTGAGCAGACTTAGATATAGGTTTGAAAAATTTTTGAAGCCTCTTCCATCGACTAATCAAAAGGCATTTGAAATCCTTAATGTTCCACCCAGGAGAAAGCAAAAAGAGCCACGAGCACCCAAGATTGAAGAGGTTAACCATTTGTATCCTACAAGGGTTGCAAGTGAGCAGGAATTTGTCATGGAGGAGAAAAGGAAAGGGGTAATAGAAAATGAGGATTTGATCTACCAGAGAAAGATTTTGACTCTTGACCTAGTGAACTACGAGAGGATGGGAAAAGTGTACGGCCAAATGGTCGTGAATGTTTCTGTTAGTCATGAGAAAGAAGACTACCTCAGCATTTCTCCAGAGGATAAGATCCTATTTGAGAAAAAGGATACTCAACTTATAGATTCAATAGTTTATGGTTGTTTGAGGTAAGGTATTTCGCTTCTCTTTAATTATAATGAAATTTTCCAAGGGTCCTTATATTGTACTCATTTTCTTATTCAGTTTTTACTTTGTATACAGGGCATATGTTGCTTCTCTTAGCATTAATATTGCTAGGAGTATATTTGTTATTAACCCACTTCTCTCAGTGGATTTATTTTCAAAATCTGATTCAAATATTGCAAGGTTTTTAAAGGACTTCAATAGTGTCACAAACCATCATATTTTTTTTCCATATATTGAAAGGTACTTTCTTCAACATTCTATCTCTTGATGATTTGTCTTTAGGGTTATTATTGCTCACTTGTGTTTTGGCTTGTAGAGGTCACTGGAGCCTAATCTATATCGACATCCGTGCAAGAGAGGTCATTTTTATGATTTCTCTTTCAGGAATCCATGTCCAATCAAAGATGTATTATCAACAAACACTCTTTATTTTATCTTTATTGGATAAAGTTTATAATATTCACTAATAAGTTAATATGTGCAGTACTGCTAGACTTGTTACTACCCACTTGGACACTAGCTTTGAAAGCATTGCTGATCCTCAGAGACCTTTCAAGTTTCTGCTTCAAGAGGTCCCATTGCAAAATGACGTACATAGTTGTGGCAGAGTGGTTTCAAATGCTTCAAGGATAATAGATTCAAAGTTACTGAAAGTAGAGGGGGTGAATGTAAGTCTCCTGTGCTTTATCCTTTTTGTAGTGAAAGTCTCTTGCTACTTCAAAAAACTTGTGTGCTTTGTTACAGTGCAAAGACTACCCTGAGGCATACATGTGGTGAATACGGAAGAGCTGTATTGAACTAGTTTTAGATAGGGTAATTACACCAATGGACCCAGATTCTCCTCTCCCAACAGCTGAAAATTCCAAAGAATAGGCAACAACGAAGGGCAAAGGCAAGAAAATGGCAACCACCAAGAAAAAGAAGTCTCCAAGGTCCAAACAAAAGGGGCACAAAATGAAGGGCATGCCTAAGCTTTCCCCATTGAAATTCAATCCATCTCCTCTAAAGCCTAAGGAGAAAAGAGTGCCCGAGGTAATTAAGTTCTTTGAGCAACGAAAGAAAACACCTAAGAGGAAACTAGTGATGACGAATGAAGGAGAAAAGTTTTAAGGATGGAGAAGCTAAAGAATAGCCTTATAATTATCAATTTGTCTATTTGTACTGAAGTAACATTCCCCTTGTATGTACATCTGTAGTAACATATGTCATATTGATCTTATCCATGAAAGACGATTTTTTGTTCATAGAATCATAGAGAATTATAAAGATTGTACCAAGTCTTTCCTATTAAATTTACTGCAATTTTGTAACTCATGATATAATGAAATCATTTTGGTCCACAAACAACGATTTGTTATTCACAAAATCATTGCAAAGCTTATACTAAGATTTTTTTAAAATAGTACTTCTCAATGTGTATAATTCCATTTTCTGGCAGTGATATTTGTGAGCAAAAAAAAGATTCAAAATTATTTGTATATGCATATTTATGGTCTGAAACTCACAACACTAGGAAGCAAACAGCTCATACATGATACAGAGCTCTCAGCTCTTTTTTCAATTACAACACCATTTACCTTGAACTTATATCCAGGAGTAACATTGTCTAGAAACTCCAAGGTGTCTCTTACATCCTTAAGACTCCACTTTGAAATAATGTTCACCTCTTTTACTTCTTGTGTAGTAACTTGCAGTGTAAATTTCAATGTCTTTCAATAAATATCTAAATCTAGAGAAACACAAGTACCCAATCTAAGTTTGTATATTCTATAATCAAAACCTATGATAAGAGATTATCGAGATATATTATAGGATAGACCCAATGATTGAGGGCACACGTTGCACCTTATAAAGTCACCTTTGTGGTCAGATTCCTCTACTTTCCAACATAGACCTAAATTTTTCTCCAAATCTTTCTCTGAAAAATTTCTGTTTAGCCATGAAACCTTCGTCTGTTGTAAACATGTTGTTTTAAAGCAAGCTACAAAAACATGCAAGGGTAAAAACCAAGATACACATACTCTTTTGGAGATCCTTCCAGGAGTCATAGCCTTTTGAATATCTTGAGCAATTTTGAGTTTAAAACTCTCCATTGTTGCTTCATTAGACATCTCCCAATCCAAAGATGAGAGGCTTGGTAACTGCAGATCTTCAAGGTATCCATACGCACCTACTCTTGAAGGAACCACATATTGTGCATAATACACAAAAATTCCACTTTCATGAAAACAACTCATGGTCTAATTAGCATAAATAATGTCTGCAAATTCTTTATGAATGGCATGGAATGTTCTGCTGAGGCTCTCCATAGGTTGCCACTCGAGACTTATTGATGGAAAGATATCTACAACCAATAATCCATTATTTAGCATATCCTTCAAACAAAACCGTATACTCACGTATATTTTACAACTCAAACTTACAATGTACTTGTTGGAAAAAACATTCCCGTGGAGCCAAGTGCATATCTCTAGCCATGCAAACATGTTGCACCAAAGCAAACCAGCCTTGAGGCATGGTTTTGAAGGCAAAGATACGTCCCTTCCAATGATATTTGATATCCCCTTGTTCTGTTCTTTTCACTCTGTGAGAACCCCTGTAAGATGGTAGCATTGTAACCCAATCATTTATAGTAAATGTTTTGGGCTCGCATTCTCCATTCGCGCTCTTGCTATACATGGTGCAAGAGTTTATAGAATGAGAATGACGTCTTGTGAATGCCATGTAAAAGACAACGAGTATGCAGACAATGTGTAGAGAAAGAAACCTAAAGAGAGAGGTCAAAGAGACAAAATGAAAAATACTACGAGCACTAAGGACTTTGAAAATTCTCTCGAGAAGGACGTCTTGTGGATGCCATCTAAAAGAAAATGAGTATGCAAACAATGTGCAGAGAAAGAAACCTAAAGAGAGAGGTCAAGGAGACAAATTAAAAATACAACGAGCACCAAGAACTTTGAAAAGTCTCCTAAGAAGGACGTCTTGTGGATGCCATGTAAAAGACAACGAGTATGCAAACAATGTGCAGAGAAAGAAACCTAAAGAAAGAGATCAAGGAGATAGATTAAAAATACTACGAGCAACAAGAACTTTGAAAATTCTCCCGATTCTCAAAATGGTCTTGATTAACTTAACTTTGTCATGTCTTTGTCAGAGGTTTTGCCAGCTTTTATTAGTTAATAGGGGCCGTTGGGACTACCAAAACTTATCAGGGTTTGAAGATTTTGGCTAAATAGGAGGGGAGAACCACAAAATGAACTCTACTATCTCAAAATCAGAGGAGACAAGAATACCATATTTTTATCTATGTGGAAAAATCTCTTTGGCCCTTAATCCACGGATTAACAAAAGTGCCATTTTTAATGTTTTTTGGCCCTAATGGAGCTTGATTTCTAATTGGCCAGTGATCCTTTGCTTGCTTAAAAGAGACATTACAAATTTCTCTACAATGACCTCATTGTCTTTGCTACTCGGAAGCATATCAATGAACAATTTATCATCACAAGATTCATCTCGATCTCTTCATATGTATTTTGATCATATCCTTTAACTCCCCTTGACACAGAGTCTTTTGAACTTGTATCTTGACCATATCTTTAATCAATGAGTATGTTTTAACATTCGCCTTGTATCTAAACTTCTTTTTATGGGTAATTATTTTGAGTTGAGTACTCTTCATCATTCTTTACTCCCATCTCATAAAGTGTCCCTATGGCAAGCGACTTTCACGAATACCTGTGCATACCCCGTGTGACAACGGATTGTAGACAATGCAACCTGCAACCTGTAACTTTCTGTCTCTCTCTCTCTCTCTCTCTCTCTCTCTCTCTCTCTCTCTCTCTCTCTCTCTCTCTCTCTCTCTCTCTCTCTCTCTCTCTCGTGCTCCCTTTTGTATTCTCAACATCTCCCCTTATCTCTATTTTTCTCCCTAGACATACAAAAATCTGATTTCTTTCTTCCCTTGTTTACATGTTCCTTAGTTATCTAGAGAGTTATCTTTTTCCTATTTTTTTCTTATTTCCCAAACCTTAGTGCCTCAAATTTGATATAAAACACACAACTCCTATTCTATCAGTGCACAAAAAGCTTCATATACCTAAACTAATATGCAAAAGAGATCAAATGACCTCCGACTCCCTTGCTTTTGACCTAAATCCAAGCACCGTTTCAAAGTTGAACTCCTACTTTGTCACTTGATTTTAAGCACGCAAGCACTGAAGCTTGAATCCATTGGTCCAAGCAATGGAACCAAAATGTGGGAGCTTTCACTTGATTGTCAAGACCCACGCACCGCTTATTACTCAAGCGTTTCAAGCCAAATGATAATGGCTACCTCTCACATAGCCTCATGCACTCTCAAGCCTATGAGTGTAGTGAGCTTACCTTCATACTTGATCAAGTTTCCTCCTTTCTCAAGCACTCTGGTAGCTCCACGATCCAAGGTGCAAGCTCAAGCAAGCTCAATCCTCAAGCTCCAAGCTCCATGCTCCATTGCCCCCACGCGAGTCAAGAGAAGAGAATAGAAGAAGAAGAAGAGAGGAGCAGATGGAGAGCTTCTCCACCACATTCCCTCACCCTCACCCACTCACTCCCTCACACTCTCAGGGAAGTTACCATAGGTATATCCTCTACATCATGTGCGTTCACAAGGCCTATTTATAAATATCCTTATCTGTGAATTTTTCCTGAATAAAACATAACCCTTTTTTCTTCAATCTGTAAATAGAACTTTTGTATTACACCCTTCTCTATGTAAACAATATATGAAAATGGTATTTTAAAAATATTTTAATTTGAATCCACGTGATGTGCACATATATTCATGAGTAACTTACCTGGGCTCACACTCCCTCTCTCAAGCACAAGCTCAAGCAAGCAAGAACAAGAAGAATAAGAGAATAGAAGAGCTAGTTTGTGCCACACACAAGAATGAGCCTCTCTATTCACTTTTTGGCTTTTATGCAATCCCTCATCCCTTTGGGCACCCATCCCCTTTTTTATATGACCAGCCATCTTGCCAAGGTCCTCTTTTCCTACTCCCTTGTATTTACATTATACCCACACCTATGCCCATCTAGTCTTTACAACTTGCACAAGAGGGATCTTGGCACTCTTTTACAAAAATTTGGGGATGCTTTTACATTTCAAATTGTGCCATCACCTTTGCCTCGGCTTTTAAGGTTGCCCTTGTAGTTTTGTTCTTTTTCTCTCTTATCCTTTTGTTAGGCCGCCTTTTTTCACCTTGCTCCGCATTTTTGAGTTTTCTTGAATTTTTCTTTGCTTACTTTTTCTATGTTTTGCATCGTGGTTAACATCCCCAAAGATTGCATCCATATCCAATGCCAAACACTCACAATGAATGTCACTTCTTGACTATAGTTATTTTCTTTGTATTCTTTGGAAGCACATATCCTCCACAAAACCTGGTCAATACCTTGAGTGCAAAAATGGGGAGCCTTGAATTGTCTAAAGAATATTCATTGTGAAAATTTCTCGAGGGGGGGAGGGGGGTTCGCTATATATAAATTCTCTATATAACGTGCATTCATGGCCTATTTATAAATATCCTAATCTGTGAAATTTTCTTGAATAAAACACAACCCTTTTCTATTCAATCTGTAAGTAACCCCTTTATATGACACCCTTCTGTATGTAAAAAATGTATAAAAATGGTGTTTTAAAAACCCCTTATTTTGAACTCATGTTATATATACATATATTCATGAGTGACCCCCTCGAGGGAAAAATTATAATTTTTAACAGCAAAGTGATTTATTCATATCAATAAATGAAGGCAACCCTCCCATGGCATAAACCAAACAAAAAACCAAGGACAAAGTACACAAAATCTACATGTATGATTCATCCATTAATCTCAAAACAAGAAAGAATCACAAATCTTGCACTTAACAATGAACATAATCATCATTTTCATCTTCATCCTCCATAACTTTAGATGTAAAAGTGAAAAGAGAAAAGGGAAAAGAGAAAGAGAGGAGAACTTTTGCACAGACATCTAGTAGTATCCTTACACATTCCATAAAGCCTAACACTCAAAAGGTTAAAGCCACCAACATTGATCTAAAAGATGAAGAGTTCATCTTAGGTTCAAACTAATTTCCAAGTGAGAGCTCATAATTTATGCTCTCATTGAAGAAGGTTCTAATTACAACATCATGACTTATGATGTATGGATTATGATTGGTCAACTTGAACTAGTCCCAACAAATGCAATCATCAAACCTTATCGAGGATCACCTTATTCGCTCCTAGGTTGATTCAAGATTCTTCAAACTATAGAGACTGAGAGCCTGCCCATTTTTTTCTATGTGCTTCCCAACCAAGAAGATATGTGCAAGGAAGTCCAACTTGGAAGACCTTTCAAGCATGGAATGAAGTGCAATGTGGACTATGTGGCACACCGCACATGCTTGGGCTTACCAAATGTCCAAATTGTCATTACTTTCAACAAAGGGAACCTTGCCTCTTCTTCACAAAAGGGCAAGCAACCTATCTTAGAGCCAAACTACACACCTAGGGTGGAAGGCCAAAGAGTTCTAAAGGAACTCCTCAAAGCACAAGCAGATTAGAAAGGGGGTAGGATACCCAAAAGAGGGAGCAAACCCACTTAGTAGGAATCCTCCTAGAAGAAAAGGAAAGAACAAAGCTACTAGGAATACTACCATAGCTTCTCAAGTTGATGGAAATAGAAATGCATCTAGAAGGAATAGAAGACCCAAGGCATATAACTAGAAGTGTCAATAGAGAGCTAGCACAAAGCCGCGATGGGTTCTCAAAATGTTGCTCTGTGTTCAAGGGTTTTATGCAAGAAATTTTTTGATCCCAATGTGGAGTCATCTTTGATTGACACAAGTGACTAATCCACTGCCTCAGAAGTTACTACTTCCAATTCTAAGGTGGAACCCATGCAATGATAGCCTTTGGCTATGACCAAACCTATCACTTCAACTAAGGACTAAGCCTCTAGTATTTCAGTCTCACAACAAACTAATAAATCTAGCCTAAAGAGCACAATGAATCCCATGATTCACAAATCTTATTCTTTTTGGCCAGAAGCTCTAGTGCATTTAAAGCCAGTTAAGAGATCTCTCATGAAGGCTTTAGAAAATGTGGGACAACAAAAGGATCAATCCAAGGTTACAAGTTCTAGGGAACTAGATGAACCACTATTGTCTTCACTCACTCCTATACATATTCATTCTAACATTGGAATTTAGAATTTCAAGGATGATAAGTCTTTAAAAAAGCCTCTGGCATGATCAAAGAAATCACAAATTTTGTTGGTATTACCCAGTAATCGTAGGAGAAGTCATGAAGATAATGACCAAGGCAAAGTAAGAGAAGCATCACTTTATTCGTATGTTCCATCCTAAGGAGTGCATAGCAAGCAAGGAAGATATTGTAGCATTAGCCAAGAAATCAGAAGGATAGATTGAGTTTGACATGAAATGGTATTCTACTCAAGGTTTAGCTACAAGGTATGGCAGCCCTTTGATTGTTAAGCAGAGAAAGGCACTCTGGACTTCCATACATGATCCAACATATATAGCACCTACATCTCTAAGAGTGCTTGCAAGTGTCCATGGTGTCAACATTTCTAAACATGAAATAGATCCCTTATATGAAAAACTCCTTTTAGAGGAAGAGCTGCACATATTGCAAGTCAATCGGGACAAATATGTCATTAGATGTATTTTCTACTTCATACATAACCCGCAACTTCTTGATGGCCATGCTTCATTAAAGTACAATCCCAATTTCTTTGATTGGTTTATCCCAAGGTTGAATGACACAACACATTATCTTTCCTTTGCTTTTAATACCACACAGAATGTCTCTTCATCCATGATGTGAAGTAGAGTGATGTACATAAAACTTCAATTGACACTGATGCAGTGGCTAAAAGCAGTGTGCTTGAAATTCCAAACCCTAAGACTGTAGCTACTAACATCCCTACTAACCCACACCACTAGCTCAACAAAGTTGAGCCAGTTGAATCCCAAGATGCTCTAGAGGAGGCTCCTCAGACTTACCTCCAAATCAACCCTATTGAACCTATCCCTCCTTCTAGTCTCCAATATTTGCTTATTTATCAACCTCTCAACATCATGGCTATTCCTTTGGCCAAGAAATTCAATTTCTTTGAAACATAATGGCTACTTCAATTTGATACAATATTCACTACTTATGCCATAATGTTTGCAATGATTGATTTAGGCATTGCTGATGATGAGGCGATACAAGTTGCTTCCAAATGGCATCCCACTTGGGAAGAGGGTGAATATCTCTAGCACAAAAGCCTCTTGGTTCAAGATGAATATGCTAAAACCCTTCCTCAAAAGAAATTGCAATCATGTCCACTTATTCCCTCTTATGCTTCTATGAACAGAATCAAAGACCAATCAACACTTTATGAACTTGAGTAGAATTGCAATTCCTCAAGTCCATTCTTTTATAGAAATGGTTTTCCTATCAACTTGAGATTTCTTGCGATGGTAGTCTGTCGAGACCTAAAATGGGTACAACACTAGCTCTAAGCACTAGTCGGGGCCTCTCTATGCTCAAAGAACGCATCCTCTCGGCCTCACGGCCAAGAGCGTCTAAGGGACACACTGCCTTAACTGCTATCATGAATCTTGCATTTTGAATTGTAGTCCAATGGTTAAGCCTTCTCAAAGGGAGTCCCTACACATAGATTGATGTAAAACACCTCATAACACAAACAAAAGGAGCCATCCCTCAGCTGAATCCCATGGCCTCATTGCAGCTCTCCTACACCTCGAGGATTAGCCCCTCGATGCACTGCTAACATAAATAACACAAACATCACAAACTCCACTCTTATTTTAAAATGTTCCAAGAGATAAGATATTTCCTCACTTGACAGTTTCCCAAGGAACTCCAATGCCTAAACCTACGGCTTAGGTATCTCACAACTCAGCGTGGGTCATGTGTATAAGAACAATTGCAATGCATCCAAGAATTACACCATGTGATATGCGCAATATAACTGTGAGCCATAGTGCTCAAACATTTCATGATTTATAAATCAACATTGTGAAGTGCAACAAACATTTCTTCCAATGATTTTAGCCTATACGTCATGCTACATTGCTAAGGGTTAGCACCGAGCATTCTCATGCTTGACCTCTTTAACTTAATTTATAAATGTCCTATATGATATGCACAAACAAATAGATCATAATTTCAAATGTTCTTAGCAACTAATGAACATCAAAGCCCCTCTTCCCCCCTACCGTTTAGATTATGCAATGTTGATAGGTGTGAAGAGCAGCTTTTTCATGTGTTTTTCTTGTAAAAGTAATAAAAATTAGACTTTAACATGAAGACAAGGCTTCCCATTTTTTCCTTTTTTGTTTCACTCACTTTTATTTTTGCTCCAACCTTCCTTTTTTATTTTCTTTTTTGGCTAGTTGCTACCTCTAGGAAGACAAGGCATTGACTCGTCCCCAAGAACCTACTAGGCCTTCGCAAGCCAATAATCAAGTGCTTGTAGGAATGTCCTTCCTTTTTCTTTTCCTTTTCAAATTGAGGGGTTAGAACCCCTTTTTACACACCTCTGTAATTTGTATCTTTAGATATATTCAAAACTTGCTCTTCTTTCCAATTTTGGCAAGCTTCGCTAATTGCCTCACACTAGTAGGGACTCCTAGGACAGTTGTCTAGCAAGTAGGAGGGACAGGGTCACAAGGACTACCCTCTATCACAGCTCTTTAATGCTTGACAATGTCCTAAAATGAGGTAGAGGACTACTCAAATCTCCCCTAGATATACCTAACCAAACCCTAGGACTTCATGCCTTGATTGCTAGTCTCCACAAATGAAAAGAAAATAACCATGACATACACATATAATATATCAGTTTAAGGGAAAAAATCGAAAAGGCGACAACGCCACCTAGAATGGCCACAAGAAGCTTCTCCATAACAAAGGCTCCCCCAAGGCACTTCGTCCAACTTGTGTGATGCAATCACTAAAGCAGAAAACCATTAAATATACCTGCACCAAACAAACATATGGCCCTCTTGGCCTAAAGAGATATAACATTTCACAACCAACAAAACGGCCCTCTTGGCCTTATGAAATAAAACATTACAACTCAACATAGATGGCCCTCTTGGCCCAAACATTTACTACCATTCAATATAACATACTGCTGAAACAATCTTTTGGTCCTAATGTTACTCTACTAAAGCTCAAAACCGACCAAGGATAAGGCCTCTTAGGCCCTACACTAAGTGCATCAAGTTATTAGCTAACCCCCTTGCATAAATATCAAGGGATGTCTGACGAATATAACAATACACAATCCTATGCGTCCATGACAAAGTAGGAAGGTGCTCACTTGCTACCTGACTCATAATCCAAACTAACCATTGGTGACCAAAATATAATGTACCAGTAAGAAGACCCCAAAGTAGTCCAGGGCGGATGATGTTAGGAGATACTTGTAAGGGCTCCCTTGGACCACAATTGAAAGAAATCTTCCACAAAAGCATAGTTAGCGAGGGAATCTGCAAAGTGATTCCATTGTCAAGGAACTAATTGACAAGTCACCTTCTCAAAGATATGCAATATATCCAAGGCCATATGACAGTACATCCATAAGATGGGATCCTGCACACTATAGGTTCCATTTAGTTGATTGAATACTAACTGTGAGTCACCTTTAACCAATAATCGGTAGATACCACCACATCAGGCTACATTCAGCCCCATAATCAAGGCCTTATATTCTGCCAAGGTCCTAATAGACTCCTATCTTCATGACAACCCTACCTCGAAAATCTTTAATGACCACACCAACACTCGCATGTTTAGGGGGCCCTCTGGAAGCTCCATTGTCAAAATACATACTATAAACCTAGGCTTCATTGATAGGCCATGCCATAATAATCAGCTCATTTGTCTTATAATAATCAAAATCAAGTTGAGAGAGAGGATGTATAACATGCACAATCCCTCATTTCTCGTTGCTGAACTCGATAAAATGCAAGTCAGAAGTCATTGACAATGGTGGCAGTAGACCTCAATTTTCCACGTAAAGGATTCATCTTGCCAGTCAATAACTTGATACCCTTTGCTCCACTAGATCACTCAACCTTGGTGGTAACATTACTCAAGATACGGATGCTCCAGATAGGAAATGACGTGTCCCATCCGCTCATCTTGGTACCTACTATACGTTAAAGCTGAGAATCCTAAAGGACCTGCACAAGCACCAAGCTGAACCTCATCCCTTACACATAGTAAGGCTTCAGCTTATTAAAGTTAACTTTAGTACAATGGGGATATCTATTTCTAATGGCAAAACACACTTCTCTCCATACACTAGCTTGAATGGGGTGTGACTTGTGGCTCTCTTGAATGTCGTGTTGTAAGCCCACAAACACCATATTGGGGAATATGGGAATTTCCCATAAGTTTGGGACACGTGCTAAAATCTTTGGATTTGTCATAACTTGAACATTATAACTCCAAATCAAGTGCTCTATAGCTCAATAGATTCCATTTTTCAAGCACTTTTGAATGATAGGTCATATCATATGGTTTTAACAAACTTATGGGCATGTTATCCAGGTGCCACCCTTTTAGTATTCAAAAAATGGGAATTGGGAGATTCCAAAACTCACTAATATTGTGTTCACACTGCCACATATAATTTCTTATCCTAGTTGTGCTTGCTTTTCGATACTATCTTGGATAAAATTCCTACCAGTTGTTTATTTGTACTCTCAACCTGACCATTCGCTTGAGGATTATACTGGGTAGTCTTATTGTGCTTAATCTCCAAAGCTTCAATCTCAGGGACACTATAACCTTGTTCAATAAGTGTGTCCCTCGATCATACACAATCTCCTTTGGTGAACCGAAGTGACAAACAATTTTCTCCATAATGAAACTTACAATCTCTTTAGCATTGTCCTTCACTATTTCTTGAGCTTCATACCACTTTATAAAGTAGTCCGTTGCTACAATGATATACCACATTTTTGTAGTTGATGAAGGGTATATTGGTCCCACAAAATCAATACCCCATTTTTCAAAGGGTAACATAACCAATTTGGGATTTAGAGATCGTCTACAATTTTCTCTCACATCATGTCTTTGACACACATCACAGTGCTTAACATAGCTGAAAGCATATTGGAAAATCGATGGCCACCAATATCCAGCACGGAGAGCTTTTTGGGCTATAAGCTGGCCAGAAAAATGTCCCCCACATGTTGAATCATGGTACCCCTCAAGGATAAATGGTACTTCATCGGGTAGTACACAATGATGATAGATATCGTCTACTCCTCTCTGATACAAGACATCCGCTATAATAAAAAAGCATAATGCCCTTTGCTTGATCATTCTCTTTTTAGATTTCGATAAAACAACCCCAAATCCTCCTATAGATAAATAATCCATTATAACTGCATACCAGGAAGGGTTGGAAGCTATATCGATTTTAAATAGACCTTCAATATCACTTTCCTCAAGCAGAATTCTACAATACCCTGCAGCTTCGGTGGCTTTCTCCTAGTTTCATAATCGAACTCTTGCAAAGTGATTAACCACTTTGCTAAATGGTCAGGTGCCTTTGTCATCGCAAAGACCATTCCAAGGCACAATTTCTCCATGTATGTAATATTAACTTCAGATATCCCCAATTTCCTACTAGCAAAGGCAATTGGATGATACAATTTCTCCTCCCAAATTTGAACTAAATAGAAATTGATACTATGCATTATGATTGTTGAAAATATATAGAAAACTTCACCTCTACTAGTGTGGGTGCTTTTAGGATTGGGCGCTTTTGCTAATTCCTACTTCACATCCTCAAAGGATACTTGACACGCTTCATTCCACTCAAATAGATAGTTAAAAGATAGAGGGTTTGTTAATGGCAATTCTCTTTTCGCCAATGCATTGATAAATCTTCAATAATATCCCACTGACAAATAGCTGTGCACCTCTTTTGGAGTATGCAGCCGGCTCATAGAGACATATTTTTAGGGTCAGTCATAATACAAGCTGAACTAACCACATGGCCACGTAGCAACCCGTAGGGTACTCTAAATATGCACTTTCTAGGGTTAAGAGCAATGAAAAACTATCTACAACGCTCAAAACATATCCTCAAAATAATCAGTTGTCACTCCCTTGGGTGGCTACCCCCAAATCATCGATGAAGAATTTAAATCCTCATGGAAGATATCACCAAAGGTCTTATCAACTATTCGTTGACAAGACCTAGGTGCACTGCATAGACCAAAGGCCATCACATGATACGCAAAGGTACTGATGACAGTAATAAATGTCATTTTTAATTTGTCTTTCTTTGCAATAGCCATATGATTATATCCAGCAAAGCAATCCATAAACGAATAGATTTCCCTATCCACTGACTGATCTAAAATTCGATCAATGAATGGCAACTGGTAGTAATCCTTAACTGTTTTCTTATTAAGCTCTCTGAAATCTACGCAAAGTCGAATTTGATTGTTCTTCTTCTTCCTAATGACAACTAGTGAACACCATTCCATGTGTTGGATCGAAAATATCAGGCTAGCCTTTCGTAACTTTGTCAATTCTTCTAATAACCCATCCCTTAATTTGAAAGGCATGCCTTATTTTCTGTCACACAGGGAGGCTACCTTACTTCAAAGGAATCATATGAATAGCCAAGCTGGGAGGAATGCCTCTCAACTCATCATAACTCCAAGCAAAAATATCACGGAATTCTTGAATCAAGGACACATAGTCCTTCCTTTCTTTCGAACTAAGCATGTACCCTAATTTAATTGGCCATGAATCGTTCATTGTACCAATGTCAAGCTCAATTACATTCGCATCCCTTTTCCTCTCCTAATCCTCTATTAGCTCATTCAAAGTCACTTGGTAGATATCTTTTGTAGTGGACCCCTCACTGGATTCGTCACTTGATGACGTCTCACTAGCAGATGGAGCACCTAGCGTATCAAACTCTGATGAAGATAAAGAAACTCTCTCACTCTTAGGAGATTCAAGATAGGCATCTACTACTATACGTCTAGCACCTTGACCAAAGATCAATCGCCCAGCAGGTATATCAACTTGACAGTCTACTTGTAAGATCCATGGCATGCCTCACAATACTTGATAGTTAGGTCGCCCTGCAAACCTAATGACCCTAAAGTCCAGAATGCATTCTACATTAGTAATCGTCACATGGACTTTAGTAATGTAACCTTCAGGTTGTCTTTACTTGTTATCAGCCATTCGAGAATCATGGAGGCATCTTTTTTAATTTCTAATCCCAGTCTCTCCATAAATTTGGAACTCATAATGTTGACAAAACTGATCCTGTATCCACAATAGTATGGTCCACTAATATTCCATCAACATATGCTGCTACCCTCGGACAATGCTTTTCAGTATGCTCAAACCAATCATCCCCTACTCGCACTATTCCCAAGGGCTCAACGATGTACCCAGTGCATAGAATCTTCTTACATCTCTTATGTACTCCTGGAGAAAATTTAATCAACTGTAGAAGATTTACATCTGGCTTAACTTCGCAAAGAGAACTCACTAAATCAAATTCGTGATAGCTAGGAAGAGCTCACTTTTCTCGCTAGACCAATTTCTCCTTGGGTCTTTGAACTAGCCTTGGTGCTTCTTTCTTAGCTTTTGCCTTCTTCTTTGGTGACTCCTCATCCTTCTTGGGGTTGGCTTTACCATCTACAGCCTTGAGAGGTCTGCCTTCCATATTGGGATTAAGGACTTGTATCCCCTTATCATCTTACTTGGGATTTCCCTCAATAGGTTTTGCCTTAGCTTTGTCAACCTCTTTACCCTTTTGACATCTCGTAATAACCCGTAGATTAGAAGCTTCAGTGCCATTGATGCAAAACAACTTCTATAAGGCTAACTCCACTGCCACTAGGTAGCTCCTCTACCATAGCTTTCCCTCTCTATAATATTTGTTTCGGTCCTTCATCTTGCTAGAGATTATTCCCTTTTGCTCTTGACCACAATACCACTTACAACTGAATCTTGAGGGGCCACCCTCTTCAGGGCATCGACTCCCTATCAAATTCTGCTGCTTCTTAAGGAAATTAACATCAATGGCTATTTGTCTCTATTGTTCGCTAATCATATCAGTATAGTGCTTCATCATATCCTTAACTTCACTAAGGATATTCGAGGCACTTGACTCATAGCTACGATTGTCTACCTGTCGTTCTATTGGCCTAACCACTTGATTAGGGATTGGCTGTTGATTCCCTAGAACAACGGTATGATTTATCGTTGGGCTTCCAACAGTCGATGGAGCCATTTGACTAGTCATAGGCATGGTCACACTAGGAGGAGCTAGCAACATGTGCACATTTGGGATTATACTTCCTCTCCCATTAGGAGGACTCATGGGCATCCCCTAGCCTCCATTTGTTAGCACTAAAGTATTTCCAAACCCTAAACTCGGATTCCAATAGCTTGCTCTAGAGGCATAAGCTACTTGTAATCGTGATTCTACCTCTTCTACTCGTGTAATAGCCGTATCAATGTCGGCAAGAGCAACACTACTCAATTTCACTTGAATGTTAAAGTCTAGCCCATTCAAATTATATTGCAACTGAGCAACAACTGGAATAGGAATATAGATTTGCAACTTACGGAATACCTCCTTCACTTTCTTGGCATACCCATGAACATTCGTGTGAGGTTCTTGACATGTAACATTGAGGATACGTAGCTAATACTGACCTCCCCTTTTAGGGCCAAACTCTCTTCGAAAGGCTGCAAAGAATAAGTCAATCATAGTTATGGTTCCAACCTCTAGGCTGTGATACCATACTATAGCTCATCCTTTCAGAGTCATGTTGGAGAACATTATCAAGTGTCCCTCATCTTGAATTTGATAGTTAAACATTAACTTTCAAAATTCATTGATGTGAAGTTCTGTATCTTCCTTTGCCAACCCATTAAAAATGGATAGAGGAAACCCTAAGGCTGGCAAGTTCACCATTCCAATAGGAATTGCAATGGGTTGCGCCACCATGGTAACAAAACCAGATTTGCTAAAGTTTAAACAATCAGAACTATCACTCCACTTGAAGTGGATGGATTGATTGAAAGGGGGGAAGTACTAGAGCTTCCTCCCCCTAACAGACTATGCATCGAGCTAGGGTTACTAAGACCTCAACCTTATAAGGATATTGGACCACTCCTTTGCAAAGAATATCTTCTATTTATTTCGGTCCGCCATCTAGCCCATTCAGCTCTTTTTTTCTTTTGAAGCTCAACTTAACAGTCTTGTGAGTCAATCTCAATAATTTTTAGCATGTACTAATGAATTGGTCCCAATTCACGGAGATTCAGAAACCGCCACCTATGAAGACCTAAAACGTTCCCGACATTGGCTATAAACACTAGCCGGGCTTCTCTATGCTCAAAGAACACACCCTCTCGACCTGACAACCAGGAGCATCTAAGGGACACACTACCCTAACTGTTATCATGAATCTTGCATTTGTTTTGAATTGTAGTCCAATGATTAAGCCTTCCCCACACTCCTCGGTGGGAGTCCCTACACATAGATTGGTGTAAAACACCTCGTAACACAAACCAAAGGAGGCACCCCTCGGCTGAATGCCGTGGCTCCACTACAGCTCTCCTACACCTCGGGGATTGGCCCCTCGATGCGCCGCTAACACAAATAATATAGACGTCACAAACTCCACTCTTATTTTAAAAAGTTTTGAGAGATAAGATATTTCCTCACTTAACAGTTTCCCAAGGAACTCGAATGCCTAAACCTGCACCTTAGGTATGTCACAACTTATCATGGGTCATATGTATAAGAAAACAATTGCAATGTATCCAAGAATTACACCATGTGATATGCGCAATGCAACTGTGACTGCCATAGTGCTCAAATATTTTATGATTTATAAATCAGTGTTGTGAAGTGCAACAAACATTTCTTTCAATGATTTTAGGCTATACATCATGTTGCATTGCTAAGCGTCAGCACCGAGCATTCTTGTGCTGCTTGACCCCTTTAACTTAATTTATAAACATCCTATATGATATGTACAAATAAATAGATCAAAATTTCAAATGTTCTCAACAACTAATCAACATCAAAACCCCTCTTTCCCCCCTATTGTTTAGGTTATGCATTGTTAATAAGTGTAAAGAGTGATTTTTTCATGTGTTTTTCTTATAAAAGTAGTAAAAAATAGACTTTAACATGAAGACAAGGCTAAAATGAGGCTTATCCCTTGTGCTCTAGCCATGCCATATATTCACAAATATAAAGCATATTTTTCCTTAATTTTCTAGTGCAAAAACTATTTTTTTTCATGTTTTCACTAAAAATTTTGATATTTCTAATTTATGATTTGGGATTGATCACAATCATTGAACACTGATTTTATATTCATTTCTAATCCATATGAATCCCAAAATCACAACAAAACCTCCAAATTTTATCATTTCCATGAAAACCACATAATTGCGGGTTTTGTGTGTTTTGATATAACTTGTTAAATGACTAAATTTTCTAGTTTTCTTCAAGTTTCTGATAAATTTCAGCATTATTAATAAAATGTATCTATTTACAAAAAAAACATCAAACATCTATCATGAAACAAATGAAATGATTGCTTACGCATAGAAACCCAGTTTTGGAGGCATGTATTTAATGGTTGGGAGGCTGTTGATGCTCATTTTTGGCCGTTGATGCTCTCTCCAACTCTGATCTATGATCCCCTTTGCTCCGATTCCATTATTCCAACCAGTATCTTACTTGCATCCAACTGCTTCCCCTTCTTCCATAAGATCACGCGTATGAACAACCATCAAGAGGAGAGAGGAGGGAGGAGAGAGAAAGACTGATTTTTCAACTTCTTTATCAGGTAGCCATTTTCCAATCAAAGATTGGCGAAGTAGAGCAAAAAATTGAGGAATAAGATTTCCATGATCATTTTGGTGGCTTCGTTTGCAGGCTCCAACCCCCCTCCATCCACAAATCGACACCATGGGGTGGCTGTTTCTGGCTGCGCCATTTCAAACACCCCCCCCCCACCGAAATTTTTTTGGAGGCCAATGGGCTCCCTAAAGGCCCACGCCCAATATTTTTTGTCTCCTTTGACCATTTTAACCTTTACAATATCCAGGGAGCTCGCACATCTCTTCCATCCGATGCTCAATTTCAGATCTGCATCTATTACATGGTACTCTCACATTTTCACCAAGTAAAAGCAAGAAAACCATAGGTGGCATAGCAAAGCCCTACACAATGAAGACTTGATAACATCATGGATAATATATTATGTTTACAACTTTAAGGCTACGGCCTCATGAAGACACCATCGTTGGTAATGGTAGCTTCCTTGAATATCCTAAGATGCAGAAACATTGACAACAACAAGATCCTCTTGGAGCCTCAATAACACAACAAATACAACATAGAACCATCATCAATGGTGTCCCAATTTCTTCAATGACAACATACCTTGACTTCAACATACAATAGTCATCTACTTCTTGAGGTAAAGTCACACTTGCTTCATTAATACTACAAGTCTTCATTGCCTACTACTAGTTCTTCTTCACCAACTCTATGTCAATAATGAGGAAATTACTTTCAAGGTTCAAGGCCTTGTCTTCCATTTCCATGTATATACTCTTGTGCACAACTCCATTCTTTGAGCCAAGTCCACTCTTCTTATCAGCCGTTAGATCGCTCATACTTCCACTTTGATGTTGTAAGGCTGTTGGCCAACTTATTTGACATTATTTTATTCTAGACTTAGAGTTTTGTTTTAAAGATACAAAATGAGAAATGCAAGAAGAAAAAAAAAGTGAGAAAGAAAGAGGAAAGGAAAATACTACATACACTACATTGCACCTAGGGATCCTCCAGTTAGGTACATTCAGTGGCTTCACTTAGCTAGGTCCGCCGTCTCTAACCCCCTGGCCCCTTTTCCATTTTTCCTCACATTTACCTAGGGCACATCAAGGTCAGGCCATACCTGAGAAGTCTCAACTCACCTTTGTCAAACTTGTCTCCCTAAGTCATTTGCACTTTTTCCATTCCACTTCATTTATCCTAGTGCTACTCACTGAACTTCAAAGCAAGAAGAAAAAGTTAGTTCATGTGAAACGGGACTTGTTTCATTCACTTTCCCTTGTTTTGATTCCACAAAGGACCATGTGCTTCAAGAGATTATTGGATTGGACTCCATCTTTTGTCTGTTTCCCCCAACACTGTCTCTCTAATAACTTTATTTTCCCTTAGTAACAATGACACTTTCTCCCATCTTTAGAGGTGTAAGATTCGTTTGTCAATCATCATAAAGAGAAGAATCCATGGAGCAGTCTTCTAACTATGTATTAAACTATGTATGCATGTGTACTCACATTATATTTGTACCATAACATATTCATGGTTTTGGGTCCTTAAGTATGGGACAACACTTCAAGCTTGCTTGGAAGTTCAACCCATCTCCGAATTTCACCTACATGTGTACAAGTTACCATGTAGGTAAGTAGACACACCCCTTAGGGAAAGCACAAGTTAGCTTACAGGACTTTTGTAGACGGTCATTTGAAGGACTAAAGACCCATCAACATCAATGGCCTTTGTGTCCTCATCCTTCCATGCTTCAATTCTCTTCTTTTGCTATACCATCAATGATTCTTCATGCAGACATTATCTTCCATCAGTTATCACATCTTTTTGGATGTCATCTACAATATCTGACTACTTCATCATGATTATTCTCAACATTCTACATCTTCCGTGTACAAGCTACAATATCCTATCTATGATGAGAGTACCATGGGGCTAACACTCATTCAGGAGAAGAATAATATTAATGGTATTTTAGGAAAGCTACTAAAGCACAAGTGTAGTTGCTTCTTTTTGTGAATATTTATTTTTTGGAGCCTCATTATATTATTTTGGACACTTTTCTAATACGGACATCGTTAGTTTATCATGGATGTATTATTTTGTGGGAGCCAAGCTCACTCTCACGCACATTGCATTTATCATCCGCAAGTGTTGTGTAGATTGCGATATATATTTGTGATTAGATTAACATAAGATTGGTCTATTTAGACTAAGGTATAAACATACAATAAGGATTGATTGGCCTAGATCCCACTAATTGGAAAGGATGCCCATAAGAGGGTACAAACCCTAATTCACAGTGGTAGAAACCCTAAAACTCAAAAGGGGCACAAATCCTAAAATGCAAGGTGGGGCACAAACCCTAACCCTAAAATGGTGTATTGGCCTAGAGAGGTGATCCAAACCTAATCCTAATTTGTGTCTATATAAGGGTGGGAGATCTCACTTGTATTTATCCTTTTGGTGCATCCATGCTACAAAAGCTTTATCAGTGTAACTATTGAAGCTTTCTATTCTCTTCTTATATTATATTTTCTTGCCTCCATTGTTGAGAGTGAATGAGAGAGAGTGAGTGAGTGATGTGTTGAGTGAGGGACTAAGGGAAGGTGAAGCTCTTTGTCATCTTCTTGATTTTTTCATCTTCTCTACTAGCTTCTCAACTTGTTGGTGTGCTTGGTGGTGGATGCGAAGGAGTGATGGCATTGGATCACGTTAATTGTGATTGTGGAACCATCTTTGAGACTTCAAGCTTTTGGACTACAATGCAGGAAGGTAAGTTGGTGAATTCACCACACCTCAAAGGTAGTCTTGTGTTCTTACTTTCTTGGGATAGAGAAAAGGATGTATGGTTAGTTAGAGCTGAGTGTTGAGAGACAAGGTGAGAGATTATCACCAAAGTGAGTTGGAACTTCTAAAAGAATAGAGGTCTGCCCAATGTCACAATTGTTGTTTGTTTGGCTCAACATCTATAGAGTACATTTCAACCACTGTTTGGGAGGAGTCATCAACTTTATAGCAACCAATCCTCATCTCCCTCCAATTTAGAAAAGTGAATATCCAAAGCTTATTCTTCTTTTGATGTTTCTCCTAGGAATGCTTAGCAAAATATCCATTTTTTCCCTTTGCATTTGGAGGGCTTTGCATGTACTTGGTTGCACTACATCAAGAGAGAAAATCATGCCATTAAAAATTGGAAGACTTTCAATGCATTAATGATTGAAGTAGTTGTATATCTAATTAAAAATCAGAAGCTAACATGAAGGCCATATGGTTTTGAACAAAAGAAACTCATGTCACATGAGTATTCCAACCAATTCCTTAACCTCACCATGTACATTGAGAGTGTTAGTGACAATGCAAAGCTACACACACACACACACACACACACATTAGATCCCAAATTTTCAACTGATGTTATGGCTAAATGTCCTACAAACCTTTTTAAGGCTATAGATCTTGTGTAGTGCTATATAAGAGAGTATAAAAGAGAGCTTACCATTTAGCAAACATTTGGGCAACAAGGAATCACTATAGAGTAGGACCAAAATGGCAATACTTTTGGAGAACACACTTTTCAACATAAAGGTCCATCAATCAAATATATACTTTCCTTTCAATGCAAGAAAATAAGGAGTTAATTTCAGAACTACAAATGAAGTCAAAGTAGAGAAATGAGAAACATGGTCCGTGTTTCTTCTATTGAAGGCAATAACAATATTATTCCCATGGAACTTTATTAGGAAAGGAAGGAGAAAGGTCTACACTACAAATGTGGAGAAAAATATATGGTGCATGATTATGCTTTAAAGTGTATCCATAAGAACGTAGGAAATTGGGAAGAAATTTATGTGTTTGATATATTTGGGAAATAACACCATGCAACACTAACATATACATAAAGATGTAAGAGATTTGTGAGTTTTTTATCATTTAATAATATTCAAATCAATCTTTTTATCTCTCCAACTTCTCCAAGCTTTCATTACTTTCTCACCTCTCCCTCATTTTAGTTGTTTCTCCTCATTCGTCTTTCTCTCTTCTCTTTTCTCTCTCTCTTGTACTCTTCTCTCTATTTCCTAGTCTCCTTCATAACAAGTATTGTCAAAACTTTGGTCTTTGGTCCTATTTAGTCACAATCTAATCATTCTTGTAACATATCTATCTCTCCAGTCAAGTATATGAGGTTTGGCTCTTTTCTTTTTCCCTCGGTCACTTATCCATGATTTCATACATTTATTTTTACTCCTACATCCTAATAATTACTCGAATTAATTTTCCACTACTCCAAAATATTTTTCTTTTGAAGGATATTGATTATTCTAAAAATAATTTAGATTTACTTTAAAATTATGTAAAATAATAATAATTTATTATCAATTTTATGATACTTATAGATTTTTAAATTATTACTAATTTTTTTAAGAATTATTTTGACTTTTTAATAAAAAATTTAATTTATTCATTAGTTTTTGAATGACTAAAGCTATTTTTTATTTTTAAGCAAATTTTGGTCATTCTCCAAAACTCATTAAGATGTTGCAAATTAATTAAATAATTATATAAAAATAAATTAGAATTTATATTTTTTAAAAAGAAGCCTTAATATTAAGGCTAAGTGTGCATGTACGTTTTTAGCGGTCCACCGAGAGAGATGAGTCTAAGCGACGCTGTCGAGCATTCCCATGAAATGTTACGGGGTTTATCGCCTAGAGTTTCTTGAGTCTACCTCGCAACGAAACATTCACGACCAAACCCACTGGGATCGACCTGAAATCAAGGTTCCTAGTAATCAAGGTCTCCTTATAGCATTCTAGTGTCGGGTCTTGGATATCCTACTTTATGCACAGATACCCAAGCCGAAGCAGACCCATGCCGTAGTCGGTTCAAAAAGAAAATGGGAAATGAGAGGGATGCACTGCTCAACCTCTCTACCTGTAGGGCATAGTCTCATTCCGGTCCCCTAAAACAAGATGAATGGGGTTCTAACCTATCAATACTCAAATGTCGAACGACGGTAAATCCTTGTGAGAAGCCTCCTAGTTCTCTGGGACCACCCTGCCATAGGACATACCCATCGTGGGTCACAAAGGGGCTTGTCAAATTCTAGGAACAATGCAGGATTTACAACCAGAGCCCCCTCTGGCACCCACATTTCCTATTGCCATAGACTATCCCTACAGACACAAACCTTTCGCCTACGAAGCCTGTTCAAGACTCTTGTAGTGATAACCATGACCCCATTGGAGTAGGGTCTCATTGCTAGCTTGGGGGTAGCCTAGCATAATCCTTCCTTTTATTCTGTTTGTCAATAATTTCAATCAGAGATTTAGAATCTAGCAAACACAAATAGTCCTTTCAAATGTATATCAAATGATGCAATGACAATCACACCATTATGTAGCTCATAGCTTCACATAGCCAAGGTAGACCTTATCCTAAGGTAACCTTACATTCTAATGAGGATTCACTCACCATAAAGAAGTGTTGAGTACATCTCTTACAACATGTTATGCAAGGCATGAATTTCCCGTTTGGGATATCTTACCCAACATAAGTGAAATTCCTTAAATAAATATATTGTGCCAATAACTCAATGAGATGACTTATAGAACTCTTGAATAGACATTCACTTTTTATAATAAGCGTTAGTCAACACTTAACCTTGTTGCATTTGACCATAACTATATTTAATGCGCATAAAGACATACGTGCAATAACCTCGGGCAATTATTTCCAACATGATTCTACGATTTAGAATCTCAATTAATCTAGATACAATTCATAACGATTAATCGTTTATGCTTGTACTAGTATGCTTTCTAGATGAAGTTATCAATTTGTGTAAGTGAAAAATATGGAAGCTAATATTTTATGTAATTATTTTATGTGGTGAAATAATAACCTAATAATGAATAACGTGGTTTGGCAGCATGACGACATTGGGAATTTCATCTTTGCTCGCACTTGCATTAGCCACACCTGATGTTCTGTTGAAAATGGCAACTCCGACAACCTCGGGCACTCCCATATCTCAAGCAATATTCGTTGCTTTAACAATTACAGTGGTTCCCATGGTCTTTCCACTTCATTTCTTTGGAGCCATTGTCCAGGAGTGGTTCAAGAGATAGGGAAGGCGGAATAGATTCGAGATGAGAGAGCGTAAGAGAAGATGGCTTAGTCGAAGACTGAGACAAGGGAATTGAGCTAACTCCTTTCCTCGTAGCCTCTCGGGGTAATTCCTCTCTCTCTCTCTCTCTCTCTCTCTCTCTCTCTCTCTCTCTCTCTCTCTCTCTCTCTCTCTCTCTCTCTCTCTCTCTCTCGCTCCTTCTCACAACCTTTTGGAGGGGTACCCTTCTGCCTCTCTCTTGCAGCCTCTCGGGGTCTCCTTGTGTCTCCTTGTGCCTTCTCATGCCTCTTATTTATAGTGAATTAGAGAAGAGGGGTTGTGGCTGAGAAGAAAAGCTCTTCGTGGAGGGGATCTTGGAAGTGATCTAATGCTCAAATCATAAATCCAATGGTTCCATTGGCTTCGAAAGGGGGGTAAAATTCCAAGACACTTGATTAGAAAACTTTCAGATCACTCCTTTTTCTCCCTATTCGAAGTGTTATCTACTGCATGCAGACTACGATCGCGGCAGGCGCGATTTCACCAATCTCTCTTTTTTTTCTTTTTATAAAATCTCCAAAACTAGCTAAAACATCACTTGCTCTTTTTTTAAAAAAATGACATCAAGTTCTAAAAATCTCCATACCTTTCTAGGATAATATTTTAAATATCTAAATTATGCTAGTTTTTGCCCAAAAATCTAATATTTTTGGACCATCCATACTATACACATTAACACTAGTGATTAATATGACTCATAACTCTCGTTCACGTTGTAACTTCCGTAAAGGGTAGCTATCATCCTTATCAATCTGGGAAAATATCAAATTATGACTCTTGATTTTTTTATTTATTTTTAATTAGATAATTCTTTTAAGTTATTAATGTTAGTTAGTTTTTACTTTAGTTAGTCTTTAGTTGGTAACCTTACTAACTTATTAATTGACTAACTAACCAACTAACTTTTAATTATGTGGAAATATTACACTAAGGGAGTAATAGGGGGCCCCGTGTGGGGGGGTTATTGAATGGCAACACCTTGAGAGTCGTCCCCACCCCTCGTCCGCCCCTTTTTTAGAAATCCAATAATTTCTCTTTGAAAAAAAACTTATTTTATAAAGAAAACCCCTCCACCTTTTCTTTGTATAAATGAAAACTAAAGCTTAAAAATGAGACAAAAACAAGCAACTTTTTTTCTTTTCTTCTAAAAAATAATAACAAAATGAAAACCCTCATTATGTAATAAAATGGAAAGAGTTCCTTGTTACTAAATCCTCATATAAAGATGAACCCTCTCTTTGTATTTTCAACAAACAACAACGAGGAGGCTCAGAGAGAGAGAGAGAGAGAGAGAGAGAGAGAGAGAGAGAGAGAGAGAGAGAGAATAAATAAAATCTATGAGAGGTTAGAAAATTTTGCAAAATGTGAGATACCAGTGGTTTGTACGGCAACATTCTACTTTAAAATCGTTTCTTTTCTATTGTCTTTTCCCATCCAATATGGCTTCGAATAAGTGTATTGATATGGCAAGTCCATTAACTAAACGTAACATAGAGAATACGACCAAGGTATACTATTTTATTTATGTAAATAATTAAACCTTTCTTATCCTCCTTAAGAATGTCTAATTATGGGCATCTTTTTAATTTAAAAATATAGCCAAAATTATGCTAAAATTTTTAAATTTAGTAAGTTAGAATCAATTATATTAAATTAACTTAAAATTATAATTAATTTTCTAATATTAAAAAATATACTCATAAAAATAAAATTAATTTTTATCAATAATTATATTACTATGTATGAAAGTACTTGTGGTCAAGAAATTAGTTAAAATAATTTAAAATATGTAAAATTAAGATAAATCTATATTTGTATACTATAATGTACTTAAAAAATCCTAACAACTTCTACTTTAAAATGATTAAATTGTTGGATATATTTTGTTTAGCTAAGTTATTAAAAAATCCATTGAAAATGAATTTTTGTTACTGTAGCTTAGAATTTATGTCGTGTAGGGTGATATATTCTTGTAAACAATGTATTTGATTTTGAAGATAGAGAAAAATACATAATTTATTTCTTTCATAATAATTATTTTCAAAAATGAGTTAATTAGATCTCTTGTTATCCTACTAAAGTGCATTCACATGTACATTATATTAATATTAAGCCCAATTTTATGAGTTGAATTCTTAATGATTGGGTGAAAATCATAGAAATATATTTTTTAAAAGGTTTCTAATTTAGTAGTAATTGTATAGAAGTTTAGTTTAATCTTTGTTTGAAAAGGAATGATTTTGAAAATTTGAATACTAGTTGTGATTGCATTAAACAATGCAAAAATATCATAACTATATCCATGCTTTCAACAGCCCGGATGGGATTGAGGTGTGAGGTGATCCCCATGGCCACCTCAAATACACTTTACCCAAAGTGTATGTAGACTATCTAAGAGAGCCAACCACCACTTAGATATGTTTGGTCTCCCATACAAGAAGGTTCTCCCTTACGACAAGTAAGAACCAATAGGGCTTTGGTCTGAGATTGTAGTCTTAATCCTAGTCCTAAGATATGGAAGCAAACTGATACCAGGAGGCATATTCCACGGTGGATTTTTTGAGGTTTTTCGATGGATTCTGCAAAACTAAATTTATTTGCCAAGGCTCGTACACAAGGTCGATTCCTTGTGCAAGAAGTTGACAGGGACGCCTGTCCTTTTTGAGTGTCAGGTTAATTTAATGTGCACATGGGTGATTCCATAGTGGGTGATTCCAAAAAATACATATTAAATTAATCAATGTTTATGAATTTAGAGTGCACTCGTATTAAATTAAGGTTAGGACACAGTTCCAACCTATTTAATTATTTTGTTCTTGAAGACTACTAGGTATTCACTTTTGTGGGCTTTATCTTATTATTTTCTAACAATTGTCAATGCTTCAGTTGATGTGTGGAGTAGGCAGTGCTGGTGTTGGGAAGCATTGGGCGATAGCGTGACTTCAAAATACCTAGAAGAATTATTATTTTTGATGGGCGTGCGCCTTATTACTAAAGGCCTGGCACCAATATTTATTTGGGCGTACTTATTTATTAAAGCACTTGACAAATATTTATTATTTTGTATACACATAGGCGCTGGGTTTAATATTTCATTATTGGATATTATATTTGGACATAGCCTAATTTTTGGGATGCCCAAACGCTTTACTCTTTATTTGGGCAAAAGTAAACACAAAAGCCAAAAGCATGCTAATTGTAAAATAGGCTATTTTTTAGCTTGGAGATTAATAAATCTATACATACATGCCTTGTGAAGCGCTCACACAAGGCATGGGAGGAGATTGCACCCAATTGGTCTTTTTGTTGTAACGTGTCCACCTGTTATCTTCAAGACACGTCTTAGTAGTCCATTGGAAAGGATGTCTAGAAAGCTCTGCCCGGCACTCCCATGGAAAGTTATGGGGTTTGCGATCTAGGGCTTTCTGCGTCTACCACATAGTGGAAGTACTCTGGCCGTTCCCACTTAGGACAGACCTAAAATAGGGTTTTCTCTATTGGTTATTTCCTAGCAGCAACTAGCGTCGAACCCGAGCGAACTACTTTAGGCAGAAACGCCAGGTTCGAAGCGGATTCACGCTGCACTTGGTTCAAGGAGAATGGGAAACGAGAGGGATGCGAAGCTCAACCTCTCTGCCATAAGGCATAGTCCCATTCTGTTCCCCTAAAACAACGTAAATCGAGATCATTTATAACTTAGACCCTAGGTCAACGCTCTTGCTGTTCGTGTTCTTTGAACTATCTTCTTGCTGTCCATCATGATTGAGAAAAGTTCCGGGCCAACCGGGACCACCCATCCGTAGGACAGACCCATGGCCACATCCTTCGCACTTTCCTCAGGTTGTTTTAGTTATTTAATTACCTAACACATTTAGTTGGACATGTATCAATCAACTTCCTTAATTAGCCCGTTCGGCACTGGTTCCTTCATGTAATCATAGCACTTAACATAGAAAAGCAATGTCAAACAAGTTCCTTTTCAGCAGGTTATCATATTTATCTTTGAAATACATAAAGTCTAGCCCGTAGGCTTATCCATAATTCGCCTGAAGGCTATCCAGCAATCCACAGGGATTACTAATCCAAGATTCCGTCCGTAGACTAGTATGTGGGCCTCGAGATCCAATCCCGAGTCACGTTGGCCTCTTGTGCAGGGCCCGGAAGGCGATGGATTTTTTGCCAGAGCCCCCCTGGAACCCAAGCGTCCTCCTACTCCAAGTAGTGCTCAACGGAGAGACCTCTCATGGTGGGTTTGATTCACCTTCTTGACGCAGTTAACAACTCCCTTGGTTAGGGTCAGGCAGGCAGTGGAGGGTAACTAAAGCTGCCTCTCCCTTCAGGCCTTCAACCTAAAGCATTAGATATCCATTTATCCTTTAATTCTTTGAGAAAACAAAGCAAAACAGTGCTCTTAAAACTGTTACAAGCACAATCATTACCATTGGTCGTTTATTTTTGGCCAACTGCTAAGGAGCGAATCCTTCTTTCCGAATGCATCCAGCACTCAATTCGGGATCAATTGCGACCAGGCAAGATCCCCAAGGGTTTATTTGTTAACCCTATATCTTGGGTTAGGGCCATACCTTATTAACCTGACTTAGTCAATACCTTAAGTTCATATATTATTCCAATTTATTGATTGGTCTTTTGCTTCCAAGAAAATATCGAATACACGTATCTTGGTCACTTTACCCAAGAAAGATACTATATCAGGACAATTATTCATCCTCTTGCAAGGTAAACTTGTGTAAGAATCTGCCAATCTCATTCCAAGGAATTGGCCAGCCCCTTGTGATCAAATCACAAGATCATGTGACTTTGCAACTTGTTGCACAAGTGTCGCATCAAACTATGGGACTATTCTACCCATCAACTGTGTCTTCTAATCACGGTATCATGATTAGATATAACAATCCGTTTTTGATTGTATAAGGCTGGCATTGTCGGTCCTAGGGTTTCGAGTTTCATCTTTTTAGCGAGATATTCTTAGGAAAAACCCTAGATCACTTCTCGCAAGTATGTTCCAATGTCCCTGGACTTGTGGTGAAATGTCCACATGGATGTTAGGAGACGATCCTCCTGTGGTTGTGCCTTGTGCATTCTTAGGAGCCATCATGAATTCCGCCTTTTCGCCTTGGATGCAGAGTTATGATCTTGTCCATCTCCTTCGTATGCAAACCTCCCTTTGTGAATCAGCTTTAGAAGGCCTTAAAGACTTGTGGGAGTTGCAATAGGAAAGATGGTTTTTGATTCGGTGGTTAAAATGGGAGATGTATGGAAAGGAAAATCCACGGAAATGGAGTTTAAAAACACGGCTTTGTGGAATGCAAGGCCCTAAATTCCAGGGTGAGACTCCCTTTGTATAAGAATGCAAGGGAGGGAGAAAAAAAAACTTTAATGGGCTTATAAAAGCTTAGATGGGACAACACGGGAAAGGGCTTTGATGAAGGCCCACAAGAAAGGATTAAGGGGGCTTGCAATATGAAAGGGCTTATAGGACCCTAAGGCATTTTATGGGGGAAAGACCACGGGGATGATTTTTAAATCCCGGGGAGGGGGTGTTTTAAAATCTTTCGAGAGTAAGGCCTATTAAAGCCAGGGGAAGGGGGCTTAATGGCCTTATACGAGATGGGCTGAGATCCCACGGGAAAAAGGGAGAAGCAAGGTGTGAAAGACCTTCTAAATGAGAGCTTTAAAGAGGCCACATGAAGGGGGCTTCTTAGGAGGCTATAGAAGCTTCCTAAGAAGCTTCTAGAGCTTCTGGAGATTGTGGGAGCCTACATGGATAAGGGAATGGAGACGCAGGTGGAATTCGATAGCGGTAGCAGCAACGTTGTTGAAGGGTTTCGAAAGCAAAGTCGCGACCACAGAGGACCTTGACTAATTTCAGGATAGAAGATCAATCAAGCAAATGAATGAAGTTGAATCTCAGCAATACTCAGTTTCAGTTCCAAACTTGATATGACTGCAATTGTCTCCTGTGATGATGATCAGTTAGGAAGATACAACTTTTTAGAAACCAACTGTTCTATGACAAGCGCACTGAAGATGGCTTTTCCTGTATTTCCTAAGCCTCTTAGATCAAAACCTTTTGACAAAAATTGTATGTATGTAGTGATCAGCACAGAATTTTCTCTCCTGCACCAGATACATAATCCCCTCCTCCCTGTAGTACCGAGGAGTAGTCATATTCACTTGAGCCATACATAGAGCTTGATTCATTGTTTCCTAAGGAACTTGATTAATCATAATTTGATAGGAACTGGCCTGCTGGACCATAAAACTGTTTTCATAGATGCCAGTAAGACTTTTGTAACCCCATGTAATGTATGGGTTTGAGTGATGCGGTTTGACTCACACAAGAGGGAAGTCAACAACCCCTTCAGGCATCACTTAATCATTCTGCAACACCCAAAGGTTTGAATACTACTCATCAAGGATTTTGGTGACTCTCTCTGTGCAGAAGCTAGGTACTTCTAATAGCTGAACATCTGCAGTTGACAGATTCTGTGCCCTTAAATGCTTGCATCTGTAAACGGCAATATACATCAGTCATTATCCTGTGCAGTTGCTACTATCAGAAAACTCTAGTTCGATGTTCTTTCCTGTAATGAGCGAGGGACTTGCAGGGTTCAAAATCATCGCTGCGATTTGAGCTTTTTGCATCCGAGGCATTTACTGGTCAGTATGACAACTAGTACGCCGATCGATTTGAAAAGAGTGGGAGATCGATGATCCTTGAACAAAAAAAATCCTTCTCCTGCCTATTTGCAACATTACTCAGAACAGCATTTCTATACATAACCTGTAACTTCTCTCGAACGTAGAATCGATTATCAATTCTTTGGAGTAAAATGCCCAGACATCTGTGTACCAAAGAAGAGTGGGCATGATCTCCAACATACAAATAATATTGATCTGCAAAAGCATTTCCTAAAGATAGTGTCCACTCTGTGCTTTGAATTACATCTAGAGTCTCTGCTAGTAACACCAAAGCATCAATCGTTGCTTCAATCACTGTCGATGGAGCGTATGATGCTGTATACTCATACATCAGAGCTAAGGCAGCATACACATCATCAACATCTGTCTTGTTCTTTGAGTCAATAAAAATTGAGAAAAATCTTTGCAAGCTGTTTCGGCTTTGAGACTCCAGTATTCTCCTCAATTTCTGCAAGACCGTATCGAGATGGGCCGATGCAACCAATCCCCAAGCCCCATAATTCCGCAGTTGCAGAGCTCCTCGACTCCCTCGACTCCAATCAATGCTTTTCCTCTCCAAAATAAACTGTCTATCAGACTTCGGGCTCTTCGTTGAATCCACTCACTTCCCCTGTTCTCCTCTCTGATTCAGCGCAGAGTATCATCCTCCTCCTTCTCTGTTTTAGTTCCCCTCCTGTTCTGCCATCTTCTTTGTTTCCCCTCCAATCCTCCCTCTTCCGCAAGGCTTCAGCACTCCTTCCAATCCTCTCTCTTGCCCCCAAATTGCAGAGCTTTTCGATGATCACCCTTCCTCTCCAGCTATTTTCCTCCTTGATTCCCCTGCGTTCCTTTCCTCTTTCCCCAATTCAATCTCTCATATTTTTCGAATCTGCTTTTTCCCTCCCAAAATTAGCCTTTTGCTTTTCTTCCTTTTTTAGACCCTGTTCCTCCTCCGAAATATAGGTTGAAGGATAAAAGAAAGCAAGCACTGTCATATGAGCACGGTCCAAACCAATCTTTTTGGATTGTCATTACATCACAAGATGGTGACCAAAGTGCTAGTCATTAATCAAATCATTATCCTTTACATCAAAGCAGTTTCTTAGTCACAACAGCATATACCAATGAACTTTGACAAGAAGCAGCAGAACCACGATATGACCAATTGGGTCACAAGTGAGGTTTTCTTCTATATCTTCCTCGGACTACCAGCTAGCCCATTGGAAATGGTGGAGTCTGGCTCAAATACAGTCCAACCAAACAGCACAAGCTTGCATAGTTCCCTCTTCATCCAATTAGGGGCGCACCATGACAAGTAGGGAGGAACAGATACAGGGATGATGTCCCAACTTCATTAAGTTTACCTACATGTATGGCATTCAAAACCAAACTGACTTCGTTCCCTTGTTCTGAAAATCTGTCAAATACTTGATAAGCCTCATCCATTTGTAGTTATTGGAAACATCCTCACAAAGCCCATAATCGGCATATCTTGAAATAAGTGTAGCCCATGAGATTGCATCTCGAGTTACCAGTCTACCAAAATTCCTTATTCTTCTCCGTCTTCGGCATAGAATGAAAGAGCAAACATAACAACTAAGTATGTACAAAGTATCAAATCACACACATGACTTTTGGGTGGTTTACACACCTCGAATGCGCAGCAATACGACATCCACCCCCTCTAATCCTGCGCATCCTCCGGATGGGCCAACTACCCATGATCATTATCATCAAGATCCACAAACAAATCAATCTCTTCGTTATGCATTTCCGGTAGATCAACAAGATTTTCAGCCATATCATCTGTCTCTTCCATTGGAGTTTCTTGTCGTTGCTCTTCTCTTGAAAATTCTTCCAATGCATAATCCTCATCATCTCTTTTCTTGAAAATCTTGATTCTTTTTCCAGCAATAGGCACTCTAAGCACTGTCCCATCCAATTCAGTCAGCTCATATGTTGCATTATCAAAGACATGTCTGACTATGTACGGCCCAAACCATCTTTTCACCATCTTCCGAAGTGCAGTATGCTGATTTTCAAGGCTGCTATCAAAGACCAATACCCAATCTCCCTCTTCTATTGCTCTTGGCCGTAAGCGATGCCTGCTGTCAAACCTGTCCTTATTCCTTAGTCTAGCAACCTTCAACCTATCAATAGCTAGCTGAATATCCTCAGGTCTCCTCTCCAACTGTCGAATCCGAAGAGCTAAGAGCTCCTCTCTCGTCAAATCCTCCTGCCAAGGTAAAACTGACCAAGTCAAAGCACAAGTCTCAATCAGCATAACAGGTTTCTGACCATACATCAACTCTGCAGGCATATATCCTGTGGTAACACTATGAGTCGTACGATTAGCCCATAAAGCAAATGGTAGAAGTCTTGGCCATTCTCCAATCCGTCCTCTGCATACTTTGGCTAATGCTTTCACTATCGGCGGATGCCCTCTTTCACTCTTTCCATTTCCCTCTGGATTGTATGCTGTGGTTAGAGCCAATTTGATTCCTAGCTGAGAGAAAAACTCCCTAGCTTCATCTGCATCCAATTCACCACGATCCGCAGTGATCTTACCCACACAACCATACCTGCAGAAAATTTCCTCCAATAAGAACTTACACACTGCACTAGTGGTCTTCGTTCTCAAAGATCTTCCCTCAACATGATTAGTAAGATCCTCTCTAGCCAAAACAATGTATCTCATCTGCCATAGACCCATAGGCATGGTAACCAAATCAACTACCCACTTATAATGAATGCATAGTGGATAGGTCGGATGAAGCTCATCTCTATGACGCACTACTGAATACATCTGGCAATCTCTGCAAGTCTCAACAAAGTGAGAAACATCTCTATACATGCCTTTCCACCAATATTTCTCCTTGATTTTCTCATAAGTAGCCCATACTCCTCTATGACCAGCCCAAGGACTCTCATGAAACTCCCTCATCACCTGTAACTGCGTCTCTCTATCACAGACAACCCGCAAAGGTAATCCGCCTCTTTTCTTCGGATGCTTCCAAAGAAATCCATCCTTGAGAAAATATCCATAGGCTTTCCTTCTAATCTTCTTGAACTCTTCATCTATCCATTCATCTCTTTTGCTTAGTGTACTAAGGTACCTGCCAATCTGCAACCAATCTCCAACATAGAGCTCTTCTGTGAAAGCCACAATATCATAGACATGACAAACATGATCAACCATAGTGGCTGAAATTTCTGCATCATCCTCTTCTGCAAGTAGAGTCTCCTCATCATCATATCTGGCTCTAGACAACATATCTGCCACTGGGTTATCCTTTCCTGCTATGTGTCTAAATTCTGGATTTAATGACTTAATGTATGCAATCCATCTCAACATAGCTATATTCGGAGTAGAGCAACTCGTGATCATACCAATCAATGGCAAGCAATTTGTCTCTACCACAACTGAAGCTCCAATAAAGTACTCCTTGTCACATTTGAGAGCCGTGACAATCCCCAATAACTCCCTCTTGATTTGCGGATATCTCCTCTGTCTCTCGTTTAGGACTTTCGCCCCAAACCGAATAGCATACCTATTTCCATCTGCATCATCTTGACCCACAGCCCAACCTATGCCAATTGGACTAGTGTCAACTGCCAATACAATAGGCCTATCACAATTATAATCCACTTTCCTGAGAGTAGGAGAATTCTGCAATAACTTCTTCAATTTCCGCATGGCTTTAGTGTGGCTCTCATCCCAATAGAATTTCTGCCCCTTTCGAAGCAGCTGATACAAACAATCTGCAATGTGTGCAAAATGAGGTATCCAAATCATATAAAACACACAAGCACCAATGAATCTCCGTACCTCTGAAGTAGTAGAACAATACTCCGCAATCTTGCCTATAGCATTCACCTTATCAGGTGAGGGTTTCCTGCCATAATATCCACACATATGCCCAACAATGACAACCTCATTCACTCCAAAAACAGATTTTTGCCCTGAAAGTGTCAAGTTCACTTCTTCTAGCCTGGCCAAAATCTTCTCACATGCTGAAATATGATCAGCCACAAAGTATATGCATCCCTGCTCATTTAGGCTCTCATTCTTCTCTTCTTCTGCACACCCCTTAATGGGCACATCATCCAAGAAAGGCATAGTAAGCTGAGGTATGTAATCACGAAGGACCTTATGCATAGCATTCATCATATGCGCAACAGAATTAGTGGCACCTTGAGGCAAGGTACACATCCTGACAAGCCCAATAGGAGTTCTCATGGTGGTTATGTCCCTGCTTTCCAAAGCCAGCTGAAACTGATCATATCCTGAATACAAATCACCCAAAGAATAGATGGCACGACCAGCAAATGCCTCTGCAAACTCATCCACAACTGGACCTATACCAACATTCCTGATAGTAACTTTGTTCACTGGCTGCATATCCTGAATAAATCGGAGAGTACCATTCTTCTTTGGAACGGTAAACCACCTGTTTGAGTATGGTGCAGATGAAGGCTCAAGGATTCCCATCCTGATTTTCTCATTCAATAAATCAATCAGCTTTGGCAAGTGTGCCTTAGGCACTGGAATAGGTCGGAGATTCCATGGAATATGAGGAATAGTAAAAATGACCATAGGAGCAACAATATCAGGATTCACACATCCAATCTCATGTGGGACAAAAGCAAATCCCCTTCCATGACGCTCAAGCATATCCTGAAAGCATTGCTTCTCTATGGGTAACAAGAAATCACCATTTCCAATTTTCAATTCAGCAAGAGTCTCTGCTGAAAACTTATGACCAATATACTCCGGATTCCTCAAAATTTGCTGTTTAGCAGCCCTCTCTATTTGCTGATCACTGTCAGGTGGAAGCGGTACAGCAACCGGCTTCACCTTCTTATCCACAGTTTTGTATTTCGTGTCAACCCTGGCTTCATTATGCTCTTCTACATTACATAAATCTTGCTGTAAATCAGCAATTCTGCACTCCAATGACTGAATATTCTTAGCCCTCTGCTCTATGGACTGCATAGGATCAGCCCCAAACTCTGAATGCTGAAATATTTCAGCAGTAAACTCTCTTGGCTGAAAATTTTCAGCCCTCTGTCTCTCTGAAAGCTGATCATAACCAGGTGGAAACTCTGTTTGCTGAATTTCTTCAGCACTCAACACTCTTTGCTGAGTTACCTCAGCCTCTGACTCAATCTGTGACATAAAATCTGCAATTTCATGAAACATGTCCAGGGATTGCACTAATACATTACCATGACAATTCAGCATATCAGTTTTCAGCATATCTCCCATCTCTGTCATCGTATCTGCACAAATCACACTGTCATACATCCCATCTATGTGCTCATCATCCTCCAAAATTCCTGCATTTTTCAAAATTTTCTCCTTCCTGCATATATACTGCCTGGCAGCTCTAGGCAACCTAGAAGTCTTCTGATAGCTCATTGAACTGTTTGCTGAAACCCCAACATAACCGGAGGAGAAAACATCGCTGCCAGGAGGCGAGAACTCCAATCTCCTCTGCTCTGTACCACCGTCGTCTCGCGAAACGGCGGTACCTAATGAAAACCCGAATCCCTCACAGTGGATAAGGGTGCATCTCTGAGAGTATCCCTGTTTCTAACATGGTTCACACATACAGTCATAAACTGAACTGCTCTCATACCATCTTTACTGCGAATCCGTGCATAAGCAGATCCATCATCCATGACCTTTGTTTCCATGCACATCTCTGTAATGAATGGCTGACCAAGAATTATGGGATAAGAGCATGAATCCTGCACAAAGAAATGAAAATCCTCCTCTACATCACCAATAGAAACCCTGACACTAGGGCAAGCAGCATATAAATCACCTGCAGTATTATTGGCGGCTCTCATACGCCACCCATGCTCTACATCCATAGGCCATCTGTTACTCTCATAAACTCCACGAACTATGAGATTAATCTCTGAACCATGATCAACCAATGCAACATAAGGCACCTGTTTCTCGCCAATCTTTACCATTGTCTCTGTAGTTGCCCTAGCCCAATGGCTCCGCGAAAAGTGACTACGCGGTATCAAAATAGGCTCATCAATTTCAGCATAATGCATAGGCTGAACCCTCTTCTCTACCTGCGGCAAAACAGAAGCATTATCAACCATAACCTCATCATCATCATCATCCTCATCCAACTCTCCAATCAAAACTCCATGTGTATCAGTGGTAGCCAATGCATGTCTTTTCCTCTTTAGGACCTCCTGAAACTGATCCTGAAACTCTCTTTTTGAGATGCCCAAAATCTCAGAAATAGTGAAAGTCACCTCACTGCCAAGTATCTTATCATTAAAGATTTTCTTCATGTCTATAGATGTCTCAATATCGGACATCAATTTGAATCCTGGCTGCTTTCTCTCTCTAGGCTCTTGCCTCTTTTCTCTCTTTTGAGCATCCTCCATCTGTCGATCTGGCCCTGGTCTTGAAGACGGTCCTGCAGTAGGTGGAGTAACAAACTCACCCCCTCTAGTCTTCTTAGCTGCACTTGGATTTTCTTCATCCCTCTTACGCTTCTCCTCAACAAATACATCTGCACCATGAGATTTAGCCAAATAAGCATAAATAGAATACCTGTCAACAGGCGAGTCCCAACCTGTCTCTGATCTGATGCTAGAGCCTGCACTAGTCAAAATAGTTTGCTGAATTTTCCCCTTGTTTGCAGTCTCCATAGCATAAGTCCATAGTGCGGACTGAGTCTCCGATCCCTTCTCAATCTGTACTCCATATGCAGAAGCATCACCTCTAGCTGTCACATAAGAAGTACGCGCAGCCATGTCCTCCACTAACTTCTTCATTCCACCTTTACCAAAGTTGGTAGCAAGTGGAGCTCCTGTCTCAGTCAACCAAATCTTACCATCTTGCCCCCAATATACCAAATTCTGCCTCCTTGCATCCTGGAAAGAGTCACAATCCCTGCAATGCTGATGCTCTGTACTATCACACCAAATACATCTCCGATCTCTCCTAGGTGCACTAGGAGCACTCCTAGGTGCAGTTTGAGCACTAGAAGAAGTAGTAGGCACAGTTGAAGCAAACTGCTCCTTCAACTTACCCACCAACTCCGCTTTGACTGACTCAAGTGTCAAATCTGTGATGCCTTTGATTATGTCATCAATAGAGGTAGGCACCGATGGAGCGGATGGTTTTGGAGCAGAAGGTGTAGGCATCGGTCGTGGAACAGGAGGAATAGGTGGAGTGGAAATAGTAGGCACTGGCATAGGCCAAGAAACTGGCTGAGGAGGAGAAGAAATAACAGGGATAGAAGTAGGCATAGGAGCAGATGATGGTGTAGGTGTCATGGAACCATTCTGTAGGCGAGTCTTCCATATCCTCCTCTTGGTCAAAGTTGAGACTGCATCCTGAGCATCCTGCCAATCAGTTTTAAGACCCATAGGCTTCGTGCGATCTTCAAGAATCTCACCCAATTCTTCTTGAAGAGCAGGATCTGTAGCTTGCAAGAAAAGCTCAACTTTTTCAACATCTAATGCTCTTTGTTCAATTGCATCAAGCTGACTATACCTCTCTTCGAATTCTCGAATCAACTCCGAAGCAGCAAGACCTTTGTTTGGCATGTAGACCCACTCTCGGAATGACCGCCGAGTAGCCATACCAAAGTCCTCAAGGAAGTATTCTTCTTTCAGAGCCTTCTTAAAATCTTGCCAATGTGTATTTTGAATAAAAAGATCAGTCACTTTTGTCCTCAAAGCAGGTGTGACAAGACGAAGGAAGTACTTACTCATAAGTCCAGTAGGAACTCCAAAAAACCCCATCTTGATCTCATATGTCTTCAAATATGCTGAAACATTACGCCCGTCAAATAGCTTCTTCTCACTCTCAACTACTTCAATAGCCTTAGTCGCGATGTTTGCATTCTCCTGCTCCGAATAGAGTTGCCTTTGCTGAGACAACTGCTGTTGATGCAATTGTTGTTGCTGCTGCATATACAATTGTGTTTGCTGATTTTGGAGCTGCATATACATAGACATATTCTGCAAAATCTGTTTTAGATCCTCCGTTGAAGTACTTGACGCAGCAGTCATTGATGGAGCTGAAGTAGACGCAGCTGGAGTTGTAGAAGAAGCTGAAATAGAGGCTGAAGTATCTCCCATCTTGAAATTTCTGCGACGCTTTCACGTCGGGTTCACCAAAGATGTCGAAGGGTTTCGAAAGCAAAGTCGCGACCACAGAGGACCTTGACTAATTTCAGGATAGAAGGTCAATCAAGCAAATGAATGAAGTTGAATCTCAGCAATACTCAGTTTCAGTTCCAAACTTGATATGACTGCAATTGTCTCCTGTGATGATGATCAGTTAGGAAGATACAACTTTTTAGAAACCAACTGTTCTATGACAGGCGCACTGAAGATGGCTTTTCCTGTATTTCCTAAGCCTCTTAGATCAAAACCTTTTGACAAAAATTGTATGTATGTAGTGATCAGCACAGAATTTTCTCTCCTGCACCAGATACATAATCCCCTCCTCCCTGTAGTACCGAGGAGTAGTCATATTCACTTGAGCCATACATAGAGCTTGATTCATTGTTTCCTAAGGAACTTGATTAATCATAATTTGATAGGAACTGGCCTGCTGGACCATAAAACTGTTTTCATAGATGCCAGTAAGACTTTTGTAACCCCATGTAATGTATGGGTTTGAGTGATGCGGTTTGACTCACACAAGAGGGAAGTCAACAACCCCTTCAGGCATCACTTAATCATTCTGCAACACCCAAAGGTTTGAATACTACTCATCAAGGATTTTGGTGACTCTCTCTGTGCAGAAGCTAGGTACTTCTAATAGCTGAACATCTACAGTTGACAGATTCTGTGCCCTTAAATGCTTGCATCTGTAAACGGCAATATACATCAGTCATTATCCTGTGCAGTTGCTACTATCAGAAAACTCTAGTTCGATGTTCTTTCCTGTAATGAGCGAGGGACTTGCAGGGTTCAGAATCATCGCTGCGATTTGAGCTTTTTGCATCCGAGGCATTTACTGGATCATTATGACAACTAGTATGCCGATCGATTTGAAAAGAGTGGGAGATCGATGATCCTTGAACAAAAAAAAAATCCTTCTCCTGCCTGTTTGCAACATTACTCAGAACAGCATTTCTATACATAACCTGTAACTTCTCTCGAACGTAGAATCGATTATCAATTCTTTGGAGTAAAATGCCCAGACATCTGTGTACCAAAGAAGAGTGGGCATGATCTCCAACATACAAATAATATTGATCTGCAAAAGCATTTCCTAAAGATAGTGTCCACTCTGTGCTTTGAATTACATCTAGAGTCTCTGCTAGTAACACCAAAGCATCAATCGTTGCTTCAATCACTGTCGATGGAGCGTATGATGCTGTATACTCATACATCAGAGCTAAGGCAGCATACACATCATCAACATCTGTCTTGTTCTTTGAGTCAATAAAAATTGAGAAAATCTTTGCAAGCTGTTTCGGCTTTGAGACTCCAGTATTCTCCTCAATTTCTGCAAGACCGTATCGAGATGGGCCGATGCAACCAATCCCCAAGCCCCATAATTCCGCAGTTGCAGAGCTCCTCGACTCCCTCGACTCCAATCAATGCTTTTCCTCTCCAAAATAAACTGTCTATCAGACTTCGGGCTCTTCGTTGAATCCACTCACTTCCCCTGTTCTCCTCTCTGATTCAGCGCAGAGTATCATCCTCCTCCTTCTCTGTTTTAGTTCCCCTCCTGTTCTGCCATCTTCTTTGTTTCCCCTCCAATCCTCCCTCTTCCGCAAGGCTTCAGCACTCCTTCCAATCCTCTCTCTTGCCCCCAAATTGCAGAGCTTTTCGATGATCACCCTTCCTCTCCAGCTATTTTCCTCCTTGATTCCCCTGCGTTCCTTTCCTCTTTCCCCAATTCAATCTCTCATCTTTTTCGAATCTGCTTTTTCCCTCCCAAAATTAGCCTTTTGCTTTTCTTCCTTTTTTAGACCTTGTTCCTCCTCCGAAATATAGGTTGAAGGATAAAAGAAAGCAAGCACTGTCATATGAGCACGGTCCAAACCAATCTTTTTGGATTGTCATTACATCACAAGATGGTGACCAAAGTGCCAGTCATTAATCAAATCATTATCCTTTACATCAAAGCAATTTCTTAGTCACAACAGCATATACCAATGAACTTTGACAAGAAGCAACAGAACCACGATATGACCAATTGGGTCACAAGTGAGGTTTTCTTCTATATCTTCCTCGGACTACCAGCTAGCCCATTGGAAATGGTGGAGTCTGGCTCAAATACAGTCCAACCAAACAGCACAAGCTTGTATAGTTCCCTCTTCATCCAATTAGGGGCGCACCATGACAAGTAGGGAGGAACAGATACAGGGATGATGTCCCAACTTCATTAACTTTACCTACATGTATGGCATTCAAAACCAAACTGACTTCGTTCCCTTATTCTGAAAGTCTGTCAAATACTTGATAAGCCTCATCCATTTGTAGTTATTGGAAACATCCTCACAAAGCCCATAATCGGCATATCTTGAAATAAGTGTAGCCCATGAGATTGCATCTCGAGTTACTAGTCTACCAAAATTCCTTATTCTTCTCCGTCTTCGGCATAGAATGAAAGAGCAAACATAACAACTAAGTATGTACAAAGTATCAAATCACACACATGACTTTTGGGTGGTTTACATACCTCGAATGCGCAGCAATACGACAACGTCCTACTCGACAACAGCTGGCGGTTCATCAGTGTCTTCTTCCCTCCACGGCGTCGTCCGCCACGATAGTTATCGCCTCATCCTCTCTGTGAGTCGACAGCAATGTGACGGCTCCTTCTCTACTCCTTCACGACCACTCTCTCAATTTACAGCATGAACGCCTGAAGCCTCTCCCCCATGGCACAAGCTAAGTAGATGAGGGGAGGTGATCCTCCCTCCCTCATGCTGTCAAAGAGTTTACTGTTCATAATATAAATCATTGGATTCTTATGAACACATAAGAGCTTCACTGGAAGATATATGAGGAATTTGCATACAAAATTCAAACATTGTTATCCAATAACCAACTTAGTTACACAAGTTCTTTTGTATTTAGCATATAATTTTCAGTTAGACCATGTATATTTATGAAAAATAAGTCTATGGGAACCTACAACTTGGTTAACTGGAAGTAATTGACAGTCTGTAGGATAAATCACATTGATTCAGGTGCAAAAATATGGTCAGAACCCAAGAAAAATGCCAAAAGTTGCCAAAAGTCCACTAGGTTCACATGGGACCTGGAGTAATAGACTTAAGTGACCAGCAAGTGACCTGGGTAGGTCAAAAAGTGGCCAGGGCCTGAGCAGGGAGCAGCCCGCATTTTTCAGCGCAAAATGTAGGCTGCACAATCTGATGCACAACTGGAGAGAGCTGGAGCTATGGTGCATGATTTGGAGCATGCAAACTGAAGATCAACAGGCCCATAAACTGAAGGAGTAAACAAGGTGAGATGTCCACTCTCTGCCCATTCGGTCTGACGAAAATGCATGTTGAAACAGTCTATCAAAGAGGGAAATCTGAGAGAAAAGTATTCAACCTGCTCTTATGCACGACTTCTCTCATTTTGTCTACCTCATTCTTGGTCCAATGAAGCCCGAACTTGTACCCAAGTACTTGAGTGACTTTGGGGCAAGCAAAGGGTGAGGATTTTGAAGGTATATGGGCTATTATGGGCTGAAATAACCAGTCATAAACAGGGCAGCCCACTGTTATGGTCCATTTTTATGAGCAAACAAGAGATTTATGTGGTTATAATGGAAGGAAATGACCTCTTTTTATCAGGACTTTGTTCATTAATGATTAGAGGAGCTTCTTCATAAGTTTATGCACTCATTTTGAGCTTGATTATGGGCTGTAATTTTCTGTTTTAAAACAGGGTTGAAGCTAAAATTATGCCTCTTCAATTCATTTCATGTATCATTGGCCCAAATCATGAATGCATTTGAGTCTATCAACATAATACTTGTTCCAAAGGGTTGAAATCCATCTATGTACTTGAAATAAAAGCCATTAGAACTTGCATTTGTTATTCATAATTGAATTGAGAATCTGAAAATATCCTTTATGATATGATGTATGTATCTAGAGGCATTTGATGTAATCAAGATAGACTTATTTCTTCTGTTCATGTATGCTAAGTACATAGTGAAAAAGCCTGAACTCTTCTTCCGTACCTAAATCATTTCTAAATCCCGGATCTTATTAAACCCCAATCTATTTCCCCTTCCTGAACCTTGAATCCTAAACTCCTCTTCTGCACTAAAGCCTCAGTGGTAGACCTTCAACCCTTAACACGACGACAGTGGTGAACCCGACGTGAAGGTCCGTTGCGGAAGAAGAAGTCCAATGGGAGAATCATCAAGTTCGGGAGGAGATGCCTTACAATAGTTGGTTCATCTAATGCAAGAAAGCCAACAACAATAATTGCAATTTCAGTAGCAGTTGCAATTGCAACAACAATGGAGACAAGAAGAAGAGGGGATTGATGCTGCTGCCATTAAAGCCTTAGAAGCAGTTGGACAAGAGCTCAAGCAATTTAATGGGAAAAATGTATCCTCTTTTATCCGCCTTTATACTGACAAGATGGTCTTCTTTGGAGTCCCTCAACATGCCTGGAGCCGTTATTTTGCCCGCTTGGCTGTGCATGGTCTCTAGGACCGAATTCATGGTCTTTTCCAAAAAGATGCAGGATGGACTGTGTTCAAGAAGGCTCTTCGAGAAAAAAATTTCCTTGAAGTTTCTCGCCTTATGACAAAGAAAGTATTCACCGAATGGGTCGAAAGGCCCAATAAGGGTCTAACCGCTACTGCTCTTCATCGAGAATTTGAAAGCAAATTTGCCCAACTAGATCCTGACGAGCCAACAAGGTATGGAAAGTCAAAAGATTGAATTATTTCTAAAGGATGCAGATTCTTCGCTTCAGGAGAAATTAACTGATCGACTTGAAGACCCTGACTCTGAGTCGGGATTGAAGACTGCTTGGAGTAATGTCACTGAAGCAGTTAATATGATTGCTCGAAGAGAGCGATTGCGCCTAAGATGGGGATCAACCCCTGCAACAACTGAATCTATGAAGGAGCCTGTTCCAGTTTCTCGACCTCCTGTCTCTATGGCCGAGCAACCAAGAAATTCTGCTATTCCATCTCCAAAGAAGGATGTCATGGATGAGCTAATTAAAAGCATGCGGGATCTCCATCTTAATCTAACTGAAATTAATTCTAAAGTAGAAAGGCTTGATGTAAAAGTAGAAGAAAGGGGTCGGTCAACTACCCAAAGGCCTGCACGAGAAGGCTTCAAAAGACGCTGTATTTGGTGTGATAGCCTTCAACATGACAAGAGGGAGTGCGGTGCATTCCGTGAAGCTGAAGCACAAAAATTAGTCTTTTGGAAGGATGGTAAAATTGATGCAACCGAAACCGGGCTTCCTCTTGAGCCAAACTTCGACAACAGTGGCATGAAGAAAAGATTGGAGGATTTGGCAACAAGAATGGCCTATGTAGCTGTTGATGCTGCAACTTATGGGCTGCAAATTGAGCCAACTAATGAAATTGTTAAAGCATGTAAAACTAATGCAAAATCTAAAGTGTGGACATAGGCCTTGGAACGCATGGAGCAAGGCAAGGCAACTAAAGATGATTTAACCATTGCCAGTCAATATATTCAAGGGAGAACTGATTGGTCCGAGCCTGTGGATTCATTTTCAGTTTTTGCTCGGTTAGCTGAAATTAATAATCAAGAAGCCATGATAGAAGAAAGGAGAAGAAGAGAAGAAGAGAAGAATATGTTGACGGTCCTTCTTCTTCAGGACCAACTAAACGCATAACAAGAAGTAAACCAGACCAACAGAAGGCTACTGAAAATCTTCCGCCGCCAGAGTTTGACATGGGAGATGCCCCTCAAGCAAAGAAGACAGAAGGAAAAAGAAAAAGCAAACATCCCAGTTACAAGTTGCAGTCTGACATAGAGACCGTAATGGATCTTAAACGGATCCTAGAAGAAAGGATTCTTGGAAGTAGAATTGAATTTACATTAGGTGAAATTCTCGGTATTGCAAAACGAGGATTTCATGATATAATAATTGATGTAATTAAACAAAAAAGACAATATGTTGGTGAGAAAACTGAAGAATCTGTACATGCTTTTTTGCAAGTATTTCATGTGTATTTGTAGGATGAAGAGAAGCTGAAAACTCAAGGGATTCGATTGGAGGCAATCAAAGAATTGATTGCAGCCATAGAAGCCAAAGATGAAGATATTTATGAAGCAGAAACTGAAGAAGCCATTATGGTGGGGACTTCTCAATCTAAAGTGCAGCCCATGCGTAAGAAAGAGACTCTTCTTCACAACATGCAAGAAGAAAGTGAAGCTCACTTTATTCCTAGTAGTCGCTACTCCCATACCCGTTGGGCAAAAGGATTCTTGGAAGTAGAATTGAATTTACATTAGGTGAAATTCTCGGTATTGCAAAACGAGGATTTCATGATGTAATAATTGATGTAATTAAACAAAAAAGACAATATGTTGGTGAGAAAACTGAAGAATCTGTACATGCTTTTTTGCAAGTACTTCATGTGTATTTGTAGGATGAAGAGAAGCTGAAAACTCAAGGGATTAGATTGGAGGCAATCAAAGAATTGATTGCAGCCATAGAAGCCAAAGATGAAGATATTTATGAAGCAGAAACTGAAGAAGCCATTATGGTGGGGACTTCTCAATCTAAAGTGCAGCCCATGCGTAAGAAAGAGACTCTTCTTCACAACATGCAAGAAGAAAGTGAAGCTCACTTTATTCCTAGTAGTCGCTACTCCCATACCCGTTGGGCAAAAGGATTCTTGGAAGTAGAATTGAATTTACATTAGGTGAAATTCTCGGTATTGCAAAACGAGGATTTCATGATGTAATAATTGATGTAATTAAACAAAAAAGACAATATGTTGGTGAGAAAACTGAAGAATCTGTACATGCTTTTTTGCAAGTACTTCATGTGTATTTGTAGGATGAAGAGAAGCTGAAAACTCAAGGGATTCGATTGGAGGCAATCAAAGAATTGATTGCAGCCATAGAAGCCAAAGATGAAGATATTTATGAAGCAGAAACTGAAGAAGCCATTATGGTGGGGACTTCTCAATCTAAAGTGCAGCCCATGCGTAAGAAAGAGACTCTTCTTCACAACATGCAAGAAGAAAGTGAAGCTCACTTTATTCCTAGTAGTCACTACTCCCATACCCGTTGGGCAAGGGCGACTACTGAAATTGTTGTTAAAATTGGTAAAAAAGAAACTCCATGCATTGCCCTTATAGACCATGGTTCGGAGATTAATGTTATGTCAAGAAGTCTCTATAAGAATGGCGGATGACCCATTGATGTAGACCCAGGATGGTGCATGAAGGCAGCCAATAACTCTTCTGGCAATCTTTATGCAGCATGTCCTTATGTACAAGTTACTATTGGTAATGTAAAAGATGAATTTCATTTCTTTGTTCAAGATTCCTGCAGCTATCCTATCATTCTTGGACAACCATTTATTTCCGAGTCTCATTTAGAGACAAAGGCTCTTGATGATGGTTCATCATATGCCTGGATAAGAAGTAAGGATAATGACAAAGCTGTCCAATTCCTGACCGTCTGTGTTAATCACCACCGGAATAGGGATCGATTGAGAAATCATCATGTTCCTCCTAATGCCCGAGAATTTAAGGATTTTCGGGTAGCGCCAAAAAATTGCCTCCACATATAAAGAAGGCAAGGCCAAAAGCTGATTTACAGGTTTTAACAGTCAATAGTGTGGGATGTTATAAACAGTTATCAGCCATGAACAGGGCTGAAAGAAAGTATTTGAGTCAAATGGAGCAAGAGCTGAAGCAAATTGATGTTTTACCTAAAGATGAAGAAATTTTAGGACTATTTTATGGGCTGAATTATAATGATACAATGGCTGAAATTTATACAGCTGTTCATGTAGAAAATCAAGCTGAAAACCAGTCCATACAGGTATCTGCATTGGATATGTATGACATAATTCAAGAATTTGCATATTATGAAGCTTTTGGACAGCCAAACAATGATGAAGTAAGAGTAGAAACAAAGTATAAAATAGTTGATAAAAAGTTCAAGCCGGTAGCTACTCCTCTACTGCCTGAAAGCAAAGGATTGGCAGAAAGGGTATCCAAACAGCCAAGCCTTCGTGATCCTAAAGATATTGGACACCAATTTACAGCAAAAAGTCTACAAAAGCTGAAAATTGGTGAAGACTCTTTCCTCTTGCCGGCTGAAAAGCAAATCTTCATGCAGATGTTAAAGAATCATGGTAAAGCCTTTTCATTTCAGCCACATGAAATTCGTTGTGTGGATCCAAGCATTGTGGCACCAATGGTAATTTTTACAGTCCCACATGTTCCTTGGAATCTTAACCAATTCTGGTTCCAAGGGCTCATTTGCCTAAGTTATTGGAACTTCTAAATGAAAAGATAAAAATGCGAATATTGGAGCCATCTTCAGCTCCATATTCCAATCGATGGTTTACCGTACCTAAGAAGAATGGATCTTTACGATTCATTCAAGATTTACAACCCGTCAATAAAGTCACTATTAGAAATGTTGGATCAGGACCAATTGTGGATGAGTTTGCTGAAGCTTTTGCAGGTAGGGCAATCTATTGCATGGGAGATTTATATTCAGGCTATGACCAATTTCAGCTTGCTTTGGAAAGCCGTGACATTACCACAATGAAGACGCCTCTTGGCCTAGTCCGCATGTGTACTCTACCTCAAGGGGCTACGAATTCAGTAGCTCACATGATGAATGCTATGCATAAAGTATTGAGGGATTATATTCCTCAATTGACTCTTCCTTTTCTTGATGATGTTCCAATCAAAGGATGTGAAGTTCACGAGAAAAATGAAGAACTCAATGAACTTGGATGTCGAAAGTTTGTTTCTAATCATATTAATGATTATGCTCAAATCTTGTCTAAATTAGAAGAAGTCCATCTTACTCTTTCAGGAGCTAAATCTATTTTTGGAGTTGAAGAAGTCCTTGTGGTCGGACATATGTGTGGTCCATATGGCCAAAAGCCTTCTCCATCCAAAATAGATGCTATCGGCAAAATGCAAGAAAAATGTACAAATGTTTCAAAGGTGAGAAGATTTCTTAGTGCATATGTCTTCTACCTTATTTGGATACCACATTTTGCCCATGTTGCTGAAAGTCTTTATCAGCTTCTAAGAAAGGGCCAAAGGTTTATATGGGAAAAAGAACGCACTCAAGCTATTCGAAAACTCAAGAAAATGCTGATTTCAGCCCCCACTTTAAAGAGGGCTAATTACTCTAATGGACAGCCCATTATACTCACAGTGGACACAAGTCCTATTGGAATAGGATGGGCAGTTGGTCAAGATGACCTTGAAGGCAACAGATATGTAATTCGCTTTGGAGCAAAGGTTCTTAATGAACGACAAAGAAGGTATGCTCAAATTAAAAGAGAACTTTGGGGAGTAGTAACTGCATTAAAATGTGACAGAGAGTACTTCATGGGCACACACGTTATAGTTGAAATAGATTGCCTTCCCCTCTTGGGCATGATCGCCAACTGTTCCACTCCCAACATAGCCATGATAAGATGGATAGCCTATATTAAATCCTTAAATCCTGATTTGAAACATATTGCAGGTAGAGATAATCCAGTTGCTGACATGCTTTCGCATACCAGATATAGGGATAAAGAAGAAATGATGGATGAACAAGAATCAGAGTTTATAAATGATGCTGTAAATACAGGTACAAATCTGAAAACAGCAAGTATAGCTGAATCTAATGTTGATTCAGCAGTCACAAATGCTGGTACAACAAAAATTACAACAAGTACAACAGGTTCAACTGCTAAAACAAATTTTACATCAGCAAGGAAGGATGAAACAACCAAACAAGGACAATGGACAACTAGTAAACAGCATGTTCAATGTTTTGTTATGGTTTGTTCACACTTTAAAGAAGAATATTATGCAGATGATTGGCTAAAAATTGGCCAATTTTTTAGCACTATGACAAAGAAGAAAGATTGGACTAATGAAGAGTTCAAAAGAATTAAGAGAAAAGCTTATGGATTTTTTCTTAAAGATGGTTACCTTTGGAGGCATGCGAAAAAGAAAGGAAGAGTGCCTATTCGTGTCTTAGGAGACAAAAAGACTCAAAGATAGGTCATGCAAGAATTTCATGAAAGCCTATTGGCTGGTCACAGAGGCATCTGGGGCACTTTTGCCAAAATAAAAGAGAAATTTTGGTGGCAAAACATGTATAAAGACATTGAGCATTTTGTTGAGCCTTGTCATGTTTGTCAAATGTACTCTATGGTAAAGCATAGAGATGGGCTTCAACCTACCTATCCTTTATCCATTCACTATAGATGGGTTATTGATTTAGTAACCATGCCTACAGGAATTTGGAACATGAGATATCTAGTACTCGCTACAGAAGATCTCACAAATCAAGTGGAAGGAAGAGCCTTGACAACAAAGTCCACTCATGCTGTTTGTAGATTTTTACTTGAAGAAGTATTTTGCAGGTATGGATGTGTTGCTAAAGTAACTACTGATAGAGGAGAATTGGATGCTGATGAGGTTCGCCATTTCTTTGCTCAATTGGGAATTAAGCTATCTCTTACTTCAGCTTACAACCCTGAAGGCAATGGTAAGAGTGAAAGAGGTCATCAACCAATTCTTAAAGCTTTAGCAAAATCATGCAAAAGGAAAAGGGAATTCTCTTGCAAGAAAATCTATCTTGTAACATCAACAAGCTTTTATTTTATTCTTTCGATCATCAATACAAAGAAAACAACAATTCTTCACGCAGCATCATAGTAGATATCTCCCACAGATTTGATAGAATCAACCATAATCTTCAACATCTTCACAAAATCCATCAATATAACAAAGAACACAAAGGAATACACCATCTTTGAATGGAAATCAATCACATATTATTCATCTTCAATGTCTTCATAGTTCTCTCTCTCAATCTCTCATATACAGTTACACTCTTTTGATAGAATTGACTATCTCTGATTCTCTCTCCCTCTCTCCATCAATAGTACATCATATCCTCACTACAATGCTCTCATAATAACCCTCAATAATCCTTCTTAGGTCGTGGATGCACCTCCCAAGAGGTATTTCTGATATGAAGAGTGACCAGAGCCACTACAATGTCTTTTCACAGCTCACTACTGTCACTATCACTTAGTCTTCTCTTCAGTCTCAGCAGCTATTTCTTCCACCTGGTTTAGCTCTTTTGAACTTAGAATCATCCTTTCCAAAGGTTAGAAAACTTTCCCAAAGTCACACATACATTCTACAGAACACCTACAGAAGGTCTACAGAACAGTCACAGTACAACACCAGAATAGCTACAGTACAGTTACAGTACAGAGACAGAGTGAGACAGAGCTGAGACAGAGGCTCTACAGAGGATCTACAAAAGGTTACAGAAGGTCGTCAAAACCTCATAACTCATACTCAAACCATTCCAAACTCTCAAAAACTATTCAATAAGCTTTCAAAATATCTCAATCTTCATCAATCATCAATCCATACTTCATACAGAAGATAATCAGAACAAAATAGAAGCTACAAAGAACCAATCAGAACATCACAGAACCTCATATCTCCACTGAGAATCATCATGAACTTCTAAACATAATCAATATCATCCAAAAAACTCTCAAATACTTCCATTAACAATCATATATCACTCTAAATCCATCAAAAATCAATCATTCAGACCTCAAAAATAACAAAAAGTAGTCAAAAATTCAGTCAAAAATCTGTAAAAAATTCAGTATTTTTCCACTCTCAACATATCCCCACACTTAGAAAAGAAGCGTCCTCGCAACCCAAGGAAAAGAATAATATAAGTTCACTAAAGAGCTCAATTTGGATCTTCCTTCAGATCTTCAATAATCTTGCCAAAACACGATCCCAACTTATCACATGTATCTGATAGAAAAAACTACTAAAGGAAAACTCCATTATTCATTAACTCCTCTGATTAATCATTTAAAAGTCATAACAAAATTTTAAAGGATATAAGAGGTTCTCTTCAGCTTTCCACCATAGGCATCCCATCCACTAGCAATCTTTTGAAAATAGCTCTTGAACAAGTATTCGCAATCAACACGAACTCATCTCATACAATTAAGACGATACATACACAAACACTAACACAACCAACTGAATGACACCTCCAAAAAGATATATATCATTAAGAATCTTCCAACATACATTGCAAAGGAATCAATGATGCCATGAGGCATATTTCACGGTGGATTCCGTGAGGTTTTACGGTGGATTCCGTAAACTTTGATGACCGGGGCTCATACACAAAGTGGATTCTTTGTGCGAGAAGTTGATGGGGACGCCTGTCCTTTTCGGGTGTTTCATTAATTTAGTGTGTACATGGGTGATTCCATAGCGGGTGATTCCGCAAAATGCATATTAAATTAATAAACTTTTATGAGTTTAGAGTGCGCACTCGTAATAAATTAAGGTTAGGATTTATTTCTAACCAGTTGATTTATTTATGTAGCTGAAGATTGCTAGGTATTCACTTTTGTCGGTTTAATTGTATTATTTTACTAACGATTGTGAATGCTTCAGTTGATGTGTAGAGATAGCAGTAGTGGCGGAGGAAAGCATTGGAGACTAGTGAGTATTCGATTTATTGGTTATATTTTGATAGGCACCACACCTATATTTTGTCATGCCTATTTATTGAGGCGTTGGATATTTATTATTATTTTGTATGCGCATGGGCGCACGATTATGTTATTTCTACTTGGACATTGTATTGGGCATGCCAAACTATTTGGGCACCGTCCATTAGCTTTATTCCTATTTTGTGTTAAAGCAAACTCAAAAGCTAAAAGCTTGCTATTTTGTAATTTGGGTTATTATTTGAGCTTGAAGATGAATAATACATAAAATACATGCTTTGTGGAGCGCTCACACAAGGCATGGAGGGAGATTGCACCCAATTGGTCTCTTGTTCATGTCATTCATGCTTTTTACCTTGTAATTTGTGCAAAAAGTAGAGTTCTATTGTTCTTGGGGACCTTCCGGCATTCACTACGCGAGCGTACAACATCCGATCTGCGCACCAGTGGTATCAGAGCGAAGCTGAGATCAAGAGCTTCCAATCACTACCCATCTCGTGCGAAGGCGGAGCTCCTAGAACGATTGGGATCTACGGTCAATCTCCTCGTGAACGGTCGATACACGCAGATTCCTGGCGATCAAGAACCCCTGCTTCCATCATCGAATCGCGAAGGACCGGTCTGCAGAGGCGGAGGACCACTTCCATCTTTCCTACATCAATTCGTCTTCATACACAGAGATAAGTAAAAAACCTCCATATCTTCAAGCTTTAAAAACTAAAGCTTAAGAAGCTTAAAGCTTCCTCAAAATTTTTGTGGTCTCAGAAGACGTCGCGAAAAATCCGCCGCTGGCTAAAAAACGGCCCCCCTCCCCTACGATTTTATGTTTTGGCCAGTAAGCTAAAGCTTACTTACCAAAGCAACAAGTTACTTAAGCTTCAATCAGTCAGGTCACACAATCGGATTCAGCAAGTCTATCAAGTTGAATTTCTGCAAGTTCCGTAAAGCAAGCAAGTTCTGCAAGTCTACAAACTCTGCAAGTCACATTAGTCTGGTACTCTGCAAGTCAGACAAGTCAACTGGAGTCAAAACTGACTTCTGTCCAAAACTCATAAAAGGGTTGTTCCTGCGCAGAAACTCCGAACTGTAAAGTTGTTCATTGGAAGGTACTCTACCCATACTCAGGTTTTTTGAAGCATTTTCAGCATATGAAGAAGGATAAAACACAGATTTTTCGAAGATTGTGAAAGCCATACCCAAAAACATATAAGCCTTGTATTCCCGAACTTGAGCTATGCTCATCCCGCTAACTTGATTTTGAGTGAGAAAGGTCTTTTGAGTTTTGCAAGATGACGGAACCACATATGGATGATTTAATGGCTGAAGGCGACCTACCTGAACCTATGATGGAGCAAAAGCTGGACTTAATTATGATGCAATTGGATGAAGAACGAAGGGCTAGGCAAGCATTGCAAGTTCAATTGGCAAATTTACAAAGATCGTCTACCGACAAAGAGGAACCTCAACCTGAAGATCTTATTCGACGTACCATCGAAGCAACTCTCGAAGCTCAAACCATCCGCAAGGAATCAAAGATAAGTAAAAGAAATTTCAAATTCCGTACTTTCAATGGCACTCGAGAGGGAAAAACTATTCTTGCATTCATTAGTCGGTTTGATGACTACTTTCATAAGGAAACCTATGCACAAAAAGATAAAATCAAGTGTGTCACTAATCATTTAGTGGACAGAGCATCTCTTTGGTGGACAGTGGTATGCAAGAGTATAGATTGTTCCGCTACCTGGGAGAATTTCAAGAAGAAGTTTATGCAGAATTTCCTTTCTCCACAATTTCATGAGAAAGCTATAAAGCAATGGGATCTTCTTCAGCAATGGGATCATGAGCCTATTCCTCAGTACACAGAGCGTTTTTGGAATGCACTACTCCAGTTACACATGCTTGAAGACATACCTGAAGTGACACGCAAGCGCAAGTATATGTCTGGACTCCTTGGGCATTACTACGTTGAAGTTAACATGTTTAAGCCTACTACTCTTGAAGACGCAATTTCACTAGCTCAGGACACTGAAGACAAGCTGCGAGGTAGAGACAGACATCCACAGCAATTCCAAGCCAATGGTAACTATGGATCTAAGCAATTCAACTCAAACTTTAGAAGATTTAATCAAGGTTGTTTCACTTCACCATCTTTCCGTAAAAATTGGGCAAAACCACCTGCTTTACCATCCAATGCCAATCAAAATCCTAAGCCTATTCCACAGCCAAATCCTAATGTCCCTAGACTTCCTGCCATTGCAAACAATGTAACCAAAGCCAAGCCTATAGTATGCTATAAATGCCACCATCCTGGACATCTAGCAGCAAATTGCCATTCAAAGAAGCCACATGTCCATATCAACTACCTTGGAGCAATGGACGATGAAGAACATGAAGATATGCCTGATTTCATGGAAGATGAGGACGACACTACTACTCCTTCGGATACTTTACCAAGTATGCCAACTCCACATTCTTTATTGACTATGAAATGTTTGGTGCATGGAAAGGAAAAGATTATTTTGCATAATGACGGTAGCACTCATGATTTTATTTCTGCAAAGCTAGTAAAAGAATTGAAATTATAGACTATACCTATGCATTATCGCATCAAAGCAGCATTCTTAGGCACTAGGTATAATGGTACACAGGAAGTGCATGACTTAGAAATTCAAATTGGTCAATACACTGAAAGAAGAAATTTTCTAGTTGTTCCATTACAATCGAGTGACATTATTTTAGGTATGCCTTGATGTCATCAGCATAATCCAGATATAGATTATTCCACACATTCAATGAATATTAATTTTCAAGGAAAACATATTACATTGTATGGTATGCATGCATCTAATGTTTTTTCACTGCTTTCGCATACTCAAGCTAAATGTGCATTACGCAAGAGTAGTAAATCCTATCTCATTTGGGTAAATGAACTGCAAGTCAAAGAAAATCATATGCATCCTAGGCATAAAGAATTTCTTGCACATTTTAAAGACTCTTTTGTCGAAGACCTACCACCTGGTTTACCTCCTTCACGTCCAGAAGACCATAAGATAGATTTGATTCCTGGTACACAACCACCTTGTAAAGCACCATATAGGCATAACTAGATAGAGCAAAAAGAAATTTAAAGTCAAGTTGAGGAATTACTAAATAGAGGATTGATTAGACCTAGTAGTTCTCCATTTGGTGCACCTGTTCTGTTAGTCAAGAAAAAGAATAATACCTATCGTATGTGCATTGACTATCGAGCTTTAAATAAGATCACTGTAAAGAATAGGTATCCAATTCCTAGAGTCGATGACCTTATGGACAAACTGCAAGGATCTGCTATATTTAGTAAAATAGACCTTAAGTCTGATAATCATCAGGTGAGACTAGATGAGTCTGACATATTCAAGACTGCATTTAGGACACAATTTGGTCATTATGAATTTTTAGTGATGCCTTTCAGATTGACTAATGCACCTACTACATTTAGTAGAATGATGAATCGTATATTTTTAAAATATCAGTATTGTGTAATTGTCTTCTTTGATGATATTTTGGTGTTTAGTCAAAATGAGAAGGAACATTATGAGCATTTGTCATTGGTTTTTCAGTTATTGAAAGATAATCAACTGTATGCAAATCCTGAAAAGAGTGAATTCTTTAAAACAGAAATTAAGTATTTAGGTCATATTGTATCATCTGATGGAATTAAAGTTGACCCTAAGAAAATAGATGCAATATTGAATTGACATGTACCTAAAAATGTGCATGAGTTACGCTCATTCCTTGGTCTTGCTAGTTTTTATAGGAAGTTCGTGCGTAATTTTTCCTTACTTGCTTTACCATTAACCAAACTTTGAAGAAAGGTATTGTCTATCATTGATCCGAAAATCAACAGAAATCCTTTGACTTATTGAAACATGCATTAGCCTATGCCCCTGCCCTACAGTTGCTTGACTTTAATAGACCATTCTTTCTAGTAGTGATTGATGCTAGTGGATCAGGAATAGGAGCCGTACTTATGCAAGACAATCATCCTATAGCCTATTCTAGTTGTAAGCTGAAACCCTCTGAACTAAAATATTCCACATATGAAAAAGAACTATTAGCTGTTGTACAAGCATTAAGACAATGGAAACACTACTTAATGGGTTCAAAATTTATGATTAAGATCGATCAGCAAAGTATTAGACATTTACTTAGCCAACCCCAAATATCTGACCGACATATCAAATGGGCATCCTTTATTCAGAGTTTTCATCCTATCATTCAATATCAACCCGGTAAAGAAAATGTAGTGGCTGATGCATTAAGTAGAAGACCTGCCATTCATAATATTTCTGCTATATCTTTTGATTCTTTGATTGCTATGAAAGATACTTATCATCAGGATATTAATTTTCATGCTGATTGGAATAAATTAGTTCAAAATAACTTGATTCCTATTGATTCACTATCATATAATGATGGATTTATGTTTTATGAAAAGAGATTATGTGTTACAGTTCCATTCCAATCTTTTGTTTTGAATGAGATTCATTGTCCTCCATATCAAGGTCATAGAGGTATCATATCTACTTTACGTACATTAACTGAAGATTTTTATTGGCCGCATATGGACACTGATGTATCTAACTTTGTTTCTAAATGTTTGATTTGTCAAAGAGTTAAGAGACATCATGGTAAACAGTATGGATTACTTATGCCTTTGTCTATTCCATCTAGACCATGGGAACAAATTTCTATGGATTTTATTACTGGTTTACATAATACTAAATCTAACCATGATATGATTTGGACAGTAGTAGATAGGTTTAGTAAACAAGCATATTTCATTTCATGTAAGAAAACTTTAACAGCATCACAAGCAGCACAATTGTTTTTTAAAACTGTTTTCACTAACCATGGATTACCAAAAGTTATTATTTCTGACCGTGATTCTAGATTTTGTAACAACTTTTGGATTACTCTGTTTGCTAACCTTGGCACAAAAATTGATTTCTCATCTGCCTTTCATCTTGAAACTAATGGACAAATAGAAGCCACTAATAGCACTATTCTAGATCTTTTACATGCTTATACTATTTCTAAACCTCAGACATGGGATACACATTTGTATTTATTACAGTTTGCATATAATAATACACCACACACATCTACAAAGAAAGCACCGTTTGAAGTGATTTATGGTTATAGATTGCCTACACTTATTGCATCTTTGTCAAATAGAATTCAGAGTGCTGATGATATTGCTAGTATGCATAATACTATTTTTGATGAGGTTAAAGATATGATTGCCAAAGCCCAGCAATCATATACCAAAAAAGCCAATAAGAAAAGATAAGCAATGAATTTCAAAGTTGATGACTATGTTTGGTTGAGAATAGAAAAACGTAGACTACAAAGTGTAGATAGACACCCAGTTGTTAAATTAACCCCTAGATTCTATGGACCATTTAGGATCATTCATAAAATTAATGACAATGCATTCAAGTTAGAATTACCACCTCACTGGAAAATTCACAACACATTTCACATTAGTTTATTAAGACCATTTAGAGGCCAATACCTGTACACCGTGTTTATGAAAACCCACCTTTGTTAGAGGAAGAGACTGAAATACTTGAACCAGAAGCTATCATAGATACTGATTTTATGACCACTAGAACTGGCCGAAGATATTCTAGATATCTCGTTAAATTTAAGAACCATCTTGTAGAGGAAGCATAATGGATGCACGTTAGAGACTTAAATGCTTTCCCCACTCTGTTAGCTCCACATTGAGCTAATAGCAATTGAGGTCAATTGCTATCCCACCCCGGGGGTATGATGCCAGGAGGCATATTTCATGGTGGATTCCGTGAGGTTTTACGGTGGATTCCGTAAACTTTGATGACCGGGGCTCATACACAAAGTGGATTCTTTGTGCGAGAAGTTGATGGGGACGCCTGTCCTTTTCGGGCGTTTCATTAATTTAGTGTGTACATGGGTGATTCCATAGTAGATGATTCCACAAAATGCATATTAAATAAATAAACGTTTATGAGTTTAGAGTGCGCACTCGTAATAAATTAAGGTTAGGATTTATTTCTAACCAGTTGATTTATTTATGTAGCTGAAGACTGCTAGGTATTCACTTTTGCCGGTTTAATTGTATTATTTTACTAACGATTGTGAATGCTTTAGTTGATGTGTAGAGATAGCAGTAGTGGCGGAGGAAAGCATTGGAGGTTAGCGAGTATTCGATTTATTGGTTATATTTTGATAGGCGCCACGCCTATTTATTGAGGCGTTGGATATTTATTATTATTTTGTATGCGCATGGACGCACGATTATGTTATTTCTACTTGGACATTGTATTGGGCATGCCAGACTATTTGGGTACCGTCCATTAGCTTTATTCCTATTTTGTGTTAAAGCAAACTCAAAAGCTAAAAGCTTGCTATTTTGTAATTTGGGCTATTATTTGAGCTTGAAGATGAATAATACATAAAATACATGCTTTGTGAAGCATGCACACAAGGCATGGGGGGAGATTGCACCCAGTTGGTCTCTTGTTCATGTCGTTCATGCTTTTTACCTTGCAATTTGTGCAAAAAGTAGAGTTCTATTGTTCTTGGGGACCTTTCGGCATTCACTACGCGAGCGTACAGCATCCGATCTACGCAGCAATCAATGAAGATGATCCCTTTTTAAAGGCTTGATGATTTCGAAAGCGATCCATGGAGAAGGATTCATTTACAAATGTCTTTGGAGGATTTTGAAAATACTACAAGTAGCACATCCTTTCTAGCAAGACAATGTATCTGCTAGGGAGACATAGGGCACAAAAGTAGAGGACGTCCAACTGGTGAGAGTCAATGTTCACATTGACATTCATACAAAGTTTTGGAATGGCCTTTTGATCATTATGGAAATGCCTATGCATGTATGCTAGATACCAAGCAAAATGAGCTGTCAATCTCACGGAAGGATCCAGAGACTATGAATATTGGTGAGCAAAATGAATATGGTTTTGGTATGTTTAACTTGCAGTTGTCCAATCTCCTGGAATTATTGGCCAGTTTATCTGAGGTCCTGTAAGAGAATCATTCGAGCTCCATCCTCTTCTTCTGGGAATCTGCTGATCAAGCCTGTCATATTCACTAACCAACTGAGGGGGTTGAGAGATAGAAGTGGCAGGAGAGGGAAGTGGAATAAGTAAAAGTGGATGAAGAGATGGGTAGGCAAAATCATAAAAGGAGGAATAGTTTAAAGAAAGAGTGGCTGAAAATTTTAGGGAATCACTTAAGAAGGGTGTTAATTGATAAATAGGAAAGGTAGAAGGTACATGAATGGATGGAGAAGGACATGGTGGAGAAGGGGAAAATACTCTATCTTCGATAAAAGAGCAATATGTAAATATGGAAATTTGAGGAAAAGATTGAGGTTGGAAAAGAAGGGGTAAGATGGCTGTTGAATTGGTTTGATAGAGGGAAAGATATGTATCATAATGGTGAGCCATTTGTTGGTAATACAGTAGGGTAGGAACAGAGGGACCTAAAATAGATATTCTCTGATAGGCATAAAAAAAGGTGGAATCAAATGGATTATTTTTGGAAAGGTGAGCTAAGAGATCCACCCTCAATTGGTTAGTACTCTGTACATAGGCAGAAGCTGTGTTCTGTCTTTGATTCAGGACCACAGAATCAATCATGGAATGCCAGGAATTATCAGGGCAAGTAGCCACTTTGGAGGAGTAACTCTGGAACATGTCATCTATTCACAAATCCAAATGGTTGACATACAAAACAGCTTGTAAAACCATGTCTCCCACATACCAGGCCATATCCACTTCATCTAGAATCAACAAGTCTCCCCATAGATACATATATGACATCAACATGGTATCGGTCGTGACAGAATCTTCAAACACCATGCGGACCACTTTTGTCAGCAACTCAGAAAACCAAGCCCCACTCCAACCATCCTCTAGAAGAGAAAGATCCATCGTTGAAAGCTTCATGTAGAAGGCCAACTTCTGTAGTTGATAGTAGACAAAGAAAGAATGGTCCGAAGGAACATATTCCTGGAATTGCTCAAATGTAGACCATAGCAGATCCATCCTGGACTGCAATCTTTCCACTTTATCTTGGAAAAGAGGACACAAGGTAGCTTGTCTCTGAAGAACTGCCAAGTCCTGTTGTGAGAGAGAAGGGATCAGGGGAACATTAGGCCTTGGAGGAACAGACCATGACTTTGCCAGTTGATCTTGCAACTGCTTGATTTGGGAAGCTTGTGATTCCACTGTGTCATTAGCAGTCTGTAGGGCTGAAAGTTTTACATCTAAGAGAGTTTGAAACTCTTGCGCTTCTTTGGACATCCTCTCCTTCTCCTCTGAAATTCTAGTGACCTCTGATTGAGCCTCTGTTAACTGAATTTTCAAAGAAGATATCTCTTCTCTTTGGGTTTGGTGCTCCATCTGCTTAAACAGATCTGCCAGGGTATCCTTAGCAGAGGCTAACTCAGATGTTGCCTTCTGCAACTAGTTCTTAGACTGCATCAGTTCCTCATAAAAGGAAGCATACACCTGTTAAACACAGGCTGTCACTGACAGTTCAATGGAACTCTGAATGTCTTACATAGGAAGGGAATGGCATCTCCCGAGACTAGACTGTTCAGTGAGGGGACTGATATATCCAAGGAACCTTCTCTATGTGCTTTGAACAGGTTGTTACAGGTGAGATAAGCAGGGAGATCACTATCAGAGGTAGCAGGAATGGGCACGGAAGGAAGAACTGAAGGAGCTTTATCTGCTACCCGCTTCAAGCATTTGCGATGTATGACCAGGGAAAGAGGAGAATCCAGATCCTGTATATCAATTGGTTCTGACTCGTCTGAAGGTGAAGGGAGAGGTACTAGATCAGATGGAGAAGATGGAGGTACACTCTTCTGTAAACCTGAATAGGTCAAGAAGGCAGACATGTAGGATCCATAGGTGACATTGGTAACATTGTCCCTGGTTACTTTTACGAAATGTTGATCCATCTTAGTGAGTAGATAAGTGCTCCAATCAATAGCGACTCCTTTTAACACCATCCTTGAAGCTGTAAAGAGCTCTTTGGACAAGTAATGGGATGGCGTTTTTGCAGGCATAAACTTGTCTTGGAGGAACTGCCAAACCAACTTCCACACAGGATCAGTGATCATGGAAAAGGAAACTCATGAAAAGTTGATCACCTTCTTGACATCCAAAATTTCCCTAGTCTGTTTTTGTAATAGCTTCAAAATCTCATCATTAGAGAATAGCTGGCGAGTTGTAACAAAGGGTTCACCTTTGTAGGGAAGAGAGAGAGCCTTCCCTAGGCCTCGAGGTGTCAAAGTCATGGAAGTACCCTGGACCAGTCCCGACTTCTTGATGTAGGAGGCCAGGAACTTATCACACATCGATGGATCCTCTGGAAGCAATGGAAAGGAGGTAGCCACAAAAGTCACGAGTCCCGCCTTCGTGAGAGGCTCAAAAGTGAGTAGGGAAGAGTAATCCCTACTGACCAGCGGGACATATTGGATAGGGGGAGGAGTGTGAGGCGCCATTCAGATAGTAAACACACACCACAACACAGACAGTCACAAAGAATGCCTACAAAACAACCAAAGGGCTATCAAAAAGGAATCAATCCAAAAAGGACACTCATACAAACATAGACGTAACTAACCCAGGTACCACCCCAGACAATACATAGCCTAGAAAATTTTTGGCATAATCTCTACACATATGCGACTGAAAGCTTCATGCGATGCAATATGCAAGCACCCAAATCCCCGTATCAGGCAATAAAGAAAAAAAACTACACACCGTACCCGTAATCGTAACACATGAACAAATCAAACTACCATAAAAAAGGACATCAAGACTGGACCATACCATCAAGACTGGACCATAAAAACGGACATCAAGACTCGACCATAACTTGACCATCAGTGTCAACTAATAGACTTTTACGCGCCCATCCCACAAAGCGAGTTCATTAAAAAGGGAAAATAAGTACAGTGAGGGGGAATTAATTTAATGAAGGATTCATTTTAATAAATTATTAACAATGGGTGACATTTTATTAGGTGATAAACCTTAATAAGAAAACGGCGGTTCCTTCTTAAAATTTTAATTAAAAATTATTAAGTTGAAACGATGCTTTAATGCAACCCGGACTACGACGCCCAGACTAGGTCTCTAAATGCAAATTCCTTAATTAAAAATTAAGAGTGATGTGGAGTGCTTTTTTGCCAGTGCGTGCTCTTGTGACGGCTGGTTCATTTTTATTATAGTGCCTCTTAAGCGCACGTAGCGCGTGCAAAGTGAACGGCTAGTTGATTTTTATTATGAAATAATGTGTTTACCATGAATGCGCGTGGAAAATGTGGGTGAATAAAGAATTTATTTTAGCAATGAATTTGTGATTAAGGGGGAAATGAAAATAAATAAAGCACATAAAATAAATACTTGGAAGGGGTGTGTATGCAAGGCCTGAAGGCGCACAGAAGGGTCCCCCAAAAGTAATGAATCCAGTAAAACAAAGAAAAGACCATTGACTGAACAACAAAGACAAAACCTTAGTGGGTTTGTTGATTTTGATGATTATATATTTTATTTTGTATTGTATTATGAGGCATTAGTATGTTTTTTTGTATTTTTTAAAATTAAATTTTAGATTTGGTTGGTTTGATATTTTAGAGGTATTATGTGTGGTGGTTGGAGTTATGTGTGGTTGTCTGGATTGGTTTTGTAATAAATTGTATGTGGTTGTGTATTTATTGTTTTTTTTTTTCAAAAGGAAGAATAATTAAAGATGGATATGGGATGAAGGAAAAAGAAAATTGCAGACAGTTAGGAAATATCCACAAGTAAGGGTATGAAAATAAGATGGGGATTTTTATGGTGAAGTTTTGTTTGTTGGTTTTTCTAAATTGTTTTAAATAGGGGTACCGTATATAAAAATATTTTAAAGTGAAAAATGAATGGAAAAAAATTAGGGGGTGGGTGGAATTTTGCAAAAATTTTAATGTATTTTTTACTAATTTTAAATGAATTTTCTACATGTTTTAGGTAATTTTGGAATAAATTGGCAAATATGGAATTTTTTGTAATTTTGGGGGTTAAAATTTCCAGCTGAAAATTTTCCAAAAAATTGCAAAAATCTAAGGAAATTTTTAAAAAAAATTCTAAAATTTATCTGAATGGAAATGAATTTATAAATTAATTAAATCAGTTAAATCAGCTTAGTTGTAGGGTCAAATTAAGTCATCTAAGTCATGTTAGTCTGGATAAGTCATGTAAGTCAAACTAAGTTAAGTCAGGTTAGTCAAAGTCAGGTAGGTAAGTTAAGTCAAGCTAGGTAGGTAAGCTAAGTCAAGTCAATGGGGACTAACCTAAGGGAGGTTAGTGTAACTAGGCTAAAGTTAGTTGAACTAGGGTAGGGTTAGTGTAACTAACTTAGGGTTAGATTAACCTAACTAGGGTGAGGTCAACTAGGCTAGGGTTAGTTGACTAGACTGGGGTTAGGGTAACTAGGCTAGGGTTAATTTAACCTAGGAGGGGGTTAGTTTAACCTAATCATGGTTAGGTGACTAGGGTAGGAGTGAGACTAACTAGGGGGTGAGTTTAACCTAATCATGGTTAGGTGACTAGGGTGGGGGTGAGACTAACAAAATCATGGAGGAGATGACTGAGCTGTATAAGATCCGCTATCGCAAGTCCACTCCCTATTACCCCAGAGCCAATGGCCAAGTTGAAGTCACCAATCACATCCTTTGCTCAATTCTGACAAGAACGATTGCCGCACATCGTCGTGACTAGGACGATCAACTTACAGAGGCCCTTTGGGCGTACAGAACCTCCCATAAGGCAGCTACAGGACAAACCCCTTTCCAGCTAGTGTATGGTACAAAAGCTATCTTTCCTGTTGAGCTGGAATTACCCTCCTTGCAAGTGGCAGTTAAAGAACACTTGGGAGATAGTGAGTCACTGCAACGCCGTCTCCTGCACTTGGAATGCTTGGATGAGATCCGACGGATGGCCCTATAGTGCATGGAAACCACTCAAGCGTGACGCAAGGCCTATCATGACGGTTTCATCAAGCACAAGGAGTTCAAAGAAGGTGATCTTGTTCTAGCCTATGATTCAAGATTTGGCAAGTTTCCTGACAAGCTCCAACAACGGTGGATGGGCCCCTACAAGGTACTAGCCAAAAATCCTAACGGCTCTGTTCAGTTGTTGCAGACCGTCGATGCCTCTGATGATCCTTTTCTGATTAATGGATATCGCTTGAAGAAGTACTTCCCTCCCTGGGGATCTTGACAATCACAGTCGACCTACCCTTTCCCTTTTGGGCATCGCACTGTCCTTCTTGTCGTGCTTCTGATAGCCCTTATGATTCTCCTCATGAGGCGGTCTCGTTTTGCTACCCCCTCGTAGAACCATCTCAACGCGACATTGTTCTCTTCTCATCTGATCCAACAACGGTACCGAGGTTGGTCCTGATATATGGTATTTCTACAATTCCCTTTATTAAGAAATAAAACAGATTTTAAAAAAACAAAAGAAACAAAAAAAAAGAAAGTAAAAGAAAAAACAACAAAACTATTATGGGAGAAAATGAAGAAATTCCCTGTCATAACAGGCCTCCTTCCAAGAAAAGGTGGAAACACCCTTGGGGGAGAAGCTGACTGTGGAAAAGGTGGTAACACCCCACAGTTCATGATAGCTAACTCACCAGCAGAACCTCTTCAGAAAGCAATTTGAAGCCACCTCCCTTGGTGCGCTGTCTCTACAATATCAATCCGTGTACCCTTCTTAGCAGATGACTCTTCTTATCAATCATTGAAGTACAGGATTTGTAGGCTGCCTCCCTGGGTACGCCTTGTCTTCAAGATCCTGATAACACCAATCGTCGACATGATCTTTATCACCAACCCCTTAAGTGATGTGAGTTTTCATCCTAACAGGATGGGGATGTGAGTATGGGCTGCCCTCTGTATCTATCAGAGAGTGAGACAGAGGGTGGGGTGAGTGACCAGTCTTTCCCTTTAAATCAAATGAGAGGTGAGAAGTATGAACGGAGTGTTGCAAGCACGGGATGGGCCTCTCAATACACAAAGCACAATCTGTTCTTGTGCACTGCACCATAAGGCTCCCTGGCCTTCCTTCTTGCACTGTATGCTGGCACTAGGCAGGATGCACAGTTGCACCATCAAATGCGCACAAGGCATACAACCTTTGCACAAGTGACCGTGAGGATTACATCAACAGGTTTTAGGACATGGCTGCTTTCTGTATCTTTCAATAGAGTGTGAGACAGAGGGTGGGCTGAGTGTGACTGGAGTTTTTTCAATCAATTACCGAGAGGTGAGGATTAAGGGACGTTACGACCTTTGGAGTTAGGTACGTTCCCGTTTCCCTATGCACCCATGGGCTGGGTTTCTACCATCAGTACATGACACATCACTTTGTTCTATACACTGCCCTACAAGGCTCCCTTGCCTTTCTCCTTGCACCTATGCCAGACGGGTTGGACACACTGATGCACCATCAATTGTACACCCTGGCATACTCCCTCTGCACCATTCTTTTGTCACTTCCTAAACCGGGTGTGAGCTATGGGGTTTCATCCTAATTTTCTCGAGTGATATTAGTCATGGGGTGAGTGACTGCTCTTTCATTCCATATGAGTGATTGTGAGTTGAGTGCAATATTCCTCATCAACGACGAATTTCTTGCGATTCCTTCAACTAGCTATCTCCCTTGGTGCTGCCACGTGGTCCCTGCCATGAAGGATGCATGCTGTGAAGATACCTTGGTACCTCCTGCAGCCAACAACGACAATGGACGTGCCATCGACAATCAACCTTGATTCTCGACAACATGGGCCAAGTTTTTCTAACCCTACACCTTTTGTTGTTAGTGATGGTCATGTTTAAGTGTGGAGACGTTAGAGGTTGGTCTGTTGTGTGGTACTAGGTCCCTGTTGCTCGGTCAACCCTATCCGTTAAAGTTTTAAGTGTGGGGACGCGTCCTTGCGTGTCTACGTTGCATACCCCTCAGTATTTGCCTTAACCTGATAATGCATCTATGCTTGCCCTAATTTTACCCTTATGGGGTCCCTTCCCCACTCACCCGTCCATTTTTAACCCACCCTTGGGACTGTTCCCTTGAAGTTTTCCTTCCTTCCCTGATTTTGTTGTCTTTCCATGTGAACGTACCCTATGTTCACCGGAATTCCAATCTAAACTTATAGCCTTGTTCATCCCTTTGAAGAGACCATTTTTCCTTTTTACCAACCCCTGTTTCGATAGACAATTCTCAAGTTATTAATTTTTGAAGTATTTTGCATAAATTGGATAGTTTTCCATGTGAATGCGTCTTGCTTACTTTGGACCGATGATCTGACATGATAGCCATGTCCTCCCCTTCCTCCCTGATATTTTTCCTTTTTACTCTGTGTCATTTCGATGTACGGTTCATCCGTTATTAATTTTTGAGGGGTTCGAGTCTTTTTCGTGCTTATTTTTCACAAATTTCCATGTGAACCTGCCCTATTTTCACCGAAATTCCAATTTGATTTGACAGCCGTGTCCTGCCAGCCTTCCCCCCACTTTTTTCTTTTTCCTCCCTCTTTTTCGACTACCTAATTTTTAATTATTAAAATTTTCGTGCGTTTTTTATTGCATTTTTTGTGTTTTTTGCATGTGAACCCCTCCTAATTCCCCCGGAACTCAGGTTGGATGTGACAGCTTGTGCCCCCCCTTCCCTCGCACATTTTTCCTTTTTTCTACCCTCTGTTTTGGTGAGCTGATTTTTTGTTATTAATTTTCGACCTCGTTTTCGGGTGCCATTTTTCCATTTTTCCCATGTGAACGCGTCCTATCTTGATCGAAACTGTGTTTTGACATGATAGGGCTATTGGACACGTTCTTCTATACCTTTTTCCTTCTTTTCGCCTTGCATTTCGGCGAGCAGATTTTTCGATATTAATCCCCGTATGTATTTTCGAGCCTGTTTTTTGTATTTTTTCCATGTGAACACCCTCATTTTCCTTCGAACAACCCGTCTTACTTTTCCCTCATTTTCTCCTCCTCTCTTGGCCCATTTTTCCCTTTTACAGACTTTTGTTTCGACGAACGGTCTATGAGTTATTAATTTTTCTTTGTTTTTTCGTGTTCTCGCGTTCCTCGCCTTATGTGCGAACGCGTGCATTTTCATTTTTCTGTATCTTGAGATGCCCCCTGTTGCGTCCACGACTTGCGTGTCGACGTCCCCACTCCGTCGGGTCCCACCACCGCAAATTCTTTTACCCCCGCCCCGCACATGCGCACGGGACAGGGGCGTGCCATCTTTCTTTCACTTTTCTTTTTTCCTTTATTTATTTCTTTATTAATTAATTCTTTTTAAATTAATTAATTATTTATCTCCCCCCAACGTCACCTCCCCCCTCGCATCCCAACCACCATCTCTCTCTCTCTTTCTCTCTCTTATTCTTTTTCTTCTTTCTCTCTCCCCGACCCTCCCCAACCATCTCCCCCACCTTCACCTCCTCCCTCAACCCCCACCCCACCCTCCTCCTTTTGCAACCCCTCCCCCACCCTCTCCCTCACCCTTTCACCACAGCACCTCCCCCTTTCAATCCTCCAAATGAGTACCTCTATGACTTACCAGCTCGAGGGGACTGCCAAAACGGGTAATAATATTCTCTACATGAACAGGGCTATGCTATTACCATCGTCCTGCATTAGGGCTTTAGCTTCACACCACTTTGTGACATAATCCGTACATATTAAGATGTATCTGTTCTGCTTCCGTTTGGTATTTGGATCAATAGGACCCATGAAATCAATCCCCCACTTCTCAAACGGCTTTAGGGGAAGAATGGGTTGAAGTGGCGTGGCACTTGTTTTGGTGGGTTTTCCCATTCACTGACAAGCATCACATCTTTTACAATAATCATATGTATCCTTGTGGAGGGTCGGCCACCAGTATCCTGCTAATAGAGCCTTCCTAGCTATCGCTTCTCGTGTGAAGTGTCCACCACATGGTTCGTCATGGCATGCTTTCAATACTATGCCGATTTCATCCCCTGTAACACATCTTCGCAGCACTTCATCTTTGCCCTTCTTGTACAGTGCACCGCCTAGCAAAGTGTAGGGGGCTGATTCTAACAGAAGCTTCTTCTTCTCACGGCTTGAAATGCTAGGAGGATATTGTTGAGTTGCTAGGAGATTGGCTATGTCTGCATACCAGGGAGTAATTGTTTCAACTAGAAACAAGGAAGTATCAGGAAGGTCTAGATTATCATGTTCCTCCTCTTGTGTTTGAGGGATCCGTGATAGATGATCGGCTAGGACATGGGAGCGGCCCGGCTTAGTGACTACTTCAAAGTCGAACTCCAGGAATAGGAGCAACCATCTCATCAGTCATCCTTTAACATCTGCTTTGTTCATCAGGAAGGACAGGGCTTCATGATCCACATAGAACTTGAAATGTGTGGACAATAGATAGTGTCGAAACTTCTCCAGCACAAACACCATTGCCAAGCACTCAAGCTCTGTCACTGTATAGTTCCGTTCCCTATTAGTGACCTTTCAGCTTGCATAGTATATCGGTTGATCTAATTTGGAGGGGTCCTTTTGACATAGGACAACACCTAGCCCTTCAACTGATGCATCTATGTGCACATGGAACTCCTTCGTCCAATCAGGAGGCTGTAAAATAGGTGCTTGGATCATGCACTATTTTAGGGTATTAAAGGCTTCTTCACAGTCATCCGTCCAAAGGAAATCAACTTCTTTCCTTAGGAGCTTGTGCAGAGGGGCTGCCTTAGTTGCAAAATGTGCAATAAATCTTCTGTAATAGCCCACATGGCCAAGAAATCCACTCAATTGCTTGAGGTTTGTTGGTGCTGTTAAGGCGGCAATCTTCTCAATCTTTGCCGAGTCTGTTGCAATTCCTTGTGCAGAGACAATATGGCCCAAAAGAACTCCTGAGGAGACGCCAAAGACACATTTGTCGGGGTTAAGAGAAATCCCATACTCTCGGCATCTATCAAAACATTGCTCTAGGTGTCCCCAGTGCTCACGGATCAAACTATAGACACGGAAGTCATCAAGATACACCTCTATGAAATCATGCAGATGATTCTGGAAGGCAGCCATCATTACTCGTTGGAAGGTGGCAGGAGCATTACAGAGTCCGAATGGCATCACTCTGTAGGCATAGGTCCCCCATTCTGTGGTGAAGGTTGTTTTGGATTGGTTCTCTTCTGCAATTTGGACTTGGTTATATCCACTGAATCCATCCAAGAGGGAATACAGCTCATGGCCTGCCACTGTGTCCAACAGTTGGTCTGTAAAAGGGATAGGGAAATGATCCTTCTTCGTCTTCGAATTGAGCTTTCGAAAGTCAACACATATTCAAAGTTTCCCGTTCTTCTTGGGTACTACCACAATGGGCGAAACCCATTCACTATTAGCCACGGGATAGATGAACTCAGCTTCAAGCAGTTTCAATAATTCGGCCTTCACCAGAGCAAAATAATTAGGATTCATCCATCTTTGTCTTTGCCTTACAGGTTTGGCATCGGGCTCTAGGTCGATGTGATGTTGGCATACTGTGGGATCAATCCCCTTTAGGTCTTTGTAGGACCAAGCAAACACATCTAAGTTCTCCTTTAGTAGGTCTCGCAAGACCACCAGTTCTTCTTCTGGAAGATGGAGACCCACTTTCAGGTGACGTTCAATATCCTCAGCATTCAAGAACATTACTTGTCTTTCACCTTCCACTTCGCGGATAAATGTTCCACGGATTACTTCTAGGTCCTCTGTCTGACTCTTTCAAGAGAGTCGTATCCTCGTCTGATGTTCCACTAGAACCAGTGTCCTCCTTCTGAACATATGACTCATTCATCTGTTTAAGTTGCTGGAAAGATATCAACACTTTATTTGCTTCAATGTGAGTGGTAACTTCTTCTGGACTTAGGGCTTCATCTTCAGAGGATGCGTCCATGAATGTCACATAGCACGGACCTGCTAGAGGCCGTGGCTTTGAGGGCTTGAGCTTCTGTTGGCAAGGGGCATCATCATCATCTTTTCTTTGGACTGAATAGTCAGGGCGACAGGAGCCACTGGTGAACTTAATTTTTATGCTTTTAATCCATTGCTTATACAGATTCTGCATACTTTGTGGTCCATTGACCAACCCAAATGGAACCATGGTAATTCCATCCAGTACCCTGAGATATTCGGCCTCTGAGATCTTTGTAGGGACATCAACAAGATCATCCTCTATCAGAGGGAATTCTTCATCTGCACTTTCATAGCCTACTTCATTTTCATCCTCATCAATTTCATCCTCTAGAGGCTCTGTCTCTGCTTCTATAGATGCTCTGTAGGAGAAGAATAGATCTTCTACCTCTGCATGCGCTTCTGCTTCTATCACCAGTTCTGACTCTGCTTCTGGCTCTGGCTCTGGCTCTGTATCTGTTACTATCTCTGTAACTGTCTCTGTATCCGCTCTATCTCTGTTCTGTAGCCGCTCTGTATCTGTTCTGCCTCTGTACTGTCTCTACTCTGTAATTGTACTATCTTTGTACTGACTCTGCTCTGTCTCTACGCGACTGTCATGTAACAGGGAGAACAGTACATCCATGCTTCTATTTCACTGTCAGAGGTGATTTCAGAGGTTAATTCTAGTTGAGGCAGGAGATATTCACCCATGGACAAGGATTTTACATCCCGTGGCAGTTGGCTTACAGTGCCCACTATTAGGGACTGTGCCTCTATTTTCTTAGGAAAGATTTGCTCAACAGCTTCTTCATCTCCTGACGTACCATCTGTTATCTCATTAGAGGAGTCGGTTATGACTTCAATGGATATGGATCCATTGCCTTTTTGCGATCCATACAGCTTTAACACCGCTTTGTTGGGTCCTCTGCCTAGGGTTAGGGTTCCTTTGAACTAGTCTGTCCTGGCTCTTGCTTCAAAAAGCCAAGGTCCTCCCAACAGCAGAGGGTATGAAGTCCCATAAGAATTTGGTTTGACCACCAAATATGTCAGCCAATAGTCTCTTCCTGCAAGGGTTGTTTTTACATATGGGAGGATGCCCAACGGTTTGACTCTACTTTGGTCTGCCAATCTGATAAGCCACTGTGTAGGTTGAATTCCTTGCAACCCTAAGTCCTTCACTGTGACATCCGTCATTATGTTTACTGATGAGCCTCCATCAATCAATGCATATGAAATGAAGCATCCTTCTATCCATACACTAATCTCTGGGGTTCCAGGATCTAGGAAGGCATTAGCCACATCTACTTCCTTTACAGGCTCAGGGGCCTTATTGGTCTTGGTCGCTGTTGAAGGAGCGATCCTTAGTCCACACCTTCTTGTCAAAATGCTTTTGAATCTCTTTCGACAGCTGGGAGACAACATCAGCAACTGTCAGAATGTTAAGTTTGGTTTAAAAGTGTCTAGGTCTTTGACCAAGTCATAATCTTTAATAGGATCCACAGGCTTCTCCAGCCGGCTAGGGAATGGAGCTATACCCATTTTCGTCTTTCCTTTCCCTGCTAACAATTGCTACATTGGCACTTCTTCTATTTCTTGAAGTGCTTCTGTATCATCTATCTCTTGGGCCTCTAGTATTGTCTCTAGGACTGTCTTTGTAGCCTTCTGTGGCACTGTAGTGCTTTGTACTGCACTGTTCTGTTCTGTACTACTCTGTCCCTCTGTATGTAGGTTGAACTTCACAGTCTTAGCAGGAGAATCATTTTCATTTTGAACAACTAGTTCCTTTTTCTTAGTGCGCGTAACAGCGGCAACTTCCAACTCTACCAAATTGGAAGCAGGTTCTTGTACCTTCTGTTGGCTATCAGTGGCATTGGCCTTTACAGGGGATGGATTGGGATAGTCCTTTGTAGTGTGGCCTTCTCCTTTGCATCGGCTGCATAAGGGCTTGTAATCCACTGATCTTCTAGGATTTGGACAATTTGGGGAGATATGTCCCTTTTCTCCACACCTATAACATTCCACCTCTGATCTCTGACCACCACCAGACTGTCGTCCTCTGTAACTTTGAGAGGGAAACCTCCTTGGACCGAAATTAGGACCAAACTCTCTAGGCTTGGGTCCAATATCCAATGTTGTCATTTTGGATTCTAGCAAGTTAAATCTTGCATTTTCATCATTCTGTCTTCGTTCATGCATCTCTTTCAGAGAGCAAATATCCTTTGTATGGTTCTTCCGCAAGCAGTAAGAATAGAAGGCTCCAAGAATGGTTGGTTTTCGGGTACATTCAGTGGCTAAATGTCCCGCTTGATGACACTTCCCACACCATGTATTAGAGTGCATCACATCTCTTCCAACTCCCGCAGGAGTGGATATATTGGTGGTATTCACCTTCAGCGTCTGTAGCTGTTCTGTAATCACATTCAGAAGCTCTTTCTTGATACTTGCAACTAAGTTGGATAAGTAGTCCTTTAGATTTTCACCTCCTGAAGTGCTTGTGGTAGGGTTTTGGGAAGCTTCTATAATTACTGCATACACTAGTTGGGTCGATCCCGAAGGTCCTCTGTTTTGGCTCTGATTTAGAGCACCTGTTGTGAATTGGGATTGTTGATTCCAGTTGGTAGGGTTCCACTGTTGTTGAGTCACCATTGGATGAACTGTTTGAGGCCACTATTGTTGTGGTTGAACCATCATCTGAGGCACTGTCGTCCGCGGTGACCACACTGGATTAGGTGCACTATACTGCGGCACTGTTTGCAACTAGGGGTAGGGGTAGGGAACTGTCCCTGGGACTGCATTTGGTGGGTATACCATTCCAGGCATATGAGGGGGTAAGACTCCTCTTCCTGGAGTCATTGATAGCCTTGCTTCAACTTCATCATACAATCTTGCACCTTCCACTGCAGCTTGCAAATTGACTAGTCTTCTCAATTCCACGAGAAACACTCATTTCTGGATACCTTCGTCCAAATGATGGTTAGTCCATCTCTTCAGGATGGATTCCATTCGCGAGACATAAGCTTCTACTCTTTCTCCAGAGGACTGACTTAAATTCATGAACTCCTCTCGCATCCGCTCTTCAAAACCTTCATGCCTGAATTTAGTGAGGAAGGCCAACTTCAGGTCGTCCCATGTGCCAAAAGTTCCTGCTGCTTGTCTCTCATACCATTGAAATGCCGCGCCCTTGAAAGTGGCGGGGAATATTGCTAACCAATGCTCAGAGGTTCTGGCATTGTTAGCCACACATGCTACCATGAATTCTGCTACATGAAGATCAGGGTCTTCATTGTACTCTCCCTTAAAAACTGGCAATGGGACTACATTTGTTGGCCTGTCATCAATATTTCCAGGACGAATCTGACTAGGAAGGGGACCTTGAGTCGCCATGGGGACTTCTCTAAAGAGTGCTTTTAGGGCGTCAAAGGAGGCTTCTACTGCGAGCTTGTTCTCAGCTTTGATTTTTGCCTTCTCTCTTCTCATGTACCTCTGGACCTGTTCCAACGCTTGCCTCTTTATTGCGTCATTCATCAGGGGGTTGGCTTCAACCAGTTGGTCTGGACTCAACAGGACAGTATCAGAGAGGGCTTCAGTCCCTCTGATAGATTCTCTGGCCAACATCTCCTCTACTTCCTTCTTCTCAACATCTCTGAATTCAGCTTTCAAACCACTACAGAGGGGAAGATATTCTGTTCTGAAAGTATCAAAACTCATTCTTCTTAGGATTGTTGTTGCATCATTATAATAATGCCAACTTCTGAGGGTTTCAACAGTGTATGTTGTGAAAAATACTCTGTCTACCAACTTCCAGTGGGTTGCTAATTGAACAAACAGAAGATTATCAGTGCACCAAGCATCCCATGTATCTTGCTATTGAGCATCCACGAACAAATTCCAACTTTTTTCCTTCTTGTCTTTGTGAACCTCCACAGACCAAGACTTCTGAAGCTTCTTCACAATCTCCCACTTGATGATGTCTGGAAACTTCTCAATGAATGCCAAATCTTCCATGGATGGTTATTCTCTCTGTTTCCGCTCTTCAGTTTGTTCCCAAACAGTTTGCCACCAAGATGCAAGTTTCTACTGCTTCAATAGGAAGAGGAAACAGTCCACCACATAGAGCATGCATCGTGATGGTGATATGTTTCCGCCATTGTGGGATGAACTTCTTGTGAAAAGTGGCTTTGATAATGAGAAATTCCAACTCTTTAGTGGAAGAAGGAACTTTACAAACATCCATTGAATTCTTCTCTTCTTGTCAATGCCATTTGCCTTCATTTTCAACCTCTTCTGGTGCTTGTTGATGGCAAGTTTCCCCGGTTGTGCACCAAAAACATGGTGCCCCAAGAGGAACACCAAGGAAAATGGAATTCTATTGCAAGAAAATCTATCTTGTAATATCAACAAGCTTTTATTTCATTCTTTTGATCATTAAAACAAAGAAAACAACAATTCTTCACGCAACATCATAGTAGATATCTCCCACGGATTTGATAGAATCAACCATAATCTTCAAAATCTTCACAAAATCCATCAATATAACAAATAACACAAAGGAATACACCATCTTTGAATGGAAATCAATCACATATTATTCATCTTCAATTTCTTCATAGTTCTCTCTCTCAATCTCTCATATACAGTTACACTGTTTTGATAGAATTGACTATCTCTGACTCTCTCTCCATCAATAGTACATCATATCCTCACTACAATGCTCTCATAATAACCCTCAATAATCCTTCTTAGGTTGTGGATGCACCTCCCAAGAGGTATGTCTGATGTGAAGAGTCACCAGAGCCACTACAGTGTCTTTTCATAGCTCACTACTGTCACTATCACTTAGTTTTCTCTTCAGTCTTCAGCAGTTGTTTCTTCCACCTGTTTTAGCTCTTTTGAACTTAGATTCATCCTTTCCAAATGTTAAAAAACTTTCCCAAAGTCACACATACATTCTACATAACACCTACAAAAGGTCTATTGAACACTCACAGTACATCACCAGAATAGCTACAGTACAGTTACAGTACAGAGACAGAGCAGAGATAGAGGCTCTACAGAGGATCTATAGAAGGTTACAGAAGGTCATCAAAACCTCATAGCTCATACTCAAACCATTCCAAACTCTCAAAAACTATTCAATAAGCTTTCAAAATATCTCAATCTTCATCAATCATCAATCCATGCTTCATACAGAAGACAATCAGAACAAAACAGAAGCTATACAGAAGGTATACATAACCAATCAGAACCTATCAGAACATCACATAACCTCATATCTCCACTGAGAATCATCATAAACTTCTAAACATAATCAATATCATCCAAAACACTCTCAAATACTTCCATTAACAATCATATATCACTCTAAATCCATCAAAAATCAATCATTCAGACCTCAAAAACAACAAAAATTAGTCAAAAATTTAGTCTTTTTCCACTCTCAACAGGTTCTCCCCCCTGCAAGCTCCATCAAGGAGCTTATTCATGCATGCTATTCCCCCTCCCCTCCAGCACGACAGTCGGCTGGGGGGAAAAGGGGAATAATTTAAAAAAAAATTGACATTATTTTATCCTTTTAGCCTCCTAACAAGAGGTTCATATGAAGAATGCCTTCATTTAGAAATCAGAATAATTACATTCTCTCCCCCTTGGAGGAATCGAGATGTCCTCATCTCGAGATAAACTGGGATATTGATGGTTGAGAATGCTTTCATCTACCCAAGTGGCATCCTCCTCGAGATAATCTTTCCACTGGACGAGGCATTCTCTCAAGGTTCTGGATCTCAGTTGTCTCTCCCTAACATCTAAGATCCTGTCAGGCCTTAGTTCAAGGACTCCTTGACTAGGCATTACAACTTGTTGGTCATCAAGTACATGGTTAGGATTTGGTACATACTTCTTCAATAGGCTGATATGGAATACATTATGAACCTTTAGGTTCTCAAGGAGTTGCAGTCTATAGGTATTAGGTCCTAAGCACGTGAGGATCTTGTATGGTCCACAATACCTTGGACTTAGCTTCTTGCAATCTCCTAAGGATAGAGAACTCTTCTTTGGACATACACGAATAAAGACCATTTCTCCTTCCTTGAAGATTCTATCTTGATGCTTCAAATCCACGTATGCCTTTTGTCTATCCTTGGCAGCTTGGATGTCCTGTCTTATTGAATTTATTTGGTCATCCATCTCTTCCAACATTTGCCTTGAAGCTTCAACCCTCAAGGTTGGATCTGAGAAGTTTAGGGAACTTCGACAGTCATGACCATACAATGCTTGAAAAGGGGTCATCTGAATGCTTTGTTGGTAAGAAGCATTGTAGATAAATTCAACCAAAGGCAAGTATTGAATCCACCTTTTTGGCTCACGACAACAGTATACCCTAAGCATATCCTAAATGACTTGATTGACTCACTCCATTTGAACATCAGTTTGGGGATGGTAAGCTGTACTAAAACAGAGTTGAGTCCCAATGGCTTCAAAGATAGCTCTCCAAAAGTGTGATGTGAAGAGAGAATCACGATCACTAGCGATTCTTTTGGGTAGCCCATGTAGTTTGAATATCTCCTTGATAAATAATCTTGCAATGTCTGAGGCTTTATAGTTTGTTTTTACTAGAATAAGGTGTGTTACCTTAGTAAGCATGTCAACCACAACCATGATGGAGTTGTATCCCCCCTGAACTTGGGGTAGGCCGACAACAAAGTCCATACTGATAAATTCCCATTTCATTTGGGGAATGTCAAGTGGTTGCAACTTCCCTGGCATCTTGACATGTTCGGCTTTGATACGTTGAGAAGACAAACACTCGGTGATATATTTGAGCATGTCACCTTTAAGCCTCTCCCTATGGTAGCTCTTCCTAACTGCATTGAGAGTCTTGGCATAGCCAGGATGTCCTGAAAAAGGAGAATCATGAGTTTTCCACAATATCTTCTGCTTAAGTGACTGGCTTGCCAGTGTACATAGCCTCGTTCTATAGTAGACAAGTCCACTATTGATAGAGAATTCATGATACTTAGCCTACAGCTTTTGATCCTGATCCTTGATAGAGATTTCCCTTAGTATCTTTTGATAGGCTGGATCATGGCATGCTTCCTCTCCAGCTAACTCAAGTATTGGATTGCTTGGCATAGATACCTTTGTAGCTAGAGATCTAGCTGTTGATGGGTTTTGCAAGATTAGAGAATTAAGGAATGCCTTGCGACTGAGTGCATCGGCAACTACATTCTCCTTTCCAGGTCAGTACTTGATTTCAAAGTCATACTCCTCCAGCACTTCAATCCACCGATGTTGCCTCATGTTGAGCTCGTTCTGGGTAAAGATCCACTTGAGAATCTTATGATCAGTCACTAGAGTAAACTTGTTACCCAACAGGTAGTGTCTCCAAAGCTTTAGAGCATGGATGACAGCTAACAATTCCAGATCATGGGTAGCATAATTCTTCTCATGACTCTTCAATTTCCTTGAAGAGTATGCTGCAGGATGACCTTCCTATATGAGCACACAACCTAAGGCAAGCGTGCTAGCATCTATTACTACCTCGAATTCCTTATTGAGGTCTGGAAGTTTTAGGATAGGTGTTGATACCAAACTTTGCTTCAATCTATCAAAGTTGGTTTGTTCGAGAGTTGACCATGCAATGGATATTTTCTTCTTCAGTAAGTCCGTCAGAGGTGCTGCAATCAAAGCATAGTTTTTGATGAAGACCCTATACCATCCTGTCAATCCAAGAAAACTGTGTATTTCCTTGACAGTTGTTGGTATTGGCCATTCTAGCACATCTCTGACCTTGGCTAGGTCCATTGAGATTCCTTCAGTTGATACAATGAATCCCAGATATTCAATCTGACGTTTGAAGAATGCACATTTCTTCATCTTAGCATACAGCTTATGTGACCTCATTATCTCAAGGACAATCCGAAGTTGGGGTTCATGATCTTCCTCCTGTTTGGAATAGACTAAAGTGTCGTCGAAGAAGACGAGTACGAAGTCATCAAGATATGGCCTAAAAATATCCTACATTAACCTGTTGAAGGTGGCAGGCACATTCGTAAGCCCGAATGACATAAGTAGAAACTCAAAGTGTCCATATCTTGTATTGAAGGCTGTCTTTGGGATATCTTTGTCCTTGATTCTTATCTGATAGTAACCAGACCTGAGGTCAATCTTGGAGAAGATCTTCGCACCCTGAAGATGATCAAGAAGCTTATGTATTCTAGGAATAGGGTACTTGTTCTTGACAGTTGATTGATTCAACCCTCGGTAATCAATACACAATCGAAGTGTTCCATCTTTCTTTTTCTGGAACAGTACTGGAGCTCCCATGGTGAACTGCTAGGACAGATGTAGCCCTGATCTAGCAGTTGCTTGAGTTGTTCCTTCAGCTCAATTGCTTCCGGTATGGACATTCTATAAGGTCTCTTTGCAATTGGCACAGCTCCTGGTACTAGCTTGATCTCATGATCCACTTCTCTTTGAGGCGGGAGTTCTGTCAACTCTTCAGGAAATACATCTGCGTATTCCTTTAGCCAAGAAGGTCCTTCACTAGACTCCTACTTCTGATCTAACTTATTGAGCTTAATCAAGTAGATAGGTAGTCCCTTTTTGACTCCCTTTATAATCCGAGATGCCTTGGCCAATTGAATTTTTGGCACTCCAGCCTCACCTTGAGTTGAGACTAAATTGCCTTCAAAGTTTCGAAAGGAAATTTGGCCCTTTCCACAATGAATGTGGGAATCCATTCCAAGCAGACACTCATGGATACCTAAATTCATGACTCTGAATTTGGCCGAAGTCGTCTTTCCTCCCAGAAAGAATTCCACCTTAGCAGTTTTCCTGGTACAAGTAACCTCATGACCATTTGCCAATTCCACAAGCAAGATAGGTGCTTCTACTGTGGCTATTCCTAATCTTTTTGCACAAACTGGTGAGATAAAGGAATGTGTACTGCCACAATCAATCAAGGTCTTGAAACCTTTACCTTGATAGTCCGACGGAGTGTGAATCACCGAGAACTGGCGATTCAGGCCTTTCTTGTGTAGAGCGGCATGGATTGTCACCCTTTCAAACTCTGCTTCCATGGTTGAATCTTCTTCTTCTTTGCACATTTGCCTACTATTAGCAATGCAGGCGGTTCTTTCTCTGCCTTGGGTAGCGGCTACCTAACCACGACCAGTTCCTTGGAAAGGTCCTTGGCGATGTCCTCCCCCAAGCTTGGGACATTGCCTCTTGAAATGACCGGGCTCGTTGCAGTGGAAACAACGGAGGTTTCGGCCATTGCTTTGAGTAGGAACAAAGTTGTTGACATTGTTGGTTCTTGCTTTCTTTCTTTGTCCCCAATTCTGACCTTGAGCTCTCTTCATTTGAGGCCTGAACGCTCCTTTGTTCGAGTCATTATAAGACCAAGTTTTGTTACCTCTTGGTTTAGCTTGCACCTCCTGAATTATAGGGGCAGCTCGAATGAGTGCATCTTGTAGATCTGATGGTCACATAGATTCGAGATGAGTATTCACTAGTGGATTTAAACCAGCACAAAATTTTGACACCTGTCGTGTCATGTCCATCTGTGGCACATACTTAAGAAGTGAGACAAATTTAGAGTAGTATGCATCAAGAGTGAGCCCTAGTTGTTTTAGTTCGTAGAACTCATTCATTTTCTGCATGCGATACGTAGGTGGTAAGTATCTTCCCTGCACGGCTTTCTTCAACTTCTCCCAGGTAATGGATCCCTCCGCGATCCCTTGATCTCTGCACCATTGCTTCCACCAAAGCCTGGCTTCACCGATGAGCTTTAGCTTGACGAGCATAGCCTGGTTGGCGGGTGCAGTACCGGCTGCTTCAAAGTAATCCTCCATGGATTCAATCCAAATTTCAGCATCTGCTTGGACGAACCTGCCTCTCCTGTCAAATTCCGGTGGCTTAATCTGCTTGAGAAGAAACTTCTTCTCCTAGATTACAACAGTACTAGATGTAGGAGGCGAACTAGGGATCTGTACCTGGGGTTGTGCCTGGACAAAGGTTTCTTAACATTATTACACGATAATCGTTATGATTTATATTTCATCTCCATTTTAGCTATCAACCAAGCAACTTATCCACTTAACTTCTTATCAATTCTCATGTACAAACAGACATTGATAAAAATAAGTCTTATTGTATTTATATGGGCATAGCCCTTTCGGAATACAACATTTCTTGAAATGATAGGGCAACTGTTTACATTTAGTTTGGGGAGAATAATGTTGTATTACATTTATCTACAGGAACTAGATAATAGTATGGTTTTGGGTCATGGATCTTCAAGAATCGGTAAGTCATTGGAAGATCAGGGTATCCTTTCCTTTGGAACCTATTCTTCTCATGGCGCCCCAACACTTTAATCATATCGGCAGGGATTACACGAGTCACTTCCTCATATACATATGAATTCAAGTCAACCCTCCGACCTCGAATATGTAAAGTTGAGTTTACATGAGCCTCCACAAAAATGAACAGCTTCACGACTCTCAGGTCTTCCAACCACTTGATCCTCTTTAGGTTGGTTTGAAGGTATGCAAACCAGTGGGCAGCTATATAGTAGATTCTTGAGGCACCCATCCATCTTCGTTCCATGTACAAGGGTGATGGATTATAGATATGCTCTAGGATATTCATCATCTTAACCCTTTGTTGATAATCCGGGAAATGCATTGTAGTCATAAACATGACTCGGAACACTAAGAACCTGTTCCATGCTTCATAATTCTGCAAGACAGCATTGAAAGTAAGGAAATGTTTGGAACAACAACATTTACTTTACTTCATCTTATTAAGATTTCTTAAAAACAAATCCTTCATTGGTTGGCTCTGATACCAACTGTAACGTATCCACCTGTTATCTTCACAACACGTCTTAGCAGTCCATCAGAAAGGATGTCTAGAAAGCTCCTCCCGGCACTCCCATGGAATGTTACGGGGTTTGCAATCTAGGGCTTTCTGCGTCTACCATGTAGCGGAACTATTCCGACCGTTCCCACTTAGGACCGACCTGAATTAGGGTTTTCCCTATTGGCCATTTCCTAACGGCAACTAGCGTTGAACCCGAGCGAACTAGCGTTGAACCTCGAATATGTAAAGTTGAGTTTACATGAGCCTCCACAAAAATGAATAGCTTCACGACTCTCAGGTCTTCCAACCACTTGATCCTCTTTAGGTTGGTTTGAAGGTATGCAAACTAGTGGGCAGCTATATAGTAGATTCTTGAGGCACCCATCCATCTTCGTTCCATGTACAAGGGTGATGGATTATAGATATGCTCTAGGATATTCATCATCTTAACCCTTTGTTGATAATCCGGGAAATGCATTGTAGTCATAAACATGACTCGGAACACTAAGAACCTGTTCCATGCTTCATAATTCTGCAAGACAGCATTGAAAGTAAGGAAATGTTTGGAACAACAACATTTACTTTACTTCATCTTATTAAGATTTCTTAAAAACAAATCCTTCATTGGTTGGCTCTGATACCAACTGTAACGTATCCACCTGTTATCTTCACAACACGTCTTAGCAGTCCATCAGAAAGGATGTCTAGAAAGCTCCTCCCGGCACTCCCATGGAATGTTACGGGGTTTGCAATCTAGGGCTTTCTGCGTCTACCATGTAGCGGAACTATTCCGACCGTTCCCACTTAGGACTGACCTGAATTAGGGTTTTCCCTATTGGCCATTTCCTAACGGCAACTAGCGTTGAACCCGAGCGAACTACTTTACGTAGAAACGCCAGGTCTGAAGCAGATTCATACTGCACTTGGTTCAAGGAGAATGGGAAACGAGAGGGATGCAAAGCTCAACCTCTCTGCCATAAGGCATAGTCCCATTCCGTTCCCGTAAAACAGCGTAAATCGGGATCATTTATAACTTAGACCCTAGGTCAATGCTCTTATTGTTCGTGTTCTTTGAACGATCTTCTTGCTGTCCATCATGATTGAGAAAAGTTCTCGGCCAACCAGGACCACCCATCCGTAGGACAGGACCCATGGCCACATCCTCCGCACTTTCCTCAGGTTGTTTTAGTTATTTAATTACCTAACACATTTAGTTGGACATGTATCAATCAGCTTCCTTAATTAGCCCGTTAGGCACTAGTTCCTTCACATAATCATAGCACTTGATATAGAAAAGCAATGTCAAACAAGTTCCTTTTCAGCAGGTTATTATATTTATCTTTGAAATACATAAAATCCAGCCCGTAGGCTAATCCATAATCCGCCTGAAGGCTATCCAGCAATCCACAGGGATTACTAATCCAAGATTCCACCCGTAGACTAGTGTGTGGGCCTCAAGATCCAATCCCATTGGCCTCTTGTGTAGGATCCGGAAGGCGAGGGATTTACGGCGAGAGCCCCCCCTGGCACCCAAGTGTCCTCCTGCTCCAAGTAGTGCTCAATGGAGAGACCTCTCATGGCGGGTTCGGTCCACCTTCCCGGCATGGTTAACAACCCCCTTGGTTAGGGTCAGGTAGGCACTCGGGGGTAATTGAAGCAGCCTCTCCCTTCAGGCCTTCAACCTGAAGCATTAGATATCCATTTATCCTTTAATTCTTTGAGCAAACAAAGCAAAACAGTGCTCTTAAAACTGTTACAAGCACAATCATTACCATTGGTCATTTATTTTTGGCCAACTGCTAAGGAGCGAATCCTTCTTTCCGAATGTATCCAGCACTCGATCCAGGATCAATTGCGACCTGACAAGATCCCCAAGGGTTTATTTGTTAACCCTATATCCTGGCTTAGGGCTGTACCCTATTAACTTGACTTAGTCAATACCTTAAGTTCATATATTATTCCAATTTATTGATTGGTCTTTTGCTTCTAAGCAAATATCTAATACCCGTATCTTGGTCACTTTACCCAAGAAAGGTACTATATCAGGACAATTATTCATCCTCTTGCAAGATAAACTTGCGTAAGAATCTGCCAATCTCATTCTGAGGAATTGGCCATTCCCTTGTGATCAAATCACAAGATCATGCAACTCTGCAACTTGTTGCACAAGTGTCGCATCAAACTATGGGACTATTCTACCCATCAACGGTGTCTTCTAATCACGGTATCATGATTAGATATGATAATCCGTTCCTGATTGTATTAGGCCGACATTGTCGGTCCTAGGGTTCCAAGTTCCATCTTTTTAGCAAGAGATTCTTAGGAAAAACCCTAGATCACTTCTCGCAAGTATGTTACAATGTCCTTGGACTTGTGGTGAAATGTCCACATGGATGTTAGGAGACGATCCTCCGGCAGTTGCACCTTGTGCTTTCTTAGGAGCCATCGCAAATTCCACCTTTTCCCCTTGGACGCAGAGTTATGATCTTGTCCGTCTCCTTCGTATGCGAAACTCCCTTTGTGAATCGGCTTTAGAAGGCCTTAAAGACTTGTGGGAGTTGCAATAGGAAAGATGGTTTTTGATCCGATGGTTAAAATGAACTTGAGGAGAATCAATGAAAAGAAACGGTTTAAAACTTTGTGGGGATGCTATGAAAACGAGTTTAAAAAAAAACTGGTTATGGTAAGCTTTATGGGAGATGTATGGAAAGGAAAATCCACGGAAATGGAGTTTAAAAACACGGCTTTGTGGAATGCGAGGCCCTAAATTCCGGAGTGAGACTCCCTTTGTATAAGAATGCAAGGGGGGGAGAAGAAAAAACTTTAATGGGCTTATAAAAGCTTAGATGGGACAACACGGGAAAGGGCTTTGACGAAGGCCCACAAGAAAGGATTAAGGGGGCTTGCAATATGAAAGGGCTTATAGGACCCTAAGGCATTTGATGGGGGAAAGACCACGGGGAGGATTTTTAAATCCCGGGAAGGGGGTGTTTTGAAAATCTTCCAAGAGTAAGGCCTATTAAAGCCACGGGAAGGGGGCTTAATGGCCTTATACGAGATGGTCTAAGACCCCACAGGAAAAAGGGGAAGCAAGGTGTGAAAAACCTTCTAAATGAGGGCTTTAAAGAGGCCACATGAAGGGGGGCTTCTTAGGAGGCTATAGAAGCTTCCTAAGAAGCTTTTAGAGCTTCTGAAGACTGTGGGAGCCTACGTGGATAAGGGAATGGAGGCACAGGTGGAATTCGATGGCGGCAGTGGCAGCGTCCTGCTCGACAGTAGCTGGCAGTTCATTAGCGTCTTCTTCCCTCCACGGTGGCGTCTGTCACGATAGTTATTGCCTCCTCCTCTCTGTGAGTCGACATCAATGTGACGGCTCCTCCTCTACTCCTTCACAACCACCCTCTCAATTTACAACATGAACGCCTGTAGCCTCTCCCCCATGGCACAGGCTAAATAGGTGAGGGGAGGGGATCCTCCCTCCCTCACGTGTCATTATGCATGGGGTTCTCCCCCCTGCAAGCTCCATCAAGGAGCTTATTCATACATGCTATTCCCCCTCCCCTCCAGCACGACAGTCGTCTGGGGGGAAAAGGAAAATAATTTAAAAAAATTACCATTATTTTATCATTTTAGCCTCCTAAGAAGAGGTTCGTATGAAGAATGCCTTCATTTAGAAATAGGAATTATTAGATTTTTCTTATGTCATGCAAACTCTCTTCTTGCTTTTATGAAGCTTTTGTAGAGTTCTTCGTTCTTACCTTCTGATATTTGCTACGTGTGCATACAACATCTGATTTGTGCACCAGTGGTATGAGAGCGAAGCTGAGATCAAGGGCTTTCAATCACTTACCATCTCGCGTGAAGGCAAAGCTCATGGAACGAATGGGCTCTACATGTTGTCTTATGATAAACTATCAATATATACAGGTGTGTTCCTGGTGGTGAAGAACCCCCTAGTGTGCTCTCAGATCGCAAAGGACCTCTCCTAAGAGGCGGAGGTCCACTTTTGAAGATCCTTTGTAAGTAGTCTTTATTACAGAGAAGTAGAGAAGAAGTTTCATTAAGTTGGAGCTTATAAGCTTAAAAAGCTTAAGAAAGACTTAATCTCTCCAAAATCTCACAATCAACGACGCAAGGATATACTCAACGACACCAATCCCGATCAGGGATGTGCAATCGTCCTGTAACGAATTTCAAAATCCCTTAAGATTTTTAAAAAGCTTAATGTTTTAAGCTTTAGTAAGGCTTAAAAATTCAATCTACAATCTCCTCCATAGTGGGAGTTCACGCCGAGTTACTCCCGAACCCGTTTTGAAACTCCAACAAGCCTCTGTTTCCACATGCAATTTGGCAAAGTTGATTCATAGCAAGCAGGCTATTACACATAGTCTATGCAGAAGAATTTTTTGCTTGGTAGAAGACCGTCATCAATTGCCGTACCCGCAAAAAGCAAGATTGTAAAAGCAAAAGCCATTTATTTAAAAAAAAACAAGCCTTGTAAACCCAAATTTGAGCTACGCTCATCCTTTTGACGAGATTTCGAGTGTGTGAGGTTGTTTGAGATTTTTACAGGATGTCCGATCAAAACATGGAAGATTTTATGGGAAAAGGCGATTTGCCATAGCCGACTATGGAGCAAAAATAAGATCTAATTATGATGCAACTTCAAGAAGAGCAAAGAGCACGCCAAATTTTGTAAGCACAACTGGCTACACTTCAACCATTGTCGATCAAGATGGAGCGCAACTTGAAGATGTTATTCGACATATGATTGACGTGACACTCGATGCACAGTCTCTCAAGAAAGAAGCCAAGATAAGTAAAAGAAATTTCAAAGTCCGTACTTTTAATGGGAACGTGACAGAAAAATTATTTTTGCTTTCATCAATCAGTTTGATGACTATTTTCATGAAGAGTAATATGCTGAAAAAGAAAAACTTAAATGTGTCACTAACCATCTAGTAGATAGAGCATCATTATGATGGATTGTTGTTCGAAAAAGTGTTGATTGTCCCTCTACTTGGGAGACCTTTCAAAAGAATTTTTTTTTAAAAATTTTCCTTCCACCTCAATTCCATGAAAAAGCTATCAAACAGTGGGATCTTCTGCAACAAAGAGATTGTGAATCCATCCCGCAATACACTGAGCGTTTCTGGAGTGCCTTACTACAACTTTGAATGCTTGAAGATGTTTCTGAGGTGATCCTTAAGCACAAGTATATGTCCAGTTTTCTTGGCCACTTCTATGCGGAAGTGAATATGTTCAAGCCAAAGACTTTGGAGGATGCAATTTCTTTAGTGCATGATGCTGAAGAAATAATTCGTGGACGAGAAAAGCGACTGCAAAAATTTTCGACTAATGGTAACTTTGGTACAAAGCAATTCAATTATAACTTCCGAAGGTTCAATCAAAATCACTTTGTTCATTCTTCTTTCCGTAATCCATGGACTTGACCTCCTGCTTTACCATCAAACGCACATTCAAACCCTAAGGCTTCTCTACAACCAAATCCCAATATATCCAAATTTCCAGCCATTACCAATAATGTCTCCGAAGCAAAGTCTATAGTTTGCTACAAGTGTCATCAAACAGGACACTTAGCACTGAACTCTCAATCCAAGAAGCAATCTATTCAAATCAATCACTTGCGAGCGACTCAAGACGTGAAGACCATGAAGATATGCCAAACTTCATTGAAGATTATGATGATATGGGCAATGCTTCAGATATTTTACTAGGTATGCCAAATCCTCATTCATATATGCAAAGTTGGTAAAAGAATTGAATTTACCTATTGTTCCAACTCATTATCGCATCAAAGCCGCATTCTTAGGCACTAGATACAATGGTACACAAAAAGTTCATGATCTAAATATTAAAATTGGTAATTATATTGAGCACAAAAATTTATTGGTTGTGTCTTTGCAAGCTAGTGATATTATTTTAGGAATTGCTTGGCATCACAAATATAATCCCGACATAGATTGTTCTACATATTCCATAAAAAATCATTCTAAGAGAAAATAAATTAGATTACATAGAACACACATCTTTGATAATTTTTCCTTGCTTAGTCACACACAGGCTAATTGTGCATTGAGAAAAGGTAGCAAATCATACTTAGTATGGGTGAATGAAATTAAAGATAAGAAAAATCAGATGTATCCTAGGCATGCACAATTTCTTTCACAATTTATAGATTGTTTTGCTGTTGATTTACCACTTGGTTTACCACCTACACATCCTGAAGACCATAAAATTGATGCCAGGAGGCATATTCCACGGTGGATTCCATGCCACGGTGGATTCCGTGAGGTTTTATGGTGGATTCCGTAAACTTTGATGACCGGAGCTCATACACAAAGTGGATTCTTTGTGCGAGAAGTTGATGGGGACGCCTGTCCTTTTCGGGCGTTTCATTAATTTAGTGTGTACATGGGTGATTCCATAGCGGGTGAGTCCGCAAAATACATATTAAATTAATAAACGTTTATGAGTTTAGAGTGCATACTCGTAATAAATTAAGGTTAGGATTTATTTCTAACCAGTTGATTTATTTATGTAGCTGAAGACTGCTAGGTATTCACTTTTGTCGGTTTAATTGTATTATTTTACTAATGATTGTGAATGTTTCAGTTGATGTGTAGGGATAGCAGCAGTGGCGGAGGAAAGCATTGGTGGATAGCGAGTATTTGATCTATGGATTATATTTTGATAGGCGCCACGCCTATATTTTGTCATGTCTATTGAGGCATCGATTATTTATTATTATTTTGTATGCGCCCTTGCGCACGGTTATGTTATTTCTATTTGGACATTGTATTGGGCATGCCAGACTCTTTGGACACCGTCCATTAGCTTTATTCCTATTTTTGTGTTAAAGCAAACTCAAAAGCTAAAAGCTTGATATATTTTTGTAAATTGAGCTATTATTGAGCATGAAGATGGAAATATACATAAAATACATGCTTTGTGAAGCGCTCACACAAGGCATGGGGGGAGATTGCACCCAATTGGTCTCTTGCTCTTGTCGTTCATGCTTTTTACCTTGTAACTTGTGCAAAAAGTAGAGTTCATTGTTCTTGGGGACCTTTCGGCATTCACTACGCGAGCATACATCGTCCGATCTGTGCACCAATGGTATCAGAGCGGAGCTGAGATCAAGAGCTTCCAATCACTACCCATCTCGTGCGAAGGCGGAGCTCCTGGAACGATCGAGCTCTACGGTCAATCTCGTCGCGAACCATCGATACAGGCAGACTTCTGGCGATCAAGAACCCCTGTTTCTGTCATTAGATCGCAAAGGACCGGGCTATACAGGTGGAGGACCACTTCCAACCTCCCTTCATCAAGTCGTGGATAACCAGAGAGATAAGTTATCAAATCTATATTTTCAAGCTTTAAGCTTTAAAGCTTAGAGACTCTAAGAGAAGCATAAAATCTTCGAAATTAATCGTGAAGCTCCAGAGGATTCTCAAAAATCTCGCGACGGCAAAAAAATGGCCCCCCCCACAAATCTGCGCCGTTTTCATCCTATTAAGTCTAAGCTTAATCAATCAAGCTAAGACAAGGAAGACAAGTCATCTCTGCAAGTCACCAAACTTCAGGTCACACCACATAAGTCAAGTTCTGCAAGTATTTCCTGATCAAGTTCTGCAAGTCCCGTAAATCGAATAAGTTCTGCAAGTCTGCAACTCTGCAAGTCACATAAGTCTGCAACTCTGCAAGTCAGACAAGTCAACTGGAGTCAGAACTGACTTGTGCTCAAAACTCCTAGAAGGACTGTTCCTACGCAGAAACTCCGAACTGCAAAGTTGTTCATTGGAAGGTACTCTACCCATACCCAGGTTTGCTGAAGCATTTTCAGCATACGAAGAAGGATAAATCACAGATTTTTCAAAGATTGAGAACGCTATACCCAAAAACACATAAGCCTTATATCCCCGAACTTGAGCTATGCTCATCCCACTAACTTGATTTTGAGTGAGAAAGGTCTTTTGAGTTTTACAGGATGACGGAACCACATATGGACGATCTTATGGTTGAAGACGACCTACCTGAGCCTACGATGGAGCAAAAGCTGGACTTAATCATGATGCAATTGGAAGAAGAACGAAGGGCTAGGCAAGCATTGCAAGCGCAACTAGCAAATTTACAAAGAGCATCTACCGACAAAGAAGAACCTCAAGCTGAAGATCTGATTCGACGTACCATCGACGCAACTCTTGAAGCTCAAACCATTCGCAAGGAATCAAAGATAAGTAAAAGAAGTTTCAAATTCCGTACTTTCAATGGCATACGAGAAGGAAAAACTGTTCTAGCATTCATTAGTCAGTTTGACGACTATTTTCATGAGGAAACCTATGCAGAAAAAGATAAAATCAAGTGTGTTACTAATCATTTAGTAGACAGAGCACCTCTTTGGTGGATTGTAGTACACAAGAGCATAGAATGTCCTGCTACTTGCGAAGATTTCAAGAAGAAGTTCATGCAGAATTTCCTTCCACCACAATTTCATGAGAAAGCTATTAAGCAATGGGATCTTCTCCAGCAACGGGATCGTGAGTCTATACCTCAATATACAGAGCATTTTTGGAATGCACTCCTCCAGCTACGCATGCTTGAAGACGTACCAGAAGCAACACATAAGCGCAAGTATATGTCTGGACTCCTTGGACATTACTACGTTGAAGTTAACATGTTCAAGCCTGCTACCCTTGAAGACGCCATTTCACTAGCTCACGACACTGAAGACAAGCTACGTGGTAGAGACAGACGACCACAGCAATTCCAAGCCAATGGTAACTATGGATCTAAACAATTCAATTCCAATTTTAGAAGATTTAATCCAGGTCGTTTCTCTTCATCATCTTTCCGCAAAAATTGGGCAAAACCACCTGCATTACCATCCAACGTCAATCAAAACCCTAAGCCTATTCCACAGCCAAATCCTAATGTACCTAGACCTCCTGCCATTGCAAACAATGTAACCAAAGCCAAGACAATACTATGCTATAAATGCCACCAGCCTGGACATCTAGCAGCAAATTGTCATTCAAAGAAGCCACCAGCTTATATCAACTACCTTGGAGCAATGGACGAAGACGAATATGAAGATATGCCTGATTTCACTAAAGATGAGGACGACACTACTACTACTTCCGATACTCTACCAGGTATGCCTACCCCACATTCATTATTGACTATGAAATGTTTGGTGCATGGAAAGGAAAATACTATTTTGCATGATGACGGTAGTACTCATGATTTTATTTCGAAAGAATTAGTAAAAGAATTGAATTTACAGACTGTACCTACGCATTATCGCATCAAAGCTGCATTTTTAGGCACTAGGTATAATGGTACACAGGAAGTGCAAGACTTAAAGATTCAAATTGGTCAATACACTGAAAGAAGAAATTTCTTAGTTGTTCCATTACAATCAAGTGACATTATTTTAGGTATGCCTTGGCGACACCAGCATAACCCAGATATAGATTATTCCACACACTCAATGAATATTAATTTTCAAGGAAAATCTATTACATTATATGGTATGCATGCATCTAATGTTTTTCCACTGCTTTCGCATACTCAAGCTAAACGTGCATTACGCAAGAGTAGTAAATCTTATCTCATTTGGGTGAATGAATTGCAAGTAAAAGAAAATCATATGCATCCTAGGCATAAAGAATTTCTTGCATATTTTAAGGACTGTTTTGCAGAAGACCTACCACCTGGTTTACCTCCTTCATGTCCAGAAGACCATAAGATAGATTTGATCCCTGGCACACAACCACCTTGCAAAGCACCATATAGACATAACCAGATAGAGCAAAAAGAAATCCAGAGTCAAGTTGAGGAATTACTAAATAGAGGATTGATTCGACCTAGCAGTTCTCCATTCGGTGCACCTGTTCTGTTAGTCAAGAAAAAGAATAATATCTACCATATGTGCATTGATTATCGCGCTTTAAATAAGATCACTGTAAAGAATAGGTATCCTATTCCTAGAGTTGATGACCTTATGGACAAACTGCAAGGCTCTGCTATATTTAGTAAAATTGACCTTAAGTCTGGTTATCATCAGGTGAGACTAGATAAGTCTGACATATTCAAGACAGCATTTAGAACACAGTTTGGTCATTACGAATTTTTAGTCATGCCATTTGGATTGACTAATGCACTTGCTACGTTTAGTAGAATGATGAACCGTATATTTCTAAAATATCAGTATTGTGTAATTGTCTTCTTTGATGATATTTTGGTATTTAGTCAAAATGAGAAAGAACATTATGAGCATTTGTCATTGGTTTTTCAGTTATTGAAAGAAAATCAACTGTATGCAAATCCTGAAAAGAGTGAATATTTAAAACAAAAATTGAGTATTTAGGTCATATTGTATTATCTGATGGAATTAAAGTTGATCCTAAGAAAATTGATGCAATATTGAATTGGCCTGTACCTAAAAACGTGCATGAGTTACGCTCATTCCATGGTCTTGCTAGTTTCTATAGGAAGTTTGTACGTAATTTTTCATTACTTGCTTTACCATTAACCAAACTTCTGAATAAAGGAATTGTTTATCAATGGTCCGAAAATCAACAGAAATCCTTTGACTTACTGAAACATGCCTTAACCCATGCCTCTGTTCTACAGTTGCTTGATTTTAATAGACCATTCTTTCTAGTAGTGACCGATGCTAGTGGATCAGGAATAGGAGCTGTACTTATGCAAGACAATCATCCTATAGCCTATTCTAGTTGTAAGTTGAAACCCTCTGAGCTGAAATATTCCACATATGACAAAGAACTATTAGCTGTTGTACAAGCATTAAGACAATGGAAACACTACTTAATGGGTTCAGAATTTATGATTAAGACCGATCAACAAAGTATTAGACATTTACTTAGCTAACCTCAAATCTCTGACCGACATGTCAAATGGGCCTCCTTTATTCAAAATTTTCATCCTATCATTCAATACCAACCTGGAAAAGAAAATGTAGTGGCTGATGCATTGAGTAGAAGACCTGTCATTCATAATATTTCTGCTATATCTTTTGATTCTTTGATTGCTATGAAAGATACTTATCATCAGGATATTAATTTTCATGCTGATTGGAATAAATTAGTTCAAAATAACTTGATTCCTATTGATTCACTATCATATAATGATGGATTTATGTTTTATGAAAAGAGATTGTGTGTTACAATTCCATTCCGATCTTTTGTTTTGAATGAAATTCATTGTCCCCCATACCAAGGTCATAGAGGTATTATATCTACCTTACGTACGTTAACTGAAGATTTTTATTGGCCGCATATGGATGCTGATGTATCTAACTTTGTTTCTGAATGTTTGATTTGTCAAAGAGTTAAGAGACATCATGGTAAACAGTATGGATTACTTATGCCTTTGTCTATTCCATCTAAACCTTGGGAACAAATTTCTATGGATTTCATTATTGGTTTACCTAATACTAAATCTAACCATGATATGATTTGGACAGTTGTAGATAGATTTAGTAAACAAGCATATTTCATTCCATGTAAGCAAACTTTAACAGCATCACAGGCAGCACAATTGTTTTTGAAAACTGTTTTTACTAACCATGGATTTCCAAAAGTTATTATTTCAGATCGTGATTCTAGATTTTGTAACAACTTTTGGATTACTCTGTTTGCTAACTTAGGCACAAAGATTGATTTCTCATCTGCATTTCATCCAGAAACTAATGGACAAATATAAGCCACTAACAGCACAATTCTAGATCTTTTACATGCATGTACTATCTCTAAACCACAGACATGGGACACTTATTTGCATTTATTACAGTTTGCATATAACAATACACCACACACATGTACAAAGAAAGCACCGTTTGAAGTGATTTATGGATATAGATTATCTACACCTGTTGCATCTTTGTCAAATAGAATTCAAAGTGCTGACGATATTGCTAGTATGCATAACAATATTTTTGATGAGGTTAAAGATATGATTGCTAAAGCCCAGTAATCATATACAAAACAAGCCAACAAGAAAAGACAAGCAATGAATTTTAAAGTTGATGATTATGTTTGGCTGAGAATAGAAAAACGTAGATTGCAAAGTGTAGATAGACATCCAGTTGTCAAATTAGCCCCTAGATTCTATGGACCATTTAGGATCATTCATAAAATTAATGACAATGCATTCAAGTTAGAATTACCACCTCATTGGAAAATTCACAACACATTTCACATTAGTTTATTGAGACCATTTAGAGACCAATTACCTATACATCCTGTTTATGAAAACCCACCTTTATTAGAGGAAAAGACTGAAATACTTGAACCAGAAGCTATTATAGACACTGACTTTCTGACCACTAGAAGTGGCCGAAGGTATTCTAGATATCTAGTTAAATTTAAGAACCATCCTGTAGAGGAAGCACAATGGATGCACGCTAGAGACTTAAATGCTTTCCCCACTCTATTAGCTCCACATTGAGCTAATAGCAATTGAGGTCAATTGCTATCCCACCTCGGGGGTATGATGCCATGAGGCATATTCCATGGTGGATTCCGTGAGGTTTTACGGTGGATTCCGTAAACTTTGATGACCGGGGCTCATACACAAAGTGGATTCTTTGTGCGAGAAGTTGATGGGGACGCATGTCCTTTTCGGGTGTTTCATTACTTTAGTGTGTACATGGGTGATTCCATAGCGGGTGAGTCCGCAAAATACATATTAAATTAATAAACGTTTATGAGTTTAGAGTGCGCACTCGTAATAAATTAAGGTTAGGATTTATTTCTAACCAGTTGATTTATTTATGTAGCTGAAGACTGCTAGGTATTCACTTTTGTCGGTTTAATTGTATTATTTTACTAACGATTGTGAATGTTTCAGTTGATGTGTAGAGATAGCAGAAGTGGCGGAGGAAATCATTGGTGGATAGTGAGTATTCGATCTATGGATTATATTTTGATAGGCGCCACGCCTATATTTTGTCATGTCTATTGAGGCATCGATTATTTATTATTATTTTGTATGCGCCCTTGCGCACGGTTATGTTATTTCTATTTGGACATTGTATTGGGCATGCCAGACTCTTTGGACACCGTCCATTAGCTTTATTCCTATTTTGTGTTAAAGCAAACTCAAAAGCTAAAAGCTTGATATATTTTTGTAAATTGGGCTATTATTGAGCATGAAGATGGAAATATACATAAAATACATGCTTTGTGAAGCGCTCACACAAGGCATGGGGGGAGATTGCACCCAATTGGTCTCTTGCTCTTGTCGTTCATGATTTTTACCTTGTAACTTGTGCAAAAAGTAGAGTTCATTGTTCTTGGGGACCTTCCGGCATTCACTACGCGAGCATACAATGTCCAATCTGCGCACCAAAAATAGACTTAATCCCTAGTTCTCAACCACCATGTGAAGCACCTTATAGACACAATTAGATTGAACAAAAAGAAATATAAGCACAAGTTGAAGAACTGTTAAACCGAGGACTCATTAGGCCCAATAGATCTTCTTTTGGTGCATATGTCCTATTAATTAAGAAGAAAAATAATACAAATAGGATGTGCATTGACTATCGTGCCCTAAACAAGATCACTGTTAAGAATAGATATCTGATCCCTAGGGTAGATAATCTAATGGATAAACTACAAGGAGCCACTATTTTTAGCAAGATAGATCTCAAATATGGATATCATCAAGTACGATTGGATACACCTAACATTTTCAAGACTAAATTTAGAACTCAATTTGGTCATTATGAATTTCTTGTTATTCCTTTTGGTTTGACCAATGCATTAGCTACATTCATGAATCGTATATTTTTGAAGTATCAAAATTGTGTGATTGTTTTCTTTGATGATATATTGGTTTTCACTAAGAATGAGAATGAGCATTGTGAACATCTATCTTTGGTTTTCAAATTGTTGAAAGAGAATCAATTATATACTAACCTTGACAAGAATGAATTTTTTCAAACCCAAATTGAATTCTTAGGTCACATTGTTTCCTCTAATGGTATTCATGTTGATCGTTAAAAGATAGAGGCAAATTTTAATTAGCCAATCCCAAAAAATATTCATGAGTTACGTTCTTTCTTAGGTCTTTCCAGCTTTTATAGAAAATTTGTGAGAAATTTTTTATTGCTTGCATTGTCTCTAACAAAATTGTTAAAGAAAGGTGTTGTGTATAATTGGTCTAACAACCAACAAAAGTCTTTTGATTTATTTAAACATGCTTTAACACATGCACCTGCTTTGCAATTACCTAATTTTAATTGACCATTCTTTCTAGTAGTCACATTGATGCTAGCAAATTAGGAATAGGAGTTGTCCTCATGCAAGATTCACATTCCATAGCCTATTCTAGTTGCAAACTTAAACCCTTTGAACTGAAGTATTCCACCTATGATAAAGAATTGTTAGATGTAGTTCAAGCCTTACGTCAACAATGGAAACATTATCTATCCAATATCAACCCGAAAGAGAGAATGTTATTGCTAATGTATTGAGTAGAAGACCAAGTATCCATAATATTTCCGTTCTATCTTTTGATTCCCTTATTCGTATGAGGGATACCTATGACCATGACCAAAGTTTTCCAGCTAATTGGAACAAATTAGTTACTAATAACTAGATTCCAATTGATTCTTTGTCTTATTTTGATGGATTTATGTTTTATGAGAAAAGATTGTGTGTCACTGTTCAATTTAGATCATTTGGGTTGTACGAAATTCATTGTCCTCCATATCAAGGCCATAGAGGTATTAATACCACTTTAAGGACATTGGTTGAAGATTTTTACTGGCCACAAATGTAATCTAATGTTTCTAAGTTTGTTTCTGAGTGTTTGATTTGCCAAAGAGTCAAGCGACACCATGGTAAGCAATATGGTTTGTTAATGCCTTTATCGAATCTTGAACATCCATAAGAATATATTTTAATGGATTTCATAACTGGTTTGCCTAACACACAAGCTAATCATGATATGATTTGGACTATAGTAGATCGATTTAGCAAACAAGCACATTTCCTACCATGCAAGAAAACATTAACTGCATCGCAAGCTACACAATTGTTTTTGAAGATTGTTTTCACTAACCACTAGCGAAAGTTATTATTTCTAATGATGATTCTAGATTTCGTAACAATTTTTGGACTACTTTGTTTGCTAGTCTAGGTACTAAGATTGATTTCTCATTTGCATTCCATCCTGAAATCAATGGGCAAAGAAAAGCTACTAATAGTACAATTCTAGATCTTTTACATGCATACATAATTTCAAAACCACAAACATGGGATACACATTTGCATCTACTTCAATTTGCATACAATAATACACCACATGCAACTACACATAAAGCACCTTTTGAAATCATTTACGGACATAGATTGCCCACACCTGTCATATCATTATCAAACAAAGTTAAAGCTGCTCATGATATTGGCAATACACATGCTACTATTTTTGCTCAAGTTAAAGACATGATTACAAAAGCCTAGCAATCATACACCAAACAAGCTAATAAGAAAAGAAAAGCCATGAGTTTCAATGTTGATGATTATGTATGGTTACACATTGAAAAGAGAAGATTGCAAAGTGTTAAGAAATACCCTATTGTTAAATTAGCACCTAGATTTTATGGACCTTTCAAAATAATTCACAAGATCAATGACAATGCATTTAAATTAAAACTACCCCAACACTGAAAGATACATAATACTTTTCATATCATTTTATTACAACCTTTTAGAGGCCAATTACCTGTCCACCCTATTTATGAAAACCCTCCTTTGTTAGAAGAAGAAACTGAAATCCTTGAACCTCAAACTATTCTAGACATTGACTTTATGACTACTAGAACTGGCCGTAGATATTCTAGATATTTGGTTAAGTTTAAAAATCATCCTGTTGAAGAAGTCCAATGGATGCACGCCCATGATTTAAGTGCTAACCCCTCACTACTCTCTCCACATTGAGCTAATAGCAATTGAGAACAATTGCTATCCCACCCTGGGGGTATGATGCTAGGAGGCATATTCCACGGTGGATTCCGTGAGGTCTTCGTTCCACGGTGGATTCCGTGAGGTTTTTTGGTGGATTCTGCAAAACTATATTTGCCAAGGCTTGTACACAAGGTGAATTCCTTGTGCGAGAAGTTGATGAGGACACCTGTCCTTTTGGAGCATCACGTTAATTTAATGTGAACGTGGGTGATTCCACAGTGGGCGATTTCGCAAAATACATATTAAATTAATGGACGTTTATGAGTTTAGAGTGCACGCGTATTAAATTAATGTTAGGATAGAGTTCCAACCTATTTAATTATTTTGTAGCTAAAGACTGCTAGGTATTCACTTTTGTGGGTTTTATCTTACTATTTTCTAACAATTGTGAATGCTTCAGTTGATGTATAGAGCAGGAAGCGGTGGCGCTGGAAAGCATCGGGTGACGGCGTGAATTCAAAATACCTAGAAGAATTATTATTTTTAATGGGCGCGTGCCTTATCACTAAAGGCGTGGTGCCAATATTTATTTGGGTGTGCTTATTTATTAAAGCACTTGACAAACATTTATTATTTTGTATGCTCATAGACGCTCGATTTAATATTTCATTATTGGACATTGTATTTGGGCACAGCTCAATTTTTGGAACTCTCAAACGCTTTACTCTTTATTTGGGCAAAAGCAAACACAAAAGCCAAAAGCACGCTAATTGTAAAGTGGGCTATTTTTTAGCTTGGAGATTAATAAATCTATAAATACATGCCTCGTGAAGCACTCACACAAGGCATGGGGGGAGATTGCGCCCAATTGGTCTTTTTGTCTCATGTCGTGCAAACTCTCCTCTTGCTTTTATGAAGCTTTTGTAGAGTTCTCTGTTCTTAGGGACCTTCCGGTATTCACTATACGCACATACAACATCCGATTTGCGCACCAAAAACCTATACATGCCTAACATTGTGAATCATTGGAAGGCTCATGATGAATAAGGCAAGGGTAGCAACTTGGTTTATGGGTTGGTTTGCTCCCCAAAGTAATTTGTAAATATGATGATAACATGAATCGTTTGTTTTTCAAAAAGGACTACTTTAGTGCTTGTATCTTAAAGATCTCCTAAAAAACCTATGCAAGATTAATTCAAGAAGTTGTTTTTATGTGTTCTCATTGTGTGAGTAGCATGCTTACTTAAATAATTAAAAAATATGCCACATCACTTATGGAAAGCAAGTTGATGGTCTTTCTAAGATAAAACCATCCTATGGCTAGGTGGACCTTATTACCAAGGGGCTTCCATGAATTTAAAATTTTCTTGAGAAACTTGACTTCTCCTAGGGTCAAGTCTTAGAATTAGTTAAGCATTGGGACAATGCCTCATGGGTAGAGGTATGGATACTCATTTTCCCCTGGTTTCTCACTCTTACTGAGCCAAGTTTGATGCTTGCTTGCCTCAAGTCTCTTACAGCTTACAAAATGCAACCATCTTAGCTCAATACTAGATTATTGATAGTGTGACCATAGTTGTGTCATTGGCAACCCACATGTGATCCTTGCTAGATAAGACTCGACACTTCGCTTGTGAGATAAACCTAGGGAACTTATAGTGGTTGATTCTCTTTTTAGGATATGGGCAAGCAAGGTTTCTATTATTACCAAGTTTTTTAGTGTCTAAATTGAAGAGCCACATAAAGCCCATGTTTTGGATGAAGAGCTAAGATTTTTTTTTAAAGAGATCATAGCAAGGGATTATGGAGGAAAACTCTCATTTTAAGCTTAAGAATAGCCTCATATGGTTTAATGGTAAGATTATCATCCTCTATTCTTCTCCTTTCAAGCTAAAATTTATGAAGAAGATGCATTCTTCGCCCACAAGTACACACTTAGGTATTTTCAAAACCTATAAAAATTTGTGAAAGAGTTTTCAAGGATTTGAAGGATTATGTTTCTAGGGGCATTCCATGCCAGTAAAATAAGCATAGCACTCATAAGCCAAGTGGTTTGTTGCAACCCCTAGCCATTCTTAAAGGAATATGGGTGCATATAGCCATGGGTTTCATTATTGGTTTTTCTACAACTAAGAAGAGATGGAATAGTATCTGTGTTGTGGTGGATAGACTCACCAAGTCAACCCATTCCATTCCTCCATGAAGATGTAGCTCATTGCATTATAGGTGGCTTGTCAATTCATGGAGCACTTCTTCAAATTGCATAGATTACCATAGGTTATTGTACATGATGTGGACTCTAAGTTCATGAGTAATTTTTAGCAACCAAGCAATATTTAGTTCTATGGGTACTAAGTTACCTCCATCTACAACTTACCATTCATAGAGTGATTACTAGACATAAATAGTCAATACGTGGTTAGAGACCTATCTTAGCTAAGTTTGCCCACAATAATTCTCTCCATGCTAGTATTGGAGTTTTTTCCTTTAAAGCCTTGTATGGCTATAAAGTCCCCATTCTTGTAGTTCTCTTTAGTGAGAAGATTAATCATCATGGGAAAGAAGAATTAGAGTAGATGCACACCCTTCTTCAGTAATGCAAAGTAAATGTTAAGAAAGCTAAATAGCAGAAAAGGATGTTTGATGATAGAAAGAGATATCTTGTGGAGTTCCAAGAAAGAGATTTGGAATTGTTGAAAGTGCCCAACTCTCATTACTCTACTTTAAATGATGGCTCAAACAATAAGATTGCTCACAAGTTCTATGGGACATACAAGATTCTTAAGCACATAGGAGACTTAGACTTCATATTGCAACTTCCCTCTTTTACTAAAATTCACAAGGTATTCCTCCACATTAGTTAGATTAATCCTTTGTTTGGAATATAGTTTGACATAAAGGATGAGTTACCTCATATTGATCAAGAAGGTATTATATAGTATGTTCCTAAGGAGATCATATGTCATCGCTCTAGATCCATTACTAAGTAATTGAAGGGATTTCCACCAAGGAGGATTCTTGGAGGCCTATATCTATACTAGATGAGTTTTTCTACCTTTAGGATGCATTTTGGCTGAGGCATAATCACAGTTGGACTTGTTTTATTGTAGATAGTACCCAGACATTAGTCTATTCTAGAGAAGACTTTATTCTATCATATTTTCAGCAAATTTCTACCTATATAGGAAGAAAATACTTTGAGATCTTTGTTTAAATATGTATCATGCCCCATTTGAACCATCCTTTAGAAAGTTGTTTCAAATTTTGTCCAACGAGGTTTGTTATTATAGCAAGCTCTCTATTGACTACAAATACTCTTTCATGAAGATTTTGCGGCCCAAGATTCCTTTGAAGATATTTGGATATTGTACATTAGAGTGTGATGTTTTCCAAATAATCTTTATCATTTGCAAGGTTGTAAAATAGAGTAGTACTCTGTCATGCCCATTCTTTCAGCCATTATAATAACTACTTATTTTTTTAAAGGGCAAAAACTTTAGGGTAAGAATGAAATGTAAGAAACTAGGAAGAGATTTATGTGTTTATATCTTTGGGGAGTAATGCCATGTCACATTCATATAGGTATAAAGATGTAAGAGACTTGAAAATTTGTACCATTCAGTAATATTCAAAATAGTCTCTTCATGTATCCAAGATCTCATGGCTCCTCTCACCTCTTTTCTCTCATTCTTAATATTTCTCTCTCCTTTGTTCTCTCTCTTCCCTAGTTTCCCTAATGACAAAGAAGGCCAAACTAATAGAATGTTGGCCATTGAATATTTAAAGGATAATGCAGTCCGTGTTGTGACCCCTTATGAATATGTTGATGATGTTGATAGCGTGGATCAGTTTTATGATCTACCTAGTGGGTTTGATAACTTTCCTTTTCATCTAAGTAGATATATTCCTTTTGGTCTAAGAGGGCATGTTACTGAATTATTAGTAGATAGTTCTACATTAGCATAAAATGTATGGACAATTATCACTATGTAAGCATAACAAGTTTAAGAAATCTACTTAGTTGTAGGTTTTAGGTAATGAAGGGCAATATTTATTGTAGAGACGAGAGCTCAAGCTCTACTGCCAAGACCCACGGACAGCTTATTGTTCAATAATTTCAAGTGAGCACTAATGTCTACCTCTCACATAGCCGACGCACTATCCCTCTCTATGAGTGTAGTGAGCTTACCTTGATGCCCGATTGAGTTGCTTCCTCTCTCAAGCACTCCAACAGCTCCAGATTCTTGATGCAAGCTCAAGCATCCTCAAGCCTCTACCTCCAAGATCCATCCTCCATAGCCACCCATGAGAGAAGAGAAGAGAAGAGAAAAGAAGAGAAGAGAAGAGAAGAGAAGAGAAGAGAAGAGAAGAGAAGAGAAGAGAAGAGAAGAGAAGAGAAGAGAAGAGAAGAGAAGAGAAGAGAAGAGAAGAGAAGAGAAGAGAAGAGCAGAGCAGAGCAGAGAAGAGCAGAGCAGAGTAGAGCAGGGCAGAGGAGAGAGTAGAGCAGAGCAGACCAGACCAGACCAGACCAGAGTAGAGTAGAGTAGAGAAGAGAAGAGAAGAGAATAGAAGAGAAGAGAAGAGTAGAGAAGAGTAGAGAAGAGTAGAGTAGAGTAGAGTAGAGGAGTCGAGCAGAGCAGAGCAGAGGAGAGCAGAGCAGAGAAGAGAGAGGATGGTGGAGAGCTTCACCTCCTTGATCTCTCACCCTCACACACTCATTCCCTCACACTCTCACACTCCCTTCCTCTAGCACACACAAGAAAGCAAAGATAAGAGAAGGAGAGAAGAAGAAGAGTCCACTTTGCCACACACCAAAGAATGAGCTCTCATTCATCCTTTGAACTTTATATACAAAGCCCTAAATCCCATTTGGACAGTCATCCCCTTTTTACATAGCTTCCTTCCTACCACCCATCTATATTTACAATTTGCACTGGTGCTCTTAAAATAAATCATGGTGCGCCTTGTGCTCTTTTACAAAAGTATTGACTTGTGCTTTTTCTTGAGTGCATCTCCTTGATTTATGACTTCTTCACACTTCTTGTGTTTCTTGATTTTTCTTGGCGTGCCTTCATTCTCTATTTCGCTTTTGCCTTGGCTCTATCTTTTGCTTTAGATTTTCCCAATTTTCCACCTTGTTCATTTGAGGGTTAACATTACCCCCCCTCCTAGTTGAGTGCCAGTTCCATGGCACTTGTTGGGGGATGAGTCAGACTCTGTTGATGGAGTAGCCAAGTAGCTCTTTGAGTTTTGTGTACAAGTCGAGTTGGAAGGTATGTTGGAGGGATTTATGAAACTATGAGGCCCTTGAGTTGGAGATGATCCCTTGTCTTGGAGGGATTTATGGATCTAAAAGGCCCTTGATTTTGGATTGAGCCCTGGTCGTGGAGAGAGGCTCATGGGTGAATCTAGCGTTGAAATTGAATATTGTGTTGGATGGATCCATCGCCTAGCTCATTGCAGTGACCTTCTTATGCACTATTCGAAATGAGGTTCTTCATTCACTTTTCGATTGAGGTTGTTGCATTCGCCCCTTGGTTTGTTGGGTCGGCATGGTAGGATGTTTCATAAGATGGGGATCAAATTGCATGGAAGATGGGGTCATTGAAGCTGGTGGGGGGGGACCTTTGGTTGTGCATTATGAGCAGGTGTGTACCATTATCGTGTGGTGCATTGTACGCATGCTAATGGGATGGAACTTAGGGTGACATGTCTAACCACAAGCGAGTGTTACCTCCCTGGGTGTGTCCTGCCCTTGATGTGCCCTAAGCATGACATGGGAGGTCAAAATGAGGCTAGGGGATTAGGGATGGAGCCGGCCGATTGAAGCCACTAGACACACCTAGCTTGAGGACCCCTAGGTGCGGTGGCTGTGGTTGATGTGCAACTTGCACTGGTGACGCATGATATTTTTCATATATATATATATATATATAAAATAAAGTTACATCATCGTAATAGAAGTTTAATCTTTGTCATCAGAGTGAGGTGGAGAAAGGGGCTTAATAGATTTACTAAGGAATCGATGGCTTTGGAGATACCCCTTGAGGTTTAGGCAGACTTGAAGGGTGGTGGTGGAGAGGAATGGATGATTACAACGCGGTGGGTGAAGTGGCTATCATTCATGTCCTCTAGTAGAGTTAAGCAAAATGAAGGCAATAGAGTGGTTTGCATCATTAGCCAAGCCATCATGCAACTATTTATAGCATTAGGATCAAAATGGAGCACTAGGAAGTTGCGCTCCTGCAGGGTAGGGTCTTGCCTAAGGAGTATCCTAAGCAATCTAAGGTAATTACAAGTCGTAATAAAGGTGAGGTTAGGGCATGAAGAGAATTGATTAGTGAATTGGACTAGAGTATCATATAAGTTTCATTAGGAGAAATATGGACTCTCTCTTTTGCCCCTTAAGGGGTTTCTCTCACCTCTCTCTCTCTAAAAAGAGATTCCAAAATAGTATTAGAATAAGAGATCTTCTACAATTAAGCAAACCTCGTATTGTATTTTCAATAGATTTCACCTATTATTTTATTCTCAAATTGTAAGATAAGGTCATTTTTTCTCAAAATCCTCATAACTAAAAAAATACAATTCTATTTTTTGTAAAAATGGATCCAATCATTAATATACGACTCTTAAATGCCTTCATTACTTTTCAACATGAAAATATATTAGAATCATTATCATTCTTACTTCTTAAAAGGGTGGAAGTTAAAAAATGATATAAAATGACGTACACATCATATTTTAAGATTATTTTTTACCTAGAGACACCTTTTTGACTCAAGAATTTCCTTGTAAATTTTTATTGTTTTTGGACAAGTATATACCTATTTTTAGGCATTTCTTCATTTCCTCTCAAAGATCTAGTTTTGTACGAAATTTTGTGTGCTTTTCACCTTCCCTCTAGAATATGGTTTCTTGCATACGAATCCTTCTGAAGCAATACTCACTACTATCTACAACACTCTCTACCCTGCTACAAGCAATTTTAGGAGTGGTTTTGATAGTATTTGCTGAAATAAAATAATCTCTATCTACAACACTCACTACTGTGCTACAAGCAATCTCCCTCTTGAGTACTCTGCTATAAGATATCTTCCTCTTCAACACTCTATACTACAAGCAATCAAGTGATAATGGAGGTATCCTTATTTTTTAAATCTTGTGATGTTATTATTCTTCATAATTTTTATTTAATTTTTAAGTGTCAATTCATATATATATATATATATATATACATATATATATATGTATATATACATATATATATATATATATACATATATATATATGTATATATACATATATATATATATATATACATATATATATATGTATATATACATATATATATATATATATACATATATATATATGTATATATATATATATATAGAGAGAGAGAGAGAGAGAGAGAGGAAAAGAGGGAGAAGGGAGTGGGGAAGAGAGAGGATTGTGTGAGATGAACTAAGAAAATAAGTGATAGAGTGACAGAGAATAAATTAGGGTAGAAGATAAGATGATGTTATTGTTCTCCACTAGCCAAGCTTCTACATAAATGTGTTTAAATATCTTTGATCAATTCTTCTTGAGGGGGAGAGAGAGAGAGAGAGAGAGAGAGAGAGAGAGAGAGAGAGAGAGAGAGAGAGAGAGAGAGAGAGAGAGAGAATATTTTGGATAGAATAGAAGATAAGATTGGATGCTGATTAGAGGTAGATTAAAAGCTAAGATTACAGGCAGATTAGGGGTTGATTAGGGTCTATCATGACTAAAATCAAGAGAAAGAGACAAGATCCAACTGGGTAAAAAAGAACACAGATATAGTGAATCAAAGGGGTGTAATTGATCAGAAAATTGGCATCGACTCCCTAGCTTACTATTAATCAAAGGGGTGTAATTGTGTAATGTTAAAAATGGCATATATTTTTCTTTAGAGAATGCAGGTGTAGGACATACCAAGAGAAAGAGAGATATTCACTTTCAATTGGAGGATGAATATGCATTAATGTTCAAAAGAACTGTAGAAAGGGATGATGCAATAAGATACAGGATGCAACAAGAAAAAAATGTAGGAAAAAAAAAGCGTGGACCTTTGGGTTGATGGATACATTTATCCACCCGATCCAGTCACTCAAAGGCCACCACAATTTTAAGGGCTTACATCATTTGCAAAGTTCGTTTGTGAAGGCAATGAAGGATTGTATGGACACACATGCAGACTTGTCACACAAGGATTAGTAGGGGTTCATCAAGCCTTGACAAATATGCATACAAGATTACAAGGGAATATGCAATCTTTGATGGAAAAGGATAGATTATTGGCTGAGAAGGATAGGGAGAACCAGAGCCTACAACAAGCAATGTGTGTCATTGAAGATGCTATTCGGGCTACACACGTGCAAAATATGGAGTTACAGTCTAAAGTTATGGACTTGGAGAAGGAGAATTGAAACATAAAGAGGAAGCTCACGAAACTTTGGAGATTGGGTCCACTTTAAAAACCAAAGAAGCATGTCGATGCATCCGATTAGTTAAACCAATTCACCAATTAACCAAAGGAAGTGGACAATATCATAGACGAATATATGATCAATCTGCTACAATGAGAAATATGTTTCCTCATGCATAGAATGATACTATTGCCAAAGTCCTAAGGAAGGATATGGTCAAAAATGCATTGGAAAATCGCAAATTTAGGGACATTGTAGATGGTGTCGTAAGTGAACATATTAGGGATGTGAGCAACTTGTTTACTGCTGCAGATGCTCAGGGATTATGTGACAAGGTGGGAATGATTTATGAGTCATATGGTATGCTCTATCAATAATTGGATACAGGATTTAAGAAAGTCTTCAAAACTAAGCGACTAATGCCTCTGCCAAAACCATTTCATGTGAAGAATGCTGTGAAAACAACTAAATGAGAAAGTTTTAGAACTAATTGGTGAGCCAATGCATCTGGAAAATACACACATATTGAAGTATGGTTCCAAAGAAGTTGCATCTGTGTTGAATGCATCCAACAACTTTGTATTGGATACATGTAGTACCAAAGGAGAACCATGAAGTACTTAAAATTTTTTTAAACCTCACTAATATGCCCAGTGTTATTCAATAGCAAAATAATGGAGCAATTTTGCACATCAAGGGGTTTGGGGACTATCAAGTTGAATGGCATCTTGGAGGTGATTTAAAAACATTGAAGTGTATGTTTAATTTATCAAATGTAGCGAATGCAAAATTTCTATGCATATACTGCATGCAAACTAGGAAGAAAGGGAAAGATGGAAAGAAATAATGGATTGCCAAGGTAGGACAACAAGATGCTTCAACAGGTGATCAAAAAGTCATGAGAAATGGAATGCTAGTTCTAGTGGATCCAAATTGGTGCCCTATTTTGGAAATACTACTAACCAAGGTTCACTTTTGCACATTGCATTGTTTGGTTAGAATAATTGAGAAGCTAGTATATGAATATATATGCTTTGTATACAAGATGTAGTCAGTGTCAAAAGCTGATGCTACATGCAAGAAGGTAGAACGAGTCCTCTCTGAAGTTGGATTGCACGCGGGCCAAGTAGAAATAAAAAAGGACGAGAAAAAATCGAGAAAGAGAGGAAATATCCCTTGTAAACTATGCTTTGGTGGACCCAAGGCTAGGAAGTTTATATCTCCACCTCAAGATGAAGAAGGCAATATACTTGTAAAACAACCAAAGAAGTATGAAGCATGGAAAAAGTTGCACCTTGCTATTTCGGATTGGAGCAATGGTGGATGAACAAGGATTGCAAAGGTAGAAGTGTGGATACACCTAGATAGATTAGGAGCTCTCTTACAAAAGTTGAGGTTTAGGGATGGTGATGCCAATACATTTAAAGAGAGAGTTGCTAAATTTCATAAGTCCATGGTGGAGGCATGGACTACAAATAGTATAACACACTACATGGTCAGTATTGTCACCATTACAAAAAAAATCATCATTTTGAATTCCTTTGTGTTTCCAATCTCTCTTCTTGTGTAGCATATAGTACTTGAAGCACATGTTTGCATATCAAGGAAGTTTGGTAGTATGGTCAACTCAAGGCATGGAACAATCTCATTGGCAAGCTCACTGTGCTTTTCAAAAGGCAACTGATCATGGAGGTGGCATCAATGATTCCAATTATATGAGGCAATTATTACAACGGTGGTATAGGAGATTAGAGATATGATACGAGGAAAAAGAAAATAAGTCCAAAACCTCTCAAGTAGAATTCATAAGTAGGGAAATATATCAAGTGAGAAAAGCAAGATATGAAAATAGCACAGCTAGACGACACCACGCAGAATGGTTGGCAGCAATGGGCAAGATTATTATTTGATCCATCCTTAATAGATGCATTTCTAGATTTTGATATTTTTTGAAGTATTAAATCTCATTCTTTAAGATCCCATGTTCTTCTCTTTTCATCAGCATGCATCTCGATTTGATCTTAAGCTTTCTTAAGGTTGATCTTACAGAAGGGCCTCTATTTTTTCCAATTCATATTTTCTACGAGGGTTGAACTTTTCATGAAATATGATGGTTGGAAGGGGGAGTCTTAAAATCCTCAAAAGGAAAGACTCCAATACCAACATTGGGAATAGCTTTATATGTAAATTTGGCCCAGTGAAGCTATAAATTCCATGAACATTGAATATCATGACAGTTATGCCTCAAGTAGATCTCTAAGAATTTGTTAACTCTCTGTAATTGACCATCAGTGTAAGGGTGATACGCCATTGAAATTGCAAGTTTAGTATCCATAGAGCTAAATAATCCTTAAAAATGACTCATAAACTTGGAATCCCTATTATGAATAATGACTTGAGATAAATTATGCAAGTTGAAGACATGATCCATAAAGTAGCTTGCAAGTTATGAGACTATATATCAAGTCTTTGTTTGGGATAAAGTAGGTTGGGTTTGTAAGTATTTCTGCTACCCCATATATGCTATTCTAACCCCTATTATTAATAGGTAATCCATAATAAAATCCATGGTGATATGTGTCCACTTGTCTTTAGAAATAGGTAATGGTCACAACAATAATCCACCACCAAGCTTTCAAGTATTATCCTTATTTTGTTGGCATGAAAGACATTTGGAAATAAAGTCCATCACATCCCTTCATGATCTCTTCCAATAGAAGCTCCTAGAAATCTTTTCTAGGTCTTAAAAACACCCAAATGACAAGCCATAGGTAAAGAGTGTGTTTCTTCCATAATATGTTGTTTGAAGGATGAAGTATGGGGTATATCCACCTTGACCATATGAGACCATTCTTGAGTTGATAATGGGATTTAGATTCAAGAAAACATTAATGTAGTTTCTAAAATAGATTATAATATTTTTCATCCAAATGATAAGATTCTTACAAGTCCTCAATCTAATCACTATGTAGCTCCATCATACAAGAGATTGTATATGCCCACATTCTTGAGAGAGAACCCATAGCCACCTTGTCTTCATTGTTTGTATGGGATATGTGAAAGCCATAATCTTGTATAGTAGTCATCCATCTTCTTTGCTTTGGGGTAATATTTTTATGAAGAAGAACATACCTTATGACTTTATGATCACTTTTGACTCTAAGACAACTCCCATAAAGATAATGATGCGACTTTTTGATAACATAAAAAATGGCTAGCACTTACTAATCAGAAACCTTAATTTGCATGTATTTGTTTGTTTAAGTTGTGGCTCTCAAAGTTTATAACAATATGATCTTGGAGTAGGATTACATTAAGACCTCTTCCACTTGCATCACATTGGTGGATAGTAAACTTCTTGAAGAAGTTTGGATGAATCAATGTGCAAGATGAAGTAAATAGTTCCTTGAGCTCATTAAAGCTCTTATCCACAATAGAATTTAAAAAAAAGCTTCTTTCTTTATCTTATCCATGAATGGTATTGCAATTGTGGCATAGTGCTAAACAAATTGCCTATAGAATGAGGATAGCCTTTAAAAATCTCTAGTAGTCTTGGTTGGTGTAGGCCATTTTTTAATGCATTCGACCTTCTTTGAATCAACCTTGATTCCTTCTTCACTTACTATATGTCCCAAGTACTTCCCTTCCATTAGCATAGAAAAGCACTTGCTTTCTTTGATATAGAGTTGATGCATTTGAAGGATATCAAATCTCCCTTACTTATATGTATGAGGTGCTCTTTCATAAACTTATTACAAACAATAATATGATAAAATAAAACCAAGGAAAGTTTGTAATATCTTATTCATGAGACCTTGAAATGTGGTGTGGCTATTTGGTTAACCCAAAAAGCATTACTAAGAAATGATAAAGGACCATGATCAATCTTAAATGTTATTTTAACTACATCATCTCTTCTCTCTAACAAAGAAAAATTAGACATATATTTTTGCCATATTAACCCAATTATATAAAGATGTAGGATACATTTTTTTTCACTATGACATAATACAATTTAGTCTCTTTCATCTTCAAGATCTTATTCAACTTTCACAGCTTCTTTATTTTTCTCTCTCATCTTTCTCCTATTCTATATTTTGTGATCGCTCCTACACACACACACATTCTCTCTCTCTCTCTCTCTCTCTCTCTCTCTCTCTCTCTCTCTCATATCTAGCTCAGCTTTTTACAAGTGGTAGTAGAGCACTTTTATTGATTCATTTTCTTCTCGGTTCATGTATATCTTAGTCCATTTTCAACTTAAGAAAATCCAAGATAGTTTATATAAGTAGTACATCACTACAAGGATATTCACGAATAGTGACGTGCAATTTCGATGCAAATTAGCAATGTCGCTATTGAGTCGCAAAATAGCGATGGTACTCAAACAAAAAAGGGGGCAGAAACTCGAGCGCGACATTTTTCCGTGAAGAGCAAAAGAGAGAGTGAAATAGATTGTGAATTTGGGAGGGAGAGGGAGAGAAAGAGAAAAAGAGAGAGAAGGAGAGCTTTTCACGGCTGCCAACACCGTTCATGAAGAAGAGGACGAAGTGCATGAAGGGTAAAGAGGAGCCACTGTTGCAAAGAGAAGACAAAGAATCCATCCTCAGGCCGTTACGGTGAGTGCATTGCTCACTCTTGGTTTGTTCTTGTTCTTTCTCCTTTTCTTTTGTTTGTTTTTGTTGAGAATGAGGAGCATTGAGGGAGAAAGAGAGGAAATTAGTTAAGGAGAAGAAGAAAGAAAAAGGAAGAAAGAACGAGAGAGAGAGAGAGAGAGAGAGAGAGAGAGAGAGAGAGAGAGAGAGAGAGAGAGAGAGAGAGAGAGAGAGAGAGAGAGAGAGAGAGAGAGAGAGAGAGAGAGAGAGGAAATAAATATTAAACATAATAAAGAAAGAGAGAAATAGAGAGAGAGAGAGAGAGAGAGAGAGAGAGAGAGAGAGAGAGAGAGAGAGAGAGAGGGAGGGAGGGAGCGAGAGAGGAGAATGAATGAGACAACATGAGAGGATAGAGAAAAACAAAGAGAGGGTTTATTCTTGTTCTTTATTTTCTTCCTTTTTCTGTTTTTTTAACAATGATGTGCATTGAGGGAGAAAGAGAGAAAATGAGAGAGGGAGAAGAAGAAAGAACAAGAGTGAGAGAGAATAAACATGAAACATAATAAAGAAATAGAGAAATAGAGAGAGAGAGAGGAGAGTGAATGAGAAAACACGAGGGAGTAGAGAAAAACAAAGAGAGGGTTTGTTCTTGTTCTTTAATTTCTTATTTTCTTGTTTGTTTTTTCAGAAAGAGAGGAAAGGAGATAAGAAATGAGGGAGAGCAGAGAATGTGGTGCATTGAGGGAGAATGATAGGAAATGAGAGAGGGAGAAGAAGAAAGGAAAAGGAAAAGAGAACGAGAGAGAGAATAAATATGAAAGATAACAAAGAAATGGGAAGAGAGAGAGAGAGAGAGGAAGGGAGGGAGGAGAATGAGTGAGAAAACATAAGGGGGTGAAGAGAAACAAAGAGAGGGGCAACAAAGAAAGAGAGAGAGAGAGAAAGAAAGATAGAAAATAAGAGAGGGAGAAGAAGAAAGGAAGAGGAAGAGAGAAATGGCCATCGCATTTGCTGTACTCTCGTGTTGTGAAACTATTGAGCAAATATGAAAGATGGGGATGGTGGTAGTAGTAGTGGTAGTGGTAGTGGTAGTGGTAGTGGTAGTGGTAGTGGTAGTGGTAGTGGTAGTGGTAGTGGTAGTGGTAGTGGTAGTGGTAGTAGTAGTAGTAGTAGTAGTAGTAGTAGAAGAAGAGAGAGAGAGAGGTTTTGTTAAAGGTTCACCTTGGGTGTGTTTGATGCTTTGGAAAGGTGCGAAAAGTCTATGTCTCTAGCCCCGGTAAAGTGAAAGAGAGATTGGACTTGGAGGTGAATGGTGGTTTTCTTGACATGCTTTGTGCTACCTCCTCCTACGCTTTGCATATCAAGTCACACACAAAGGAAAAAAGGTGGCAAGGTTCGGTGCAATACCATGGGATGGGGAACACTTTGACGTAGGGTAGTTAGTCCTTCCCCCCCATGCATAGCATATTATACTTTACATACTGTAGGCCCCCGCCTGTAAGAGGGTGGAGAGAAACAAAGAGAGGGGCAACAAAGAGAGAGAGAGAGAGAGAGAGAAAGATAGACAAGAAGAGAGGGAGAAGAAGAAAGAAAGAGGAAGAGAGAACGATAATAAACATGAAAGACAAAGGAGGGAGAACATAAAACAAAGAGCGCAAAGAAAGGTGCAAAGAAAGAGGGAGAAACAAAGAAAGGGGGAGAAAACCAAGACTTTAGTTGATGCTAATTTTGTTGAGTTACAAGAGAAGAAATCCCTTCTCAAAAGATTTAGGAAAAAAACGAGAATGAGAACCAAAACAAATTGTTTGCCGTAACATAGACCGAATGGAAAATGATGAAGGTTGTGATGTTCAAGATCGCAAGGCATATCTTAATCAACGTGTATTGTGTCCTTGCTCTCAATACAAGCTAGCAAATAGACAAAAACATCAATTGTCTATAGAACACGTATAATGCTTTGGTGAGTTTCAATCAAAGATCATTGATTAGGAGATCTCAAACTTTGAGCAAATGGTAAAAAAATTGTATATCAATCATGTATTGTATTCACAAACTAATTGAATATCATATACAAAAACATTGGATGTGGCCATAAAATTTATTGCAGGGAGGTGATGTCTCATTCCAAGGAGGAGTACACCTATTGCGGCCAGTTAGAAGAGTTCGTGGGCATCCAATGGATGGAGTGCTTGAGACAATCCACCACTTGGAAGGCACTATCCAATCTATACCATCAATACCAGAGGACACAAGCAGCCTTTCGGACTTTCCTACAATCTTAGAGCCTGAGATGGTGGCAATGATCGATGCATTGATGCCCATGGATGATGAGACATCCGATTTGCTTAGAGAGGAATCATCCATACCATTATATGATGGGTGCCGGGTATCTTGTCTAAAGACACTGCTTGCACTCATAAGTGTGCAAGAAAAATACGAGTGGAGAGATGCGAGTGTGACCAAGTTGTTTAGATACCTTCTACATACACTTCGTTGATTTCTTTTTGGCACCATTATAAAAAACAATTGTGGTTTGTCAATGTATTTTGTGATTTCTTTTTAGGTTACTAAAGTATCATATATTATCACTTGAAAATACCATGCATGAGTCTTGTGATGATGCACGACATGTTTTACGAAAGCTTGGCATGGACTACAATAGCATCCATGCATGTGTTAACAATTGCATGCTATTTTGAGGAGAGTACAAGACTATGGAGACATGTCCAAAGTGTGGTGCTCACAGGTATCGATAGGACTTGCAAGGGAAAAACATCCCTCAGAAAGTTCTTAGACACTTTCCACTTATCCCCCATAGACATCCATGTTTCATATGTCGGGCTTGGTGAGCTTGACAATGTGGCATGTGTAGAATAGATCCACAGATGGAGTCCAAAAAATATTAGTGGATTCACATGCATGGATCCACATTGACTCTACCTTTCTAAGCTTTGCACGAGAGCCAATGAATCTTCAGCTCGGTCTTAGCTATGGATGGCATGGACCCATTTGGTCTTCGCTCAACTTCTTACAGTGTGTGGCTTGTAGTCCTTGTTAACTACAACATCCCACCATGGCTTTCTACAAAGAAAGGCCACCTAATCTGTAGCTTGCTCTAGCTGCTATAAAGTCAAGAATATGGACATCTATCTCTATGGGAGGTGGGGGTTGCCATGGAAGATATGAGCAAGTGCGATGGTCGACGATCCGCCAATATACGAGCCATTTTCATGTGGATCATGCATGACTTTTCGGGATTCCGGGAGTGCTCAAGTAAGTAGGCTTTTTTTTTCATTGGTAATATCTATCATAGCTCGTTCAAGTTTGTATTCACAAGATAGAGGTGTTGGGACAGGTCTGGTTACCTCAGGTTATCATGCATGTCCATTGTGTGGGCCACAGTTAGACTCCCAAAGGTCATGAACCATGAAGAAGATGGTATATCAAGGACATGTTGCTTTCTTGCCGGAGGGTCATGAACAAAGGAAAGGTTTTCTTGGACGACCTCCAATATGAATAAATGCCCAAAGCTAGTACAAGCTGAAAATGGTCCACACGAAGTTGCATCCAAACGAAATGCAATGGTTCTCAGTTTTCTACAAGTTGTGTACTGGACCCACTTATATATCAACCACTTGTTGGATCCCATGCATATTTTCAAGAATGTGGGCAACTTACTATTGAACCACATCACAGGAAAGAGAGACACTATAGAGGCACGAATGGATTTGAAGGAGGTAGGCAAGATGGAGGCACTTTGGCCGCATTCATCAGTCGTACTCAAGTGTTGATGGTTGCTTGCAATTACTTCGCGCTCCTTGGGTTTTTTCCATTAAAAAAGAGCACTTTGTGAAGCAAATTATCAGGCCTATCTGCACTACGCCGAGTATGATGCATTCTCTCAAATCCATATTTTCTAAAGATGGCCAATTATCAAAGCTAAAATCCCATGATTGGCATAAGATATGTTAGGTTTGTACTACGAATGGATTGTAAGTGGCTTGTATATTTTGCTATTTGGAGTGTAGTCGTTGTTCGTAATGTTTCTTCATTTGTGGCAGTTTTTACTACCAATCGCGATCGTAGGATGCCTTCAGAAATACGTGGGGTGATTTATAGGTTGTCAAATTTGGTGTGACGGATCTCACAGAAGGAGATCAAGACATCCTCTATTGAATCCGCAAGGCAGGGAGTAGTGGAGATGGTCTGTCTCTTTGAGAAGTACCTGCCCACTAGCATGCTCATGATACAAACCCACCTCATGGTGCATCTTGTAGATGAAGTGGAGATTGTGGGACCTGTTCATACGCGATGGATGTTCTTCTTGGAGTGCTTCATGAAAATCCTAAAAGGCTTTGTGTGACAATGAGCTCGGCCAAAAGATAGCATGGCTGAAGGTTGGTTGTTGGAGTCCGAGGCACTAGTGCATATCTCACAATGGCTACCAATGGTGGATTCAGACAACAGTATGCTATGGTTGCCGAAGGATGATGATAGACTGACCGGAGATGTGGTGGTTGGAAATGGGATAGAAAAAAGGATGGATGCTGCAATAGAGAAAGTGAATCATTTTTGTATATTGCACCATGCCTCCATGGAGACGTGGCTCGCTAGGTACGAGCAAGCCAGGAAAGATCAGGAAGAAGCGTGATCCGAATTTCAATGTAATATGTGCCATAGACCAACCAATTCAATATCCCGAGGGCATGGAGGAGATGCTACGGTTTATGTCCATGCGATGGTTGCATGGAGCTTTGATCACAGCCTCCCGCACAGGGATGAAGATCTCTACTGAGGAGTGGGAATTCTCAAGGGGATGTAGTCCAAAGGTGACCACATGCCTTATAAGCTGTCGTATCTAGATTTTATATGTGAAAATAATTTCAATGTACAGTATAAAATATAGAGTGCGACGTGGTCACGCGGACAACATTTCTGCATGGAGCATATCAACAAAATGTGTTCCACAAGGGATTGTGGTATCATGGAAAAGTTCGAGCAAGAGAGCAAACATCGAGCCACAGATCTAAATACCATTATAGAATAGATGGAGTATTTTGGAAACTTGCAAAGTATTATCATGATGGATTACCATAGCTTCTCCATGATCCTGTGAAACTACATGGATCTAGAGCATGGCTATGGTGGTTCAAAGACTGGAAGAAGACTCATGTAGACATAGACTTAGACACTAACTGTCACACAAGTGAATTAGGTTTCAAGATTGAGACTTGAACTCATAAACACAATCTTGTGTGTGTGGACAATGACACTGACACTTTACTGAAAAGAAAAGAGTACTCTCATTGCATTAAGAAAAGGAAGCAAGTACAATGCTTTATAGGAAAGTAGTAAACTACAATAGGCTCCAATGTGCATATGGGATAGGTAAGCTTGCATGTCCTTAGCCCTGAAATACAAAGAGGTTGTTAGTAGGTGTGATTGTCTAAATCTCAACACCCCTCCTCAATCACAACTAGAAAGGCACAAAGTGTGTGGAGGCTGTAATGAGAACCACCTGCAAAGTGTGGGCACACCACAAATATGGTAGACACCAGATGCTATCGCAGAAAAAAGCTAAGTGTGGGCACCAAAACATGGTGGACATCCAGAGGCTTTAACAGGGGCCTCACAAAGTGTACAGGGACTGTAATGCCAAGTTACATGGGGAGTTTACAAAGCTTATGTTTGAGACATTAGGGATAGGAAATACAAAACTAAAAAGGTCTATCTGAATAGAAAGACTGATGAGGTTTGTCCTTCTCCTGGTGGTCTTCTTCTTCTTCTTCTTCCTTTGCTCCATTTTCTTCTTCTTCTTTGACTGCAACTAGATAGGCCTTTTGGGACCTCTTTCTTGCTTGGAAAAACTTCTCGATGTGTCCGGTCCTTTTGTAGAAGTCATAGAAGAGCTGATCCTTCTTGCCTTTGTACCTGTTGCCAACATATAATGCATGCTCATCTCTAGAGGTACTTGTTTCTTCCTTAGTTTTTAGCTTATTTTCCTCTTCTAATAGTGATGCCTGGATATCAACAAGTTCAGGATTTGGCATGTTGATTAAAGTTGTTGATACATTATTATATTCAGGAGGCAACTCTTAAGTAGAACACCAATGCAAACATCTTCTTCCATTTTAATGTTGATTCCTGCAAGTTGGGTTAGAAGTCCTTCCATGTAATTTAGATGTGTGGCAACTGATGTGTTGGGCTTCATTTCAAGCTTTAAAAACTCAATTAGGAGACCATACTTTGATGATTTAGATTGTGCACCGAACAAGGTGTCAAGTCTCTTCCACGTATCATATGAGGTCTCACAGTTATCCATATGGTGGATATAGCTGTCATCTAGCTCTAGTTTGATAATGACCTCAGCTCTGTCATCATTCTTTTGCCAATTAGTTGCAAGGTCCGCATCCCAAGGTCTCTTCTCTTTTCCATTTGTGATGGCCCAGAGACCCTTCTTCATCAAGATGAGCTTGATGCGGGTTTTCCAGGTGTGAAACCCAACTCCCTTGAACTAAGCCGTTAGTGAGTCTTTTTCCATGCTGGAGAGTTGGAGCAGCGGCAAATCAGTTCCAAGATTCTCAAATTTTACAAGTGAAAGAGCAGATTACAATGTGTCAAGAGACACAAGTAATGGTAGTGTGGAAACACACTATGTCCAACTTTATATTAAGCTTGAATCTTCTTGTTTGGTTCTTCGATCCTTTGTTGATCTTTTCCAAGTCCTTCCCCTCCTTGATTTGATGCTAGGGCAGTAGATCAGAGTGACAGTGGGTTGCTCCAGGTGGCAGGAGAGTGAAAATGATGAGATTTTTTAGCTTTGATGAAAAATGGCTATGGCTGACAGTTTAGGGTTTCAGACAGGGGCCTGTTTTTTTTATCTGTGTGGGCTGAATACTTGATCATTTTCCAAACTTTTTTATGGAAAGAGAGCTTATCTCATGGGCTTTCATTGCCCCATAACCATCGTCAGCATCAGGTCGAGTAGCAGCCGCGCAGGACGACGAAACACAGAAAAGTGCAAATTGGGCAGATCTCGACGATTTTGATAATGTTGAGGATAGAGATGGCTAATGTCAGTGGCTATGGTGCTGAGTTGTTGCATCTTAACCAAAGGAAGAGGTCTTTAGAAGGAATCATCAGCTGATATGCTCTATATTGAGAGATCTAATGACTCCAAGTGAGATGGGTCCTGTTGGCTATGGAGGACACCCAAGGCAGAAGTTGAGAAGATTGACAATGCTGAGCTCTAGGGTGTGCAATGCTTAAGTGTGAGATGCCGGGGAGGAGCTCTAGAAGTAGACAAACATTTTTCCAAAAGGAATTGAAGTGAGATATGACTTGTGGAGAGAGATCCAAGAGCTTGAAGCAAGCAGGGTGCAAGCTGGCTATGGCTGCCAAGGAAGGTCAAGTAGAGATGAAGGTGAGAAATGGAACCATGAGCTGGTCTTGAGTTGACCTGAGGTTAAGATGAGCTGAGAGAGAACAGAAAAGAACTAAGCCAAGCTGAGCCATGCCCAACTGGGCTCTAATACCATGTGAAACTACATGGATCTAGAGCATGGCTATGGTGGTTCAAAGACGGGAAGAAGACTCATGTAGACATAGACTTAGACATTGACTGTCACACAAGTGAATTAGGTTTCAAGATTGAGATTTGAACTCATAAACACAATCTTGTGTGTGTGGACAATGACACTGACACTTTACTGAAAAGAAAAGAGTACTCTCATTGCATTAAAAAAAGGAAGCAAGTACAATGCTTTATAGGAAAGTAGTAAACTGCAATAGGCTCCACTGTGCATATGGGATAGGTAAGCCTGCATGTCCTTAGGTGTGATTGTCTGAATCTCAACAGATCCTATTCAATGTGCAGTGGTTCAAAGTGGCACTGGAAGGAGCTAGGACAACTGTTCGACGAGGTCCATCTGGGTTTCTCAAAATAGATTCCAAAAAAAACATGGATGGATTTGTGCAACGTATTTGTATTGCTAGCCCATTGTGAATAGGTGCATGAACTCATGTTTTTTTAAATTTTATTACGACATGGTATATGTCACAAATGTTAAATATCTCTTGTATGTGATTTTGAATAGGTAATTTTCTATCCAAACCCCAGACAGCCTCGATGGTGATATGTTGTACCTTCAGCTCCAGGAAGTGCGAGAGTATATGATGAAAGCAATGTTCCCAACGTAGATGAAGACAATATGCAGATAGAGGGATAGATATTGCAAGGGGTGGAGGCTGCCCAAAGCTTGGAGCATGTAGAGGAGGAAGAATTGGATAACAATGATGGAAAGATAAGAGGCCAAGAATTCTTTGAGAATGAGGTGGACTCATTCTTTTGTGGTGACCTCTCTATCAACCTTCCAGTGTATGCAGAGTTGTGTCAGGAGATTGACCTGGGACCATAGGTTGTGTCATACTTGGAGCATCAACCTACTCAATTCGTTGATGAATCTCTTATAAGGGTACACTAGAATATACATTTTAAGTAATATTATTTTTTAAGAGTTATATTACCATGCTTTGCTTGAATCTTTATATTGATTATGCTAACATCAATTTTTGCATGTGCAAGTTACCTTTGTGGATATTTGGACAGCATGATGAGTTGAGGGATGAGCGACGAGGAGCTATAGGAGATCTTCACACATATTTCTCCAGATCAGATGGCTTGATTCAGAGATATGGCAGACTAGGAGCTATCTCATACACCATCAAGCCATTCCGTTAGATCTACTTTGGCATGCTCTGATGCTTCAATTTCTAGTAGACGAGGTTGATGCTCCAGAGACGGACAGAGTGGTTCTGGGGGATGCTATGAAAACGTGGATATGGTGAGTCTATGATCCGTAGTTGGCTCGAGATACAAGTGCTGCTTCTCACTCTCATGCAGGTTCATAATGTCTTCATCTTGTCCTTCTACTGGAGTTGCATCACTTGTGGGATTTGTCATACTTGTGGGGATGTCTACTCCAGTCACTCCAGCTTTTGCTCAGTCATCCATAGGTGGTACCCCTATGGGTGCTACTTCGAGAGATACCACTCCCGTGGGTACACTCGATGTACAAGGGTCTCATAGATATGCCCAAGAGTGCGATCGCAAGTGGAAGAGGACACATCTTAGACATACCCCATAGAGGTATGGATACCTTGTAGATGATAGGACAGGAGTTGTCATCATGAATGATGAGGGGAGGAGGTGATGGCTCGTATGAGAGAGTTGTGCCAACAAGTTTCTTGGCACGTCTTGGATCATTGAAAGAACATACTGGAGGGGAGAAAGGACTATATAGTAGCATCCTTGCATGAGGAGTTTCCGGTACCCACTACAGTAGATAGGTTTTCCACAAGCTCAATGATGGAGTGCATGCATACGTACATATCACATAGACGATCAGATGCATGCAATGCACTTAAGAGTGGGGCCTCAAAGCCCGAGTGGCTAGAAGTAGATGACTGGTGCCGACTTAGGGAGGAGGCTACAGATTCTCTATGAGATTGGAGACAGAAGCATCAGGTAGTAGCGAGGGCACGACTGGAGGCAGGAGTAGTCCATCATCTTGGGAGTGGCAACCACGTGACTTGTCTGGAGGACTTTGTAAATTTTTCTTTTATTCTTGTGGCTTATTTTTTTGCAATATTGCTTGTACTGACAATCATGTTTCTAACATTTCTATTTTTTTTTTCTTTGCAACACTCCATTACAAATCATGATCCCACCGGCCTAGAGACTCGATATGCAAAGAGACACGGTCTCACTACATTGATTGATGGATTGTATGCACATGACAGCCCAATAAGTCACTCATCTTTCTTGTCCGTAGTTACTAATTTTAATTAAAATGCACTATTGTATGGTGGACTGATGTGTAGTTATTTCTTTTTTTGCAGAGTTCGTTCAATGCTCCTTTGTGGTGAGACAAGCTTTCGATGACAAGGAGCTATAGCTCACACTTAGATCTGTGGAGCGCACATTCTCTTCTTTTTTTGGTCTTGTGATTTATGTAGGCATTTTCTATGCACTATGCTATTATCATCCTTTGTATTTTGCCATGATTCCATGAGCGCTTTCATTAAGTAATCTTGTATTTATTTTATGTATCAATCTTGTGGATTCAATTACACTTTGCCTTCATTTTGACAACCATTGTACACCTTACTGTAACCCTTTTATATGGCCCAAATACAGCACATAGTGCTACATGCTGCCCTGCCACAAATTTTCTTTTTCTTTGTAACCGTCGCTATTAGCATCACAAATTTATTGCATGCGTCTAATGAGACATCGATAGCGACGGTTCTATGGCGTTGCTAATACCGACGTGTTTAGCGATGACGGGGGAAATTTTTTGGTGAACATTTTCATCTCTTTGAACGTTGGTATGAGGCCTGTATCTTGTAGTGCATGTCATTGGAGGTCCATCATATAACTAGAAGACCATCTAGAGTTATCAGCAAGAGGTACTTCTTGAGTCTCTTAGAAGAAGGAATGGATAAATATGGCAAAGAAAGGATGAGTTTTGAAATTTTTGCATCATTTTGAAACAATTTTAGTACGAATTTTGAAAAAAAGGGATTCTATTGAGTTGAAGAAAGATAAAATTACTAGTACTTTTTCAAACAAGCTTCATCCCTAGTTTCTCTTTAAGCACCGGACTCTATATTCATCTATCTCTTTGATCTTCACTCTAGGGACTTTAACATGCATTCTAGGCATTAGACACAAGAAATATAGTATCATTTTTGTGAGCTTATGATCAAGCTTCTATAGTAGCTAGGCAACACATTTTGCACTGAACTTCAATAGTCATCCTTCTTACCTTTCGCATGAAACTTCATACATAGATATTTCTCCAACTCAAAATCTTCAAGTTGGCTACCTCTTAGCAAGGATTTAGCTCTATTACTTCTCTTTCATATCACTTTCATTTCTTCAAAATCACAATGAATAGTAGGACAACCATTGTTTCTATTTTCCAAGATTTACTTCCATCTAAGAATGCTTCAATGATGACTGAGCAAGTAACTCATCTCCATCATGTCTTTTCAAGGAATCATTAGGTTTAAGGGATTGGAAAATCTTTCAACCAACATTCCAAGTGAGAAAAGGTTTGGAAAAAATATTGATTTCAACCCATGTATTCATGTTGAAGCATTTAAGATCAGTAAGGAGGAATATTGAAGGATACATTGGAGTTTTTTAAAGTCCCATGGCCAATGGATCAATGCATGGAAAACATTGAGCATTTCAAGCTCTCATTGGCTTCAATGAAGAGATCCATCAAAGTCTCTTTCTCTTTTAGACCTAGTATTGAGTCCAAATCTACTTGTTTAACAAAGATTAGATACATCCTCTTAGGGGGCTCATTATATGTAAACTTATATCACATGCATTCAAGGCATATTTAAAAATACCATTATTTGTAAAAATTTCCAAAATAAAATAGACCCTCTTTTCTATTCAATCTGTTAATGACCCCTTTATATGTCACCCTTCTATATGTTAAAAATTCCCTTCTTTTTAATCCACATGATATGCTTACATACACTACAAGGATACGAAGAGATATTGACGGTCATTTCTAAGGTAAATTGGTAATGTTGCTAAGAGCGTTGTGAAAAGTGTCACAAAAAGCATTGTTATCTACATGTAGCAACATAGATAGTGACAACTTTTATGATGCTCTTTGTGATGTAGATAGTGACATCAATAGTAATGGTGTTCTAAGAAAAAAAATAGGGGTGAAAAATTGAGCATAGCATTTTTAGTACAACGAAACAAAAATGAGTGAAAGAGAGAGGGAGAGAACTTAAAGCTTTGTGTATGTGTGTGTGTGTGTGTGTGTATGTGAGAGAGAGAGAGAGAGAGAGAGAGAGAGAGAGAGAGAGAGAGAGAGAGAGAGAGAGAGAGAGAGAGAGAGAGAGAGAGAGAGAGAGAGAGAGAGAGAGAGAGAGAGAGATCTTCCAACGCCACCGCCACCATTGTCGTTTGAAAGACAAGAGGGGAGGAGTATAAAGGAGAAAAATGAGGGAAGCCACAAAAGCGAAGAGTTTCTTCTTTGAGCCCTCCAAGTAGGTGCATTGTTTGTCCTCTCTTTGTTTTTGCAAATTTTCTCTTCTCTTTATCTTCTTGTTTGTGAAGAAATGAATTGCGAGAGAGAGGGAGAGAGATAGAGAAATAGATAGAGGGAGGAAGGGAGGGAGAGAGAAAGAAGAAGAGAGGGAAATAAACAGGGAAAGAGAGGGGAGATAGATAAATATAGAGAGAGGAGGAAAAGAAAGTGAGGAGGGAGAGGGAGAGGGAGAGGGAGGAAGAGAAAGAGAAGGAGAGAGAGGGAGAGAAAAATAGGGGAGAGAGAAACAAAGACAGGGAAAAGAGAGAGTGAGTAAAGGGAGGGAGAGAGAAATAAAGAGAGGGAGGGAGGGAGGGAGAGAGAGAGGGGAGAGAAAAAATATAGAGAGAGGGAAGAGAGAAAAATAGAGAGAGAGAGAGAGAGAGAGAGAGAGAGAGAGAGAGAGAGAGGCAAAGAAAGAGTTGAGAATGAGAGAAGGCGAGAGCCAAGAGAAACGTATGGGACGTAGAGAAACAAAGAGGTAAAGAGAGGGGGAGAGAGAAAAATAGAGAGTGGAGGAAGGGAGAGAAACAAAGAGAAAGAGAGGAGAGAGAAAAATAAAAAATAGAGGGAGGGAGGAAAAGAAATTAAAAAAAAACAAAGAAATCAAATGGGAGAGAAACAAAGAGGAAAAGAGAGAGGGAGAGAGAAATATAGAGAGAGAGAGAGAGAAAGGAAGAGAGGGAAGGGAGAAGGAGAGAAAGTGACAGAAAAATAGAGGGAGGGAGAGAAATAGAGAGGAAGGGAGAGAGAAAAAGAGAGGGGGAGAGAGAAAAATGGAGAGAGAGAGAGGAGGGAGAGGGAGAAAAACAAGGAGAGAGAAGGGGGAAAAAACAGAGATAAAGAGAAAAGAGGGAGAAAAATAAAGAGGTAGAGGAAGAGAGAGAAAGAAATAATGCAGGAACAATAGCATATTCCTCCAAAAAATTGAAGACTCGCGAGAGAAATTATGCTACTCATGTCCTAGAATTACTTGCAATAATCCATGCTCTTAAGTTATGGAGACATTCTCTGCTCGGGAAGAAATTCTCATTGGTAATTGACCATAAAAGTTTTAAATGGATCTTCACTCAACCAAATCTAAATATGAGGCAACATCGATGGATTGAAGACTTGCAAGATTATGATTTTGAGATCAAATATGGATTGGGCAAAGAGAATGTAATTGCAGATGATTTAAGCCGCAAATCATTTCTCAATGCACTTATCTCAGAAGAACCTCTTAGAGCTCAAACACTAGCTACAATGATATCAATGCCTATCAATCCCATCATCGAGCTAGCCAAGGAGAAGGTGAATAATGATCCCAAATATCAACAAATGCTGAAGGAAATTCAGAATAAAGAGAAAAATCCCAAGCTTAAGACAAAGTATTTTCACTTCTTTGTTGATGAAGGGCTTGTCTACTTCAGGACAAGATTATGTATTCCTGCAAGTCAAGAACTTAAGAAGAAGATACTATGGGAAGCTCATCATTTCCCATTTTCAAGTCATCCTAGATATGCCAAAACTCTCAATGTAGTTAGGAAAAGCTATCATTGGGAAAATCTCAAAAGTGACATACTTAAATACGTAACCGAATGCTTGAGTTGCCAAGGAATAAAAGCCAAATGAGTTAAGCTGCCACAAAAGCTACAACCACTTGATATTCCTCAGATGAAATGGAAATTCATTGGTATGGATTTTGTAGTTGGATTACCCTCAATTCAAGGATGATACAACTCGATCATGGTAGTTGTGGACATCTTGACTAAGGTTACCCACCTTATTCTAGTCAAAACCAACTACAAAGCCTCTGATATTGCTAGGTTATTTATCAAAGAAATATTTAGACTTCATGGACTGCAAAAAATAATTACCAGTGATCGTGATTCTCTATTCACTTGACATTTTTGGAAGTGATTATTTGAAGGTCTTGGTACACAGCTTTGTTTAATACAATTTATCACCCTCAAATTGATGGGCAGATAGTGTGTGTAAATCAGGTCATTGAAGACATACTTAGGGCATATTGTTGCAAAGGACCTAGACAGTGGATACAATATCTACCTTTAGTGGAATTTTCTTACAATGCGTCCTATCATCAGAGCATTTAGATGACTCTATTTCAAGCTCTATATGGGCAAGAATGCCTAACTCTGCTAAACTTCTCCGACCCTACCTTGAAGGTTGAAGATTCTAAAAAGATGCTTGAAGAAATGGATGAACAAGTCAAAACCATCAAGTAAGATATACAAGCTGCCAAGGATTGGCAGAAAGCCTATGCTAACCTAGGGAGAAAAGAGTGAATCTTCCAAGAAGGGGACAAGGTTTTTATCTGTGTACTCCCAAAGAGGAGTTCTTTATCCTTGGGAAAATTCAAGAAGCTAAGCCCAAGATACTTTGGACCTTACAAAGTCATAAAAGCTCTTGGACCTAATGCTTATAAGCTACAACTTTCTAAAATCCCAAAAGTTCATGATGTATTCCATGTCAATCTGTTGAAGCCCTATGTACCTAATCTTGATCATATTCTTGATGATCAACAAGTTGTAATGCCATGAGCCAAGGTTTACTTGAACTTCAACCTGATAGAATATTGGATGTAAAAGAAAGAATCCTTAGGAGTAGGACCCTTAGAGAATATCTCATCTAGTGGAAGGATTATCTTGAAGAGGATGCCACTTGGATCGATGAGGTAACCCTTATGAAAGAATACCCCTAGTTTTGCTCGAGATAAGGACATCTCAATTTCTCCGAGGAGGGAAGAATGTAATGTCCTCATTACTTAGTTTATTTTGATGTGTGTATACATTTCAAATAAAATTGATTTATGTTGCACATTTAAAAAAAATACTAGATCTAACTATGAAACTGGCTCTCATTATGAATATAATAATAATTATTATTAAGGTATTGTATGCCAGTTCATAGAAGAAAGACTTGGGAGACCCTCCCAATACTAGCCTATTAAAACTATATTTGTAGTATAGAACAACAAAAAAAACTAGCCTAGTGGATAGTCACTTAGCAGTTAAGTGCACTTGGATGAGGACACTGTCGGGATGGGTGAACTCCCGAGAAGATTTTCCTTGCGCACAGCCAACGGCTCCAATGAAGCCTTAGTAGCCCAGTGCCAACTATGCCAAGGCCAAGATGCCAAGGTCTATGCCTTCGCCGCCTTAGTCGTAAGCCATGGAATGACGGTCACTCGACGATGTGCCATGCGATGCTCGCCCATAGATTTGTAAATTTTTATCTTCACCCTACAAAAATGGAGCTCTCTATTTGACATCATCAATGATATCATCAAAAGTACTAAAAGAAAGCATTCGCTCTTTGTCTCATCGATGATGTCATTGAAAAATACTAAAAAAGCAAGCGTCCTCTCTTTTACCCCCCTACAAAACTATAAACTGAGGGCTTGGGGATGACTAGGAAGGGGAACAAAAGCAATCTTGATGAGGACGAGACGCTAATCAAGAAGGGGAAGACTCTATTATGTGAGACGAAGAGACATCATTCCATTCAACCCAAGGAAGGGGATACACAAAAGGTCTCTCATCCTCTTCTACTCTAATCCCAGAAGAGAAGACACTGAAGAACTTTATCCTATTCTATCAATCTGGTTAGAATTCATACCTCTACTCTCATCCCTATTCTATCTACTAGAGAGAGAGAAGTATTGCTCTCCTTGAGGCAAGAAGAACCATCTGCGAGGCCTACATCATTGAATCCCACAATAACCATCATCATCATTGAGAGTCTTATACCCTTGCCAGCTGGTATTACTACCATGTTCTTACTACCATGTTAACCCTATAGAAAAGAAGACTAGTGAATTCAAGACAAATTTACTAAGAATGAAGCCCTGAAGAAACTAGCCAAGGATATAGTTTTAATCTAGAAGCTCTAATAGAAGATTTTTTAAAAAAACTGAAAATAACTCTAAGTTAAAGAAACTGATTTAAGGCCAAGAAACATAGTTACAAGAATAAACCTTAAACTGGGAAGTTAGAGACCCCAAAATCTAGATACCCTTAGTTAAATTCCAAGGGGAAGAGTTCATTATGTAAAATTCAAGTATTGATTGCTACTAGATTAATCATCACTTGAAAGTTGCATGATTGATTGAAGTCATAATTGCTTGAAGTCATCAATCTTGTTTGTGATTTTCTAGATAAGATCCTCATTGAATTAAGTATTAGAACATATAAAAATTAAGGAGCCCTATACCTCCCCCAAGGATAGGTGCTAAATCCCCCATACCAAGAGGGGATGTTTTTACCGCCGCGCAAGCATGGACCGGCTTTGATGGCGAGAGGTCTCCTAGCAAGGATCATATTAAGTAAGAGGTTGATAGGGTGCCAAGGGGGCTCTAGCTAATAAATCCTTTACACACCTAGGAACTACTTGGTGTGTATGGCCCAAAACCTACTTGGGACACCTAAAAATGCTAGCCATAGGTGGACTTGATCTTGGTGACATGCAAATGTGCCAGATGAGGCAAGACATGAAATTGTAATTTTTCTCCTATATGGGCGGGAGAACACACATTATGGAATATAATCAATGAATTTTTTTTATTTTGATTGTATGTCCGTGAGTAAATTACGCAAACAAAAAACTGTACATAAAAGGATTCTTTTTAATTAATGAAGCTGTTTTTATATATTTCACGTAATGTGGTAGGCCATTAGATAACTAAGAACTTCCATAGAGAGAAACAGGTTGATGGATTCCCGACAAATCTAGTCCAATGGTAGAGTGGTCTCGGTTAGCCAAGAGGTTTTCCCAAAAACAAATGCTAGGAGGAAACTCTAGGAAGGGTCGATTTGCTCACTTACCTAGGGTTTGGTCTCAGAACCCGAGCTGTAAGTTATCTTAGGAAAAAGGTGCGGCGGCTAGGCCAGAGCACTATGAGGGATTTCATATATCCTTAGTTTGCTACTGGAAAAAGTATTGTACTCCATGAACCAAGGGTAATGGCAATTGCTCCTTTCAGACAAGAAGCCTCTTGAAGGACACCTTCGGATGTGAGCTAGTTGTTGATAGGTGACTATTAGGTCAATTAGGAACCTTCAGGTTGGTCCTCCATGGGTAATAGCAGGACACTTCCCATGCGGGGTAGACCTAGGGTTATAGAGCCAACAAAATCCGATCATTCTAGTTAGAGTACAGATGGCAATGGCTAGAAGGTAAACTCTAGGTGACTACTAAAACGTTACTCGTCACATAATAAAGGCGGATACATTACAACATCAGTGATATTGCTAGTGCAAAAGAACTATGCACTTCTTGAAATGTGTATAAACTACTATTGATGGGAATTAGCAAAGCAACATAATACAATGTCTATAACTAAAACACATTGAGAGATTTTTTTTCTTAGGATATATAAAACCCAAGATTAGGATGGGTTCAACATCACAAATTGTATTGAAACTTTAAGAAGACAAATCTTAGAAGGATATATAAACAAGGATGAAAGGTTGTGTGCAATTTATGTCATTCTTTTATACAAGTTTTGTATGGCTAGAGAAAATCAATCAAAGGAGAATGGACAAAATAAGAGGACAAACCTTAGAAGGATATATTGACAAGGAGTAAAAGTCATGTGCAATTTATGTCCTTCTTTTATATAAGTTTTGTAAGGCTAGAGAAGATCAATCAAAGTAGAATGAAGACAATAAATGCTTTACATTTCCAAAATCTAACTCTTTGTATCCCCTAGGGGTTTTTCCACCGTATTGCCTAATCCACTACACTAGGGCACACACCCCTAGTTCTTAAGTATACCAATGCCACAAGAGCATAAAGCATGAAATAGCACCATTTTGTGCACTAGCACAACATGAGGCCTGTTGAGGCTATACTTAGCAAAATCTAGAGTCAAGAGAATATGAGAGTGAGAATCATTATTGAGCTAACAACTTTTAGCACTACACAAGCTAGAAAATCTAACACCCAAGAGGAACTTTGGTGATAGATAATAAGGAGGATAGTAGTGAAGAGGGTTGTGGAGGCCTCCAACAACCATGAGAGGGATTTCAATTACTCAATGATCATTAAGAGTGCATGTAAGAGGGTGGAATGAGTGGAGTTTATTTTAATCAAAGAAGGGTGAGGTTATGAGCATTAAAGGATTTAAATAAAATCAACGAACCATGTGTGCATATATGCATTAAGCATAGAGCAGTAGAAGAGTATAGCATGAGGTTTTTCTAATGATAGATCTTTCCATATGTGAACATTATGTGCCTGATGTGCATTGCACGATCCTTTAAAGATACATTTATTTTAAAATATTAGTACATATGGATGTGAGCATTGAGGGTGTTGGGATTGAGAGTAGAATATTGAACTATCAAAGAGAGATGAGGCTGAAACATTAGGGAGAATATGGACTCAAAATGGCCTCGTAAAAAATTGATTAGAAATCCTTGATCTTGGATTAGTTCCTCTTCAATGCCCATCATTGCATGCCTTTTTGTCCCCTACCCCTCTATATTTCTAGGCTTCACCCACTTTTTGTGGTAGACCCTACCTAAAAATTAGGAGGGGAGGGGGGGGGGGGGGGGCGCAGGGGCGCTTTCTTTTTACCCTAGTTACTAGCCCTTTTCATCCTCCAAGATGGAACCACCACTCTTCCAAAAGTGCCACGTTAGTAACTCAGACTTTTTTTTATCCCAAAAAATGATTTTAAAATAAATTTTCACAAAATTTAGATTTATTTTTTTGAAAGGCATATTGCAAGTTTAAATACTCATTTTCTATATATTTTTTGCATTAAATGATGCCAGGAGGCATATTTCACGGTGGATTCCGTGCCACGGTAGATTCCGTGAGGTTTTACGATGGATTCCGTAAACTTTGATGATCGGGGCTCATACACAAAGTGGATTCTTTGTGCGAGAAGTTGATGGAGACGCCTGTCCTTTTCGGGCGTTTCATTAATTTAGTGTGTGCATGGGTGATTTCATAGCGGGTGATTCCGCAAAATGCATATTAAATTAATAAACGTTTATGAGTTTAGAGTGCGCACTCGTAATAAATTAAGGTTAGGATTGATTTCTAACCATTTGATTTATTTATGTAGCTGAAGACTGCTAGGTATTCACTTTTGTCGGTTTAATTGTATTATTCTACTAACGATTGTGAATGCTTCAGTTGATGTGTAGAGATAGCAGCAGTGGCGGAGAAAAGCATTGGAGGATAGTGAGTATTCGATTTATTACTTATATTTTGATGGGCGCCACGCCTATATTTTGTCACGTCTATTTATTGAGGCGTTGGATATTTATTATTATTTTGTATGCGCATGGGCGCACGATTATGTTATTTGTACTTGGACATTGTATTGGGTATGCCAGACTCTTTGGGCACCGCCCGTTAGCTTTATTCCTATTTTGTGTTAAAGCAAACTCAAAAGCTAAAAGCTTGCTATTTTGTAATTTGGGCTATTATTTGAGCTTGAAGATGATTAATACATAAAATACATGCTTTGTGGAGCGCTCACACAAGGCATGGGGGGAGATTGCACCCAATTGGTCTCTTGTTCATGTCGTTCATGCTTTTTACCTTGTAATTTGTGCAAAAAGTAGAGTTCTATTGTTCTTGGGGACCTTCCGGCATTCATTATGCGAGCGTATAGCATCCGATCTGCGCACCAGTGGTATCAAAGCGAAGCTGAGATCAAGAGCTTCCAATCGCTACCCATCTCGTGCGAAGGCGGAGCTCCTGGAACGATCGGGCTCTACGGTCAATCTCGTCGCGAACGATCGATACAGGCGGATTCCTGGCGATCAAGAACCCCTGTTTCCATCATCAGACTGCGAAGGACAAGCTGGCAGAGGTGGAGGACCACTCCTATCTCTTCTTCATCAAGTCATCTTCATACACAAAGATAAGCCTCCATAGCTTACAAGCCTAAAAGCTTTTATTTTTATTAAGCTTAGTATTAAAGCTTTATAAGCTTTAAGAAGCTTAAAGCTTCGAAATTGCATCGCGAGATCTCAGAGGATGTTTCGAAAATTCTGCCGCGTTGAAAAAATGCCCCCCCCCCCTCCCTCAAATTGACGACGACTTGCTGCCCTTTAATTAAGCTTAATCACCTAAGCTAAGTCATAAGCCATAGGTCACACCAGAGCAATCAGATTCTGCAAGTTCTTTCAAGTCAAGTTCTGCAAGTCAGACAAAGCAACTAAGTTTTGCAAGTCCTGAAACTCTGCAAGTCACATAAGTCTGCAACTCTGCAAGTCAGACAAGTCATCTGAAGTCAAAACAGACTTTTGTTCAAAACTCATAGAAGGGCTACACCTGCGCAGAAACTCTGAACTGCAAAGTTGTTCATTGGAAGGTACTCTACGCATACACAGGTTTACTGAAGCATTTTCAGCATACGAAGAAGGATAAAACGTACATTTTTCAAAGATTGTGAAAGCCACACCCAAAAATATATAAGCCTTGTATTCCCGAACTTGAGCTACTCTCATCCCGCTAACTTGATTTTGAGAGTGAGAGGTCTTTTGAGTTTTGCAGGATGACGGAATCACATATGGATGATTTAATGGCTGAAGGCGACCTACCTAAACCTACGATGGAGCAAAAGCTGGACTTAATTATGATGCAATTGGATGAAGAACGACGAGCTAGGCAAGCATTGCAAGTTCAATTGGCAAATTTACAAAGATTGTCTACTGATAAAGAAGAACCTCAATCTGAAGATCTTATTCAACGTACCATTGACGTGACTCTTGAAGCTCAAACTATCCGCAAGGAATCAAAGATAAGTAAAAGAAATTTCAAATTCCGTACTTTCAATCACTCGAGAGGGAAAAATTGTTCTTGCATTCATTAGTTAGTTTGATGACTACTTTCATGAGGAAACCTATGTAGAAAAAGATAAAATCAAGTGTGTCACTAATCATTTAGTGGATAGAGCATCTCTTTGGTGGACAGTGATTCATAAAAGTATAGATTGTCCCACGACCTGGGAGAATTTCAAGAAGAAGTTTATGCAGAATTTCCTTCCTCCACAATTTCATGAGAAAGCTATAAAGCAATGGGATCCTCTTCAGCAATGGGATCATGAGCCTATTCCTCAGTACACAGAGCATTTTTGGAATGCACTACTCCAGTTACACATGCTTGAAGACGTACCTGAAGCAACACACAAGCGCAAGTATATGTATGGACTCCTTGGGCATCACTACGCTGAAGTTAACATGTTCAAGCCTACTACTCTTGAAGATGCAATTTCATTAGCTCACGACACTGAAGACAAGCTGCGAGGTAGAGACAGACGTCCACAGCAATTCCAAGCCAATGGTAACTATGGATCTAAGCAATCCAACTCAAATTTTATAAGATTTAATCAAGGTCGTTTCACTTCATCATCTTTCCATAAGAATTGGGCAAAACCACTTGCTTTACCATCTAATGCCAATCAAAACTCCAAGCCTTTTCCACAGCCAAATCCTCATGTATCTAGACTTCCTGCCATTGCAAACAATGTAACCAAAGCCAAGTCTATAGTCTTATAAATGTCACCAGCCTGGACATCTAGCAGCAAATCGCCATTCAAAGAAGCCACCTGTCCATATCAACTACCTTGGAGCAATGGAAGAAGACGAACATGAAGATATGCCTGATTTCACGGAAGATGAGGACGACACTACTACTCCTTCGGATACTTTACCAGGTATGCCAACTCCGCATTCTTTATTCACTATGAAATGTTTAGTGCATGGAAAGGAAAAGATTATTTTGCATGATGACGGTAGTACTCATGATTTTATTTCAGCAAAGTTAGTAAAGGAATTGAAGTTACAGACTGTACCTATGCATTATCGCATCAAAGCAGCATTCTTAGGCACTAGGTATAATTGTACACAGGAAGTGCATGACTTAGAAATTCAAATTGGTGAATACACTGAAAGAAGAAATTTTCTAGTTGTTCCATTACAGTCCAGTGACATTATTTTAGGTATGCCTTGGCGACATCAGCATAACCTAGATATAGATTATTCCACATATTCAATTAATATTCAATTTCAAGGAAAACATATTACATTGTATGGTATGCATGCATCTAATGCTTTTCCACTGCTTTCGCATACTCAAGCTAAACGTGCATTACGCAAAAGTAGTAAATCCTATCTCATTTGGGTGAATGAATTGCAAGTTAAAGAAAATCATATGCACCCTAGGTATAAAGAATTTCTTGCACATTTTAAAGACTGTTTTGCCGAAGATCTACCACCTGGTTTACCTCCTTCACGTCCAAAAGACCATAAAATAGATTTGATTCCTAGTACCCAACCACCTTGTAAAGCACCATATAGGCATAACCAGATAGAGCAAAAAGAAATTCAAAGTCAAGTTGAGGAATTACTAAATAGAGGATTGATTAGACCTAGTAGTTCTCCATTTGGTGCACCTGTTCTGTTAGTCAAGAAAAAGAATAATACCTATCGTATGTGCATTGACTATCGAGCTTTAAATAAGATCACAGTAAAGAATAGGTATCCAATTCCTAGAGTCGATGACCTTATGGATAAACTGCAAGGATATGCTATATTTAGTAAAATAGACCTTAAATCTGGTTATCATCAGGTGAGACTAGATAAGTCAGACATATTCAAGACTGCATTTAGTACACAGTTTGGTCATTATGAATTTTTAGTGATGCCTTTCGGATTGACTAACGCACATGCTACATTTAGTAGAATGATGAATCGTATCTTTTTGAAATATCAATATTGTGTAATTGTATTCTTTGATGATATTTTGGTGTTTAGTCAAAATGAGAAAGAACATTATGAGCATTTATCATTGGTTTTCCAATTACTAAAAGATAATCAAATGTATGCAAATCCTGAAAAGAGTGAATTCTTTAAAACATAAATTGAGTATTTAGGTCATATTGTATCATCTGATGGAATTAAAGTTGACCCTAAGAAAATAAATGCAATATTGAACTGGCCTATACCTAAAAATGTGCATGAGTTACGATCATTCCTTGGTCTTGCTAGTTTCTATAGGAAGTTTGTGCGTAATTTTTCATTACTTGCTTTACCACTGACTAAACTTCTGAAGAAAGGTATTGTCTATCATTGGTCCGATAATCAACAGAAATCCTTTGACTTATTGAAACATGCATTAACCCATGCCCCTGTCTTACAGTTGCCTGATTTTAATAGACCATTCTTTTTAGTAGTGACCGATGCTAGTGGATCAGGAATAGGAGTCGTACTTATGCAAGACAATCATCCTATAGTCTATTCTAGTTGTAAGCTAAAACCCTCTGAACTGAAATATTCCACATATGGGAAATAATTATTAGCTGTTGTACAAGCATTAAGACAGTGGAAACACTACTTAATGGGTTCAGAATTTATGATTAAGACCGATCAGCAAAGTATTAGACATTTACTTAGCCAACCCCAAATATCTGACTGACATATCAAATGGGCATCCTTTATTCAAAGTTTTCATCCTATCATTCAATATCAACCCGGTAAAGAAAATGTAGTGGCTAATGCATTAAGTAGAAGACCTACCATTCATAATATTTCTGTTATATCTTTTGATTCTTTGATTGCTATGAAAGACACTTATCATCAGGATATTACTTTTCATACTGATTGGCATAACTTAGTTCAAAATAACTTGATTCCTATTGATTCACTTTCATATAATGATGGATTTATGTTTTATGAAAAGAGATTACGTGCTACAGTTCCATTCAGATCTTTTGTTTTGAATGAGATTCATTGTCCTCCATATCAAGGTCATAGAGGTATCATATCTACTTTACGTACATTAACTGAAGACTTTTATTGGCGGCATATGGACACTGATGTATCTAACTTTGTTTCTGAATGTTTGATTTGTCAAACAGTTAAGAGACATCATGGTAAACAGTATGGATTACTTGTGCCTTTGTCTATTCCATCTAGACCATGGGAACAAATTTCTATGGATTTTATTACTGGTTTACCTAATACTAAATCTAACCATGATATGATTTGGACAGTAGTAGATAGGTTTAGTAAACAAGCATATTTCATTCCATGTAAGAAAACTTTAACAGCATCATAGGCAGCACAATTTTTTTTGAAAACTGTTTTTACTAACCATGGATTACCAAAATTTATTATTTCTGACCGTGATTCTAGATTTTGTAACAACTTTTGGATTACTCTATTTGCTAACTTAGGCACAAAAATTGATTTCTCATCTGCATTTCATCTTGAAACTAATGGACAAACAGAAGCCACTAATAGCACTATTCTAGATCTTTTACGTGCTTATACTATTTCTAACCCACAGACATGGGATACACATTTGCATTTATTACAGTTTGCATATAACAATACACCACACACATCTATAAAGAAAGCACCGTTTGAAGTGATTTATGGTTATAGATTATCTACACCTGTTGCATCTTTGTCAAATAGAATTCAGAGTGCTGATGATATTGCTAGTATGCATAATACTATTTTTGATGAGGTTAAAGCCATGATTGCTAAAGCCCAGCAATCATATACCAAACAAGCTAATAAGAAAAGACAAGCAATGAATTTCAAAGTTGATGACTATGTTTGGTTGAGAATAGAAAAACGTAGACTACAAAGTGTAGATAGACACCTTGTTGTGAAATTAGCCCCTAGATTCTATGGACCATTTAGGATCATTCATAAAATTAATGACAATGCATTCAAGTTAGAATTACCACCTCACTGGAAAATTCACAACACATTTCACATTAGTTTATTAAGACCATTTAGAGGCCAATTACCTGTACACCCTGTTTATGAAAACCCACCTTTGTTAGAGGAAGAGACTGAAATACTTGAACCAGAAGCTATCATAGATACTGATTTTATGACCACTAGAACTAGCCGAAGATATTCTAGATATCTAGTTAAATTTAAGAACCATCCTGTAGAAGAAGCACAATGGATGCACGCTAGAGACTTAAATGCTTTCCCCACTCTGTTAGCTCCACACTGAGCTAATAGCAATTGAGGTCAATTGCTATCCCACCCCGGGGGTATGATGCCAGGAGGCATATTTCACGGTGGATTCCGTGCCATGGTGGATTCCGTGAGGTTTTACGATGGATTCCGTAAACTTTGATGACCGAGGCTCATACACAAAGTGGATTCTTTGTGCAAGAAGTTGATGGGGACGTCTATCCTTTTTGGGCGTTTCATTAATTTAGTGTGTACATGGGTGATTCCATAGCGGGTGATTCCGCAAAATGCTTATTAAATTAATAAATGTTTATGAGTTTAGAGTGCACACTCGTAATAAATTAAGATTAGGATTGATTTCTAACCATTTTTTATTTCTGACCATTGGATTTATTTATGTAGCTGAAGACTGCTAGGTATTCACTTTTGTCGGTTTAATTGTATTATTTTACTAACGATTGTGAATGCTTCAGTTGATGTGTAGAGATAGCAACAGTGGCGGAGGAAAGCATTGGAGGATAGCAAGTATTCGATTTATTACTTATATTTTGATGGGCGCCACGCCTATTTATTGAGGCGTTGGATATTTATTATTATTTTGTATGTGCATGGGCGTACGATTATGTTATTTGTACTTGGACATTGTATTGGGTATGCCAGACTCTTTAGGCACTGCCCGTTAGCTTTATTCCTATTTTGTGTTAAAGCAAACTCAAAAGCTAAAAGCTTGCTATTTTGTAATTTGGGCTATTGTTTGAGCTTGAAGATGATTAATACATAAAATACATGCTTTGTGGAACGCTCACACAAGGCATGGGGGGAGATTGCACCCAATTGGTCTCTTGTTCATGTCGTTCATGCTTTTTACCTTGTAATTTGTGCAAAAAGTAGAGTTCTATTGTTCTTGGGGACTTTCCAGCATTCACTATGCGAGCGTACAACATCCGATTTGCACACCATTAAAGGCTCTCTACATCTATTCATCCTCTAAGAAGGAATCACTACTCTTCCAAATATGCCACATTAGCAACTCAATTTTGTTTTTTTCCAAATAATAAATTTTAAATTTTCTTACAAAAAATTAGTTTTTTAAAATGCATCCAATCATATTGCAAGTTGAAATACTTATTGTAATATTTCCACACAATTAAAAGTCGGTTGGTTAGTTCAAAAGTTAGTCAATTAATAAGTTAGTAAGGCTACTAACTAAAGTAAAATTAACTAACATTAATAACTAACTAAAAAATAATTTATTTAATTTTAAAAACTGAGGATTGTAACTTGTCATTTTTTTCGAATTGACAAGGACTATAGCCACCTATCACAGAAGTTACCACGTGAACGAGACTTATGAGCCAAATTCGTTATTAGTGTCAATGTATATAGTATGCATGGTCCAAAAATCTTAGATTTTTGGACACAATTAGCATATTTTAGATATTATTTATTGTAAATATCTTAAAAAGCCATGAAAATTTCTAGAACAATATGTCATGTAAAAAAACAAGTAGTTTTTCAGCTAGTTTTGGAGATTTAATACAAAAAAGAAGGATTGGAAAAATCACGCGCATCGCAATTACAATTTATAGCTAGCAAACAATACTTCAAACACGAAGAAGAAGAAGGAGTAATTTGGAAGATTTCTAATCAAGTGTCTTAGGGTTTTAGCCCCCTTTCGAAGCCAATGGAACCATCAGATTTGTGATTTGAGCATCAGATTGCATCTTAGAAGTTTCAGATCGCTGATTTTGCCAAGATCCCCTCCACAAAGAGCTCTTCTTCTCAACCACAACCCTGTCAAGATTGTGGGAGAGAAGGAAGGAGTCTCACTTGTAGCCTTCTTGCTTGCACAATGGGGGAATACACACAAAGGTGGAGGCTGAAAACAGTTTTCCTCTTCTTAGTTGTGTAAGCCAAAAAGAACTCTAGTACAAAGAAATAGAAGAACCCTATATATGGGTCTCAAACCAAACTCAACTAACTAAGGTGGCATACTAACTGAGCCATGAACTAGAGTAGATAAGGATAGCTGTCATCTAGCTATTATTCATGGGCGGTGTACCAACGGACCTGCAACTGACAAGTCGGTGACATAAATACACAACGATCACCCTGGCATATCACGAGTGGAGCTCGATATCTCAACACTCCCCCTCGAGCTCAATCCCAATTCCTGCACACCAAGCAGGTCTTTGAACTTGCGCAGCTTCTCTGTGCCCAATGCCTTGATAAATATGTCAGCTACCTGATCCTCTGTGCTGACATAAACTAGATCAATAAGACCTAGTAAAACCCTCTCCCGCACATAGTGATAATGCACCTCAATGTGCTTTGTTCTAGCATGATAGACTGGGTTATTTTCCAAGTGTATACTACTCATGTTGTCGCAATAAATGACAACTGGCCCATCTGTAGGCTGATGCATATCATAAAGTAGCTTATGCAACCAAGCTACCTCACATGCAGCCATTGCTGCGCCCCTGTACTCAACCTCTATGCTCGACAAGGCAACTATAGGCTGTTTTTTGCTGCTCCAAGTGACTGTAGCACTCCCAAAAGAGAATACATATCCACTGGTAGATCGTCTATCAGAAATACTACCAGCCCAATCAGCATTAGTGTATCCATACAACTGTATCTGAACCCTAGTCTCATAAACTAGCCCATACTGCAATGTGGACTTCACATACCTGAGTGCATATCTAGCCGCATCCAAATGCGGTTTCCTTGGAGCCTGCATAAATTGACTTACCAATCCAATAGCATAGCTCAAATCTGGCCTGGTAATAGTCATATAAATCAAACTTCCTACTATGCGTCTGTACATAGTAGGGTCTTCCAGAAGCTCACCTGCATCTGCACTCAGCTTCACATTCTGCTCCAAAGGAACTAAAATAGGCTTATAGCCTGTCATCCCATATTTGGACAGCATGTCCAATCCATACTGCCTCTGCAAGAGGCGTATCCCACTTGGTGATCTAATCACCTCAATGCCCAAGAAATAACGCAGCTCTCCCAAATCCTTCATCTCGAACTTCTGCTTCAATAGCATTTTCACATGAAGGATATCTTCATCATTGTCACCTATCATAATCAAATCATCAACATAAATGACAAGTAGCATAATACATTTCTCTATTTTTCTCACATAAAGTGAGAAATCTGCCTTGGAAATCTGAAAGCCAATAGTGACAAGATATTGTCCTATCTTGTCAGACCATGCTCTAGGTGCTTGCTTCAAGCCATACAAGGCTTTCTTCAACCTGCAAACAAACTCAGGATGAACAGCATGCACATAACCTGGTGGCTGCTCCATATAGACCTCTTCTTGCAAATCACCATGCAAGAAGGCATTCTTTACATCCATTTGATGTAAAGACCATCCCTTTGATGCAGCCATAGCAATGACTACTCTTACGGTTGCCATCCTTGCAACCGGAATGAATGTTTCTTCATAATCAATGCCATATGTTTGTGCATACCCCTTGACTACTAATCTTGCCTCGTATCTATTCACAGAACCATCTGCATTGTGTTTCACCTTATAAACCCACTTATAGCCAATTGCATTCTTATCTTTAGGCAAAGGTACCAATTCCCATGTAGCATTTGCTTCCAAGGCATCCATTTCTTCATCCATGGCTTTCTCCCATTTTTCTTTTCCCATGGCTTGCTCAAAAGAAGTGGGTTCTGGTTCCTGTATCACTTTGACCATATATGCATAGTTAATCGTTGTAAATCCATCATATTTCAGCCTATCCATAGGATACCTAGCTCTGGTAGACCTGCGCAAAGTAGGTTCACTCCTAGGTGCTCTCAAAACATCCCTGGTCTTCCTTACTCTAGGTGTAACAATAGAAGGAATACCCAACTCATCATCAATGCTCTGTTCTGAGCCACTAGATTCACCATCCACATAAGAGTGACATCCATTCACATCCAACATGGGCTGATCTACCTTCTATTTTCCTTTCCGTGATACCTGCATACCACTATCTGCATTACTTTGAGAAGATTCTCCTGATCTCAATCTTCCTGTCCATGGCAAAGAATGTGAACCACTGCTAGAGGACGCTCCAAGTCCACTAATATCTTGTGACTGCTGCTGTGAATTCTATGCAGCATTACCATTTTGTGCATCTACATTATCAATCACATTTACTGGTTTATACCAGCTACTCATCTCATCAAAAACAACATCTCTGCTCACTGTAAACTTACGAGTAGAAGGGTTATAGCATCTATACCCTTTTTGCTGCAGAGAATCACCAATAAAGATGCACTTCTCAGCTTTTGGATCCAACTTGGATCTCAACTCATCTGGCACATGAACATAGGCAATGCAACCAAAAATTTTTAAATGAGAAATATATGGTTTCCTACCAGTATACCTCTCCTCTGGAGTCATCCCATGTATTGTTGCAGTGGGAGTCTTGTTCATTATGTAGACTGCTGTAGCAACTTCTTCAGCCCAGTAAAAATCTGGCAAGTCTTTTTCGTTGAGCATGGCATAAGATACCTCTCTAATATGCTTGTTTTTCCTTTCTACAATTCCATTTTGTTGTGGGGTATGACTGCATGAATATTGCTGCTTTATGCCATGCTCCTGCAGGAACCTTGCAAACTCATTTGAGAGGTACTCTCCCCCTCCATCTGACCTTAGGCATTTTATTTGCAGGCCTGTTTCTTTTTCAACCATAGCTTTAAGAGTTTTGAAATGCCCAAAAACTTCACTTTTCTTTTTCATAAAATACACCCAAACTTTTCTGCTATAGTCATCAATAAAAGTGACAAAATAATGAGAGCCTCCAAGAGATGCAGCTTTAGTAGTCCACACATCAGAGTGGATTAATTCCAATGGCTTCTTACTCTCTTGAACATGTCTAGGAAATGGTTTCCTTGCCTCTTTTCCAAACTGACAGGCTTCACATACCTTATGCATTTCTGCAACCTTGAATTTAGGCAATCCTGCAACAATATTTTGGACTTGCATTGATTTAAGTCATTGTACATTAACATGACCAATGCGTTTATGCCAGATATCAATATTTGCAACTACACCGGTCCCATGTGCAAACATTGCTGCACTCAATTCAGGCATGTCTACATCCAACGTAAACATTCTGCCCTTCTTCTTTCCTTTTGCTATCAAGCGTCCTTTATTTTTCATATCCTCAACAAAGCATCCATGAGAATTAAATTTGACCTGCAAGCCCTACTCAACCATTTGACCAACAGAAACTAGGTTCTTGGTGATATTCGGGACATGAAATACATCCGACAGGTATTTCTTTTTCCCATCCTGCATAGACAAAGGAATTTTTCCAATCTGCACAATAGGATGTGTAGTATCATCACCAGTCTCCACAAATCTTGGTTTTTCCATTTTCCTTGCATCCTACATCCATTCTGCATGACCTGTCATGTGGTTTGATGCACCTGAGTCAACATACCACACATCGTTGCTTTCTTCTGCACTTGTCACAGAATTGGTCATGTGCTGCACCATAAACAAATGCTCATTTCTATCATCACCTTGTCTACTATAAGATGCATAATTTCCTTGTTGTAATTTTCCATTCATGATGTCATTCTGCTTTTTATAGCAATATTTAGCCATATGACCCATTTTACCATAGTAGTAGCATTCAACATTGCTGTTTGCATTTCGGAACTATGCATAATCCTTTTCTAGACCATTCAAGGTCACAAAAACTAAATCATCATCTTCCACTGGCGACCCAATGAAAGCAAGTGCATCTGCAATCTTATTCACCTTCATGTGGTAGTCATTGATGCTCATACTTTCTCTTTGCACATTGTGCAACTCTTGCTTGAGCTGCATTTTCCTGGCTTGCGTATTTGTGCTATACATTTTTGACAAAGTATCCCATGCCTCCTTTGGCGTACTTGCATCTTGAATATGCACAATCATAGAGTCTGAAATGCTGATAGACAGCCAATACATAACTTTCCTAGCTCTCTCATGCCATGCTTTAAATGCCTGCATTTGTTGTTGATTGGGAACATCAGGAAGAACTGGTTCTTCTTCATTTCCTGCAATGAATTCCCAATATCCTTTTCCCATAAGGAAATTCGTCATTCTAAACTTCCATGCTTGGAAGTTTTTCTTGTCAAGCTTTTCAGTGACAATCTGTGAAAGAGAATCAGACGCCATTACAAAACACTGCAGAAAATTTTGTCACTGCAAAGAACACAACTTCAGCCTCACAAGGGCAAATCTGCAAAACTGAAGAAAGTGGTATTTGACCACACAGTCACTTCCTAGTGATGATTTTGTATCAACAGGCAACAAGGATGATTCTGTAACTCCCAATGTCTCTGCGCATAGGCATACGATGCAATTTCTATAGTAACTTTTCACCGACCTGTAGAATAGTGGTCGCACAGCATAAAACATGGCCTTTTCTTGAGTGCGTGCAGAAAACTTCCGCCTCCAAAACAAGCCCCTAAATGGCCTCAAATCAAAAAAACAGAGCAACCTAGGGCTAAAGCCCTTCTCCCACAGCATATACTGCCCTCTTGCTACACCGCAAAGGGCGTCTCAATCTGAGAGAATGCACTCTTGCACTTTCCGGTTGTGCTACCTATAGAGACTTGCTCCCAAAATAGAAAAATGAAAGCAACACTAGTCCTCTTACCAGAACACTGCAAACTTGGTTTGCTTTCTTGAGCTCCTTACCATGAACGAGGCTCTGATACCATGTCAAGATTGTGGGAGAGAAGGAAGGAGTCTCATGTGTAGCCTTCTTGCTTGCACAATGGGGGAATACACACAAAGGTGCAGGCTGAAAACAGTTTTCCTCTTCTTAGTTGTGTAAGCCAAAAAGAACTCTAGTACAAAGAAATAGAAGAACCCTATATATGGGTCTCAAACCAAACTCAACTAACTAAGGTGGCATACTAACTGAGCCATGAACTAGAGTAGATAAGGATAGCTATCGTCTAGCTATTATTCATGGGTGGTGTGCCAACCGCATCTGCAACTAACAAGTCGGTGACATAAATGCACAACGGTCGCCCTGGCATATCACAAGTGGAGCTCGATATCTCAACAAACCATTCTTCTCTAATTCAACTATTAATATGAGGCATGAGGAATAGTTTAAAAAAGCACAAGGAGATCGCGAGAGGCTGAGAGAGAGAGGTAGGGAAAGGGAGGTAAAAGGATACCCCTCCAAGAGGCTATGAGAAGGAGCTTAAGAGAGAGAGAGAGAGAGAGAGAGAGAGAGAGAGAGAGAGAGAGACGAGTTACCTCCGGAGGCTGCGAGGGGAAGAGAGTTAGCTCAATCCCCCCTATCTCGGTCTTTGACTAGGCCATCTTCTCTTACCCTCTCCAATCTCAAATTTATTCTGCCTTCCATATCTCTCAAACACTCTCGCAGATGATGGCACCAAAGCGAGGAGGTGGAATGACCATGAGAACCATCACAACCGGTCAAAGAATGGATATTGCTGAAGATACGAGAGTGCTCGAGGTTGTCGGATTTGCCACTACCAATGGAACATTAGGTGTGGTGAACGTAAGCGTGAATAAACATGAAATTCCCAACATCGTCATGCCAATCCAAGTTATTCACTACTAGGTTATTATTTTTTCACTTAGAATAATAAGGTTTTAATTGAAATTTTGCATAAATATTAGCTTTCATATTTTTCACTTACAGAAATTGACAACATCTAGAAAGCATACTAGTACATGCATAAACAATTAATCACTATGAATTGCAGCTAGATTAACTGAGATTCTAAATTGTACAATCATGTTGGAAATAGTTGCTAGAGATTATTGCACATATGTCTTTATGTGCATTCGATATAGTTATGGTCAAATGCGACAAGGTTAAGTATTGACTAACCCTTAAAAAGTAAAACCTTATCTAAAGTCTTGTAAATCATCTCGTTAAATTATTGTCGCAATATTGTTTTCTAAAGGAAATTCACTTACGTTGGGTAAGATAGCCTGAATGGGAAATTCATATCTTGCTTAACATGTTGTAAGAGATAAATAGGATAAAAGGAAGGATTGCGCTAGGCTATCCCCAAGCTAGCTATGAGACCCTACTCCAAGGGAGTCATGGTATCGCTTCGAGAGGCTTAGATCAGTTCTGTAGCGAAATGTCTATCCGTAAAGGGATAGTCTCGAGAAGTAGGAAATGTGGATGCCAAGGGAGGGACTCTGGCCATAAATCCTGCATTGTTCCTAGAATCTAACGAGCCCCTTCATGACCTAGGATGGGATCCTGAAACCCTAAATACTAGTTACAAGGGTGGAATCTTGGTGGGCAGAATAACCTCATGGAATTCTATGTATCTTTCATAAGGTTGGAAAGATGGAAATTGTAATAAACTTCCAATATAATAAAGAAATTTGTTTTATTCAAGGGTTTTTTGACTTGTATGCCTGTCGGTGAGATAAATTACGTGAATGAACATGTGATTTAATAAACTAATTAAGGAAGGTAGTTGTATATATTCCAATAAATGTACTGTAGGTATTTAAAAAACTAAAGATGATTCCGTCATCAAAGGAAAGTCGATGGGCATAACCCCCGATGGGTCCATCCAACGGTAGGGTGGTCCTAGTTACTTGGGAGCTTTTCTAAATCGGTAATAGAAATATGAAGACGATAAATTGACCAACTCATCATTAGGTAGAACCGACTTTCATTGTTTTAGGGGACCAAAATGGGGTTTTGCCTTCTGGGCAGGAGGGTTGACGTACCACACTCCCCTACATCTCCCATTCTCTTTGAACCAAGTGCAATGGCAAGTTCACTTCAGATCGAGTAATCTTACAGAAGTGGAAACTCAAAATTTTTTATGCTAGCTAGCCCATCTAACTTTAGGGACCCAGAAATTTAGGTTGATCCTAGTGGGTTCAACTGGAACATTTCCGTTGCAATGTAGACTAAGTGAGGTCTAAGTGACAAACCCTGTGATATTCCAAGGGAGCGTTGGGCGGCATCATTTGAAAAACCAACTCATGGACTAAAAAAAGGTATGCCTTGGAATGAGCCTGGCAGCGAACACCTCACAGTTGGTATCCAAGCCCACGTTAGTATAGAATACATCATAAGCTTAAGAAGAATATTTCTAGGACACACTTTCTTCTCTTTGTTAATGTATATTTTTGAATTATGGCAAAATAATGAATCTTGGAAACGATTCTTGATCTTTTGAGTAATGTTTGTGACAACTATGCATTCATCCAATTTTGCTTGGAGAATTTAGAATATGCAGATATTAGATCAGTTGTACAACCCCTCACCTCTATATCGTAAAGGACGGCAGATGATTAGCAGAGGGTACTGCTATATCAATGCAAGCCATCTAGCTTATCTTCAAAATAATCTAAAAAGGGTAAAATGTATGGAAGATCTTAAAGTTATCGAGATCTATCTATTTTATGAAACCAGTGTAAACTCAACCCTATATATACTAGAGGCAAGAAGATCAAACTAAACTAGTATATTTATGAGGAAGTTACGAAGATCCTTCCAACCAACAGAGTAAAAGTAGTAGGTCGCTCTAGTCGTTGCAACTACAAAAAGGACAGATTTCTTGAACTCCCTCAAAAATATAGATTCCTAGATATCTGCTCTCAGAATCCAAGTTATTTCATAAAGGATGTATCAGAATGCCATGTTTAGATTATAGTAGGGAATCCTTTTCTTTAAAAAAAAAAAGATAAGCTTGTGAGCTATCTGATTACCTTGTACATCTATTTTAATAAAGATTGATTGATACTTTATCAATCAGAGAAATAATGGAATCTTATTTTCCCTTGAAACCTCTGAAATTGTAGTTTAACTTTAGCAATGGGAAAATATTTTTAATTGAAAAATTTTCAATAAATCAAGTGAGAAATAATTTGAGTATCAAACTCTAATATTAATGCTATATAAATTTTGTAAAATTTAACTTGGGAATTATTGAAAATTTCCGACAATTTCACACCCACAATAATTCCCAATGAAGCTCAAGAGAAAAGGAATGTTTTGAAGCAAGTTAAACCTCGAGAATTTGACGAGAAAGGGGAGAATGTGGAAGCTTATGTAGAAATTTGGATCGAATCCATGGAAGATTATTTTACTGTTGTTGGAACTATTCCAACCAACCAAGCCATGATAGTTAAGCTAAAATTAATTGGTGAAGCTCGACTCTAGAAGCAATAGTACCGAGATCAAGGTGTCCCTGAAAATACCATTACTTAGGATTTGCTGAAAGAAGATGTAAGAGGAAGATATTTACCTCAAGCTTATCATACCCAAAAGATGAATGAGTAATTTAATTTGAAGCAAATGGGATTGACCCTGGAAGTGTATTACTCCAAGTTTATTTCACTTCTTAAGTATGCATCCCCTATGGAATTCAACAAGTGTCCAAGTTCTGAGATGGGCTAATTTCTCCTCTAAACACTCATTTGGAGTCAATGCACCCAATAGACCTCCAAGATGCTTTGATTCGAGCTGCTCCTATTATGCAAGAAGTACAATTAAAGCCTAACAATAATAAGTTATGGAGCTACAATAACTAGAAAAAATGAGGATTCAAAGGTCAAGCAAAAAGAACCCAAGGCCAATTTTACCAGGTCAGAAGAAAAATGACAAATCCAATGCAGTTGGAAATTTTGTTCCTAACCAAGGAAACAGGGATGGTCTTAGGTGCTTTCACTGTAATGAGCCAAGACATTTCAGGAGAGATTGTCTAAAGCTTGGTGGAAACCATCGCCAAGGCCAATTTCGAGGTCAAGGCAAAGCTGCTCAAGGCCATGGTCAAGTAGCTATGGCAAGAGGAAGAACATCAAATATTACCCTAAAAGAAACTAATAGGGAGGAAGACCCTACTATGGAAGAAGATATTGAAAGAGCAACTGTTTATATTGCATTTCAGAGGAAAGGTCCAAATCATCAATATTCAATAATATAGACACTAGCTAGTTATCAAGGTAAATCATTTAAAGTTTTGATTGACTGTGGAAGTACACTCATTTATTTCACCCAAGTGTGCTAAGAAGTTAGGAATAGATACAATAAATGCATCAAAACTGCTTATGGAATTAGCAAATGGAAAGGAAGTACTTTCTACATAACAAACTACCAAGGTAGAGTTTAACCTAGGCCAAGTAATTCACCATGGGGAGCCCCAATATTATTCCAAAAGAAGAAAGATGGAACTCTCCGTCTTTGTATCGACTACCGAGGGCTAAACTAGGTAAAAATAAAGAATAAGTACTCGATCTCGAGGATAGATGAGCTTCTTGATCGTCTACAAGGAGCAAGGATCTTTTCTAAGATCGATCTTTGGTCAGGATATTACCATATCAGAGTCAAGAATGAAGATATTCCAAATACTGCCTTCAACACAAGATACGGTAATTTCAAATTCATCGTGATGTCATTTGGATTGACAAATGCCCCAGCTACCTTCAATAGGTTAATGCAAAAAAAATTTAAACCTCATCTTGATGATTTTGTTGTATTCTTTGTTTACATCCTAACTTATTCTAAGGAGGAATAAGATCATGAATCACATCTTTTCATTGTCTTGGAGACAATGAGAACACACAAGTTGTATGGCAAGAAGGAGAAGTGTGCCTTCTTCAAAAGGAAGATTGAGTACTTGGGATTCATAGTGTCTAGTGAAGGTATATTAGAAGATCTCGCCAAGGTTGAATATGTTCAAGATTAGCCATCCCCAACCACTATCAAGGAAGTAAGAAGTTTTCTAGGTCTAACAAGATGGTATAGGGTATTCATCAGAAACTATGCCCAAATTGGAGCATCTCTTACAAACCTACTCAAAGAGCAAGTTGCCATTAACTAGATGCCAATTGAACAGTCTAGCTTTGAGCAACTAAAGCATAGTTTGGTCATTTCTCCTATCTTAAGGCTACCTGACTTAAGCAAGGAATTTGAAGTTGTCATAGATGCCAACTCTCTTGTATTGGGATGCGTACTAATATATGAAGGTCATCGTATAGCTTACTCTTCAGGAAAATTGAAAGCCCATGAAAAGAGATATGCTACTTATGACCTGGAGTTGTTAGCTATGATTCATGCTCTCAAATTATGGAGACATTACTTGCTTGGAAATAAGTTTTCCTTAGTCACAGATCATAAAACTCTTAAGTGGATTTTTACTCAACCTGATCTTAATATGAGGCAACGACGGTGGATCGAAACTCTGCAGGAGTATGACTTTGAAAAAGTTCAAACCTGGTAAAGAAAATGTAGTATCAGATACCCTTAGTCGCAAAGCCTTCCTTAATGCTCTTATCAATAAAGAACCATCTAGGGTAGAAACTCTAGCTACAATGGTATCAATGCAAACTAATCTGAATAAGGACCCAAACTATCAACAATTGTTTTGGGAAGTTTCTAATAAGGAATAAGATCCCAAGCTCAAGATTAAGCATCAAGAATTCTCTACAGATGAAGATGGACTTGTTTATTTTAGAATGAGGCTATGCATTCCTTCAAGTCAGACTCTCAAGAGAAGGATACTCTAGGAAGCACATGACTCTCCTTTTTCATGACACCAAGGATAGGCAAAAACTCTTTATGTTGTCAAGTAAAGCTATTACTAGCAAAGACTCAAGGGGGCGATGTACTTAAGTATGTCACTGAATGTCTAAATTTCCAAAGGGTAAAATCTAATCATGTCAAGTTACCAAGAAAATTCTAGTCACTTGACATTCCGTAGGTGAAATAGGATTTTATTAGCATGGACTTTGTAGTTGGGTTACCTTCTGTACAAGGAGGATATAACTCAATAATGGTGATAGTAGACATGCTAACAAGGTCGCTCATCTTATTCCAACAAAAACCAATTACAAAGTTTCAAATATTTCTAGAATTTTGTAAAAGAGATTTTTAGGTTACACGGGTTACTTAAAAGGATCATCAATGATCGTGATTCTCTTTTCACATCACATTTCTAGAAGAGTTTATTTGAAGCCATTGGAACCTAACTTTGTTTCAGCACTGCTTATCATCCACAGACTGATGGGAAGATATAACAAGTTAATCAAGTGGTTGAGGATATTCTACGTACATATTGTAGCAATGAACCTAAAAGGTGGATTTAGTATCTACCCTTAGTGGAATTTGCTTATAATGCCTCCTACATCGAAATATTCAGATGACTCCATTTTGAGGAACTATATCGTCAAAATTGCCATATGCCACTTAATTTTTTCAATTATACTCTAAGGGTAGAAGCTTCAAGAAAAATGTTAGAAGAAATGGATGATCAAATCAAGATTATCAGATAAGATGTTCAAGCTACCAAGGACCGACAAACGGCATATGCTGATGTAAAAAGGTAAGAACAAATCTTCAAAGATGGAGACATGGTCTTTGTCCATGTCCATCCAAAGAAAAGTTCTTTATCTTTAGGATAATTTAAGAAGCTAAGTCCAAGATTTTGTGGACCTTATAAGGTTCTCAAGTTCTTAGGACCAAGCACTTATAAGATACAACTCCCTAAGAATATAAAAATCCACAATCTATTTCATGTTAGGTTATTGAAAGCATACGTAGCTAACCCGAACCATATCCTTGATGATCAACAAGTTGTAATTGACATAAGGCAGAGAAAATTGAGGAGTAGAACCCTTAAATAATACCTTGTCCAGTGGAAGGATTATCTTGAAGAAGATGAGACATGGATAGATGAGAATGCTCTTTATCAACAATACCCATGGTTTCTCTTGAGATGAGAATATCTCGATTTCCCTAGGAAAGGAGGATGTAATATTTCCACACAATTAAAAGTCAGTTGGTTAGTTCAAAAGTTAGTTAGTCAATTAGTAAGTTAATAAGGCTACTAACTAAAGTAAAAACTAACTAACGTTAATAACTAACTAACAAATAATTTTATTTATTTCAAAAAAACTAAGGATCGTAATCTGATATATTTTTTGGATTGACAAGGACTGTAGTCACCCATCACAGAAGTTACCATGTGAACGAGAGTTATGAGCCATATTAGTCATTAGTGTCAATGCGTATAGTATGGATGGTCCAAAAATCTTAGATTTTTGGACAAAACTAGCATATTTTAGATATTATTTATTGTAAATGTCTTGAAAAAAAGGATTGGAGAAATCAGGTGCATCACGATCATAGTTTATAAGCAGTAATCAGCATTTTCAATAGGGAGAAGAAGAAGGAGTGATTTGGAAGATTTCAAATCAAGTGTCTTGGAGTTTTACCCCCCTTTCGGAGCCAACGAAACCATTAGATTTTTTATTTGAGCATCAGATTGCATCTTAGAAGTTTCAAATCACTGGTTTTGCCAAGATTCCCTCCACAAATGCTCTCCTTCTCAGTCACAACCCTTCTTCTCTAATTCAGCTATAAATATGAGACATGGGAAGTAATTTGGAGAAGCACAAGGAGACCCAGAGAGGCTACAAGAGAGAGGTAGAGAGAGGGAGGTAGAAGGATACCCCTTCAAGAGGTTGCAAGAAGGAGCTTGAGAGAGAGAGAGGGAGAGAGGGAGGGAGAGGGAGGGAGGGAGGGAGGAAGAGAGGAGTTATTACCCTGAGAGGCTACAAGGAAGAGAGTTAGCTCAATCCCCCCTATCTCAGTCTTCAACTAGACCATCTTCTCTTATGCTTTGCCATCTCAAATTTATTCCGCCTTCCTTATCCCTTGAACACGCTTGCGAACGATGGCTCCAAAGCGATGAGGTGGAATGAACATGAGAACCACCATAATCGATTAAAGAATGGGTGTTGCCAGAGATACGAGAGTGCCCAAGGTTGTTGGATTTGCCACTACCAAACAGAACATCGGGTGTAGTGAATACAAGCAGGAATAAAGACAAAATTCCCAATGTCATCATGCCAAACCAGGTTATTCACTACTAGGTTATTATTTTTCCACTTAAAATAATAAGGTTTTTACCAAAATTTTACATAAAATATTAGCTTCCATAATTTTCACTTACACAAGTTGACAACTTCATCTAGAAAGCATACTAGTACACACATAAACGATTAATCACTATGAATTATAGCTAGATTAATTGAGAATTCTAAATTGTAGAATCATGTTAAAAATAGTTGCCAGAGGTTATTACACATATCTCTTTATTTGTATTCGATATAGTTATGGTCAAACACAGCAGGTTAAGTATTGACTAATGCTTAAAAAGGGAAATGTTATTTAAAGGTCTTGTAAATCATCTCATTAAATTCCTATCGCAAATTTTTTTTCTAAAGGAAATTCGCTTATGTCGGGTAAGATAGCCTAAGCAGGAAGTTCATGTCTTGCTTAACATGTTGTAAGATATGTAGTCAACACTTCTTATGGAGAGGAGAATCCTCATTAGAATGTAAGGTTACCTTAGGGTAAGGTCTACCTTGGCTATGGAATCTAGATCTTTGATTGAAAATAATGACAAATAAGATAAAAGGAAGGATCGCGCTAGGCTACCCCCAAGCTAGCTACAAGACCCTACTCCAAGGAGGTCATGGTTATTACTTCAAGAGGCTTAGACCGGCTTCGTAGCGAAAGGTGTGTCTATAGCAATAGTCTTGGGTAGTAGGAAATGTGGGTACCAGGGGGGCTTTGGCCATAAATCCTGCATTGTTCCTAGAATCTGACGAGCCCTTCATGACCTAGGATGGGATCCTGGAACCCTAAATGCTAGTTACAAGTGTGGAATCTTGGTGGACAAAATACCCTTGTGGAATTATGTGTATCTTTCACAGGGTTGGAAAGATAGAAATTGTAATAAATTTTTGATATAATAAAAAATATTATTTTTCTCAACGGTTGTTTGAATTGTATGTGTGTCCATGAGATAAATTACGTGAAGAAACATGTAATTTAATAGATTAATAAAGGAAGCTAGTTGTATGTGTTCCAATAAATGTGCTGTAGGTAATTAAAAAACTAAAGATGATTCCATCATCAAAGAAAGTGGGTGGGCGTAACCCTTGATGGGTCCCATCCAACGGTAGGGTAGTCTCGGTTAGCTGGTAGCTTTTCTAAATCAGAGATAGAAATAGGAAGATGATAAATTTACCAACTAGTTGTTAGGTAGAACCGACTTGCATTGTTTTAGGGTGCCGGAGTGGGGTTTTGCCTTATGGGCAGGAGGGTTGCTCCTCTGAGCATCTCCAAGATGTCCGATTAGAGCTCAAAGAAAGAGCAAACTAGTGATCCAAAATTTCAACTACTACACTCCCCTCCATCTCCCATTCTCTTTGAACCAAGTGTAATGGCAAGTCCGCTTCAGATCGAGTAATCTGTAGAAGTGGAAACTCGAAATTTCTGATGCTAGCTGGCTGTTAGAAGACCTGTTTGACTTAAGGAACCCATAAATTCAATTTGATCTTAGTGGGTTCGACTGGAACATTTCTGTTGTAATGTAAACTCAGTGAGGTCTAAGTGACAAACCCCGTGATATTCCAAGGGAGTGCCTGGCTGCATCATTTGGAAAACTATTGATGGACTACAAAAAGGTGTGCCTTGGAATGAGCCTGTGGGGTGGCCGACACCTCACACTTATTTTCTATACATGATTTTGCATTGAAGGCCTTAAAGATCAACAAATATTTTTTAATACCCACACATGTGATACCTGGGATCTTGCAGAGGTGGTTACATGCCTACTTTATGCTCCACTACTGTGAGGTGTCCGTCAGGCTCATTACAATCCCGAGGAGATCAGTCATGAATATATGTATGTATTGCATGAGTTCAACATAAGGTATTTTTAAAATACCAATTTCACACATTTTTTACATATAGAAGGATCCCATATAAAAGGGTTACTTACAGATTGAATAGAAAAGGGTTATGTTTTATTAAGAAAAAAATCACAGATAAGGATATTTATAAATAGACCTTGAACTTACATGATATAGAGGGTATACATGTAATGAACTACCCGGGATTCCAAGGCACACCTTTTTGTAGTCCATTAGTAGTTTTTCCAAATGATGCCACACGGCACTCCCTTGGAACATCATGGGGTTTGTCACTTAGACCTCACTGAGTCTACATGGCAATGGAAATGTTCCGACCGAACCCACTAGGATCGACGTGAATTTCCAGGTTCCTAAAGTTAGATGGGTCTTCTAGTAGCTAGCTAGCGTCAGAAAATTTTGAGTTCCCACTTGCCCATAAGGCAAAATCCCATTCCGGTCCCCTAAAACAATACAAGTGGATTCTACCTAACGACAAGTTGGCGTCTTTATATTTCTATCGCCAATTTAGAAAAGCTCCCAGCTAACCAGGACCACCCTATCGTTGGATGGATCCATTGGGGGTTATGCCCATCCACTTCTCCATAGTGATGAGATCATATTTAGTTTTTTAATTACCTACAACACATTTATTGGAACATATACAACTAGCTTTCTTAAATAGTCTGTTAAATCACACGTTTCTTCATGTACTTTATCTCATGGACACACATATAATTCAAATAACCCTTGAGCAACACATATTTCTTTATTATATTGGAAGTTTATTATAATTTCTATCTTTCTGACCCTATAGAATTCATACACAGAATTCCATGAGGATATTTTGCCTACCAAGATTCCACCCTTGTAACTAGTATTTGGAGTTCCAATATCCCATCCTAGATCACGAAGGGGCTCATCAGATTCTAGGAACAATGCAATATTTACAGCCAAACCCCCCCAGTACCCACATTTACTATTTTCGGAGACTATTCCTATGGAGAAAGACCTTTCGCTATGGAGCCGGTCTAAGCCTCTTGAAGCAATAACCATGACCCCCTTGGAGTAGGGTCTCGCACCTAGCTTGGGGGTAGCCTAGCACAATCCTTTCTTTTATCCAGTTTGTCAATATTTTCAATCAGAGATCTAGATTATAGAAAACACAAACAATCCTTCCAAACATATATCAAATGATGCAATGTCAATCACACCATCATGCAGCTCACTGGCTTCCATAGCCAAGGTAGACTTTATCCTAAGGTAGCCTTACATTCTAATGAGGATTCTCCTCCCCATATAAAGAAGTGTTGAGTACATCTCTTACAACATGTTAAGCAAGACATGAATTTCCCGTTTGGGCTATCTTACCCAACATAAGCAAATTTCCTTTAGGAAAAACATATTGAGACAATAATTTAACGAGATGATTTACAAGACCTTTAAATAAGATTTCACTTTTTAAGCGTGACCTTGTCATGTTTGACCATAACTATATCGGATGCGTATAGAGACATATGTGCAATAACCTGTGGCAACTATTTCCAACATGATTCTATGATTTAGCATCTCAATTAATCTAGTTGCAATTCATAGTGATTAATCATTTATGCATGTACTAGTATGCTTTCTAGATGAAGTTATCAATTCATGTAAGTGAAAATTATGGAAGCTAATATTTTATGCAAAATTTTGGTAAAAATCTTATTATATTAAGTGATAAAATAATAACCTAGTAGTGAATAACCTTTTTTGGCACGACGACATTGGGAATTTCGTCTTTGTTTGTACTTGCATTAGCCACACCCGATGTTCCATTGTTAGTGGCAACTCCAACAACCTCAGGCACATATCTTCGGCAATACCAGTTCTTTGGTTGTGGAGGTTCTCATGGTCATTCCATCTCGTCACTTTGGAGCCATTGTCCACGACTAATATGGCTCATAACTCTCGTTCACATGGTAACTTCCGTCATGGGTGGCTACAGTCCTTGTCAATCTAGAAAAAAAATGTCGGATTACGATCCTCGATTTGTTTTCTTTTTAAAAAAAATTGTTAGTTAGTTAGCTATTAACGTTAGTTAGTTTTTACTTTAGTTAGTCTTTAGTTAGTAAACTTACTAACTTACTAAGTGACTAACTAACTTTCAAACTAAACAACTGACTTTTAATTACGTGGAAATATTACAACTAGAGATCTCAACCATATATAATATCTAACCATATTATATATACAACATGGTCATTTCTCAAAACATGGTCCTTTCCATCTCTAGTGGTGCCTAACCATATTATATGTACATCTAAGCATTTTTCATGCTCTCTTTTGTCCTCTAACCCTTCCAAATTAGTATTATTCCATGAAAAGTTAATCTACTCTATTTTCTCTCTTACACTAATGGAACCACTTAGGGATATAAGCAATCGTAAGAGAAAGGAGGATTTGCATATTCATATGGATGAAGAGTATGCTAGTTAAATATCCCTTATAGCAAGCATAGGCTAGATGCAACAAGTGCTTCCTAGCATCATTTAGAGGGAAAGAAAAATATTGCTCTTTGGATGGATGATTTCTTATATCCTAATGATCCTAGCACTAGGCTAAATTCACGTTTCATTTCTACCTCTTTGTTGCTTACATTTGTCGAGGATGGTAAAAATGGTGAACTAGATTATTATAAATGCTTAGATGGAAATATTCATATGTATCAATATTATCAATCAATGTTATATAACTCTCATCATTCATATGGATGAAGAGTATGCTAGTTAAATATCCCTTATAGCAAGCATAGGCTAGATGCAACAAGTGCTTCCTAGCATCATTTAGAGGGAAAGAAAAATATTGCTCTTTGGATGGATGATTTCTTATATCCTAATGATCCTAGCACTAGGCTAAATTCACGTTTCATTTCTACCTCTTTGTTGCTTACATTTGTCGAGGATGGTAAAAATGGTGAACTAGATTATTATAAATGCTTAGATGGAAATATTCATATGTATCAATATTATCAATCAATGTTATATAACTCTCATCAATCTTTGTTATTATAATCTTAACGTTCTTTATGTTGAGATGTAGAGAGAGAAGATATGTAGAGATGCGAGAGGGAGAGAAGAGACACACCATATAAACTCCCAAAGACTACATCATATTGATCACAATCTACATATATATATAGGTGATACCTAGTCTAGATAGGGTGAGCTATATATAGCTCCAACATCCCCACGCAAACAAAGGTCTTTAGCTTTCAATGAAAAGAAACCCTTGGAAATCTACAAACGTATAAACATGATTAAGAAGGATTATTGTGTACATGTAAAGTGAATCCATGCATGTAAAGTGAAACTGAATATGTATATACAAAGATGACCAAGAGGTCTGAGGTGTATGTGCATATGTGAAGTACATGGTGCCTACAAGGAGTATGTACAATGGCACTAGAATGTCATAGTATATGAATTCCCAAAGATTGAAGTTGGGACAACTTCAAGTTCCAAGCATAGTAGAGTGAAGCATGCTTCATTGAGTCCTTTGGTGGATATATCTACAATCATTTGATCACTTGGACAATGTTCAATAATGATCGTGTCTTTCTTTACTTCATATCGAGAATAATGATAATGCACTACAATATGTTTAGACTTGCTATGTTGAACATAGTCTTTAGCAAGACTAATAGCACTTTGGCTATCACATCAAAGTGGTGTGCTATAGAGAGGAGGATGGCCAATATATGACAGAACTTGTCAAAGCCATACTAACTCTCGAGCCACTATGTAATGAAGGAGGTAGGAGAGAGAGAAGGAGAGGAGAGAGAGTGTGTGTAGGAAGAGAGAGAAAGAGAGTGATGAGGAGAGAGAAAGACTAGAAAAAGAGAGAGAAAGATAGAAAGAGAGAGAAGGAAACCATGAGAGCTTGGAGAAGGAGATGAAGATGAAAGGAAGGCTTGTATTAAAATCTGATGCTGAAAAATCAAGTCCCTAACACCTTATATACCAGCCCGTGTAGCTAGTATTTCCCCATTATTAAATCCCCCTCTCTTACATTCCATCCCCACCCGAAGGTTTTTGCCCTCAAAAAAAAATTGGGCACTTATGCTAACTGGGTAGGAGCAGATCAGAGTACTACTCTGTTGCATTATTACAGGGGTATATAAATGAATGAAGAGGTATTATTGCATATGTCGGGTCATTTGGGTATGTACGTTATATGGGTCTTATTGGAGAATGATAAAAAATGAATTTTGACCCAAGTATCTTGAGTGAATGTGAGTTGCAGACAGTGGACAGCAAGCTGTTTACTACAGGACCCTGCTGTAGTAAATCTATCATAACTTTCTGTAGGAGACTCCGATCGGGGTGGGCCATATATTAAAACGGAGCTCTCGAGAAGTACTTTCAACCCATGTATGGTGTATGTTGCTGTCCATAGTGCAGGGTAAAATATGATTTGAAATGGAGAGCTGTCTGCAATCATTTTGAGAGAAAACATGGCCATAATTAGCTAGATTTCAGCCAAATCTGCTTCTAATAGGTATGAGAACTCTTCCAAAACTGAAGCTGGCCTCCAAGAAGCTTCCTCAAGTGGTAAACCTTGCCACTTAATCAAGTATTCCATGATGGAGCTAGAGCGAAGCTTCTTTTCCCTTTGTCTTATGATTTGCTCGGGTATGTATTGAATGATGCCTTCTTCATCTATCAGTGGTAACTTCTCAACATAATCCACTGATGATCCAATGAAGGGCTTCAATTGGCTCACATGGAAGACATTATGAATTTTTGTGGATGGCAGTAGTGCTAACTGATATGCCAAGTCTCCCACTCTTTTGATAATCCGATGTGGCCCATAGAAACTGTGTGCCGACTTATTGCTAGACCCATCCTTAAGGGTGGCATATCTGGATTTGGGCACCTTCAAAAGCAACAAATCCCCTTCTTGGAATTCAACATCCCTTCTTTTTTCATCAGCATAAAGCTTCATTTGATCCTGAGCTTTCTTCAAGTTGACTTTGCACTGCTGAAGTAAGGCCTGCATTTTTTCCAATTCCTCCTTGCTTTGTGGTTTTATTTTATCATTGATAATAACTGTGGTGAGGGGCACCTTATAACCATACAATGCCTCGAATGGTGAAACTCCAATGCTAGATGTATAGAGTTGTTATAGGCAAACTAAGCCAGATGCAACCACGAGTCCCAAGTATTCTACACATCATAACAGAAATGCCTCAAGTAAGTCTCCAGCCACTTGTTAACCCTCTATGTTTGGCCATCAGTCTGTGGTGGATGGTAAGCAGTGGAAGGGGCTAACTAAGTGCCCATAGAGCTGAAAACTGCCTGCCAAAAATTGCTCATGAATTTAGCATCTTGGTCATGCACAATGACCCGTGGTAAGCCATGTAATTTGAAAACATGTTCCAAGAATTGGCTAGCTACTTGAGAAGCATCATATTGAATCTTTGTAGGAATGAAATGGGCTGCCTTGGTGAGTCTGTCCACAAATACATAGATGTTGTTCCACCCCTTCTTGGTCACCGGTAGGCCAGTTATGAAGTCCATAGTGATGTGTGTCCATTTTCCTTCGGGCATAGGCAATGGCTGTAGTAAACCAGCTAGTTTTAAGGTGCTGTCTTTGTTTTGTTGACATGGCACTCAACTCAAGACAAAATCTTTTACATCCTTCCATAGGCCCTTCCAATGAAAGCTTTTGCCTCCATCTTCAAGTACAGGCCTCTTGATGCTTGCTTCTTCAAGGATTCCTGTAGGTACAAGTCCCTGGGACCAAGGAAAGCAAAAGCCCTCAAGAATCAGTGAATGCTAAAGGAGAATCCATGGCTGTCCATGGCCTGCACCTGTTAGGGTTTCAGAGGCTGAAGGATGTTGAAGAGGATGAAAAGGAGTGATGGGACCTAAAATGGGCCGGCACTAGCTATGGCACTAGCCGGACCTCATGGATACGACAAACAACCCCCCACCACACGACCTCGTGGGCCAGGAGCGTCTAAAACTCACTTTGCACTAAATGCTTACGACGATTTTGAGTTTATATCCAATATGTAGTCCAACGTTTACCTTCCCTTCTCCTCAGAGGGAGATCCCATAACATATAGGCATAATGCCTCGTAATACACACATAGGGAAGCACCTCTCGGCTGATTGCCGTGGCTCCACTGTGACTCTCCTACACCTTAGGGATTAGCCCCAAGATGCGTCGCTAACACATATAACATTCGTACAAACTCCACTCTTTCATAATTCAGCATTCCAGGAGATTTTGATTTGCCTCACAAAACTTTCCCCAACGGAAGTACTCGTCTAACCTACAGCTTAGGTTTCCTGTCCTCTCAGCGTTGGTCAAAGTTTATCAATCAAGTGCAATGCATTTCAGGAGATACCACATGGCATGCTTGATGCAAGGTGTATGAAAATTGTGCACAACCATTTTATGATTAAAAAGCAGCCATATGAGGTGCGGAAAACAACCCTTTCATGAATTTCAACTAAGCGTTATGTGCTGCGCTGCTTTAGGGACTAGCACTGGAACTTCCGTGCTACTAGTCGCCTATATTTAATTATGGAACGATCCCTAAATGCTATGCACAAAGAGGGAAATCAGAACTTGTATCTTTTTAGCAATTAGATCGTCGCACGAACTTCCTCCCCCCCCCCTCCCCCCACCATTTAGGTGTTGCTGTAGTGTATAGGTGTAAATGGTTGTTTTGTATCATTTTTGTATGTAAAAAGCAATAAACACGGACTATAAAACAAAGGACAAGGCCAAACTGAGGCTTAACCTCATGCTTTGACCTTGCCAAACATTCACGCACATAAATCTTATTTTTTAATATTTTTTTAGCGTTAAAAACCCAAAATTTTCCATTTTTTCACTATTTTTTCCTATTTATTATTCATAGAAAATAGATATTTTCTGATTTATTTGTATTGGTTTATTATTTTGACTGAAACTTAACATTTTCTCTGATCTTATCCCATTTCCACTCCTTTTCCCCAACTCAAAATCGAAAAAACCACTAATTTTCATTAAAAATGACATTTTACGAGTTTTAAAGAATTAATAACGACTCTGAATCATTACGGGTTCTGTATTTCTGTAGTTACAGCCCTCAAACATGATGCAAACAAGATTCAAACAAAAATTCATCGCATATGAATAACATTTGGACCATGAAACAACAAAAACAAGCAAATTTCTTCATAAAATTGGAGCATATCGCGTGTCTTGTGTGTTGCGGGTTTTTTTAATAATTATTCTGGGCAGCCCAAATATTGATTAGCAACCATTCTTCAGTCCTAAACCTCTTTTCTTAGCCTCCTCTTCATCTTGAAGCAATCCGATCCTTCAGCCCCTCTTCTTCTTGATTTCTTGCACATGAATTGCCTCTATGCAGAAGAGACAGCGAGAAGAGAGAAAGACTAAAAATCAAAATTTCATTCCCTTCGTCATATTCCATGTGGTTACCATCAAAATCTTGGCCTCTCTGCATGGATCAAGGATCTTCCCTTCTCTCGCTACATGATTGAGTATCCAAGAGGCATATACATCCCCAAAAAATGGGACGTCAATAAAAAAACGCCCCTCCATGCATCACGACATGTTTTTGCATGTTTTCTTCATTTAGAGTTTCATTTTATTTCATTTATAAAATGTCCACTTTTAAAAAAACCATTTTCACACTACTATGGAAGGGTTTTCAGCCCATTTGGGGGTGCAAACAAACTCCGATTCGCGATCTGATTGAACGGCTAGCTCCGTGGCATCGAACTTTACAAAGTTGGGCTCCATCACGCTCTTCTCGACTTCCAAATCCAATAGCCGCTTCACAATCCCAAACCTTGCGGGGATTAAATGGGGAATCAAACGACCTCAGAATTGAGATCTAAGACATGCATTGGATTCCTGATGTCGTTTTACATCTAGAAAAACTCCAGCTCGGACATCCGTCATCATTTGATTTTCCATGAAAATTAGCACTAGTGCTTTAGGGACTTGCCGCTTAAAATCATCCTAATTGCCACCGTTGCCTTCGATGAAGTCTATTTTTCCCCTTATATTCGTATTTTTTGGCTATTTTTAAGCTTTTCTTGGCATCAAAAATCATCTGTCAATGAGGCTTCAATCTTGCTGGAATGAACTGTCAGATGATGGGGAAGAAAGCCAGGATGAAGAAGAGGCCTGGTCTGCTGCTAGTTTTTCCTAGGATGTAGCCCGAAATTTGCGCCGAAAATTACGGGCTACTTCCTAGAGAGAAAGGGAGGGTCCAACCAGCCCCTGGACAGCTTGAACTGAAAACTTTGATCCCTGTGAGGCTCAGGAAGAGTGATGAAGATCACGTGGGCTGAGGTTGAGAAGATCCATGGTGTTTCTCCTCCATAGGAGCTTGGCAGAAGCTTGAGAATGAGGAGAGAGAAGACTGCATATGAAAAGTAACCAAGACTAACTCTTCCCTACTTCTTGTGACCACTGTTTCTAAAATTTTACCTTCAAATTTGGCCCAGAATGACCCACGACCTACTAAATGTGATGTTCCAACCTCCAATCTTGGTCAAGGACTCCATTAATGCTCATGACTACTGTCCTCTTGGTCCTTGACCTGTGGCTCTTCAGTGCTCCTCCATTTTTGTGCCTGTCACTGTGTACCTGAAACTTCTTGGATTTTTAAACTAAAAATGATGGTAACTGAGCATGTAAAGTAACTAAATGGATCAGAACTAGAGCTCTGATACCACTTGTAATGAAGGAGGTAGGAGAGAGAGAAGGAGAGGAGAGAGGGAGGGTGCAGAAGAGAGATAAAGACTACAGGAAGAGAGAGAAAGAGAGTGACGAGGAGAGAGAAAGACTAGAAAAAGAGAGAGAAAGATAGAAAGAGAGAGAAAGAAGCCATGAGAGCTTGGAGAAGGAGATGAAGATGAAAGGAATGCTTGTATTAAAATCTGATGCTAAAAAATCAAGTCCCTAACACCTTATATACCAACCAGTGTAGCTAATATTTCCCCATTATCAAATCTCCCTCTCTTACACACTAAAGATGCAACTATATATTCATCCTCTGTGGTGGAAACATCAACACAATGTTGTTTCTTGCTAGCCCAAGAAATAAGAAAACCATTGATAAAGAAACAATTTCCACTTGTAGGACACATAGATAATTTGAGAGCTTGCCCAATCTGCATCTGTATAACCCAAAAATTGAAGTGAATGTAGAGAATGGACTCAATAAACCAACCCAAAATCTTTAGTGCCTTTCAAACACTTCAAAACTCGTTTGGATGTAATCCAATGTTTAAGGCATAGAGAATTTGTAGAAAAAAGAATGTCAAGTCGAGAATTTAAGCCAACAAATTGAAGACATCCAACAAGATTAGCATAAGGTTTATGTAATGCTAATTGTCCATCATTCTGCAGAAAGTGAGAGTTTTTTTATAGAGCTCACAAGACAAGGAGTACTAGTAGGTTGTGCAAAACCCAAACCAAAATTTTGAATAATATCTTCAATGAACTTTGTTTGATGCAATAATGAAACACCCTTTTCTCAATAGCATTGAACCTGAATACCAAGATATGTGTGTATGTCTCCAAGATCGACCATGTCAAATGTAGAAGATAAAGCCTTCTTTACTTGTTGAAGGAAGTTGAGATTGTTAGAAACAAGTATGGTATCATTCACATATAGAGAAAGAATAACAAAACTATCATTGCAGCGCTTGACATATAAGTTAGGATCTGAAGAACAAGAGATAAGACCTTGTTTTGTAAGGAAGAGATCAATCTTTTGATACCAAGCTCATGAAGATTTTTTGAGACCAGAGAGTGCCTGATGAAGTCTGCAAGCAAGATTTTCCTTATATTTGACTACCAAATTCCTATGATTACTCCATGTATATCTCTTTCTTTAAATCACCATTAAAAAATGAGTTCTCACATCCATTTGGTGAACCTCCAAATCAAACTCATAGTAAAAACTAACAAGACCAGAATATTGGTAATACGAACAATAGGTGATAAAGTTTCTTGATAATCAAATCCTGCAATTTGTGAGAAACCTTTGGCAACTATCATTGCTTTGAATTTGTCAAATGTTCCCTTTGCTTTTGTTTTAGTCTTATAAATCCACTTGCATTTATTAGCAATACGTCCAGGTGGTAACTCAGTTAGAACCCATGTACCTTTAGAGAGAAGAGATTCATACTTAGCTTCCATGGCACCCTGCCATTGTTCCTTTTTTATGGGGATGACATGGCATCACTATAAGAGATAGGATCTTCAAACATATAGAGAGCATTCTCAAGAATATCAACATCATAAACATGACAAGTACCATGCTCATTGTCAATTAGAAGATCGACATAAAGATCAATGCCAAGATCATCATCAGCAATAATAGACGTAGGTTGTGAATCTTGATTTGAAGAGTCAATATCTCATGAAGGAGGTTCATCATCATATAGAAAATGAAAAGAAATGAGTAATGACTTTGTATCATCAACGTCCTCTAGTGACCACGTCCACCCAACATCCTCCTGAGACCATGTGCTACCCATAAGTTGCTCATTGAAAAGAGCATCATGACTTATGATTATATTCTTGGAAGTTGGATCATAAAACTTGTATCCCTTAGAAAAAGTTAAATATCCAATGAAAATAACTTTCGAACCGGGAGGATCAAGTTTTCTCTGAGTCTCTTTGGGTACATGAATATAAGCAATACATCCAAAAATTTGAAAATATGAAATAGAAGGAGTTTTACCTTTCCAAGTAGTAATTAGTATTTTACCAGAAGGAGTAGTTGTAGGAAGATGATTTTGCACAAATATTGCTATTCAGACTACTTCATCCTAGGAACATCAATATAAGCCAAAATGAATGAGCTTACATCGCATGGCATTGAGAATAGTCCTATTTTTACATTCAACAATACCATTCTGTTGAGAAGAGTAGGGAACCATATATTCATAATGAATACCATGATTATTACAATAATCATCAGAATCATTTAAAATGTATTCTCCACCATTATCACTACTAAGTTTCTTGATGTGACAACTAGTATGAAGTTCTGAAACATTTTGATATTGCTTAAAAGATAATAAAGCTTTTGATTTGTGTCATAAGATAAAAATAGTGATGTATCTAAAAGTCATGACATACTGATATTGAGATTTTGATGAAGGAAAAGGTCCACAAATATCAGTGTGAATAAGATCAAGTAAATCTCTAGAATGAGTTGTGGTGGAAATGAAAAAGGGTTTGCAAAAATGCTTTCCAAGTGCGCAATATTCACAAATACCCATCTGAAGACGAGCTTTGAATTCCATACCTTGAACAAGGTCATGTCAATAAGGATCGACAAGCTTTTGGTTGAGATATTGGCTTATGCCCTACGGAGCTAGGCTATAGAGGTTCCATGGATTTAACGGCTTGAATCGCTTGTGGTTCGAGTGGTTCTGATGGGACGTTTCGTGTGGTCAAGCTTGTCAATGGTGTTTGAGTAGTGATGTGGATGTTTGGGCTTTAGGTAGCCAAATCCAAGTGTTACCCACATAGTAGCCTTGAGCTTGCAGTAAGGTCTTGGGAACCCATCGTGGCTTGATGGTGCATCGATGTTTATGGTTTCATCTCAACCTCCTAAGTTTCGGGTGTAGATTCATAGCCTTGCGAGGCCACTGGTTTCTATTCCTAGGTTGCGCTCTATGTTTAGGTACCCATTTGAATCGGGGTTCATGGGTTTCAGTGTTGGTTCTAGTGGGTTTCTGACCTCGAGGCTGGGTAGGTTGTGACAAGTCCCGACCCCCTCTTGAGACTGGCGGCGTGTTGCTTTATCAGTGGTCTTGTGGACTTGGAAAAAGTCACACCGCCCTTGCTTACTGCACATTTCCTGGGAAGCTCAAAATTTATTGGTTAGGACCTTCTAAGGTTGTTAAAGTTTATGATAATGGTTCTCTTGATGTACAAGATATTGACACTGAAAATGAGATATTTAGAGTTAATGGCCTCCTTCTTAAACATTTCGTGACTTAGTTTAGTTAGGTATAGTTAGGTTAATGGTTAGAATGACCTTTAACTAATCTATATTTGGATTTCTTTTCTTTTGGAGGTTTTTAATGGGATGCAAGTATGGCTTTTATGTGGATGGATGCGCTTTACCCTCGTCATGATGGTGATAGTTCTAATCCTGTTCATGTCAGGTCTTATAGTATTCCACATTTTTAGACGCATGACATGTTCTTATATGCACCGAGAGAAGAGACTTGTTGTGGTTCTTCTTTTATGATCATTTTTTCAATACCATCCACCTTTTGGTTGTAGGCAGTGTTAGCGGCATCTTTTCCTGCATGTGCAGCTCTTGTGTTGGCAGTGTCATACTTACTTTTGATGTTATGGTATCACTGTCATGTAAGATGCTATAGCTTACACTTATCAGTGCCATGATTATGATAGTGTATTCTCACCTGAACATGGTGTTGCTTAGTCTAGGGTGGGTAGAGAGCAGTAGGAATTTCCCCAATATCAAGCTATTGTTTACCATTTTACTCCACCATATCCCAATGATTAAGTAAATGTTAGTTGTCCCTGTTGGGATTATATCTGTTGGTATATGGATGCTACTGAGGGCTACTCTCTAGGATGTTTACGAGTGGCACCTATGCCGTATCATTACAATCCAGCTGCAGCTCCGCTCCATGATATGATGGAGGTCTTTAGCGATGCACCTGATAGCCAATCTATGACATCTTATGTGTCTACATTGGAGACTATTCATGAGCATACTATATCTGATGGTTTAGTTGATAGGCTCGACTTAGATAGTGTGGATGATTTTGGATTAGGGTTATTGTTTGCAGTAGAAGATCTTAGAGAGTTTGAAGATTTTAGTTTAGATCTTTTGTTTTCTTACAGTCTTTTGGGTTTTTACTTGATTCTGCATATTTTTTAAAAAACATAAAAAATAAATAATCCTTTTAAAAAAACACTCTTGGTTTGTTGATACCTTTACATTTTAGGTTTTAGCGCACTTTAGTTTAGTTAGTCTTCACATGGTTAGGTAGTTAGTTGCATGCACGGTTGGGATACTCCTTCAGTGCTAGGAGCTCATTATAAGGAAGTTTGACTAGATGCCTGGTTTCTAAAGGAGTTTCACTCTTTATTGATCTAACATATTAATGGTTTAGTGGTTAGTGGTTGAGTTCTGTGCAGGTTTAATTATTGTTGAAATTTGCGAACCACTACATGTTTATCTTCACATACTTTTGGAGTTAACACCATATTAGAGATTTTGGGAATTTTCCAAGTCCCACTTTTAATGAATGTCTTACTTTTGTGAATGAAACAAACCACTATGTTTATGTTTATCTTTAAAGGGCACTTTGTATGTCACAAGTATTAGATCACACATCTTGAGAGCTTAAGTGATGAATGTAAGCTATGTGGCTATTAGGATATTTGGATTTCACCTCTAGGCTTAGCTAGTATATACCTAGGAAATTTCCAAGCTGAATATAAGAATACAAAAGTTTGAATGAGTGTAGAGAGAATTTACAATACAAGAGCCTTAAACATTATATGAAAATACTTATCATGGCCAAAATTTATAATGTTATTGTCAGAGAGAGAACTAGGGAGAGAGAAAGAGGAAAGAGAAGACTGCAGAGGAGAGAGAAAGACTGCATGAAGAGAGAGAATAAGAATGACGAGGAGAGAGAAAGACTAGATTTAGAGAGAGAAAGACAAGAAAGAAGGGGAAGCCATAGAAGCTGTGAGCAAGAAGGGAGAGAAAGACTGTAATTGTATTAATGTGTCAAAAAGATATGTAAAATTACATGTCCTCTCCTTTTATACCAATGTCAATGTGACATGGCATAATATCAATGTTATTTACACTAATTCCTTATTCTCATCTTCTTACAATCCATCCCCACTCAAAAATGAAGGTTTTTGTCCTCAAAAATAAATATCGGACTTATTGGTATAGCCAAGTGGGGGGGGCTGCAGAGTACTACTCTGTACAGCATTACAAGTGGTAAAGGAAAAGATTACCTAATACTCAATAGTAGTACTAATCTATATAGAAGGTCAAAATCAGCCTGTAGCCACCCGGATCAAAAGGAAAAGTTGTATCGTTGCCATGCATTGGATCAACTTTCATAAGATCGAAATCAAATACTGTTGGAAGCATGATCATCATGATGGTACTCACTAACGAAGTCACCATTGCATGATGATCATCCAAATCCACATGCTGTCCATGATTTGCCTTCTTGAACTGAACTTCTTGTTGTGGACTCATACCAAAATGGTCTTCAACAAGATGTTCTCCATCATTTGCATCATAATATTCAAATACTAAGAATATTTTGGCAGACTTTGCCCTGCATGTGGCTTGGTGATTACAAAATAGTGGCTTAGCACATCGATAGCATAAGCCCGCAGCATGCAGTTCCCGTATCGTATCACTAGTAAGGTGTCTAATACGTTTAGCCTTAGATAGCAAATTACACACCTGCTCATCACCATTGGTCAGCTCTATAATAGTTTTGACATGCTGCTCATAGTCATCTTGTTGCTCATGTATAACAGATGGCTGTCCATGCTCATCATGTACAACAGATGGCTGTCCATGCTCATGACCATATTGCTCATGCTGTCCATACTGCATATGGTGATAATAACCCTGCTGCACATCAGAGGGACAGTTTGGTTGAGCATATGCATTTGCTTCCACTGATGTTTGCTTCTCACATACATAAGCATGCTGCCTTTGATCATTAGTCCCACATCATTGGTCATAATCACTTGCTTGCTGTTGATCAAAGCTAGAAGTGTACTAATAAGCATAACCATTTCTGTCACATCCATAAGAACTGGGTTGGTCAACCAAGAGAGCTTCACAAGTATAATCATAACTATTTTGCTGAAGAGATGGATGCTCATAAGCATAAGCATGTTGACCATAATAGCCATTTTGCTGCCAAGGTTCAATGGAATGATACTCTGCATTATTATATGGAACATCATATTTATAAGCATTAACATGCTGTCTAGATGTACTTGCATACTGCTCATATTCATTTGCATGTTGTTGCTGTTCATATTCATAAGATGCATGTAGATCATAGTGTGTACCATCAGCATATACATGTTGTCCATAAGCATAAGCATTTGATTCAGGTCTTGCTGTTTTTTCCATAACTGCCTTTATAAGAGCAATACACTGATCAGCCAAAACTCCAAGTTTGTCAATTCTAGCTTGTGTTTGAAGTCAACCTTGTCCAAGTTTGTCAATATTAGCCTGTGTTTGAAGCCAACCTTGTTCACTAGAGCTGAAGCTATTGTTCTCAGCTGCCATTGCAGTCAAGTTGAAGAGATATGTTGTTCCTTGAAAAATATAAGTCCAAATAAGGTGTATGATAGCTTGACTCAAAGGTTAGGATGTCTAGTATTAAGTAGAAATCCTGGTTTGAATTTAGGAGTAGCAATACCCCTCTCTGTTTAAGAATTTCTAGAACTATCCACAGTGAACTGTTAGTGAACTGCCGATACTAAATAGGCTCTAGCTCGAGAAATATGTGTCCAAAAGAGACGTTTGATGGCTCCACTCAAAGCTTATGATGTCTAGTATCACTTCCAGTTGTTCATTTGTAGTTAGAATGATGCTACTAATTTTTGTAGCAACTTTTCCAAATCTGTCCCTGTTTGGACTGCACCCTGTTTTGGCCTGTGGGTGTTTAATCAATTGCTGAACACACATCCATAAAGTTGACTGGCACTGATCAACCAGGACTGTTGTCAGATATCTCTGCTTTCTCACAAGCCTCAAGTGCAATGTTGTTGTTGCTAAGGTTTGGACTCACAATGCAAGGGTAGCATGTGTAGTGTATGTAACTGACGAAGTTACTGGATCTCAGGAACCATTGTCCCTGCAACAGTTGTAGCAACAGCCAAGACTCAATGTTTTTTTCAAATTTGAAAGTAGATATCAAAGAGTCCACTTAGCCTTTCTGAAATATCCAAGTTGCTTCCAACATCTGGGGTAAATGATTTGTAATGCTTGAAAAACTTGGTATAACTGTCCTTATAACATCAACTGCTCCAGGTGCACAAAGTATAAGAAATACATCTCTTCATTTTATCGATGTAAAGCGTGTTACATCTCCCATTCTTTGACCATTTCTGAGTTGTTGATGAGACTCCTAATGCCTTTAGATGCCTGGGTTAGATGGTAATTGGCTCAACACTTGTTGTTTCCACAAGAGAGCTAAAACATGTTGATCAGAATTCTACAGGTTCTACATCTGAAGTGTAGTCAAGCTGTACAGACATCATTATAATCATCTTCATGATCTTCATCATCATCAGTTGATTGCACTTAATATGAACAACTTGTTTGCTGATCTCTTGGGTATTAGGTAGCTCAAAGTGACATTCCCTGTAGCCTTCAAGCATATCAGTATCCTAGGCCTCATCATACTGAGGATCTAGGGCAGCATTTGTTCTTGTAAGAGCTGGGGCAGATGACAAACCACTTCATATGGTGAAAACCGTGCTTCATGAGTTAGTGAAACTTCGTGGAACCCATCTGGAGTTGTGGGTCAAATGCATTGGTCAGATTCAACTACAAATGGTTCTACCTCATCAGTGCCACATTCAAATGAGGCTCAATTGAAGCAAAAGCTGGCTGCTGTATTAAAAAAAAATTGGTGATAGACAGACTTGCACAATAGGTCTGTATGAGCTGTATCGGATCACACAATTGTATCCACAGGTAGACATATTTCACAACTACAAAATGTCGAATCTACGATCCAAAATTGGGGGTGATGCTGCATTTGTTCATTTGTCAGCTACAGTACCAGCAATAACTGCATTTGTTCATTTGTCAGCTACAGTACCAGCAATAACAGTCAGACCATCCAAAGACCAGTAACATGCCAGAGGAAAAACTGGAGAAGAAGGTTATTTCTCTAAGTCATAAACTTGAAGGTTGGGAGTGTCATTCAGAGGAATTTGAAGGAGATGAATGTTTCGACTGTGGGACATGAGACCAGAATGATTTTCAAGGTAGTCATATACATGAAGCTCAATCCCAGAAGCACATCTAAGAATCCATGGTTGCGAGATTGGCTGGAGATGGAGAAGGCTTGGTATGCATCCAAGTTGGAGCAAGGGCACTGGTAGGAGATTGATGCTTTTGAAAGGTAGATGAAATAGATTCCATAAGCAAGTGCAGTTGCGATGGTCTCATACATCAATCGCAACGAGCAGAGGCTTGCAATAGCTGCAATATCCAAGACAGCCCTCCTCTAAATCTCATGAAGAATACTGGTATTCTGATCACACAATTAGCCACATTAGTTTGAAGGTTCTTCTCGGCAATGCTCTTGAGATTGGCCAAGATCATGCCAAGAATTTGTGTGGGGGTTCTGGTTTCATTAAGGTATCATACATGGATGAGGGGGACGCCATCTGGACCTTCACCTTCAAGAAGCTGTCGAATGTTTCCTCTTCTAAGGACCATGTCAGGTCTACTGAATTGGCGTCTGTTACAGCTCTTAGTAAAGTGTTGGAAGAGCCAGATGAGTTGAAAGTTAAGCAGACAAATGCTGCAAAAAATGAGTCTTCTCTTTCTTCAGAAATACAGGCAGCCAAAATAGAGTTGGAAAGAACTCAACTGGAACTTGAGAGTATGCATTCAAAAGAATAGATGGCATGTACAACTCTAGCCTCCTTAGAGGAGGAGCTATGCAAAGTTAGAGAGCTGCTGATATCAGCCCAATCAGGTGAGATAGTAGCTAGAGAGGCCAAGGAGACCTTGCCAACATCCATAAAACAATTAGCAGCAGAGGCAGATCAAGCCAAGATGCTGCAGAAGCATCCAGAAAATCAGTGCGGAGAGCAAGACTTGAATCTGAGCAATTTAAGGCTGCCACCAGCACTCCATTGAGTAGACTACAAGAAGCTTTAAAAGAGTCTGAAGCAGCCCTTACTGAAATCAAATCCCTTACTGAGTCCTCTATCTGCTTGTATGTGGCCCATAAAATCTGCCTATATGTGATCCAAACCAGGCTATTGAAGAGGAAGGAATCAATAGCTCTTCACGATTATCCTCTCTGGCAAAGCTTTCCTCCTCCTTTGAAATCCCTTGCAATTCAGAGCTATTGTGGCATGAATGGGAGAAGCCCTGGAGCATGTGCGGCAGGCTATTGTCTTATCAATTCTACAAATGACTCAAGTGGCAAATGACTCAAGTGTGGACGATACTATAAGTGATGGAATCTGTGATCAGGAATACCAAGCACACCAGGCCTCGGAGTTTCCAAGCTCAACGGATGTGAGCATGGAAGTGGCTCATTTGAACAGAGTTATGCATCATTTGAATATCACAGAAAGAAGACTACGGAAGGTGGACTACAGACCTCGTGAGCACTGGTGCTAGCATGGAAGTGGCTCATTTGAACAGAGTTATGCATCATTTGAATATCACTGAAAGAAGACTACGGAAGCTGGACTGCAGACCTCGTGAGCACTGGTGCTCTCTCTCTCTCTGCTTGTTCTGGTAAGAGAGTAATGCGTAACTTGCTAGGGTGGAAAATCAAGCGTGTCCAGCCTCACGCAGGAGCACCTCGTGAGCACTAGTGCTCTCTCTCTCTCTCTTCTTGTTCTGGTAAGAGAGTAATGCGTAACTTGCTGCGGGTGAAAAATCAAGCGTGTCCAGCCTCACATAGGAGCACCTGTCCAGCAATGCAAAGAAGGTTGCACAGATGCATGTGCTAAGCCAGTCTGTGACTCTCTTGAGCTTGCACACAATGCACACAATGCCCGATCTGCCATTGATTACGAGGAAACTGTGCCAGCCTGACGAAGAACGGCTGGCTATGGACGCCATCCTGATCGGAAAAATCAAGTGTGTCCAGCCTCACACTCAAATTCTTTCTTCCTTGCACTGCATTTGACTTTGATTTAGCAGAGATTGTTGTTGAGAGCCATGGATAGTAATGAAGGTGCGTCCTAATCGTGTGTAAGGGGGGATTGAAGAGACTGAGTTATCCAAGCTACGAGAGGGGATTTTCATCCAAGAGAACATGCTCAGCAACCTGGCAATGAGGTGTGCCCAGGCAAGGAGACTCTTGACGACCAAGAAGTCGCTGAAGCGCTATCCGGTTCAAGAGCTTGACGGACAAGAGCAAGCTCGACTCTCAGCCAAAGCACATTCTTCTTAGGTTTCTCAAAGCACGTGAAAGAGGAAGTCCTCCTCCTTCCCCATTTTGCATCTCCGCAGAAGTCCAAGTCCTGTGCCCCTACTCATTTAGGTTTACTGTCCATGGAAATCGAAAACAGTTCTGCTCTCAACAAAAGGCATCACATCAAGTGATGTGCTGCTCGTTTTACTTCTTGATAGCTTCATGGAGCACTTCTTGGAAGCTATCTTTCACATGCTTGCTCCTGATGATTCAGTCAAGAAGAACAGTCTCACTGGAGCTTCAAGAAATGATGTAAAAGCTTCCTTATCATGGCCTTCATCCACCACTAAAATGGTATATGACATGTAGCTCTTGATGCTTAGAGGCTCTCTATGCCATTTATTCTTGAAGAGTAGATGGATTCATGGAGTAGAGTTGAGATAATGGGCTGATCTCCTCCATGGAAGCTTGAGAGGAGCTTGAAAAGAAAGAGAGAGAAAGACTCTCCCTAAAAAGTAATAGTAACTACACCCTCCTCTACTCCTGCACTCCTTGTTGTGGTCCAAAAGTCCTTTAGTAACTCCACTGCTCACTTGTCACTGTCTTATACCATTTTTGTCTGAAATTGATTTTGAAATAGGAAAATGGGACTGAAAATGGAAGAAAATAATGGATCAAAGACACAAGCTCTGATACCACTTGTCAGAGAGAGAACCAGGGAGAGAGAAAGAGGAGAGAGAAGACTGCAGAGGAGAGAGAAAGACTATAGGAAGAGAGAGAATAAGAGTGACGAGGAGAGAGAAAGATTAGATTTAGAGAGAGAAAGACAAGAAAGAAGGGGAAGCCATAGAAGCTGTGAGCAAGAAGGGAGAGAAAGACTATAATTGTGTTAATGTGTCAAAAAGATATGTAAAATTACATGTCCTCTCCTTTTATACCATTGTCAATGTGACATGGCATAATATCAATGTTATTTACACTAATTCCTTATTCTCATCTTCTTACAGTTATGGATTTGAAGATATTATAATATGCGTTTTTTCTTTTAGATATAGCATCATTTAAAGTGACATGTATAAGTTTCATGAACTAGGACCTTAAAAGAGTCACCACTAACTAGGTATGGTTTAATAACTTAATCTAATACCATATAGTAATAAGTTTGGATAACCTATGATGTGATGGTTCTTTTTTGTGTGTAAACCGATAGACACAAGTATGTTAAATAATTGCTCACCCCATTTGCATTTTTTGTATATGTATATGCATGATATATAAATATCTTTTGTTCAAAATTTCTATCTATCTTGACAATATATGGACAAGATGGATATTGGCTTTGGCCAAAATCAACTAGCTTCACAATTTGACTAGCTATATGAACTTTCATATCATAAAATGAAGATTTATATACCAAGCTAGAAGTTTATACTTTTTCTAAGACCAAAGATTTAACCTTTGACCAATGGTTTGTGTTTCCAAAGAAATAGACATAAATTTTATTATTAGCTTTATTAACTAAGACTTATTTGTTAGCTAAGACATAAAGTACAAAATTGGACTTAAACCAGTTTATAAGAAATTTCAACACAATTAACTAATGTTATTGAAAAAATAAAAAATATTAAGTAGATTCTCTCATTGATCTTGGTGGTGTTTAAAAACACCAAGGTAACTACATCAAACACTTTAAATTTCTAACAAGCATATATTTCATAGCCATGCAAAAGCCCTTAATGTAAGGGATATATTTATTTTGGAAGTCAAAATTAATCCATATAGAGTCACTGCCTTGTTGCATCATGTATTTGGGAAAAATATAACTTTGGTAGATTTTGTATAATACATTTAGCTGCACTACCATTTATGAAATGTTTGAGATATCCTAACTCATGAGCAATGCATTGCTTCCATATCTTTCAAAGTAGAGACTAAAGGAGTTTGCTTCAACTTGGATAATTGTGAGTTGTTCAATGTAAAAGATAGACAACATGAGTCATTTGTTGAGTATGTTTGTATAATAGACGGTCAAAGTACAAATAGGACTTAACCACTTTATAAGATATTTCAACACAATTAATTAATGTTATTGAAATAATAAAAAACTTTAAGTAGATTTTCTCATTAATATTGGTGGTGTTTAGAAACACCAAGGTAACTACATCAAATACTTTAAATTTCTAATAAACATATATTTCATAGCCATGCAAAAGCCCTTAATGTAAGGGATATATTTATTATGAAAGTAAAAATTAATCCATATAGAGTCACCACCTTGTTACATCATGTATATTGGAAAAATACAACTTTTGTTGATTTTGTATAAAACATTTAGCAACACTATCATTTATGAAATGTTTGTGATATCCTAACTCATGAGCAAGTTGCATTGCTTCCATATCTTTCAAAGTAGAGACTAAAGGAGTCTGCTTCAACATGGATAACTGTGAGCTGTTCAATGTAAGAGATGGATGATGTGAGGCATTTGTTGAGGATGTTTGTATAATAGATGGTCTCTTGAAGCAAGAAGTAATTGAAGGCTAAACATATATATCATCTTTATCTATCATGGTCTCGTGCGGTGCTGATGATGAAGATGAAATACCATCATTCTCTGCTCTAGTCCATTCATCAATGACAACCTTGAATTGAGCATACAATTCATGTCCATATTGAACTGGCTCCTGTCCATATCGATCAAACTTGATGACTTCTCGTGCATCATGGTATTTGCTTAAGCGAGTCAAGTATGGTAGAAGTTCTTTGATCAAGATAGAGTCTCCATGATCAATATCAAATGTTTTTGGATAAATGTGATTCTCAACAAGATTTGGACATCCTTTGTAAGGATTGTCATCTATAAGAATAGTCTTGGTATGCTGATAAACATCTCCATATTGATCCCATACATACTTTAGAGGCTTGAACATTACTTTTACTCCCATCTTATCTGGTCTATATATGATTTTGAGTTGATGTCTATGACATTATTCTTGGCCCCAAAACATGAAGAAAGGATACTTCCTTTTTGCATAGATCTCCAAGCACTTAATAATTGCCATGACATTCTTATGTAAGGCTATTGACCAAACTCCCACTTGGAATCTTGCAAATAAGGCTTCAAGAAACTCTATATATCCTAGTCGAAGAACAAGCCATTGCTTTCCCATTTGAAAGCTTTGAAACTTTTTAGACTTCGCAAAGCATCGTTGTAAAAGAAGACCACTGAGATCGAGTATTACACATAATTGTGTTGCATTTCTTATCAAGGACACATCAATCACATCATTGTGCTCTACTATTGTTGAATCTGTTAAATATCCAACCATAGATGTCTTAGTTGAAGTTACAAAGAAGAAAAAGAAGCACATTAGATGCATTTACTTCCTCATCATTCTACTTAATGTTTGAGCTATAAATTGGCATAGAACACTAAATCAATTTAACTTCACATTGACAAATACATACATAGGTACTACTTAATAAATGATGTCTTAAGAAAAGAGACATTTGACCATGTGGACAAATCTAATCAAGAGTAATATCATGAGATGAAAAAAATATATATGATGATTTCTTTGAAGTAAAATCTGTTCTAATAAAGTCATTTTTCCATACCTACTATTTTTCATTAATTATAAGTATACTTGAGATACTAACAATAAATTCTTGTAATTAGTTGCAAAAATTATCTTATCAATATAATATTAAACATACTCAGTTTCTACAAAGGCCTTTAAAATGGCATGTACAAAGAAGGTGTTTATTAATCCTAATTATTAAAAGAAAATTTACACATGATACTTTTGACCATGTGACCAAAACTATGTCACATATAAGTGACACATGACAATTTAATTGAGATAAGTTATACTCTATTTGGATAAATTTTCATAGTTTCTTATTAAGGACCAACCATTCTATTTTTGAACTAGTTATATCCCATAGATATTTAAACTCATGAATTGTAACAAGGATTTTACCTTAATATTCCATATATACAACTGAAAAGATACATTGGAGGTGAAGTCTTTGTTGCAATATTTGCTACTGAGGTAAAACTCCTTTGGGAGGTGCAATGAATCTTTTTTGGGGTGTGTAATATATTGCTAGCTCTCTTATCCTAAGGTACATGCATAGACATACACTAGTGATGTAGTAAAAGAGGTTATCTTTTTTGGGGTGTGCAATATATTGTTGGCTCTCTTATCTTAAGGTACATGCATAGACATATACTAGTGATGTAGTAAAAGAGGTTATAAGAGATAAGATATTTGACCATGTGGACAAATCTAACCAAAACTAACATGACAAGATCATTACACAAAACAGATAAGAGCTTAATTGAAATAAGATCTAGAATAGACTTAAGTAAATTTTGCATAGCTAGCTCAAACTTTTCATTATGATAAGCATTCTTACACACTAAATTACAATTAAACAAATATCCTTAGAAAGGATGATAAATTTTAATGAGCTCTTTAATACTATTTTAGTAAAAGATTTACTTAAATATATTTTTAAAACTAAACACTCTTGGTACCTTTTGTAAAAATTTAAAAATTTAAAGATGTAGTTTCTTTAAGTAATATCACCAAAGAAAGAAAATATTGCAAATGCTAATGGAAGTAACTTCTCAAGAAAAAAAAACAAAATTACATCAATGTGTCTTCCTTGATGAAAGGAGAAGGAACAGAGTTTAAACACCTGAAGTAGCCTTTAATTTCTCTTTCATAATTAGACTTGCTATATCTTGGCTTGATTCTTCTATATCCTTAGGTGGTACTTCAAGAACTTGAACTTTAGTAGGAGGAACCTCTTGGGAGTTTGAATTTTGTTTGGCACTCTCATGGACTATCCACAATTGTGCTTCAACCTCTCTTTGCTCTTGAGTGTTGCAAACCACTGCAATAGTCTTCATATGATTTACAAATGCCACCTTAGATGCAAGTCCACTTGCATATACATCAAATACAACCTCATGAGCATCATTTAATGCTTGTGATTGTAGTTTCCATAACTTTCATTTTTTTTCTCAAAATGGCCTTTGCAATCCTTTATTCTTCTTTAAGATCTTCATCATTGCACTCCTTGTCCAAGCCTTCAAAGTCCAAAATGGAAGGTTTATTGACATTTTTTATATATCACTCAAAATTGATGAAGCTTTTCTCCATAGTCACTAATATCAAAACCACAAAAGAATCTATAGATCCAAAAGCAAAGGTTCTATCCATTGGTAGGAAGTCAATACTACCAACTAGCATGTGATACTTGTAAGAAATGATTTCAAAAGCATTTTCCAAAGCTGCCATTTGCTTTCGATCAAGAAACGATAAAAACATGAATTGTTTAGGTTCACTTTTAGGTTCACATGTCATTTGTAGTAGAGTGGATACAACCTTTCCAAAATTATAGAGTCCCATTTCATTCCCTCAACCCCATGTGCTGCATCTAGAACAACAACCCCAATGGTAATTGGATCTCTATAAACATTATGTATAAGATCAAAGGTTTCTAGATTGCATCCAACAACATATACATGCCAAGGGGAATTAGTAAAGGATTGAAGAGGATTTTGTTTTTTTCCTATTAGGAAGTTTACAATATCTTTTGCTCCATTTGGTAGGGACCCTGCATCAGCTCCACGTGTGAGCTTCTTTGATACCCAATCATTGCAAATGCCTAAAATATTTGTGTAGACTTCATCATTGATATCATAATCATCAACAAGCTCATCCCAAGTCTTCATCACAGTGCTACTTTCTAGAACTGAGGCATTGGAAAGAGTGACTAATTCCTCCTTTAGGACCCCCTATCTTGCTTGATTTGCTCAGCCCTTGTTTCCATGTCAATCATATCTTTCCTTATCCCATTTGTTTCTAAGAAAAAGGATATGACCTTCATTGATCTCCTCTTGTAGTGTAAGGATGTCTCCATCCTTTAAACCCATAAGGCAACAAAATGCGGCAGGAGAAGGTTGCCTTCCCTTTTTTCTCAAACTCTCCTCTTGGGATATAAGCTCACCTCTACAGTATCTCTTCATGATTTTGATCCAACTATCAAATATTTCTTGGGAGCTAACAATCATATGGAAATCTCTAGATGCACAATTTTCTCCAATGTATGCCACAAATCTCTGCCAAAAAAAGATCAAAATAGTGAGCATAGAACAAAAGAAAGAGCATCACACCAATCTTCACAAAAAGAAAAGGTAAGCTTATATGTGATTACTTGCCATGGTACTCTTCGAGAGCTTGTCTTAGAAAGCCCTTGTTGGGGTTTTGGTGGAGAACCAAATGCTAGCCACCGATCTCTTAATTGTTGAAGTTGCTCAACATAAGGGGCATTCTTCATAACATTATGTGATTCCATATTTGTCATTTGTGAAAGCTCAATGCACATTTTCGTAGGACAATTAGATGATATTCTAGCATTTCTCGTGGTGTATAAATGCTTGGTTGCTAGAAAACGTATAGTATTACTCTGAATATATATCTTTGCTGCATGAATTGAGTGAAGCCTTGATATAATCCAATAACTATAAGTATCCAACTTATTAGCATCCACCTCATCACAATGTATGGGTCTCTTCATTGTGCTCTTGTAGAAAAGGCATAAGATATGCTGTTGTTGCTGGATTCATGGGATTCTTTATGAAAGACGTGGTTAACTTCTCTACATAATCCCAACACAGTGACCTATAAGTATACAAAGGAGGAGCCTCATAGCACCTATCAACAAGAATAGGAAATTGTGTTGTTGGACCAAATGGAAAGAATTTTTCAAACATGTGAAATCCTGATTCTTCCTTCTTTCCCTTCTTCTTAACTATCTCTAGAAGATCGAATGTTCTTTCTACTCCCTTGACCTCAAAAGAAATTATTGGCTTTGTAGGTGTAACTTCTAGCATGGAAGGTAAAGTGGCATCATTCTCAGTAGTGTTAGCAGCCATACTAACAACAAGAGCTTGTGACAAGGAACTTTGTTGAGGTGATTTTGACTTTGAGCTTGTGGAATTCAATGGATTATTTACTTCTTGAGGAGCAGGTGAATATCTCAAGTCTATTTGTTTATCTTGGAGCTTCATTTTTTTGTTGGGGCAATCACATTTTCTTGATAGGGAAAGTAGCTCACTATTTTGGACAGCTTGGAATGCTAATATAATGTCTTCTGTGCCCTTTATCTCCTCAAATAAGGTCCATCCCATTGTTTTCAAAGAGTATTCTTCGTCCTCTTTAATACGTGCAAAGTGAAATGACAAAGGATCAAGTTTGTATACTACATTTTTCCCCTTGATCTTAACAAGATTACATGGTATTCCCTCTTTCCCAGCACATCCATATGTTATCTTCTCTATGACATCATCTTGTTGAAAAAATGCAATATCACTCTTTAAAGTAAATAAGAGAACATTGTCAGCCCTTTTTCCTTGACTATCATAAACATCCGCATATGATGGATATAAAAATCACCACTAACTCCATCAATGGTTTGGGTCTCCTTTTTGGATGTGCTATCTTTCTTTGCCATTGAATAGTTCTACAAAGAGAAAAAGTTGTCAAAGAAAAGTGGATTTAAAAATAGTCAAAATTCACAAACCCCAAATAAATGTATAATATTTCTAGGTTGAAAATTGAAAACAAACACAAGATTTTACGAAATACCAGACAAATGTACTCCAAAGGGACTCTTCCATAAAATGAAATATTGAAATTTGAGATTAAGTGTGGTATGAGATCTAACCATAAATATATGTGTGTGCTTATGTATCAAATCTCATGGATTATTTGACCCTAAGTTAGGATTAATTATGTTTCTCTTGCAAGAACCACGTAGTAAAAACTTTGCCATGGACTTTGATGAGAAGATCAAATTCTATTAATAGTGAGACTTGACCATGGGCTTAGCCAAATGGTCAAGTGATAATGAAATGTTGAGTGTGAGTGTGGTATGAGATATAGTGAAAAATCATTGTGATTATGTAGAAAGTGTCATGGATGATTTGTCCCTAAGTTAACATTGGATTTCTTCTCCATGTAAGTTTCGTATGCAAGATCATACTCTAGGAACTTTGCTAAGATTTTTGGCCATGTGGTCAAATCCTATTTAGTCAAAGAATGAGATTGAGTCTAATATGAGATCCACACATATATCAATGTGGTTATGTAGCAATCTCATGATTCCATTTGGCCCAAATTTAACCTTTTAATTAATGCACATGTAAGTTTCCCTTGAAAGGAGCTATATTGTAGAAACATTGTCATTAGTTTTAGCCATGTGGTCAAATCCTAAATTGTCATAATACTTATCTATAAGATTAGAAACTTTTCCATGGTTTTTAACCATATTTTTTTAAAAGGCTAGTTAAAGAGAGGATGTAGTTTATTGTGATATGAGATTCACATATAAACAAATATGGCTATGTAGCAAATCCCATAGATATCAATATAAGGTAATGTGAAAAACACTTGAAAGGTGGAGATTTGACCTCATGGTGAAACCTACAAGATATCTATATTTTTATAAACTGTTTTTAACCATATGACCAAATCTAATTTCATAACCATATGAAGAAAGTGATTCATTTGTTGCAACATGTTGTGAAATTGGATTTGACTATATAGCCAAATATTATTTTATAGTGGAGTGAAAAAAGTGGTCTCATGGTTTGCAAGATGTATGAGATTAGATTTGATCATATGGGTGAACGAAACAAAAATGGGGGATTCTTGGATGCTAGCATTGATAACAAAATGAAAGATTCAACCATATGGCCAATTTTTATTTTGTAGTGGAATGAAAAATTTGGCTAAAATGAAAGAAATGATTTGTGGAAACAAAGTGGTTTGTTTGTTGCACAACAAGTTTTGACCACGTGGCAAAACTTCCTATAAATATAGTAGGTAATCAAGGAGTTCCAAGTAGAACATGGTCTTCCTTTGTGGAGATAATATAAAAGAGGTTTTTCTTAGAAGATTTTGCCATACAACCAAATGTAGCATGCCTAAGATTTATGTGATCGAACCCACCATAGATTTAGTCATAATTTTTCAGGATGAACTCCCAAAAAAAGTGGTTTATTTGTTGCAAGACAAGATTTGACCACATGGCCAAATTATAGAAAGTAAGGAATTCTAAGTAGAAACTAGTCTTTCCTTTTGGAAGTAAGGGTTGATAATATAAGAAAGCATTTGACCAAATGGTGAAACATCATTCTTGTAGTAAAATGAACAAAGTGGTTGATTTGTTGCAAGATATTGTGATATTATAAGAGTCCTTATTTCAGCCAAGAGATAGCTTAAGTAGAATATTTGACCACATGGCCAAATCTCACAGTACATTGGAAAAAATAACAGAAATTACATATTATGTTATAAGAAAAGATTTGACCTCATGGCCAAATCTCAGATTGTATTGAATAAAATAACAAAAATTACTTCTTATATTGTAAGAAATTTTTTTACCATATGGTCTAATCTATGATGAAAGATCATGATATGTGTTGTTAGAATATCAAATTACATCCTATGGAAAAATCATATTGAGTATTGGTAAGTATTGTATAGCCATGTGCTTATTGCAAAATTATAAAGAATATAACCATAAAATATGATGGAAATGCTTTTACTATGAAAATATAGTATAATAGAAAGTTCTATATAGTAAAGTATAATACGATGTATAAGAACTTGATAAAATGCTTTAATATTACTGAAGGATAAAAGAAATGTAAGGCTAGATTTAGCCTTGAGGCGAAACCTTGAGGTATATAGCATCATAGAATAGAAAGAAAGGTTAGTATTTTGAAAGCACTCATTAATGAAAGCATTGCATAAACCATTTATTCCATATTCGCATCCAATAGAGTTTTTTGAACATTACACAAATCATATATTTCATATTCACAGCAAAGAGAGTATTTTCAACAGTGCAAGAAATCATGTTTTTCATATTCACAGCAAAAAAGCTATCATTTGCAAGGTAGTGGGCAGTAGGAAATACAAGCATTCTAGGAGATCATGTAATGAAAGAAGCTGAGAGGAGAGAGAAGGAGAGCTAAGGAGAGAGAAAGAGGACAAGAAGAAGAAGGAAGAAGACTAGAAGAAGAGAGAAAAAGGGAAAAGAGGAGAGAAGGAAGGAGGAATCCATGGTAGGGAAATTCATTGAGGATGGTTGCTGGGCTCCAAGAGGCTTCTTCCAAGGGTAGACCTTGCCATTTGATGAGGTATTCTTTGATGGATCAGGATCATAAGTGCTTATCTCACTACCCAGTGATTGCTTCAGGGACATATTGAGTGATGCCCTCTTCATCTATGGGGGGGAGTTCTTCCACATAGTCCACTGAGGAGCCTACAAAGGGTTTCAACTGACTGACATGAAACACATTGTGGATTTTGGTGGTAGGGGAGAGTTCTAAGCGTTAGGCCAAGTCGCCAACTCTCTTCAGGATTCCGTATGGGCCATAGAAGCGATGGGCTAGCTTGTTATTACTGCCCTCTTTGACAGTTGAGTAGTGGGACTTAGGCACTTTCAAAAGGACCAATTCCCCCTCTTGGAATTCCAAATGCCTTCATTTTTCATCAGCATAGAGTTTCATGTGTGTTTGGGCCTTCTGAATATTCATTTTGCATTGCTGAAGTAAAGCTTGCATGTGATCCAATTTAGCTTGGCTCTGAGGATTGATCTTATCAGTAAACAAGACTGTAGGAAGGGGAACCTTATACCCGTATAAGGCCTCAAAAGGGAAAACTCCAATGCTAAAGTGTGTGGAGTTATTATATGCAAACTCAGCCAAGTGAAGCCACGTATCCCAAATGTGCTGTACATAATGGCAAAAGTGCCTCAAATACGTCTCAAGCCATTTGTTCACTCTCTCAGTTTGGCCATCAGTCTGGGGGTGGTATGCAGTGGATGGAGCAAGCTTGGTCCCCATGGAGGTGAAAAATGTGTGCCAGAAGTTGCTCATAAACTTTGCATCCCAATCATGTACTATGACTTGCGGTAAGCCATGCAGCTTGAAGACATTTTCCATAAACTGAGTGGCCACCTGAGGGGCAATATATTGGACCTTAGTGGGGATAAAGTGGGTAGCTTTGATGAGGTGATCAACTACCACATAGATATTGTTCCACCCTTTCTTAGTAATAGGAAGGAAAGTGATAAAGTCCATTGTGATGTGAGTCCATTTCCCTTCAGGGATAGGGAGAGGTTGCAAGAGGCCAGTGGGCTTGAGTGTACTATCCTTGTTCTGTTAGTATGGAATACATTTGGTCACAAAGTCCTTGACGTCCCTCCATAAGCCTTTCCAATGAAAGCTCTTGGCAATCCTATCATATGTTTTGGAAACACCCAAGTGACTGGCAGTGGGGCAAGACTGCAACTTTTCCATGATCTTCTGTGTGAAGGGGGAAGTGTATGGGATGATAATCTTGCCATGGGACCAAATAGGACCATGCTTGAGCTGATATTGGGAGTTTTCAGCCATAACCCCATGCTGTAATTTCTAAAATATGTGGCTGAAATGATCATCTAACAAGTAAGCCTCTTGGAGCTCTTCAACCCAATCACTGTGTAATTCTGAGATAGAGGACACTCTGCATGCCCACATTCGAGAGAGAGAATCAGCCACAATATTATCCTTGCCCCGTGTGTGTGAGATGTCGAAGTCATAGTTCTGTAAGGTTGCCACCCATCGCCTTTGCTTAGGAGTCAAAGTAGACTGAGTCAAGAAGTATTGGAGGACTTGGTGATTATTTTTTTCTTGGAAGCGGCTGCCATACAAATAGTGGTGCCATTTCTTGATGGCATGGAGGATGGCCAACATCTCTCGGTCATATACATTCATTTGCATCTCCTTCTCATCAAGCTTGCGGCTTTCAAATGTAATCACACCATGCTCTTGCAACAAGATTGCACCAATACCCTGGCCACTGGCATCACAATGAATGGTAAATAGCTTAGAGAAGTCAGGGTGAACTAGGATGGGGATTGAAGTAAGCGCGTCCTTTAACTGTTTGAAGCTATGATCCGTAGTGGCATCCCAAAAAAATGACTCTTTTCTCAAGCGATCAATCAAATGTGCTGCAATGGTGGCATAGTGCTTAATGAAGCGTCTGTAGAATGAAGAGAGACCAAGGAAGCCGTGCAAACAAGTGGTGGTGGAAGGAGTGGGCCAATCTTTAACAATTGCACCTTTTTCGGGTTAGGCTGTATACCATTTTTGCTCACAATGTGTCCCAAGTACTCCACAGATGTCTACATGAATATGCATTTGCTCTCTTTAGCAAAGAGTAGATGCTCTCTCAATATGTCAAACACCCTCCAAACGTGTGTCAAGTGCTCCATAGATGACTTGCTGTAAATGAGGATGTCATCAAAGAAAACAAGCACGAACTTGAACAGAAAGGGTTGTAGGATTTTGTCCATGAGGCTTTGAAAGGTGGTAGGGGCATTAGTCAACCGAAAAGGCATCACAAGAAAATGGTAAAGTCCATGATCAGTCCTGAAGGCCGTTTTGACCTCATCTCTTGCCTGCATACGAATCTGATGGTAGCCCGAGCGCAAGTCAATCTTAGTGAAAAAGCATGCCCCTTTTAACTCATCCAGCAAATCATCAATCCATGGGATGGGGTAGCGGCTCTTCACTATAATTTTGTTCAAATCTTTGTAGTGAATGCACATGCGAAAGGAGCCATCTTTCTTTTTTACTAAGAGGATAGGGGATGCATAGGGGGAAGAACTCTGCTTAATAAAACCCATCTCCAACAACTCCTTGATGTGCTTTGCAACCTCTTCACACTCACACTTGGAGAGTCTATAGGGGGGTTTGTTCACTGGCTTGGAATGGGGCTCTAGGTCAAGTGGGTGGTCCACTTATCTCTTGGGAGGGAGGGATGATGGCATCTGAAATAAGTCATTGTATTCCTCAAGTAAGGCCTGCAAGGCAGAGTCATGAGAGACTACGGAGGGCTGATTAGAAGTGTCCTTATTTAATTGCAAAACAAATATTTGTGAGCATTTTTTAAACTTCTGTTTGAGTTGCTTCGTTGTAATGAGCTGAAAATCAGCATGATCTCGAACTCCCTCTAGGTGGATCGGCTATCCATGCATCATAAACTCCATGTAAAGCTAAGAGAAGTCCATAGAAAAGTTTTCCAATTGTTTCAGCCAATCACAACCCAAGACAATATCAATGGGGCCCATATCTAGGGCAATCAGATCAACCAGCGCCACATAATTTTCAGCCACGCATAAGGGAACTATAGGACATACACGTGTGTTGATTTATTCTTCTCGATTTGCTACTTGGACCTTCAAGGGGTGGTGTAATTCCATAGGGGTACATATCAACCAATCAATAGCTGATTTATTAACAAAATTGTGAGTGCTTCCACTATCCACATGGATAAAAACATGCTTCCCATTGATACTGCCTTGAATGCGAAGAGTACAGGGGCTGCAGGAACCCGTCCAAGCATCCAAGGAGATCGAGCAATGGGAAGTGGGAGGTGGGTGGGATGTTAAATCAAGTATTTGTGATGGAGCATTGCTCGGGTCAAAGGGAAACCCATCCTCCAGGTCATAGAACTACTCATGATCAACATCCTCCGTGGGCTCTCAATTGGGGAGATTTTTGATTCAAACCCTCGGGCGGTTCACTATATATATATTCTCTATATAACATGCGTTCATGGCCTATTTATAAAAATCCTAATCTATGAAATTTTCTTGAATAAAACACAACCCTTTTCTATTGAATCTATAAGTAACCCCTTTATATGGCACCCTTCTATATGTTAAAAATGTATAAACATGGTGTTTTAAAAACCCCTTATTTTGAACTCACGTTATATATACATATTTTGATGAGTGACCCCCCTCCCCCCTCCCCCCCCGCCCCCCCCGAGTTCAAATCAAAGGGGACGAAGTCCTCTTCGAGGTGAGCTATAGGATTCACCCCCAGATTCAGGACAGAATTTTCTACAATGGGATCTTTGTGACAGTCCTCTAGGACTGCGACCAAAAACACTGCATATCCCTTAATACCAATGTCTTACATGGATAGAGCATAGATCAAGGGGCGTGATCTGCCACATCAATAGCATCTTGAGCATACTGAACATAATCCCGAGCATCATTGCATACCCATCAACTCTGCCATTCATGCATAAGTACATTCATTGTCATACATCTCCATTGACTGCATATACTTCAAGTGTCATACATGGGTGCTATTAGCATTGTGGGGCATCCAAGAGAGATCATTGGGGCAGGGGAGTGGAGCTCATGGTAGTACTTGCACCTGCAAATAAGTATTGGGCTCCGGATCACCGGGAGGTGGGCAAAGTTCCCCCCGGGCTGGGTTGTGCACCCCTTCAGGGTCTTAAGTGGTAGGGGAGGGTCACCTCTCTTTTGTCTTACCACCTCGCTTAGCATCGGCCTTTTTCCTCAACCAAAGTATACATGGCAAACATTTTTAATAAGCAATCAACATGAGATGCATTGGAAAGAAGACATTGGGCCTTTTCATGAGATGCAAGGAATGATAAAGGTTGGGGTAGGGGTTACCTTGGCAGTCCAGTGACTCACTGGCTGCTACTTACCCAATTTACAATGGCTATTATTCATCCAAGATCATAAGACAAGGTAGGGGGTTAATGTCAACCATTACAATGAAATTCAAGAAGAGGTATGATGCTTGTATGCAATCTTGAATCTCTCCAACAATGGATTAAGCTCAGAAAGTGGCTAAATTGAGAGATTAAGATCAGACTAGCATACCTCTTTAATGCTTGGGAAGACCATTGAAGCACGAATCATCATGACACTGCTTGCTCCATTGATCAAGTCCGATTGTTGGTTGGGCATCCATGGAATAGTGCTTCAACATTTGAATGCTCGTGCTGATGAAGAAGGCTCCCAAGCTTATCCTCGAGCTTGAGCTTCAAGAATGGGAAGCTTCAAGTGAAGCTTTCATGGCTGCTTGCAAAGCTCCCATACATGTTGAGCTCAATTTCTTCATCCGAGCAAGAGAAATCCTTCACTGGCTGAAGGGCTTGTGGGGTTGAGCTCTCTGGGTAAGAGAAGGCTTCAATTTGAAGAATCCATGGCTGCCCCAAACTGTTTCAAATAGTCCGAGCTGCTGTCCACCATGGGAGTTAATTCATGGGTCAAAATGCCAAGAGGGAAAGGAAGAAGTATGCTGAGTCAGTGCCCAAGAGTGTTGGTGGGGAGGTGGAAAAGCAGGAGGAGGAGGAGGACAGAGGTGCTAGAAGAGGCAGGCAGCTCAATGCAAAATGCGCCGTATTTTGTGGGCTGTTGCCCGCTGTCCCTGATGGGCTGAAGGTAGTCACCAGGGTGTTTGCCACGTAGGAAATGGCCCTGGGAAGCTTGTGGGAGGGCTGAATGTTGAGGTTGAGGGCTAGGTGCAGCAGGAAGAAGGGATTTGGGGGCAGTCCACCATGGGAGCTTGAGGGAACAACTTGATGGGGAAGAGAGAGAAGTCTGGAATAAAAAGTAACTATGGTTTTTTCCCTTCTCTAAATTGTTGAACTCCCAACTTGCCCTGGGACTCCTAAAATTTGCATAAAAATAAGTGACAACCTGCTACTTTAACTGTTTACCTTCAGATATGTCTGAGTCTCTAGCCATAGCTCCTGCTTGCTTCAAAAAGCTGAAGTTAACTACAATCCTTCTTGTTGTACATGTACCTGTAAGCTGAGTAACTAGGGTTTTTGGGATTTGAAAAGAGAGAAAGGGAAAAAAGGAAAAGGACCAAAGCCTGAAGCTCTGATACCACTTGTAATGAAAGAAGTTGAGAGGAGAGAGAAGGAGAGCTGAGGAGAGAGAAAGAGGACAAGAAGAAGAAGGAAGAAGACTAGAAGAAGAGAGAGAAAGAGAGAAAAGAGGAGAGAAGGAAGGAGGAAGCCATGGAAGCTGGAGATGAAGGTGAAGAGTATGATCTTGATAATAACTGGTTGCCCTAATCTGGGGCTCTTACACCTTAAATACCCCGCTCAGTGTAACGGGGTGTCTAAACCCTAGTCGATGTGTATCCCACTTGTTACAGATCAATCAAGCAATCAAGAAGAAGAAGAAAACTTGTAGTAATTGTATGGATTGAAATGATCAAAATCAATGTAGTCTAACTCAAAATTAGAAATGAAGTAGGGAGGAGTTGAAAACCTGTTGTATAGTAGAGGTTAGAAATATGTGCCAACGTAATAAAAATCACCCGTGAAGTAGAGCAGACATGTGGTGGAGTGGCGATCATTCACAACCTTGTTGAATTGTTGAACCCTTGGAGCAAGACGCAGGTAGTTTTGGTTATAATACCCTGATTCGAAGCAGAATTTGCACTGCACAATCTGTTTCAGTTTGAGAAAATGAAACAGTGGAGAGCAGTTAGAGAAGAGCAAGGGGATAGAACCACCAAAGATTAAGGCCGCAAAACCTGCATTAAGAGAGGGGCGACACGAGTAGAGATAAAAATGCAGGGGATCAGAGATGCAAAACCTGCAACTGTAAAAATGCAATAGAGAAAACACTCAGGTTAGAGAGTTGCGTGGAAGAGAGAGGGAGGGAAAGAGAAATTCGTTTTGAAAAACATCATGATTAGTTGTAAAGACCGACCTCGTGAAAGGGACCATTTAATGTATCACGCTATTCGAATTACCATAACTTGTTATGGAATATGAGTAGATTTAGATCTTATTTTCGAAACTATTTTTAAATTTTATTAAAGATTTCAAGTCGCGATTTTTTCAAAAATCACGTAATGGCTATAACCCATCGTTGGGGACACTACCCCCAGATCCCCACTGGGGGCGTTGCCCCTAGACACCCACCAGGGGGCGCTATCCCCTAGGACCCCTCGTTGGGGGCGTTGCCCCCAAACCCCCATCAGGGCCACTACCTCCAACCCCCCACTAGGGGTGTTGCCCCTAGACTCCCATAAGGGGGTGCTACCCCCCGCATACCCCTTGGGAGCATTGCCCCCAGGTCTCTACAAGGGGTGCTATCCCCAAACCTTGGCTGGGGGCATTGCTCCCAAACCTCCATTGAGGAGGGCGTTTCCCTCAAAATCTCACTAGGGGTATTTCTCCCACACTCACTTCTTCCCCCTCGCCCCTCCTTAAGAACCTACCATTGGGATATTGCCCCTATTTCCACATCTAGAGATTTTGCCTACATACTCTCTATCCTACCCTACTAGAGATTCTACTCTCAACCTATCACTAAGATGGCTTCAAATCCTCAACGATATTACACATTACATATTAGATACATTAAATATGCATAATCTTACAAAATATAATTTATTTTATTTTAAATATATTTATTAATTATTACTAAATTAGATTAATATATATTTTTAAAAATGTATTTTGATACTATATTCCATAATATGCACATAGTATGATATACTAATATAGCATGATTTAGATTAAAATAGTATAACTTAAAAATAAAATGTAATATGATAGATTTTACTATTATCAACAATTAGGTAGTATAAGATTTATAAATATTTAACCATGATAAAAATTATATTTCCTTTTCAAATAGCTTCTAATTGATGTTGAAATTTCCCCAATCTTTATAGCTTCATGTCATAGGGAATGGAATCTCCTATTCTTTAGAGGTCCTTGTGGTTTCAACATTTAAACACGAGGTCAAAGTTTCTCATAAAATATCTTTATCCTTGCTGTCATGTGGAATACATGAAATAAAGGTTTTGATCATTTGATCAAATATTTTCTCATGGAGATCACCATAGATTATTTATCCTTGTTGACATACAATAAAGGCTTTGATCATTTGGCTAAATCTTATTCTATGGACATTACAAACAATTATTATCCTTGCTATCATCTAGGTTACATACCATACATGTTTTGACCATATGGCTAAACTTTTCTTTTGGACATTACAAAGATTTTTAATCCTAAGTCTTGTGTAAAATAGTTGCAATTGAGGTTTTGACCATCTGGCTAAATCTTTTTCCATAAAGATCACACACAATGAACTTTTATCCTTGTTTTGTGTATTTTGCTTGAGGTTTTGACCATTTGGTTAAATATTTTTCTATGGAGACCACAATAAAATTTTATCATTTGTCATGTGAAATACATACAACAAAGGTTTCAATCATTTGACTATGTTTTCTCCTGTAGGGATCACAAAGATTTTTTATATTTGCTATGGTATGGAATACATAGAATAGATTTTTGACAACTTGGCTAAATCTTTTTCTATACACATTATAAAGAATTTTAATCATTGTTCTCATGTTGAATAGATATAGTACAAGATTTGAAGATTTGCTATATCTTTTTCCAATCAGAACACACAAGGAAGTTTTTGCTTACTCAAAGATTAGCTAATAAAATAAAGTAAAATCAAGGGCATCTTAAAATAAAAGAAGAAAATTTTCTTCTTTACTTTAGGGCATAGTTCATGAGAAATTTTGTTTTTGGCCATATGGTCAAATCTATCCCCTTTCTGTACTATGTTTCCATTAATACTTTCTATTATGGATGTTGGACTCATTCTATCTAATGTTAAAGTGTTTTTTCTGTTTCAATGAAATTTGATACTTCATTGTATTTAGCAATTTCATTACTATTTTCTTCTTTCTGAGAGGTTGCAACATACAAATTATAAAATCTCCATTTTCTCACTTGCACATGTATCATGAATAACGAATTTTATTTTGGAGAAACTGTGAATTTGCTAGTTGATCGTGAGATTGTTGCACTTGGGAGAGTGCATGCAATACGTCCAAATGAGACATGCCATGGAGAAACACTTGAAGATGGATATATTTCAGTAGCTATTGATAAATGTCTAAATGTAGCAACATATTTGTCATTCCCAACAATTGACGCAATGAAGGTTCATGAAGTTGTAGGTGGTTTTGCAAAATGGGGAAAGAAATATGTGGTGGTTGTTTCAAATTCAATAACTTTTCATGGCAAAGGAGATGATTACGAATCAAACCATGTCCTACCTTCTGAGGATATTGATGTACTTAGCATTCGTGAAAGTTGGAGAGAATGTAGAGTGATTCTATGGGCAAAATGCAACACAATGTGTGTTGGGACAGGGGTTATATTATTGGCTTTTCCATATGATGTGATAAACTTTGAATTGCTAGGAGAAGAGGATGTTGGTGTGGTGGTAGATAAAGCCCTTGATCAAACCACAGGAACATACATAGATGACAACCTCCATTGTGTCACTTTGGAAAGATGGCCTATTAAACATGTCACCTTTGATGATGGAACATCACTGCTACAACAACAATCATATATGCAATTTACCTCTACAAATACTCATGCCAAAAACATGGAAGATACCAATGAAGATTTTGTTTTTGTAAAAAAATCACTTTTTGTTCAAAAGGGATAATATTTTATTGTCAATAGAAAGCCTCGAATTATTTCCCTTAAAGGTGCAAACTTGAGGACTTCTATGGACTCCGTTTCACAAGTTTCCATGATTGATTGTTGCCAAGAAAAGTGTTGTCTGTTTGCTGATAGAGAAGTAATGCAACAATTACATAAATACTTTTGGGGATTGCAATTTGAAGACCGCAGAAACTATGTTTATGATAAGTTTAAATCATCATGCAAGATTGATTACTTGGGAACAAGGAAGTACAACTTCATTTTCAATGGACAAGTGGTATGTGGAAGGGAATGGTATGAGATTCATGGAATCCCAAAGACATATTTTTACAGGTACAAAACACAATTTGAGCATGGCATGAGGAGGGCAATGCATGGAAATAAGGGGGTGATAAGAGTAGCTTGGGATCACACAATGATGGGAAGAGCCATCCTTAGAGACTTTGTTAAAAATAATGCAGAGCAAATGCCACACAAGAGTAGAACAATGCAAGATGGATCAAGGGAGACACAATTGGTCATCCCAGATGTTTACAAGCAGGTAGATATATGGGCAGAAGTAAATACAACATTGAGTGATATTGGATGTAAGCAAATGTCCTTGTCCACCTTCAATCATATTTGGAACACAGAGTTCAAGAATGTAACCTTAGCAAAGACAAGTGAGTTCTCCAAAAGTAGTATTTGCTCAGAGATCAAAGAGCAACTTGTAGCAACAAAGTGTCTTCAAGAGTGAAATGTGCTTTTAAAGAAGCGTCAATGTCACATGCTAAAACAACAAAGTTGTCGAAACATATACTACAGTTGGCGCTTGGCCTCAGCATTAGATCCAGATAAAAACCTGTGCATCATACATGATAAAATGGACCAGCAAAAGATAGTTATCCCTAGGTTAAGGCTTCGATCAAAAGAGACTGAAAGATCTACTCAACTACCAGTTTCTTTAACATGCATGATTACACATGGACATGGAGAAGGTAGATATGGACATTTCTCACTCGATCTATGGCCTCACGATCCTAACTTCACAATTTTCTCATTGTTGTTGTGCTTTAGAAACTTGAAGCAATTACACAGGCATGCAAATGGTGGTCTGCAAGTATATGGAATACCGAGATCAACCTTTGTGCTACTAAATGCCCTAAACTCGAAAAAAACACTAGACCACCATCAAGATGTTGCACAAAATAAATCATGCATGGAAGATAATACACCACAGGATGGCCATCATCATTTCAAACGATTGCCAGAGAACTCACTACTTCAACTTGATAATTGTGAATCAAAAAATAAAAATTGGTATCTCTTTGCATATCTATCATTGCTTGTTGCACGAGGAACATTCAAGATGATCCAACTTGGGTTTCTCATGGTGGATCATACACATGAAGACATTGATGCAATGTTTAGCAAAATTTTAGAGAAGCTAAGGATAAGCATGACCTTCACTTTTCCTCATCTTATGCAACATTTTTATTCATGCCAAATGACAAGTCCTACACCTTTCTTATTGACACATGTGCCTAACTTTAAGAGATACATTGAGGGATACTTGTGTGATTCCAAGGATACACTTGTTGGTCACTCAAAACCTCTTCAATTTTGGTTTTGTATGCAAGGAGATACACCTGTCGTGCAATACAAGATGCATCAAAGTCCCCAGACTGGTTACCAAGAGAAGGTGGCATTGAATTATGGAAGAGAGACCTTGCAGAAAAGCCTACTCTTCCAAAGGGTGCTCCAATGTTGCTGCCCATGTTTGAGTACGTTAAGGATCATCAAGAAGTAGTAAGTGGAGTTAAAGATTATTTGAAGTATTGGGAAAGATGGTCAAATATACAAGGACCTGAAGTAGAGTTCACAAAGTTTTTAACACCAGTGATTGATTATTGGAAACATATGATCTATGCTCTTCAAATTCCAAATGTCCAAGAAGATTTATTTTTCATAGATTTTTGGCCAAGAACACAAAGTGATGTAACCAATATAGATGTAGATAACGTAGATGACTTTATTGGATTGGAAGAGTTGAATGATCACTATTGTGGTCCTCTCAGCAAACGACCCAAACATGCATTTGAACCAATGTTTGGTGTTAAGAAAGATGACTTTGTGATTGTTAGACCTTCAGATCCAGTAGATCCAATATGGCTTGGTGTTGCACAAAGTGAGGTCGATACAAATAGAAATTCCAAAAACTTCAACAAGGTACATATACAATATTGGGCACCAGTTTGTAGTCGTCAAAATGCTACAGATGCAGAGGTATATTTTAATTGTTGGGATAAATATTGGATGTGCAACAAAAAGATCCTGAACGATGGGAAACAATAGATATCATTGTCTTCTCTTGAATGAAGAAAGGCACAAAATTTCCCAAAAATTTTTAAAATTCCCCCAAAGGTTGTATTGAACGCCAAAGAAAGTCTACAAGAATCCATCAATTGAAGATTTACCTTAAATATTTTCAAGGATATTAAAACCAAGGTATTTATTAACACCACCTTTTTGAGTTTTTTTCAATCTCTTGGAAACAACCATAAGCAGTAATATGTTCCATTGCACCAAGTTTCAAATTAATGAAATTTCCAAAATTCACTAAATCCATTTTGATTTGGAATTCCCATATTGATAGGAAATTCCCAAATTCTCGAATATGGAGTTAGTTGCAATATCCACGTATATAACAAGTTGTTTCATATCTAATTTATCTACTTATATTCATTTGGAATAAGGGAAATTTAAAAATATAACTTGATTGAAATCATTTAGAGTTTTCCAAACCTAAATACCTATAGAAGAAACAAAAAACTCAAATGTTCAAACACAAATACACCGAAAGATACATAAACAATGTAGTCTATATGAGAGTCCACCCACATGGGATGGGACTTAGCACCAGGAAGTGATCGAAAGGGGGTGATGTGTGTGCATGGCATAGTGAATTTTTTTGTATGGAAGTCTGATTAGGAATCCAATAGATTTTTCCCTATCTTTTTGTCACTTTGCTAACGATATGTGGGGGTAGCTAAGTAACAAGGTTCTCTCCACGAAATTTTGACTAGGAGTAGCATGGACAAGAGATGCAAAGCTTATGAGTATTTTTGCTTATCATTGTTGGCCAGAGTGACTAGTATTATGTGCTAGATTAGATTCCTTGAGCAAAGTTGTTGAGCTGAAATGTTTGACCGTTCAATTAAGTGATGTATTCTTAGTCTTCTAGTTGATCCTTAAAAAAAAAACTAAACACAAACTTTAAATCTAGTCCAAATAATAAAAGTTTAGAAGATTCTATATATTTATTCTTCGGAAAGCAAGAAAGAAATAAAGAAGGAGAAAACAAAAAGAAAAAAACCCGGCCCTAAGACTGTATTAAAAACACCAGAAGAAGATAACCATCGCCTCTAAGGTCCTGGTAGGCTGTAAGGATTTCCTTTACGGGTGCCATGCGTCCGATGCCTTGCATCTCTTTGGGGTGGGACCTTTTCGAAAGGAGAATAAATGTATATACTATTTTGGCATTGAAAGAAAGCCACTACTATTTTAATAAACAAACAAACAAAAAACTCTGGATAGCTGGAAGTTATGGACCGACTGGTTGTTCTAGTAGAACATGGAGGGTTAGCAACTAAGCCATAGAAGTCCTATTTGATGTTGCAATATTAGCTTACTTTGTTTGGGTTCTTTATTAGGCATGGAACTTATCAGTGAGGCTATTTCAGAAGCAATATTCCTAGTGGGATAGTAGTGTGGCATTTTCTTGCCTAGAGGGATTATTGTTGTTTAGTGGCTCTAGAAAGCTTCCTAGTTGGTATATTCTATGCACTGGATGAAGCTTTGTTATGCACTTAATAGGGGATATTGAAAAAGGGAAATGTTACTATGCACAATTTAATATATATAACTTAATTGAAATATTTATAATATGACACCATTAAATATTTTCCTATCTTTCCAATGTCTACTAGTTTTCTATGTGTTCTTTTGCAGTATCTTGTAGCTGTGCTCGTGAGGACACTTCGCAATTAAGTGGGGGAGAGTATATTTTTCTTTTGAGGTTGAGTAGTAGTGATCGTGGTAGCTATGTTCATGATGTTGGATGTTTGTGATGTAGCAATGCTTGTGAGGACACTTTGCAATTAAGAGGGGGAGAATGACAACACCTAGAAATAATGCCTACCATTGAAATTTTTTAAAGAAAAATTGTACACAATTGCCGCATTGTTACCAACTTTTTACATTAATTTAATGCAGATACAGTGCTCGTTGTTGCTATTTTTAGAGGATGTGTCTTTGCAGTCTGGCCAGGAGATGTCAATACAAGGAAGTTTTTGTACGAGAGAAAGGTGGAGTTTTAAATAAAATCTGATAGATTTCCTTAGTGAATCTCAACCATGACCAATCTAAAATTTAACCATAGGGAATTATTATCATCTAGAGAAGATAAGATATTGTCTTCTCTCCCTTGACTCCCCTCTTTCCAATACCAAATTTGATTTTGATTTAGTACAAAGAGGCAAGTCTAGGAGCTTTATGGTGGTTCAGCACATCACCTAAGTAACACTTGCATGCCCTTCGTAACCCGCAATGCAAAGCATAGTTCATTTGGGGGCAGTTTCAATGTTAGTAGATTAGTTGCATGACCTCAAGTTTTTCAGCAATGTGCTAGCAATCTTTGAATCTCTCTAGAGAAGTATGGAGCCACTTGAAGATGTGATGTTACTTGCACTTGTTATGCTATTTTTCTATTCACTGATTGGACTTTAGTTATTTGGGTCAGATCTTGCATACAAGTGTATAAGGCAAATAGATGGCCAAATGTCCTACCCTCTAATATACTATTCACATTTCTCAGATAGAGGACTTAAGTGCCCAAGCAATTTAGTATGCAAGAAAATAGTCAAAATGGTGGTTTGCAAAACGATTTCTACATCTTGATGTGTGGTCCCGTATGAGTACATTTTTATATGGGATGAAGACCTTGGTGTCGAGAACTTTGATGCTGAAATGTATATAGAACTTGTTAAAAAGTATACCTTGAGATATCTCAACCTGCTTTAGAGCCAAGTCATAGGGTGACTCGGAGAATGACAATGTGCTTAAAATTTTCAGAAATTCATAGAGTGACTCTCGGGTAAGTTACTCATAAATATATGTCTGCATCACGTGGGTTCAAAATAAGGTATTTTTTAAATACCATTTTTATACATTTTTTACATATAGAAGGGTGCAATATAAAGGGGTTATTTATAGATTGAATAAAAAAGAGTTATGTTTTATTTTTAAAAAAATCACAGATAAGGATATTTATAAATAGACCTTGAATGCACGTGATGTAGAGGATATATATATATATATATAGTAACTTCCATGAGGAGTGACTACAGAAATATCTAGCTGATGCAAAGATTCAAATAAGCCTCCATGTAGGAGGTTTGTTGAGACAATGGCTCCTATGTTTTCAAGAAATTTATGGAAATGTGTTTGGCATCTGATCTAGAATGATTTGATTCACGAATGGGGTCTTGACTTCGCCTTAGGGAGGTGTGTGAAGCCTACATATGAGAAAGTGGAAGTTGTGGATACTCAATGGATAGTCCATAAGCTTCTCCCATCTTTGGGTTCCAAGCAAGAATCAATCAACGGAAAGGATCCATGGGAAGGGGTCAGAGAAAGATGTTAATATGAGTGGAACTTGTTCCACTTCCACACACTTGTTCCACAAGTGTGTGGAAGTGGCTGTGACCAAGAGGATCTCAAGGAATCAAAGGGTCACTAGAACCATGACATGGGAATATTAGTATGATACTCACTTTGGCAGCTCACTGAAGTCTTGACCTAAGTTTGCGGGCATCATTCATAATACATTTGAAGTAAACATGCAAATTGTAGGAAAAATGAGGTATAAGAAACATGATTGGTAGAGATAATAGTCCAACTATCATTAAGGAGTTGGAAGGGAAGGAAATGAATTAGAAGAAATATTAAAAATTAATAAGAGGAGATGTAATGAAAGAGACCTAACTAGCCTAACTAAGGAAGAGAAGAGAGAGAAGGAGTGAAGGAGAAGAAGAAGAGGAGAGAGAAAGATAGGGAGAAGAGAGAGAAAGAGAGGAAAGGGAGAAAGAAGAAGAAGAAGAAGAAGCCATGAAAGCTTGTGAAGGTGAAAAAGAGAGATTCTTGATAATTCTGTGATGCCTCAGAATACCCTCTTACACCTTATATACCGTTAGTGTGACTGGTATGTTCCCATGCCATGTCCCCGTGTCCCCCGCTCATTACAAACCATCCCGTCTCATAGAGTTTTTGTCCTAAAAAAACAAGGGATGAGCCAGAAAAGAAGAAGTGGGAGATCCCGAGTATGACTCTGCACATGATGCAATGGCAATAACGAAGGGCGGCGGGGTAGAGAAGAGAAATGGGGCGGCAAGGGCATGAGGTATGGGAGACCATATGGGAGGGTCTCGCTCAGATTATAATCCACCATTTCATAATAGACAAGACCCTAGATGGGGTGGATAGCATGTCCCGTAGGGGTCTACTATAGGAAATCAGCCATAACTTTGTGTAAGAAACTCCAAACGGGACAAGTGAGGTGTCGTTACGGAGCCTAGGAGGTGTACTTTCAGCCCATGTGGATGAAGGGGGGCTGAAAATACGTCAGGACCAGAACTTTTGTAAAATAGATGGCTATCCAGAAGTAACTAGTGTGCTGTCTAAGTTAGTATGGCTGGAGAAAAACAACCATAACTTCCTCTAGGAAACCTCGATTGGGGCAAGTGAGGTGTCGGCGCGGAGCCCTTGAGGTGTACTTTCAGCCCATGTATGGGAATTGGGGCTGAAAATGTGTTGGGACCAAAAGTAGTGCAAAACAGTTGGCTGTCCAGACGCAGACTGCAGCCCAAAACAGGAGTCAAGTGTGGTTAACTTCTAGCCAATACGGCCTCCTTGAGGTGTGGAAACTCATCCAAGATAGATGCTGGGCGCCAAGAAGCTTCCTCTGTTGGTAGGCCTTGCCATTTGATCAAGTATTCATGAATAGAACGGGTACGGAGTTGCTTTTCATACTGCCCAATGACCGCTTCAGGAATATACTAAATAAGGCCCTCCTCATCTATGGGGGGTAGCTCCTCTACATAATGTTTGGGAGTGCCAATGAAAGGTTTCAATTGGCTCACATGGAAGACATTATGGATCTTAGTAGTGGGAGGGAGTTGGAGATAGTAGGCCAATTCCCCAACCTTCTTAATGATTGTGTAGGGCCCATAGTAGCGGTGTGCCAACTTGTTGCACGAACCATCCTTTAGTGTAGCATAACAGGACTTGGGGACCTTGAGGAGTACCAATTCACCCTCTTGAAAGTCAAGGGGTATCCTTTTTGCATCAGCATGGAACTTCATGTGCTCTTGAGCCCTTTTGAGATTTGTCTTGCATTATTGAAGTAAAGCTTGCATGCGGTTCAGCTCTTCTTTTCCAAGGGGGTGGAGCTTTTCATTGAAGATTGCGGTGGGGAGGGGTACCCGATAACCATACAATGCTTCGAAGGGGGAGACTCCAATGCTCGAATGAGTGGAGTTGTTGTAAGAAAATTCAGCCAAATGCAGCCATACATCCCAAGAATTCTGCACATCATGACAAAAATGTCGTAAATAAGTCTCAAGCCACTTGTTGACTCGCTCGGTTTGCCCATCTATTTGGGGATGATAGGTTGTAGACGGAGCCAATTTGGTCCCCATGGAGCTGAAATCTGTCTGCCAAAACTGACTCATAAATTTGGTGTCCTGATCATGTACTATGACGTGGGGCAAGCCATGCAACTTAAATACATGCTCCATAAACTGAGTGGCAACTTGAGATGCTGTAAACTGAGATTTTTGTAGGGATGAAATGGGTTGCGTTAGTGAGCTGGTCAACTACCACATAGATGATATTCCAACCCTTCTTGGTTGTAGGTAAACTGGTGATGAAATCCATGGTAATGTGGGTCCATTTTCTTTCGGGGATAGGCAAGGGTTGCAATAATCCACCTGGTTTAAGAGTGCTATCCTTATTTTGTTGACAAGGCACACATCTAGATACGAAGTCTTTAACATCTCACCATAGGCCTTTCCAATGAAAGCTTTTTGAAATGCGGTCATATGTTTTGAACACCCCTAAGTGGCCAGCAATCAGTGAAGAATGCATCTCTTCGAGTATCCTTTGGGTAAAAGGAGAGGCATGGGGATTACGATACGACCATGGATCCAAATGAGACCATTGTGGAGCTAATATTGAGAGTTGTCATCCATAACACCTTGCTATAATTTCTGAAAAAGAGGGCTGAATTCAGCATCAAGCAAGTAGGCCTCTTGGAGCTCTTCAATCCAATCATGGTGGAGTTCAGTGATAGATGAGACCTTGCATACCCACATGCGAGAGAGTGCATTAGCCACTATATTGTCCTTGCTATGGATGTGGGTAATCTCAAAGTCATAGTTCTGCAGGGTAGCTACCCATCTACATTGTTTGGGAGTGAGGTTGGGCTACGTCAAGAAGTATTTGAGCACAGTGTGGTCACTTTTCACTTTAAATTTACTGCCATACAAGTAGTGGTGCCACTTTTTGATAGCATGAATGACTGCCAATATCTCTTGATCAAAGACATGCAACTCTCTCTCTTTATCATCCAATTTTCGGCTCTCAAATGCTATTACACCATGTTCTTGCAGCAAGACTGCACCAATACCCCATCCACTAGCATCACACTGGATGGTAAAATCCTTTGAAAAGTTGGGGCATACGAGGATGGGGGCTGAAGTGAGAAATTCTTTCAGCTGCTGAAAACTGCGATTAGCCAAATCATCCCATAAGAAGGCCTCTTTTTTTAGCCTGTCAGTTAATGGTACTACAATTGTGGCATAATGGCGAATAAATCTCCAATAAAAAGAGGAGAGGCCAAGAAAACCACGCAACAAGGTAATGGTAGTGGGTGTGGGCCAATCTCGAACACACTGCACTTTCTTAGGGCCAGCTTGGATGCCTTTTTCACTAACAATATGTCCCAAGTACTCAACCTCTGTTTGCATGAAGACACACTTGCTTTCCTTGGCAAATAACCGGTGCTCTCTTAGTATATCAAAAATTTGTCTGACATGCTTCAAATGCTCATGTAGTGACTTGCTGTAAATGAGTATATCATCAAAGAATACCAACACAAACTGGAAAAGCCATGGCTGCAATATTTTGTTCATTAGGCTCTAAAACGTGGTGGGGGCATTAGTGAGCCCAAACGGCATGACAAGGAAATGGTACAAGCCACGGTCCGTTCGGAAGGCTGTCTTAACTTCATCACCCACTCTCATTTTGATTTTGTGGTAGCCTGATTGCAAATCAATCTTGGTGAAGTAGCGTGCTCCCTTGAGCTCATCAAGCAAGTCATTGATTCGAGGGATGGGGTATCTATTTTTGATGGTAATCTTATTGAGATCACAGTAGTCAATGCACAATCGGAAGGATCCATCCTTTTTCTTAACCAATAGAACCGGGGAGGCATAAGGGGAAGAGCTAGGCTCTATGAATCCCATTTCAATGAACTCCTTGACTTGCTTAGCTACTTCCTCTCGCTCACATTTAGAGAGCCAATATGGGGGTTTATTGATGGGCTTGGCATCGGGCTCCAAGTCAATTGGGTGATCCACTGATCTCTGAGGTGGGAGAGTGGTGGGGGGCTGAAATAGGTCCTCATATTCAGCCAAAAGTGCTTTTAGTGCTGCATTTTTCTTCCCCAAGGTGTGCTGGTCATCATTATCCTTATGCAAATGCAAGACAAAGATCTGTGAGCATTTCTTGAATTCCTTTTTGAGTTGTCTTACTGTTATAAGCTAAAAATCTTCAATTTCTTTGATGCCCTCCAAATGTACAAGCTGTCCATGCATTACAAACTCCATATACAACTGAGAGAAGTCCATAGTGATTTTTCCCAACTGTTGCAGCCAATCACAACCTAAAAAAACATCCGTGGGGCCCATATCAAGGGTAATTAAGTCCACCTTTGCTGTATAATTTTCGGCCAGCATAAGAGACACTTGTGTGCATACATGGGAGCTTATTTCCTCACTTCCATTGGCCACTTGAACCCTAAGAGGTTGCTGTAACTCAGTAGGAATACATGTCAAACGGGCAAGAGTCAATTTATAAACAAAATTGTGTGTGCTGCCACTATCTATAAGAATGTATACATTCTTGCCATCAATGTTACCATGTACCCATAGGGTGTTCGGGCTCCTAGAGCTAGTCCATGCATCGATGGAGATTGAGCAAGCTAATATAGTGGTGAGTGTGGGGTGCAAAGGGTCATTCCCAAGCATGGCATCTATGGGCAGCTACCGGGGTCAAAAGGAAACCCATCCGGCGAGTCATAAAATTGATCAGTGTCAAGATCCTCTTTGTATTCAGCATTTTCAGCAAGTGTCATCATGGGAGAGTTGTTATGTGAGTCCTCTTCCAACTTATCACTATCTTCTAGCACATACATGCTATTAAACTTGACAATGGCATTCTTAAAGGGGCATTTGGATGCATGATCAGCCGTGTACTTATCCCCATATTTAAAACACAAGCCCTTAGCCTTGCGATCCTTGATAACCTCAGGAGGAATGAATTTTTGACCATTAGAAGTGAAGCCATTTCGTTTCTTATTTTCAGTATACTTTGGGTCACTTTTGGAAGGGGGTGCTGTCCCAAAACTGCCATATTTCCTTTTAGCATTAAAAGTGGGGTAGGTGGGGATTTAGGTGCTGCCATTCCCTGCATTATTGCTGCGATAATTACTAGCATATGGGGGTTGCCTAGTAGGGTATCTTTGTTGTCCTCTAATTGGCTGCATGCCCTCATTGTGACGATATTTCCGACCATACCGTTTAGCCAATTCTATGGCAGCAAATAAAGTGGCTGGCTTTTGAGCCATTACATCGGCTAATAGATGCGCATCTAGCCCATAAATGTATTTATGCAATTTGGCCTCATCATTGACAGCCTCAACATACATGGATAGGTTCATAAAGTGGTTGGTATACTCCCTCATGGTAAGATTTCACTGATTAAACTGATACCATTGCCTAGCCAAATGTTCTTTCTCTACCGGGGAGACAAGAACTTGGACCATATGCATCTTGAAATCTTCCCAATCATGAAACTGTTGATTTTCTCTTTGAATAAATCTCCACCATGTATGGGAAAAACCCTCCAGATGAACAGAGGAAAAAATAATCTTTGCCTCGTCGGTACGGGGATAAATGAGAAAATAGGCTTTCAATTTAGAGGTCCATTCCTCTAATTCGGTTGGGGATGAGGATTTCCCATTACACTTAGCAAACACAATCTTGTCATGCAACTCGTTTGGGCCTTGCTATCCATGTATGCCATGTGCTACATGCTGCCCATGTATGTTGTGCTGCCCATACATGCCTTGCTATCCAAACCCTGGCTGCCCAAAATTTCCATGTGGGCCATGCTGCCCATGCATTACATGAGGACCAAATTGCACATTAGGACCTTGCTGTCCAAAATGACCATGCTACCATGCATTAAGTGCAAACCGAGCTGAGCATTGGGGCCTTGCTATCCAAAACTGCCATGTGCATGCTGCCCATTTCCATGTGCATGCTACCCATATACACCTTGCATTCCATGCTGCCCAAAATTTGCATTAAGCCCTTGTTGGCCATTCCCATTCTATTACAGGGGAGCTGTGGTCCCAAGGATGGTTTGAAGGGTTTGTAATGGGGGAGGGAAGGATGGGTTCATCATGTCGAGTGGAGGGATTGCTCGTCTCATAAGTGCTATGGGGAACGCCATGGGTGCCACCAAAACCTTGTTGACTATGCTCGGTCTCCAAGGGAGGAGGGCGATCTTCCAAATAAATATTCCTATTTTTTCGTCGCATCTTTTCCTCGGGCCTCACGGGGAGGGACATGCTCCTTGGGCCAATCCAAGGAGGGTGTGATGGTAGGGATGAGGGCTCCTATGTGCTCGATGAGTAAGTCCATCTTGGACATCATCTCGGAATGACAATGATCTTGGCCAGTTTCCATCTCCCTATGGCATTGTTCCAACTCTCGATGTCGGTCTGCATGACGGGTCTCATGTTGGCATTGAGTATGGTTAAGCATAGAGAAGCGGTCCATCTCGGGGGCACCCTCTTCAAACATGTCTTCCCGATCCTCTTGGGCTGAGCTAGGATCATTCATTGAGGTATGGGAGTCCTTTATTTCATGCTGGAAGTCCTCTTGGGCCTTTGATTTACCCTTGTGGCCTGCCATCCCAAGTGTAGTCTACCAGACCCCTTGTTACAGAAATGGAAATATCTTGAGCTAGGAAGCTCCGATCGCCAAACTTTTTGATTCAAATTAAAGCTCTCCCCCTCTACAAGGCTATGTAAACATCTCTAATAGTAAATGATCGGGGCTTTGATGTAATTGACTTTTGTGGGCTGACTGTGTAGGACTGCTGCCTGTCCCATAGTACCTCTGAGCACAAAATTGGGTGTATCTCCCAAACTGTAGGGAGGAATGGGGAAATTTTTTGTTCAAATTGAAGTGGGGGGTGCCCTCTTCAAATCAAGCTATGGGGCCCATGCTTAGTCACACAAGAAGGCTTTGCTGTAATTGACTTTTGTGGGCTGACTGTGTGGGACTAGCTGTCTGCAACACCCTGCAACAAGGACTCCTTCAATGAGCATGCATTATCCCAATGTTGAGGTGGTTATTTCAAGACATCCTAGGTCTCAATGGTGTTTCTCAATGCCACATAGAGCCATACATCATTTGCATCAATAGTTCTCTTACTGAGACCATTTTCATGACTGCATATCTTGCCCATCTTGCATGCATCCACCATACATTCCCAAGTGATACATGTCATTACCAATACATCTACAAGGTTGTGGAACGTAAATGACCAGGGCTCGGGCTATTCATTCAAGTGTACCTGCACCTGCAAGAAATTTTAGGCTCCGGATCACCGAGAGGTGGGCAAAGTTCCCCCCGGTCTGAGTTCTGCACCTCTTCAGGGTCTTTGATGGCAAGGGGGGGTCAACCCTCTTTCGTCTTGCCACCTCGCCTGGCATCGGTCTTTTCCTCACCCGGGATATACATGGCAAACATTTATTACTAAGCAACCAGCATGATATGCATTTACAAATTGAGGATTGGCCTTTCATGATAAGGAAAATGGGATGGGAAAAGGGGGTTACCTCTGCAAATCAGTGACTCACTAATTGCATGACTTACCCTTCTGACAAATTTCTTTCTTATTGGTCGGAATCAAAATAAGAGTACGGTTAAGGATTAGAGTAAAATATTGATCAATGGGGAAAGAAATTTAAAGAGCATTCAGCCATGCATGCATTTCAAGGGTGTGGAATGGGGATGGGAATCCAATTGGCACTCTCAAGCTCCAAGAAGGCATGCAATTCTTCCATCTCTCTCATCAAGTGGATGAGCTCAACAATTGGATGTAAAAGAGAGATCAAGAACCGATTGACATACCTTATTCAAGCTTGGGGAAGAGTTAATGGTGGCTGCTCTCTCCAAGAAATTTGTGGTTTCCCTTCTTCTTGCAGCCCGTGGTTGTATGGGGGCCTTCAATTTCGTATATCTTCACTTAGTTGAAGCTTGTGGCTACTCCCAAGGCTCCCGAGGTAAGAAATTGAAGGGGCTTCAGTGTGTCATGAGCTTGGTTGAAGGTTTCATGGCTGCCATGGTTGCTGCCCACAGTAGGGTTTGAGATATGTCAAGAGCTGGTGGGAGCTCTCAATAACCGAGCTCAAGCTTGCCCAGAAGTATGCCAAGAGCTGGAGGATGAAGCAAGGAGGGCTAGAGCTGAGCTAGCCAGAGGAAGTGAGCAAGCCATTCAGTGCAAAATGCGCCATGATTTTTAGGCTAGCCTCAGGAGGCTCCAATCAGGGTAAATGGGGCTCATGGGTGCTTTAGATGCTGAGCATGAAGTGGGGAAGGCCATGGGACAAGCCATTTAGGCTAAGGAAGAGGGGGGAGCAAGATCTTTGCACTTCTTGAGCTGAAGGTTCCATGGCAGCTTGAAGGAAGAAGGAGAGAGAAGGTCCTCTTGAAAAAGTAGCTGTGCTTTTGGACTTCTCTAACTTTGCTACACTCTTTTTGCCCAAAACCCTCAAGAAACTTACATGGAAATTAGTGATGACATGCAAATTTATCTTCCTGCCTCCAGATGTTTCCATGGTTCTTGGAAAAGCTCCAAGAAAGGCTGCCATAGTCTTCAAGAGGGCTGACAACTTGCCTGAGTACTCCTTGGGTACCTGTGAGAGAGATGTAACTGATATTTTCTAACTATGAGAAATTGTAAGAACCCTAAATCTATGGGAAAAGAAAAGGATCAAAGACAAAGCTCTGAAACCACTTGTAAGGCAGAGACCAAACTAGCCTAACTAAGGAAGAGAAGAGAGAGAAGGATTGTGGGAGAAGAAGAAGAGGAGAGAGAAAGACAGGGAGAAGAGAGAGAAAGAAGGAAAGAGAGAAAGAAGAAGAAGCCATGAAAGCTTGTGAAAGTGAAAACGAGAGATTCTTGATAATTTTGTGATGCCTCAGAATACCCTCTTACACCTTATATACCGTTAGTGTGACTAGTATGTTCACATGCCATGTTCCCATGTCCCCCGCTCGTTACAGGAGAGGCCATTGGAGATAGGAGGGGTCGTGAAGAGAAGGGGGCACCATCAAGGTAGACAGACAGAGAGAGAGGTAGGCAGGCCATGGGGAAAGGAAAGAAGGGAGCGAATGTGTTGATATGGCTAGTGTCCATGGCAGGCACTGGCTACTTCTACATGAAGCAACCCAAGAATCCCAGCAGGATCACTCACAGGCTCGAGTTTCGCAAATACGACCCGATTGTCAAGAAGCACGTCCTCTAGCCACAGAGAGACAGAGAGACAGATATATATATATATATATATATATATATATATATATATATGGTTTGTGGCAACTTTAATCCCATCCTTCCTACCCCGTTTCCAACCAAATGTGCCTTCCGCTCACATTTCTCATCCCTTGGAAGCGGTGGGCTCTCTCCTTGCTCTAAGAAGCTGAGTGCATGCATGCAAGCTAGAGGATTGGATTGGCATCACAGAGAGAGAGAGAGAGAGAGAGAGAGAGAGAGAGAGAGAGAGAGAGAGAGAGAGAGAGAGAGAGAGAGAGAGAGAGAGAGAGAGAGAGAGAGAGAGGAGCTTTGGTAGCTGATTATGCCATGAGGAAATGTATCTCAGCTTTTTGTGATTTTGAGTGAGATTGAGAGAGAAAAAGAGAAAGAACATGATGAAGAGGGTGCCATCTTCCTAGGTGCTATTGAAGAGAGGAAGAGATAGGAGATTTTTTCAAGCAAATCAAAACTAGGAAATGGACAAAGAAATGTAATTGGGGAAGAGTAAGAGGGGAGAATCGAAGCCAATGCCTTGTGCATGATCATCACCATGCCTTACCTCTAAACATGGGATTGGAGCTTCAATATACCTACCTAATCTGAAGTGATAGGGTAGGAGAACAATCTTCTGCCTTACATTCTCTTCACTTCCCTCCTGATTCCATGGAAGCATGATGGAGATATTCAAATACCCTCTTTTCCTTCACAAGTTGTCATACCCAACTCCATGGAAGCCATAGTTTCAAGTTCAAAACTAATCAAGATTAATCTAAAAGAGTTCTAAGGGGCCAATCCTAAGGCAACTATACACTTGGCAAATGGATCTCCCAAGAGGTGAGAAATGATGAGCTTGATTGGATAGACTTCTTCTTGGCTAGACTGCAAAGGACACGGTTTCCAAAAGCGTAATTGTGACTCTCGTACTTTACGTACGTGTCTTAACTCGTTTAACATAAATAAGTGATGTAGCATAAATATTTTTTTAAAATAATTCTCATAAATTTATTTGAATCTCCTTTTCAACTCTAAATATTTTTTTGTATTTATGTATGTCCGATTTTCTATTTTCAAAATTAAAAACAACTAAAAATGGCTTCAAAATGGCATGGATGAATTTTTATAAACTTTTTGGTTTCATAATTATGAGTTATAATAAATTTTCCATAAATTTTATAATGCTAAAAGTTTACTAAGTTTTTTTATAATATTTGGAGATCATTTAATATGTTGAAAAATTCAAAAAATATTATTTTTAAATAAAAATTTTAGTTTTTATTTTAAAAAGTATGTTTTGCATCAATAAAAATTATGATCTTTCCATGGAAAATATGAAAGTTAATTTTTTTATATTTAATTAAATTATCTAAAAATATAGAAAATAATTTAATGTTATTTTTGTTAAAGAAATGTCCATATAAACATGGTGTCTTTTATTTGACATAAGTAAGAGTATATGTGGTGTGTTGATCTATGACAGAGGGAGAAAAAAGGAAATGATTAATAAATGATAAAAGTGTAATAAAGCATAAGTCACCTTAGTCTAGAGTAGGCTAGGGTTAAGTATAAAAGGTGGAGATGTAACTTGTGAGGGAGCTTTTTTGCCATTTCAAGTAATACATTCTTTGAGGTTCCTTCCTCCCACCAACTAAGAGGGTGCATGCTCTTAGCCATCAAGATATGGGGTGCATACCATGTCCCACCTTGACATGAAATGAGTATTCATGTTGCAGCTTACATATATGATTCTGAACCTTCCATGGCAATACTATTTCTTTGCAAGCATGGACTTTGATCCATGGAAATTTCTTATATTTCTTTGCAAGCATGGTGTAATTCATAAATTTCTAGCTATTTGACTTGCTGTGAGAACTAGTATATTACATTGGTATCAGAGTATGGACTTTGATCCATGGAAAGAGTCATTTTCATGGAGAATTTAGTTAGAGGGACAGGCAATAAGTAGCTGGAGTACAAAGATTTGGTCACAGGGTTTAGTACAGTTCAAACCGTGACTAGTCAGAGTTCTGTGTACCAAGTCGGGATTAATTTTGGAGGTTTCTTGAAGGAGATCTTGAGAAAGATGGAGGTTCTTGGCCGAAATAGCAGTTCGTGGTCAAATGAAGGCCCATTTTGAAGGGTTCTTGATCCTAACTGGAGTTTAACTAGGATTACAGAAGTTAAACCGTGATTACTTTTTGGCACCAGTTTCTCTCTCTTCTTCCTCTCAAGCTTTTCTCAAGCTTTCTTCCAAGATCCATGGCTTCTACTGATTCTATCTTCTCTCAGTGATCTCTACATTACAATGAGACATCAAAGCTTGATTCTCTATGTTCTAAGATTTCTGGAGAGTAGCCAAATGGCTTGGTTGGAGCTTTTTTTAGCATGTGATATATCAGATCCTCCCCTCCTACATGAAAGATTTTAGCTAATGGACTTGGCTATGGATTAAGCAAGCTTTGACAAGGATTCTTCAAGTCTTCCAGCAAGCATACTGACATATCTCCCACTCTCTTGATCTTTCTTGACCCCCTAAACCTTGGCTATGGTAGATTCATGATAGCAGTGAGTTTTTTTTTAAATTTCTTCAGAATGTCAAATGGCTTTTGTTCTAACAAGAATCCTTGAGCTTCTTCAACACTCATTGAATCGACATTGAAGATTTCTTCCAAGATTAGAGCAGTTCTACTCTTGAAATGAGTCAAAACAGGGCAACCACTTGAATTCTCATAATTTTTTATCTTTGTGTAAATTTCCATGCAATAAAAGTTAGTTGGTTAGTTTGAAAGTTAGTTAGTTAATTAATAAGTTAGTAAGATTACTAACTAAAGACTAACTAAGGTAAAAACTGACTAGCATTAATAGCTAATAATTTTCATTCAATTAAAAATATATTTAAAAAATCGAGAGTTATAAATTTGACATTTTTCTCGAATTGATAAAGACCGTAGCCACCCTTCACGAAAAGTACAATGTGAACGGGACTTATGAGCCATATTAATCACTAGTATTAATGTGTATAGTTTGAATGGTCCAAAAATATTAGATTCTTGGGGGAGGGGGGGGGGGGAAACTATTATATTTTAGATATTATCCTAAAAAGATAGAACTAAAAGTCATTTAAAAGAAAAGACAAGTGATATTTTAGTTAGTTTTGGAGATTTTATAAAAAGAGAAATAAAGAAAAGTGACTAGCAAAATCGCGCGCGCCGCGATCGTAGTCTATAGGCAGTAGACAACACTTCGAATAGAGAAAAGAACGAGTGAGCTAAGAGCTTTCTAATCAAGTGTCTTGGGGTTTTACCCCCCTTTTGGAGCCAATGCAACCATCAAATTTATGATCTAAGCATCAGATCATTGAGTCTTCTAAGAGCCACTCCACTCTTGTTCTCAGACTTATACCCTCCTATCTAATTCATTATAAATATGAGGCATCGAAAGTCACAAGGGAGCATAAGGAGACCCCGAAAGGCTGCAAGAGAGAGGGAGAGAGAGAGTATACCCCTCCAAGAGATTGTGAGAGAGAGCTTGAGAGAGAGAGAGAGAGAGAGAGAGAGAGAGAGAGAGAGAGAGAGAGAGAGAGAGCGAGAGAGAGAGAAGAGTTACCCCGAGAGGCAGCACAATTTCCCTCTATCTAGATCCTCGATTTAACCATCTGCTCTTTCGCTCTCCCATCTCGAATCTATTCCACCTTCTTAATCTCTTGAGTCTACTTGCGGAGGATGGCCTCCAAGCAAAGAATGTCGCGTGCGGATGATAATCCTGCAACCAGCAATAGAGCTTCGGGCGAAGGTATCACTATCAATCCAATTGTGGTACCGGTTGTAAGTAATGTATTTTCAAATTGATAGATGCTTGTTTTAATGCTCAAAAGGGATACATTAGGCTCCATACCTTGTGGTGCTAGAATAGGTAATTGAAAAGGATAAATCGCATCTCAAATATTCAAAGATGAAGTTTATGAAGTGATTGTATCAAAGGGAGTTAAATTTCACCTAGTTGCTATGTGATGAATCCATGCATAGCATAAACAACATATGGGACACTAAAGTATTGAGCATCGATGAGTCTTTGATTAATCTTTACCGAGGATAATATTGTTTAAAGTTCGCAAATGCATATACACAGTACATACATGGGAGAGATTATGTAAACTTTACATCGATGACATGCGACTCCTTGCCATAGGAGAAAGGAAGATAAAGACAAGAAAAAATGTTGTATAGTAGAAAAATGCTAAAAGATAATTGTCGCTTAGAGAAGAGGCATAAATGCTCTTGCTAGATTGATTAATTTGCATTGGAATGATAGGACTTACATCATGTATAGTATTGGAACCTTTAGCATATGCCTTAGGCTAAAGGAGGGAATATTAAGTAAATTCTACTCTTTGGCCCCAAGGGGGAGAGCGAATATGTGATGGAATTATTGTTGCGTCTATTATTGTATTGTTTGGAAAAAATACAATTAGTTTTGTTGGTTGATTGAACAACACCCTAAATTTTTTTCTTTCAATCAAGGGATTGTTGCATTGTGATTTGGATAAATATTTCAAGGCTTGTGTTGGCAAATGAATGATAGGGGTCTGTAATGACAAGTTTCCATGGGAATAAAGGAATGTTTTTCTAGAAGATGATATTAGGGATGATTGCTTTGATTGTGCTTGAATTTTAATTGGATTAAATAAGGAAGGATATTTTTCACGCGTGGATCATCTCTAAGATCACATCACGGATTATCCCGAGAGGGCACTGCTTGATTCACAAGCTGATGGTTGAGTGGTGAAAAGGCCAACCACGGAAATGGCATCTCACTCCTAGACCGCTTGTGGGTCACGTGGAGCTCTAGACACCCCTTACCTATCCAGAATGGAGTTGGAGATCCCCGTGAGCCCAACGTCTAGGACGTTGGAAGATCCTATTCTAGATAAAGGATGAAAATTTTGGTGCCATGTGATTTTGACCGGGTACTTTTGTTGGACCGAAGGGATACATAATTCTCTTGTATGGGCAGGAGACAAAGATTAACTTAAACATAAGTTAAGGAACTTGTTTGATAAAAGGACTACTTGTTTTGTTTTTGTGTATGTGTTGTAAATTACGTGGACTTACGACCGGTACCGCAATTGGATTGATAGTGATGCCTTCGCCCGAAGCTCTGTTGCTGGTTGTAGGATTGTCATCCGTACGCGACATTATTCGCTTGGAGGCCATCGTCTGCAAGTAGACTCAAGAGATTAAGAAGGTGGAATAGATTCGAGATGGGAGAGGAAAAGAGAAGATGGTTAAATCAAGGATCGAGATAGAGGAAAATTGTGCAGCTTCTCGGGGTAACTCTTATCTCTCTCTCTCTCTCTCTCTCTCTCTCAATATCTCTCTCACAATCTCTTGGAGGGGTATACTCTCTCTCTCCCTCTCTCTTGTAGCCTTTCGGGGTCTCCTTATGCTTCCTTGTGCCTCCCCATGCCTCATATTTATGATGAATTAGAGAGGAGGGGATAAGTCTGAGAAGAAGAGTGGAGGGGCTCTTAGAAGATGCAGTGATCTGATGCTCAGATCATAAATCTGATGGTTGCATTGGCTCCAAAAGGGGGGTAAAACCTCAAGACTCTTGCTTAGAAAGCTCTTAGTTCATTCCTTCTTCTTTTCTCTGTTCGAAGTGCTTTCTACTGCCTGCAGACTGCGATCACGGCACACGCGATTTTGCCAGTCACTTTTCTTTATTTTTCTTTTTATAAAATCTTCAAAACTAACTAAAACATCACTTGTCTTTTCTTTTAAATGACTTTTAGTTCTATCTTTTTAGGATAATATCTAAAATATAATAGTTTCCCCCCTCCAAGAATCTAATATTTTTGGACCATTCAAACTATACACTTTAATACTAGTGATTAATATGGCTCATAAGTCCCGTTCACATTGTAATTTTCATGAAGGGTGGCTACGGTCCTTATCAATCCGAGAAAAATGTTAGATTTATGACTCTCGATTTTTTTAAATATATTTTTAATTGAATGAAAATTATTAGCTATTAATGCTAGTCAGTTTTTACCTTAGTTAGTCTTTAGTTAGTAATCTTACTAACTTATTAATTGACTAACTAACTTTCGAACTAACCAACTAACTTTTATTGCGTGGAAATATTACACCCTCCCCCTCTTAGAGAAATCGAGATGTCCTCATCTCAAGAGAAACTGGGGAAGACAAGCACTAATGGGGCTTATGACTTGTGGGTTAAGACCCACCATGCATCCACTGCGCTGCTCTTAATGTTTCAAGTAGTGCAGTCATATTATTCGAATTAACCATAGATACAAGAGTAGGATTTATTCTCAATTCTGTTACATGTCGATTAAGCTTCTAAGAATTTTAGTCCTCCTAATAAGGTTTAGTGGGCTCTAGATCTTTGTCTTCATCTTATTTGTCTATATACCCATAGACTGCACTTGTGTAGCTTCGTTTTCTTAGAGGCTCAATGTATCATCATGAAGTTTCGCTCTGATACCAATTGTAATGTGTCCGCTTGTCCACCTGTGGGACACATCTTAGTAGCCCATCAAGAGAGGGGAGTCTAGAAAGTGCCATCTGGCACTCATAAGGAATGTCATAGGGTTTGCGATCTAGGTCTTCCTAAGTCTGCCCGAAGTAGAAGTATTCGACCATTCCCACTTAGGACCGACCTGAAGTCAGGGTTTCTTTCCTATCAGCCAAGTCTCTAGGAAGTAGCTAGTGTCGAGCTCCAGATGTGAACCACTTTGTGTAGAAACAACAAAGTCGAAGCCGATTTATACTACACTTGGTTCGTGGAGAATGGGAAACGAGAGGGATGCGAAGCTCACCCTCTCTGCCGATAAGGCATAGTCCCATTCCGCCCCCCCTAAAATAGCATAAATTAGGATTCTAACTCTACTGACTCTAGGTCTTCACAGTTTCGTTATTACGTCTTTTGAGAAAAGTTCCCAGCTACCCGGGACCACCCTTCCGTAGGACAGACCCAAGTCGCATCCACCGCACTTTCCTCAATAGCTTTAGTTGTCTAATTAGGTCCTACCACATTTATGTGCGACATTTAAAATCGGCTTCATTAATTAAGCCATTTAGGGCACAAAGTACTGTATTTTCAAATTGATAGATGCTTGTTTTAATGCTCACAAGAGATACTTTAGGCTCCATACCTTGTGGTGCTAGAATAGGTCATTGAAAAGGATAAATCGCATCTCAAATATTCAAAGATGAAGTTTGTGAAGTGCTTGTATCAAAGGGAGTTAAATTGCACCTAGTTGTTATGTGATGAATCCATGCATAGCATAAACAACATATGGGACACTAAAGTATTGAGCATCGATGAGTCTTTGATTAATCTTTACCGAGGATAATATTGTTTAAAGTTTGCAAATGCATATACACGGTACATACATGGGAGAGATTATGTAAACTTTACATCGATGACATGTGACTCCTTGCCTTAGGAGAAAGGAAGATAAAGACAAGAAAAAATGTTGCATAGTAGAAAAATGCTAAAAGATAATTGTCACTTAGAGAAGAGGCATAAATGCTCTTGCTAGATTGATTAATTTGCATTGGAATGATAGGACTTACGTCATGTATAGTATTGGAACCTTTAGCATATGCCTTAGGCTAAAGGAGGGAATATTAAGTAAATTCTACTCTTTGGCCTCAAGGGGAAGAGTGAACATGCGATGGAATTATTGTTGCATCTATTATTGTATTGTTTGGAAAAAATACAATTAGTTTTGTTGGTTGATTGAATAACACCCTAAATGTTTTTCTTTCAATCAAGGGATTGTTGCATTGTGATTTGGATAAATATTTCAAGGCTTGTGTTGATGGCAAATGAATGGTAGGGGTCTGTAATGACAAGTTGCCAAGGGAATAAAGGAATGTTTTTCTAGAAGATGATATTAGGGCTGATTGCTTTGATTGTGCTTGAATTTTAATTGGATTAATTAAGGAAGGATATTTTGCACGCATGGATCATCTCCAAGATCACATCGCAGATTATCCCGAGAGGGCACTACTCAATTCACAGGCCAATGGTGGTCGAGTGGTGAAAAGGCCAACCACGGAAATGGAATTTCACTCTTAAACCGCTTGTGGGTCAGGTGAAGCTCTGGACACCCCTTGCCTATCTAGAATGGAGTTGGAGATCCCCGTGAGCCCAACGTCTGGATGTCAACGTCTAGGACATTGGAAGATCCTATTCTAGATAAAGGATGGAAATTTCGGTGCCATGTGATTTGGACCGGGTACTTCTGTTAGACAGAAGGGATACATAATTCTCTTGTATGGACAAGAGACAAAGATTAACTTAAAGATAAGTTACAGAACTTGTTTGGCAAAAGGACTACTTGTTTTGTTTTTGTGTATGTGTTGTAAATTACGTGAACGAACTCTGTGCCCTAAAAGGCTTAATTAATGAAGCTGAATTTAAATGTCACACATAAATGTGGTAGGACATAATTAAACAACTAAAGCTATCAAGGAAAGTGCGGTGGACGTGACTTGGGTCCGTCCTACGGAAGGGTGGTCCTCATTAGCTGGGAACTTTTCTCAAAAGACGTAATAACAAAACTGTGAAGACCTAGAGTCAGTAGAGTTAGAATCCTGATTTATGCTGTTTTAGGAGGGCGGAATGGGACTATGCCTTATCGGCAGAGAGGTTGAGTTTCGCATCTCTCTCATTTCCCATTCTCCATGAACCATGTGCTGCATAAATCCGCTTTGACTCTGTTGTTTCTACGCGAAGTGGTTCATCTGGAGCTCGACGCTAGCTACTTCCTAGAGACTTGGCTGATAGGAAAAAAACCCTGACTTCAGGTCGGTCCTAAGTGAGAACGGCCGGATACTTCTGCTTCGGGGCAGACTCAAGAAGACCTAGATCGCAAACCCTGTAACATTCCTTGCAAGTTCCAGGTGGCGCTTTCTAGACTCCCCTCCCGATGGGCTGCTAAAACGTGTCCCACAGGTGGACAAGTAGACAAGTTACACTTTGGAGCATGTTATCATGGGGCTTTTGGTTCTTGATGTATCGTAAAGCTTCTATGTATGGGATTATATTAAGAATTCATGGTCTTGTATCAATATTGCAAGAATAGGACTTCTTCTTGGCATTGCAAGTGTATGGGCAGCATATGCAAGTTTATGTGCTACAATGGAAGAGTTATCCATCAAGGATTGAAATCTTCTACCTCTTTTGATGCTTATTATTGATTCCCTTTCAAATCTCTAGTCACATTTAGGTTACAAGGATCACTTCTATCAGGCTTTTGGATATTGGACCTTTCTTGAAGAGAAATTGGAGTCTATAAGCAACATATTCATCATGGGGATTGTAATTTGATGGTATTCTTGGCTACATCAAGTGGGAGTTCAAGAATTTCAAGTCTCATATGGGTATTGGAGCCTCCATAATCATCTACTTCAACAATGCAAGAGGTTTTTCTTAATTTTTCTCTTAATCCCTTTATAAGGGGAAACAAGACTCTGAGGGTTGATATTATCAGTAAACAAGACTGTGGGAAGGGGAACCTTATACCCATATAAGGCCTCAAAAGGGGAAACTCCAATGCTAGAATGTGTGGAGTTGTTATATGCAAACTCAGCCAAGTGAAGCCATGTATCCCAATTGTGCTATACATCATGGCAAAAGTGCCTCAAATATGTCTCAAGCCATTTGTTCACTCTCTCAATTTGGCCATCAGTTTGAGGGTGGTACGTAGTGGATGGAGCAAGCTTGGTCCCCATGGAGGTGAAAATTGTCTGCCAAAAGTTGCTCATAAACTTTGCATCCCGATCATGTACTATGACTTGTGGTAAGCCATGCAGCTTGAAGACATTTTCCACAAACTGAGTGGCCACCTCAGAGGCAGTATATTGGATCTTAGTGGGGATAAAGTGGGAAACTTTGATGAGGCGATCAACTACCACCTAGATACTATTCCACCCTCTCTTAGTCGTAGGGAGGCTAGTGATAAAGTCCATTGTGATGCGAGTCCATTTCCCTTTAGGGATAGGGAGAGGCTACAAGAGGCCAGCGGGCCTGAGTGTACTATTCTTGTTCTGTTGGCATGGAACACATTTGGTCACAAAGTCCTTGACGTCCCTCCATAAGCCTTTCCAATGAAAGCTCTTGGCAATCCTATCATATGTTTTGAAAACACCCAAGTGACCAGCAGTGGGGCAAGAATGCATCTCTTCCATGATCTTTTGCGTGAAGGGGGAAGTGTGTGGGATGACAATCTTTCCATGGGACCAAATAGGGCCATGCTTGAGATGATATTGGGAGTTTTCAGCCATAACCCCATGCTGCAATTTCTAAAATGTGTGGCTGAAATGATCATCTAACAAGTAAGCCTCTTGGAGCTCTTCTACCCAATCACTATGCAATTCTGAGATAGAGGACCCTCTGCATGCCCACATTCAAGAGAGTGAATCAACCACAATATTATCCTTGCCTCACATATGTGAAATATTAAAGTCATAGTTCTGTAAGGTTGCCATCCATCCCCTTTGCTTAGGAGTCAAAGTAGGCTGAGTCAAGAAGTATTGGAGGACTCGGTGGTCACTTTTTACTTGGAAGCAGCTGCCATACAAATAGTAGTGCCATTTCTTGATGGCATGGAGGATGGCCAACATCTCTTGGTCATATACATTCACTTGCATCTCCTTCTCATCAAGCTTGCGGCTTTCAAATGCAATCACACCATGCTCTTGCAACAATATTGCACCAATAACCCGGCCACTAGCATCACAATGAATGGTAAATAGCTTAGAGAAGTCAAGGAAAACAAGGATGGGGGCTGAAGTAAGCGCATACTTTAACTGTTTGAAGCTATGATCTGCAGTGGCATCCCAAAAGAATGACTCTTTTTTCAAGCAATCAGTCAAAGGTGCTGCCATGGTGGCGTAGTGCTTAATGAAGCGTCGGTAGAATGAAGAGAGAACAAGGAAGCCACACAAAGAAGTGGTGGTGGAAGGAGTGAGCCAATCTCTAACACATTGCACCTTCTTCGGGTCAGCCTGTATACCATTTTTACTCACAATGTGTCCCAAGTACTCCACATATGTCTACATGGATATGCATTTGCTCTCCTTAGCAAAGAGTCGATGCTCTCTCAATATGTCAAACACCCTCCGAACTTGTGTCAAGTGCTCCATAGATGACTTGTTGTAAATGAGGATGTCTTAAAGAAAACAAGCATGAACTTGAACAGAAAGGGTTGTAGGATTTTGTTCATGTGGCTTTGAAAGGTAACAGGGGTGTTAGTCAACCCAAAACGCATCATAAGAAAATGGTAAATTCCACGATCAGTCCTGAAGGCAATTTTGACCTCATCTCCTGCATGCATACGAATTTGATGGTAGCCAAATTGCAAGTCAATCTTAGTGAAAAAGCATGCCCCTTTTAACTCATCCAGCAAATCATGAATCCATGGGATGGGGTAGCGGTTCTTCACTGTAATTTTGTTCAAATCTCTGTAGTGAATGCACATGGAGCCATCTTTCTTTTTGACTAAGAGGACAGGGGATGCATAGGGGGAAGAACTCGATTCAATGAAACCCATCTCCAACAACTTCTTAATTTGCTTTGCAACCTCTTCATGCTCATACTTGGAGAGTCTATAGGGGGGTTTTTTCACTGGCTTGGAATAGGGCTCTAGGTCAAGTGGGTGGTCCACTTGTCTCTTGGGAGGGAGGGATGTAGGCATCTAAAATAAGTCATTGTATTCCTCAAGTAAGGCATGCAAGGATAAATCATGAGATACTACAGAGGGCTGATCAGAATTATCCTATTTAATTGGAAAACAAAGATTTGTGAGCATTTCTTAAACTCCCGAGTTGCTTTGCTGTAATGAGCTGAAAATCAGCATGATCTTGAACTCCCTCTAGGTGGATAGGTTGTCCATGCATCATAAACTCCACGTAAAGCTTAGAGAAGTCCATAGCAATTTCCCCCAATTGTTTCAGCCAATCACATCCCAAGACAACATCAATGGGGCCCATATCTAGGGCAATCAGATCAACCAGTGCCACATAATTTTCAGCCAGGCATAAGGGAACTGCACGACATACATGTGTGCTGATTTCTTCTTCTCCATTTGCTACTTGGACCTTCAAGGGGTGGTGTAATGCCATAGGGGTACATTTCAACTGATTGTCAAAATTGTGAGTGCTTCCACTATCCACAAGGATGAAAACATGCTTTCCATTGATACTGCCTTGAATGCGAAGGGTATTGGGGTTGCGGGAACCCGTCTAAGCATCCAAGGAGATCGAGAAAAGGGAAGTGGGAGGTGAGTGGGATGTTAAATCAAGTATCTGTGATGGAGCACAGCCCGGGTCAAAAGGAAACCCATCCTTGAGGTCATAGAACTGCTCATGATCAACATCCTCCATGGGCTCAACCTGGTCAATGGGTAGGTTATCCTCCTCAGTGTGCCAATCTTCCATGATATATATGCTATGAACTTTGACCTTAGTTGTCTTGTACGAACATTTGGAGGCATGATCAGCAGTGTACTTATCTCCACACTTAAAGCATATGCCCTTTTCTTTCCATTTCTTCACAACATCTGGGGAGATGAACCGTTGACTACTAGATCCATGGGAAGGTGATGCAGTGAACTATTTATTTTCAACATTAGAGCCCAATGTTGTCCCAAAAGTGTCCATTTTTATTTCAGCATGGAAGGCGGGGTAGGTGGGTATTTTGGGGCTGTTATTAGGCATAGAAGTGCCTCAAAAACCACCTCCATATGGGGTTGATCATGAAGGAATGTGGGGAGGTCCAACACCTTGCTGAAAATACTCATTCTTACGGTACTTTTTTGCATATCTCTCAGCCAAATCAATTGCATCAAGCAGTGTGGTAGATTTTTGGACCATGACATCAGCTGATAGACTCGGTTCCAACCCATAGATGTACTTGTGCAATTTAGCATCGTCACTAATGCTCTCCACATACATGGCCAAGTTCATGAATTGATTTGTGTAGTCACGCATAGTGAGGTTACGTTGGTCAAGAGTGTACCATCGTCTTGCCAACCGTTCTTTTTCCACAAGGGACATAAAAACTTGGACCATATGCATTTTGAAATCTTCCCAATCAATGAACTATTGATTCTTCCGATTGATATAGTGCCACTATATGTGGGCAAACCCTTCCAAGTGGAGAGAGGCAAAAAGTATTTTCTGATCATCAGTGTGGGGGTAGATGTTGAAGTAGGACTCCAACTTAGACGTCCATTCTTCCAAGTCAGATGGTGAGGGGGATTGCCCATTGTACTTTGTTAGGATGACCTTGTCACATAGATCATAGGGGCCATGCTGCCCATGAAATCCTTGCTGTCCATGCATCCCGTGGTGGCCATACATGCCCTGTTGTCCATACATCCCTTGTGGTGCATTAAGCCCATGTTGTCCATTACAACCATGATGTCCATGAGTGCCAGGCTGGCCATTTGTACCATATTTTCCTTGATGGGGCTAATTCATATGGGGTGCGTGGGTGCTCCTAGGTAGAGTGGGTGAAATCTGACCCAAGGTGGGAGAAGGCCTCAAATGGATGTTGCCAACATGGTGGACGGGGGAATTCAATAGGGGCTCATCATGCGTATGAGAGGGTTCCTCGATCTCATAGGTAGAAGGGAAAATTCCCTTAGCACCAAGAATACCTTGTGGACCATGCAACAGTTCCTGATATGGAGGAAGTCTCGACTCAGGCCTAGAGTCATTGGTCTTCTCTTGGGATGAAGCGGTTGCTAATTGAGCAACAAGAGCAGTGAGCTGCTCCAAGGTCTCTTGAGTCTTTGAGTTTGAGATAGCCATGTTCTCGATCGCTTCTTCAAACTTGGACATCATTTGGCAGTGGTTGGTGACCATATCATTGTGTCGTTCCATATGACGGAGCTCACGTTGGCAGAGGGTGTGTTTGAGAATGGTATACGGGTCCATTTCAGGCGTTTCCTCCTGTATGTCACCATGGCAATCTTGCTCCAATCTTGGTTCCTTATTCATGGAGATCCGCGAGTCTCTAATCTCCCTCTAGAGATCCTCTTGGGCCTTGGTTTTGCCTTTCTGGCTAGCCATCTGAATGCAGTCCACAGGGCCTTTTGTCAATAAAAGGGGCATAACTCTTTGTAGGAAACTCCGATTGATGAGGTTTTTGGATCAAGTTGGAGTGGACAACATCCTCTTTGAGATGAGCTATTAACCTTTGTGACAAAAAATGATCAGAATTTTTTGTAATGGGTTTACTGTGCATGTCTTAGCTGACATTTGCTTGCTGTAAAAGAAAAGCAGAATGAAAAAAATCACTCTATTAAACTAATAATAGGCACAACAAAGGAACAGACAAATCATTATGCAAATATATATTTTATAGAAATCAGCTATGGACGAGAATGATGCATGTCCTAGAGTGGTCTGCATCTTGTTCATAGTGACCCTAGTGCACAAAAATGGGCATAACTTTCACATGGTAGCTCCGATTGGGGAGATTTTTGATTCAAATTGGAGGGAAGTGAAGCTCTCTTTTAGATGAGCTATAGGGTTCACCGCCAGATTTAGAACAGAGGTTTCTACAATAGGATCTTTGTGATAGTTCTGCAAGACTGTGACCAAAAACACTGTGTGTCCCTTAGTACCAAGGTCTTACATGGATAGAGCATAATTTAAGGGGCTTGATCAGCCACATCAATAGCATCTTGAGCATATTGAGCATAATCCCAAGCATCATTGCATACCCATCAACTCTGCCATTAATTCATAAGTACATTCACTGCCATACATCTCCTTTGGATGCATGTACTTCAAGTGTCGTACATGGGTGTATCCAAGCAGGATCATTGGGTCAGGGGAGTGGAGCTCATGGAAGTACCTGCACTTGCATACAAGTATTGGGCTTCGCATAACCGGGAGGTGGGAAAAGTTCCCCCCGGGCCGGGTTGTGCACTCCTTCAGGATCTTAAATGGTAAGGGAGGGTCACCTCTCTTTTGTCTTACCATCTCGCCTGGCATCCGCCTTTTTCCTCAGCCGGAGTATACATGGTAGACATTTTTAATAAGCAATTAGTATGAAATGCATTGGAAAGAAGACATTGGGCCTTTTCATGAGATGCAAGGAATGATAAAGGTAGGGGTAGGGGTAGGGGTTACCTTGGCAGTCCAGTGACTCACTAGCTGCTACTTACCCAATTTACAATGGCTATTATTCATCCAAGATCACAAGACAAGATAGGGGGTTAATGTCAGCCATTGCAATGAGTTTTAGGAAGAAATATGATGTTTGCACACGAAGAAGATTGAACTATTAGGCCTATGCAATCTTGAATCTCTCCAACAATGGATTAAGCTCAGCAAGTGGCTAAATTGAGAGATTAAGATCAAAATGGCATACCTCTTTAATGCTTGGGAAGATTGTTGAAGCATGAATCATCATGATGCTGCTTGCTCCATTGATCAAGTCCGGTTATTGGTTGGGGCATCCAAAAAAAGAAGATTTCAGCATTCAAATGCTCCTACTGATGAGGAAGGCTCCCGTGCTTGTCCTCAAGCTTGAGCTTCAAGAATGGGGAGCTTCAAGTGAAGCTTTCATGGCTGCACTTTCCATGCACGTTGAACTCCAAGTCTGCCTCCGGGTGAGAGGATTCATTCACAGGCTGAAGGGCTTGTGTGGGTTGAGCTCTCCAGGTCAGAGAAGGCTTCAGTTTGAAGAATCCATGGCTGCACCAAACTGTATCAAACAGTCCAGTTGCTATCCATCTTGAAGGTTGAATCCCGGGATAAAAAATGCCAAGGAGGAAGAGAGAGATAAGCTGAATCAATGCCTAGGAGTGGCCGAGCAGCAGTGGAGGAATGGCAGGAGGGTTGGGGAAGGGCAAGGCAGCCAGCGCAAAATGCACCGAAAATTGCGGGATTGTCTTGCTTCTGGGCAGCAACTCCCCCTAGTCCACTACTTGATCAGTAGCTTGGGGAGTCAAGGAAGGTGCTCGGGGCTAGTTGATGTTGGGGAGTACCCTCAGACCAAATCTTGGGGTTTCTTTCGACTGGCAGCCATGGCAGCTTGCAGGAGAAGAGAGAGAGAGAGGGCTGAAAAAGTGACTGAGGTTTTTCCCTCTTCCAACTTCTGGGACTCTAAAATTGGCCTGGAACCCTTAAAATTTGCATGAAAAGAAGTGATGACTTGTTATTTTAACTGTTTTACCTCTAGATATGTCTGAGTTTCCTTCCATAGCTCCTGCTTGCTCCAAAAAAGCTGAAGTTAACTGCAGTCCTTCTTGCTGTACCTGTACCTGTAAGCTGAGTAACTAGGGTTTTTGGGATTTGAAAAGGGATAAAGGGGAAAGAGGAAAAGGACCAAAGACTGAAGCTCTGATGCCACTTGTAATGAAAGAAGCTGAGAGGAGAAAGAAGAAGAGCTGAGGAGAGAGAAAGAGAGCAAGAAGAAGAAGGAAGAGAAAGAGAGAAAGGAGGAGAGAAGGGAGGAGGAAGCTATGGAAGTTGGAGATGAAGGTGAAGAGTATGATCTTGGTAATAACTGGTTGCCCTAATTTGGGGCTCTTACACCTTAAATACCCCAGTCAGTGTGATGGGGTGTCTAAACCCTAGTCGGTGCGTATCCCGCTTGTTACAAGTATCTTGTAGCTGTGCTCGTGAGGACACTTCACAATTAAGTGAGGGAGAGTATATTTATCTTTTGAGGTTGCGTAGTAGTGCTCTTGGTAGCTATGTTCATGGTGTTGGATGTTCGTGATGTAGCAGTGCTCGTGAGGACACTTTGCAATTAAGTGGGGGAGAATGACGACACCTAGAAACAATGCCTACCATTGAAATTTTTTAAAGAAAAATTGTACATGATTGCCACATTGTTACCAACTTTTTACATTAATTTAATGCAAATGCGGTGGCTGCTATTTTTGGAGGACGTGTCTCTGCAGTCTGGCTAGGAGATGTCATTTCAATGAAGTTTTTGTACGAGAGAAAGGTGGAGTTTTAGACTAAATCTGATAGATTTCCTTAGTGAATCTCAACCATGACCAATCTAAAATTTAACCATAGGGAATTATTATCATCTAGAGAAGATAAGATTTTGTCTTCTCTCCCTTGACTCCCCTCTTTCCAATACCAAATTTGATTTTGATTTAGTAAAAAGAGGCAAGTCTAGGAGCTTTATGGTGGTTCGGCACATCACCTAAGTAACACTTGCATGCCCTTCGTAACCCGCAATGCAAAGCATAATTCATTTGGGGGAAATTTCAATGTCAATAGATTAGTTGCATGACATCGAGTTTTTTAGCAATGTGCTAGCAATATTTGAAGCTCTCTAGAAAAGTATGGAGCCACTTGAAGATGTGATGTTACTTGCACTTGTTATGCTATTTTTCTATTCACTGATTGGACTTCAATTCTTTGGGTCAGATCTTGCATATAGGTGTATAAGGTAGATAGATGGCCAAATGTCTTACCCTGTAATATACTATTCACATTTCTTAGATAGAGGACTTAAGTTCCCAAGCAATTTAGTATGCAAGAAAACAGTCAAAATGGTGGTTTGCAAAACGATTTCTACATCTTGATGTTGTTATGAGTACATTTTTATATGGGATGAAGACCTTGGTGTCGAGAACTTTGATGTTGAAATGTATATAGAACTTGTTAAAAAGTACGGCCTTGAGATATCTCAACCTACTTTAGAGCCAAGTCATAAGGTGTCCCGAAGAATGACAATGCGCTTAAAAATTTCAGAAATTCATAGAGTGACTCGCGAGTAAGTTACTCATAAATATATGTCTGCATCATGTGGGTTCAAAATAATGTATTTTTTTAATACCATTTTTATACATTTTTTTACATATAGAAGGGTACAATATAAAGGGGTTATTTACAGATTGAATAAAAAAGGGTTATGTTTTATTTTTAAAAAAATCACATATAAGGATATTTATAAATAGACCTTGAACGCATGTGATGTAGAGGATATATATTATATATAGTAACTTCCATGAGGAGTGACTACAGAAATCTCTGGCTGATGCAAAGATTCAAATAAGCTTCCATGTAGGGGGTTTGTTGAGACAATGGCTCCTATGTTTTCCATAAATGTATGAAAATGTGTTTGGCATCTGATCTAGAATGATTTGATTCACGAATGGGGTATTGACTTCACCTTAGGGAGGTGTGTGAAGCCTGCGTATGAGAAAGTGGGAGTTGTGGATACTCAATGGATAGTCCACAAGCTTCTCCTAACTTTGGGTTCCTAGCAAGAATCAATCAATGGAAAGGCTCCATGGGAAGGGATCAGAGAAAGATGTTAACATGAGTGGAACTTGTTCCACAAGTGTGTGGAAGTGGCTGTGACCAAGAGGATCTCAAGGAATCAAAGGGTCACTAGAACCATGACCTGGGGATATAAGTATGATACTCACTTCGGCAGCTCACTGAAATCTTCACCTGAGTTTGCGGGCATCATTCATTATATGCTTGAAGTAAACATGCAAATTGCAGGAAAAATGAGGTATAAGAAACATGATTGGTAGAGATAATAGTCAAACTATCATTAAGGAGTTGGAAGGGAAGGAAATGAATTAAAAGAAAAATTAAAAATTAATAGGAGGAGAGGCCGTTGGAGATAGGAGGGGTCTTGAAGAGAAGGGGGGCGCCATCAAGGAAGACAGATGAAGAGAGAGGTAGGCAAGCCATGGGGAAAGGGAAGAAGGGAGCGAATGTGTTGATATGGCTAGTGTCCATGGCGAGCACTGGCTATTTCTACGTGAAGCAACCCAGGAATCCCAGCAGGATCACTCAAAGCTCGAGTTTCGCAAATACGACCCAATTGTCAAGAAGCACGTCCTCTAGCCAGAGAGAGAGAGAGAAAGAGAAAGAGAGAGAGAGAGAGAGAGAGAGAGAGAGAGAGAGAGAGAGAGAGAGAGAGGGATATATATATATATATATATATATATATATATATATATATATATATATATATATATATATATATATATATATATATATATATATATATATATATATATATATATATATGGTTTGTGGTGACCTTAATCCCATCCTTCCTACCCCATTTCCAACCAAATGTGCCTTCCGCTCACATTTCTCATTCCTTGGAAGCAGCGGGGCTCTCTCCTTGCTCTAAGAAGCTGAGTGCATGCATGCAAGCTAGAGGATTGGATTGGCATCTGAGAGAGAGAGAGAGAGAGAGAGAGAGAGAGAGAGAGAGAGAGAGAGAGAGAGAGAGAGAGAGAGAGAGAGAGAGAGAGAGAGAGAGAGAGAGAGAGAGAGAGAGAGAGAGAGAGAGAGGTGCCTTGGTAGCTGATCATGCCATGAGGAAATGTATCTCAGATTTTTGTGATTTTGAGTGAGATTAAGAGAGAAAAAGAGAAAGAACACGATAAAGAGGGTGCCATCTTCCTAGGTGCTATTGAAGAGAGAAAGAGATAGGAGATTTTTTCAAGCAAATCAAAACCTGGAAAATGGACAAAGAAATGTAATTGGGGAAGAGCAAGAGGGGAGAATCGAAGCCAATGCCTTGTGCATGATCATCACCATGCCTTACCTCTAAACATGGGATTGGAGCTTCAATATACCTACCTAATCTGAAGTGATAGGGTAGGAGATATCTTTTGCCTTCCAATCGCTTCACTTCGCTCCTGATTCCATGGAAGCATGATTGAGATATTCAATTACCCTCTTTTCCTTCATAAGTCGTCATCCCCAACTCTATGGAAGCCATAGTTTCAAGTTCAAAACTAATCAAGATTAATCTAAAAAGTTCTAAGGGGCCAATCCTAAGGCAACTATACACTTGGCAAATGGATCTCCTAAGAGGCGAGAAATGATGAGCTTGATTGGATAGACTTCTTCTTGGCTAGACTGCAAAGGACATGGTTTCCAAAAGCGTAATTGTGACTCTCGTACTTTACGTAAGTGTCTTAACTCGTTTAACATAAATAAGTGATGTAGCATAAATATTTCTTTTTTATGTAATTTTTATAAAATTTATTTAAATTTCATTTTCAACTCTAAATGATTTTTTGTATTTATGTATGTTTGACTGTATATTTTCAAAATTAAAAACAACTAAAAATGCTTTAAAATGGCTTCAAAATGGCATGGATGAATTTTTATAAACTTTTTGGTTTCATAATTATGAGTTATAATAATTTTTCCATAAATTATATAATGCTAAAAGTTTACTGAGTTATTTTATAATATTTTGAGATCATTAACATGTTGAAAAATTCAAAAAATATTATTTTTAAATAAAAATTTCAATTTTTATTTAAAAAGTATGTTTTGCATCAATAAAAATTATGATCTTTCCATGGAAAATATGAAAGTTAAAATTTTAAAGTTTTATTATATTTTCTAAAAATTTAAAAAACAACTTAATGTTATTCTTGTTAAAGAAATATCCATATAAACATGGTGCCTTTTATTTGACATAATTAAGAGTATATGTGGTGTGTTGATCTATGACAGAGGGAGAAAAAAGGAAATGATTAATAAATGATAAAAGTGTAATAAAGCATAAGTCACCTTAGTCTAGAGTAGGCTAGGGTTAAGTATAAAAGGTGGAGATGTAACTTGTGAGGGAGCTTTTTTGCCATTTCAAGTAATACATTCTTTGAGGTTCCTTCCTCCCACCAACTAAGAGGGTGCATGCTCTTAGCCACCAAGATATGGGGTGCATACCATGTCCCACCTTGACATGAGGTGAGTATTCATGTTGCAGCTTACATCTATGATTCTGAACCTTCCATGGCAATACTATTTCATGCATGGCTACCTTGGCTATGGCTTCCTTGCAAACATGGTGTATTTCTTGTATTTCTTTGCAAGCATGGTGTTATTTATAAATTTCTAGTTATTTGACTTGCTGTGAGAACTAGTATATTACACTGGTATCAGAGTATGGACTTTGATTCATGTGAAGAGTCATTTTCATGGAGAATTTAGTTAGAGGGACAGGCAATAGGTAGTTGGAGTACCAATATTTGGTCATAGGGTTTAGTACATTTCAAAATGTGACTAGTCAGAGTTCTTTGTACCAAGTCAGGAGGATTAATTTTGGAGGTTTCTTGAAGGAGATCTTGAGGAAGATGTAGGTTCTTGGCCGAAATAGCAGGTCGTGGTCAAATGGAGGCCCATTTTGAAAGGTTCTTAACCCTAACTGGAGTTTAACTAGGATTACAGAAGTTAAACCGTGATTACTTTTTGGCACCAGTTTCTCTCTCTTCTTCCTCTCAAGCTTTTCTCAAGCTTTCTTCCAAGATCCATGGCTTCTACTGATTCTATCTTCTCTCAGTGATCTCTACATTACAATGAGACATCAAAGCTTGATTCTCCGTGTTCTAAGATTTCTAGAGAGTAGCCAAATGGCTTGGTTGGAGCTTTTTTTAGCATGTGGTATATGAGGAGCTGTTGGCACAATTTGTGCTAATCAGATCCTCCCCTCCTACATGAAAGATTTCAGCTAATGAGCTTGGCTATGGCTTAAGCAAGCTTTGACAAGCATTCTTCAAGTCTTCCAACAAGCATACTGACATATCTTCCACTCTCTTGATCTTTCTTGACCCCCTAAACCCTGGCTATGGCAGATTCATGACAGCAGTGAGTTTTTTTTGAAATTTCTTCAAAGTGTCAAAGGGCTTTTGTTCTAACAAGCATCCTTGAGCTTCTTCAGCACTCATTGAACTGACATTGAAGATTTCTTCCAAGATTAGAGCACTTCTACTCTTGAAATGAGTCAAAATAGGGCAACCACTTGAATTCTCATAATTTTTTATCTTTGAAGCATGTTATCATGGGACTTTTCGTTCTTGATGTATCCTAAAGCTATGTAGGGGATTATATCAAGAATTCATAGTCTTGTATCAATATTGCAAGAATAGGGCTTCTTCTTGGCATTGCAAGTGTATGGGCAGCATATGCAAGCTTATGTGCTAGAATGGAAGAGTTATCCATCAAGGATTGAAGTTTTCTACCTCTTTTGATGCTTATTATTGATTCCCTTTCAAATCTCCAATCACATTTAGGCTACAAGGATCACTTCTATCAAGATTTTGGATATTGGAGCTTTCTTAAAGAGAAATTGGAGTCTATAAGCTACGTATTCATCATGGGGATTGTAATTTGAGGGTATTATTGGCTACATCAAGTGGGAGTTCAAGAATTTCAAGTCTCATATGGGTATTGGAGCCTCCATAATCATCTACTTCAACAATGCAAGAGGTATTTTTTAATTTTTCTCTTAATACCTTTATAATCCAATTGTTTGAGCCATCCATTTGTTGAAAAGGGATAATTAAGAGTAATCTCATTTAAGAATTACTATTTGATTGCATATAGACCCAACTTAGGGTTGAATGATGTCATGCCGAATTCTTTTCATCTTACCCAATAAAAATCAGTAGCCAATTGTTGCTAATTCCTTCCATTTATTGGAAAAATTGTGCTAATCCTAACCTTGAATTGCTTGATGTGATTGAATGGAATATGGCTGAAAATAAGAATCAATTGGTAAGTGGAATAGAATTGTAAAGCAGTGAGTCATTGTTGTAGGTATTCCTTACCCATATCCATTTCGATTCAGTCCTATTCCATTTTGTTCTTGTATATCATGAAATGGCAAGATTTTGATTTAGCCATGCATATCATACTTTGATTGATAGAATATTAGCTCTACCATGTATATTCCGACCGAGGAAAAAGGTCGAAGCCAGATGAGATAGCAAGCCAAAAGAGAGGTGACCCTCCCTTTCTATTTAAGACTTCGTAGGGGTGCACAACCTGACCCGAAAGGAACTTTGCACATCTTCTAGAGTTTCAGAGCCCATTTAGGTTCCCATCCTACCATTTTATCCCTCACCACAAGTAGTGGACCACAGAAGACCACTTGCGAAAGAGTGGATGAAGATTTTAAGACTAGAGGTACCGAACAGGGCAGTTTGTGACATCCTTGGGCAAATATATAAGTTTTTCCAACAGGTACCTATCAATTGCAAGTGTTTACTGGATACTTACAAGTGCCTTACATCCCGTCACATGTCTATTAATTGCTTTGTAGGTCTACAAGTAATACATGATTCATTTCAGGGTGAAACATGGCTTCTACATGGTGTTAACAGGTTGCAGGAATTTACTGGATAGGTACACATTTTCTATTACACAAAATTTTGTCATGATCTGATTTGGGATTTTGTTATCTTGATTTGATGAGGGGGTGTTAATATTTCATTATAATTTAAAAGTTTAGTAATCGGACATCGAGAGAAAAAGTTATGGCCAATTTACTAACAGGGGGTCTAGTGGACTACACCTAGGCAAGCTGACAGGGGTGCACTATTTGAGTTCATTTTACCCATATACCCTATTGCAAGCTGAGATCTTGCTAGATCTGGAGTATCCATAATTATAATCTTCATTTGGATCAATAAATCATTGGCATTTGTGCAATACTAAGCAAGTTATTGACAGTTTTATTCCCCACAGTCATTTTGACAGCATCGATCCTTAATGGCCAAACACAAGAGAAAAGATCAAGTCATGGAGACCATTCAAGAAGATATCAGAGAATACACCAATGATCAAAAAAACACTAATGAATCCCTCAATCATGACCAACAAGATGATGATGTAAGCATTGGTAATTCCCATAGTGCATGATTGGGTAATGATGGAAATCCCTTGTCTCACGAACCTTATGAAGAGCACATGCTTTCAAGAGAGATGCATATGCTAAACATTGGAATGCATGATCAATATGAGAAACTTTCCAAATATTTGGGGAAGATTGAGAATACATCCAACAAAGTGGATGAAGGACTTCAGCAGCTGGTCAAGTTCATGAAGAGTGGATTTGAGGATGTAGTAGCAGCTATCAAGGATTTGAAGACTCAACCCACATCTTCTACACCAAATGAACCCGCTATTAATATTGAAAATACTTCAGCCCAGCCCTCCAATATGAAAGGAAAGGGGATTTATTAGCCTATTATGTCAACCTTTGAGAGATGAGAGCCATCTACATTGAGGAGTACTCATTACCAACCACCAATATCATCAAAGCACCATGCCTGTCCTCAATTCGATCCAAGACGTGAGGCTACTTATGAAGAAGAGGAGGACATAAGAGAAGAAGAGAATGAGGAGTTTCATGGATGTGACCCCTTCTACAAATCTTTTCCCTCTCAATCTACCATCAAGCAAAAAGAATCAGACTTTCATGATAAGAGTGGAAGATTTTATGAAAGAGGTCATTTTATGATATCACCAACAAAGATAAGTCATTTCATGGTTAGCCCACAAATGGACAGCATCATTCTTTTGGATTGGGACAACCGAATCATGTTGGTAATACTTCTAGAACAAAATCTTTTGGAAGAGATTCAATGGATAGAGATTCTTGGAGACTATCATCTCTTGGGCAACACTCCAACAATTTCCGACCAACCTATAATGAAAGGGAGTACAAAGAAAAGATTACCATTTTCAACTTCAAGGGGGATAATGCATCTCCAGCGGAATGGGAAGAATGGGTTAAAAAATTAGATATGTACTTCACAATTTTCCCTCGTGATGATGAAGTCAAGATCTATTTTGCAGCACTCCATCTTGAAGGCTACGTGTATACATGGTGGAGATATATGCAAAGAGTTGGTCACAATTTTACTTCTTGGGAGGATTTTAAGAAGGCAATGTTGGAAGTGTTTGCCTCTCCAATGAAAAAGAAACATTGCAAAGAAGATGCTATGGTCTTCAACAACAATGAGGCATGTTCGTTCGTGATTACTCTAGCATGTTCCTTAATCTTTCTATGTACATTGAAGGGATTGATGATTTGGCCATGTTAAACAAATATATCTTTGGCCTAGATTCAGCCCTCTCTTCAGAAGTAGGTGCAATGCAGCCCAAGAAAATTTATGAAGCCATTTTATATGCTGAAAGGTATGGGCAAAAATATAAAAGAGATTCAATGGGGGTTCAGCCAAAAAGTGCAGGTACTCATTACCTAATCAGCCTTCAAGGGTTGGAGCACATTTCACCCAGCAAAGGAATGTTTATAGGCAAGAAGGCAAGGGGACTAGTACCTACAGTAGTAATTACAGCAAGTTGCCTACATATCCAATGGTCTATGGATCAAAACCAAGTGGAGGAAATGGTTATAGACCAATCGTTGAAGCAAAATAGAGCTTCGCAAGGGCTGAAAATGCACAAAAGGGATCTTAGAACAACACTTATAGCAAAGTTCATTCAAATGAACAAATTAAAGATATGAGGGCAAATGGGTTATGCTTCAAGTGTGGAGAAAAGTGGACATAAGACCATAGGCTGAAATGCAAATCCAAAAATAGCAAGCTTAACTTTCTCATCATTGATGAGCCAGATGAGGATGAAAGTTAAGAGGGGAATGTATTTCAGGAAGAAGCAAACCCTATGATTGAAGAAATACATGATGAAGATGAAGGAAATAATGATGAATTTTATGATATTGTGGACAATTTTCCTTTTGATTCAGGTGGTTCTTTATATGCAATTTCTCATGATGCATGGACTGGTTGTAAAGGAGAAAACACCCTTAGACTTGAAGGGCTAATCAATGGCAGAAAAGTTCACCTTTTGATTGATATTTGTAGCACACATAGCTTCATTAATACAAATCTTTGCATGGGTTGAGATTGCTTCCTCAACAAGTGCAAGTGTTGTTGAAGATTCAAGTTGCTAATAGAGCTTATGAATCAAGTAATGAAGTATGCCTACACACTCCTATTACTCTAACTCCTTCATGTATTATGGAAGTGGACTTGATCACTTTGGAAATGGGTCCCATAGTTATTGTCATTGGCTGCGACTGGTTGAAAAACATTGGAAATTTTTCTTTGGACTTGCAAAACATGCTGATGGAATTCCAATGGAATGGACAACCTATAATATTGAAGGGCATTGGTCAAAAGCAAGTGGAACTCAACTCTATGAAGAAGATGCGTAAAGAAATCAATGCAAGGTCATATTCACTCTTTTGCTTGCGAAAGTGGATGGAGAGCAGTCACCAAATAAGCCATCATCTTCTTCAAAGCAAAAGGATCCAAGAATGGAAGAGCTATTGGAGGAATGCAAAGATTTATTTCATCAACCATCATCTTTGCCTCCAAAGAGAGAGGTAGACCACCCTATTGACTTGCTACCCAACACAAAACCCATCAACAAACCTCCCTATCATTTGTCAAAGTTTGAAAGGGAAGAGGTGGAAAGACAAGTTAAAGATTTGTTGCAAATGGGTTTAATTCAGCCAAGTCAATCTCCATTTGCCTCTCCTGTGCTATTGGTAAAGAAGAAATATGGATCTTTCTGCATGTGCATTGATTATAGGGAGCTTAACAAGTCCACGGTGAAGTATATATACCGGATTCCTAGTATTGATGACCTCTTGGATGAGCTCAAAGATGCAAAGGTCTTCACCAAGATTGATCTTCGTTCAAGTTATCATCAAATTCGAATGAAGGAAGGGGATGAGTATAAAACAACCCTTAGGTTCTAAATATCCTTATCTATGAATTTTTCCTAAATAAAACATAACCCTTTTCTATTCAATCTATAAATAACCCCTTTATGTTATACCCTTCTGTATGTAAAAAATGTATAAAAATGATATTTTAAAAATACATTATTTTGAACCCACGTGATGCACACATATATTCATGAGTACCTTACCCAAGCATAACATGTCTGTAACATTATCATCCTTGAGTATAGATCCCCCAAACGATAAACTGGTCTACCAATAAATGCCTCAACAAACTCATCAACCACAAGACCTGCACCAACATTTATGATTGTCACTTTGTTGACTAGCTATGTGTCTTGAATAAATCTCAACATACCATTCTTTTTTGGCAAAATAATCCATCTATTTAAGTACGTATTGATGATGGTTCCAAAATCTTCATGCATGTCTTCTCATTTAGCAACTTCATTAGTTTAGGAAGATAAGCCATGGCATAGGAATTGGCATCAAATTCCATTTGGAACATGCAAAATGGTAAATATCACCATCAAAGACACTACATTTGGATCCATATAGCCTATTTTAGCTAGTTTAAATGCAAAAGCCTTTGCATATCTAGATAACTTACACTCAAAACATTTCCTTTCAATAGGCAATAAACCATACTTTTAAATATTTTTTTCAACTTTATATATGTGTACTCTTTTAGTTCTACACATAGAGTTCATCCTCCTAAAAAATTTTAAACTGTTTGCTACAAACTCAATAAAACCAATAGAAAATGCATATTTTTCCATACTAGGAGAGGCAAGAGCTTCCTCCATGCAACACTATTATAGTCCAACATTACAGTATTTCCTACTAAATTCCTTAAACTTATTTGCATTTGGAGGCAACAAATAATCCCTTGATGTGTATCTATTTCTCGAATGATTAATACAGACAATGAGAAATTGAATAGCCCTTTTCCCATCTTTACCTATGACTATAATATAGACTAATCCATCATCCAATACCTTCTTTTCTACATGAAAAAATGTGATGTATGGTTGTTCTAAAATCACTACATAAGAAAAAATGTCATGTATAAAGAAATGATGCTCGTCTTGTATATCACCAATGGTTATCTTAATGGACATCTTGCATAAAGATCTTTACAGGAGTTGTTTTCTACCTACATTCTCCAACCATGATCAAAATCAACCATCCATGAACCAGTTTCATATAAACTCCTCACAATTACATTAATTGCTTATCCATGGTTTCTATTTTTACTCGAGCCCAATGATTTTGAGTATAATAACTTTTAGGAATAAATCTTGAAGCCTCATCATCAATATGTTGCATCTGACTAATACCCTCTATATAATGCTACAAATAACTAAATTTTTAACGAGTACATCATCAACCCTTTCCAAAATAGCACGTGTATTTTTTCCATAATGAGCTAGTATGCCCTGCAAATTGGGCTCTTCTTCCACTTGCATCATAGCATTTTTTGGATCACTAAGAAACTATTGTTTCTTTTTATAATGTCAATAATTTCATCGTGAAACTCACAATTTGCAATGCCCAGCACCTTCATAAGAGTAAATACCACCCTGCTATTGAGAATTCGCTCTTCAAGCACTTTCTTTACATCTAGTTCTAGGAAAATTGGCATACATCACTTTGAAATACCAATATACAAAAATGTTGGTGACATATACTATCACGTGCAAATGTCTAATAATCTTGTATGAGAATGTTGATATAGACCATGGTATGCCAATGTCTAATAACTCCTGTATGAAATTCTAAAAACTTATTATAACAAAATTCTAATTCATTATATATTTAGCTTAATTCAAGCATCCAATGTTGAGTTGATAATGCATAATTCAAAGAATTGGGTATCAAGGTTATGCCAATTTCTAATAATCTCAATATACAAATGTTGATGATATAAACCATGATATGTCAATGTAATGTGCAAAGTAGTAATTGACCTCTAGATTTCCTACAAGTTAAACATGTAATGTCACATGCAAAACCTCACAAAAGTGGAACATCGTATTTTGAAGTTTCAACATATATGGATTTTGGTGTTATTAATAATCACATGTTAATTTCTAATAATATCCATGTTTCAAATGATTTTCTAGCTTTTTGATAAGTTCAAACATGTAGCTCTTCCATAATTAAACTTGTAATGTGTCAAATAGATTTAGACCTCCCCCATAACATGTAATGTCATAAGAAAAATGTAGGCAAAGGGGGATACATGTTCTTTTGATGCATATGATTGTATATGAACATTTGAAATATATTCATTCCTAAGAATGTCATATATGAAATAGTTATTGATCCTAGGCTTGCCATGTATAAGGGAAATTTATTATGTTGAAGTCTATATTATTACATGTTAAGGGTTCTATCAGTACAAGGAAAACTTAGGCAGGTTAGCACGTATCACTTTCAAATATCCATATATGGAAAATCTAGTGCTATAAAATTTATCAAATCGCTTGGTGGTATAAACCATCACATAGTAATTTTTAAGCAATTGTTCCCTATAGTTCCTATAATAGGCTAAACACATTAAATTAAACACATGCTTAGGCCTTCATTATCTCATGTCACTAATTTCATTATCACATTGAAGAAGTCGAATGTTTGGGCACATATTATTTTAAAAGAGTTGATACATTTGTCCCCAAATCATGATCTAGTGGTAAAGCTTGTCATTCATAACCTAGAAATTGTGAGTTAAGCTCTGTAAGGTGCATCATACATAGGGACATCTATGCTCACATGGAGTATTCATGCAATTGGGGCTCTTATCCCTTAAATACTAAGGCAAATCCTCCTACTTTGGCAGGTGGGCAGGTGGCTCAAGAAGAAGGATCCCAATTGTAGTCAAATTGCACCAGTCACTTGGCCCATGGATTATCCTTGGTAGCCATAAGAGATCATTTTGTTGTTTGTTGATGGCTACTACTTTGGGGGGAGGCACCCACCTCCCCCTCCCCCTTATGGGAATTTGGGTGTGTTTGGCTAATGAAAAAAGGAGTTGATCATTTGAGCCATCATATAGTAAACACTACAACATAAGAAGGGTATTATTGGAAAAAGTAGTGTGAAAGCTAAGGGACTCATACTCAAAACACTATGACAAACAAGGTAAATTTATGAAGAAAGTAGGCAATACATTGGAGTGAACTTATCTATATATGATGTTGAGATATTGGCAATCACACTCAACTTAGCCTCTTTGTATGGAGCAGTGTGGGCTCAGGATACAGAATCCCATATGCATAGTGGTGGAAAGTGCAAAGCCTAGTCTATTCCTATAAAGCATTGTACTTGCTCTCATTTTGAATACAATGTCATAGTATTCTTTTACCCCTAGCAAAGTGTTTGTACCATTGTTTGTCCACTATGAAAGATTGTGTTTATGAGTCCAAGCTTCCATCTTGGAACCTAATTCACTTGTGTGACATTTGGTATTGATGTCCGTTACCTCATGAGCTCACTCTTCCTCTTTCAACCTCCATAGCCATGCTCTAGATCTGACATTTTAACATGGTATCATAGCCCAATCGGGCATGGCCTTAGCTCAACTCAACTCCTCTCTTTACTCTCTCAATCTCTCTCAACCTCAATTCAGCTCAATGGCAGCTCACAACTTCATCTTCAACTTCCACCTTGTGGTAGCCATAGCTAGCCTGTACCTACCCTGCTTAGAGCTTTCATATCTCACTCTATAGGCCATATCTCACTAAGTTTCCTTCTAGAGAATGGTTCCTCTGCTTCCAAAGCTTCTCTGTGGTAGCTAACATTGGTGGAGTATATGCCCAGCATTGCTGAAAAATGTGATCGCTATCCAGATTGTGCCCTTCTTGTTGGTAACGACGATTCCACTTGCTTGAGCAACAATGTTGATGATTTTCATAAGGCAATGAAAGCCCATCACCTAGGGCACCCCCAGCTCAAATCTTATCCAAACTGATTCACTGTGTGAGCCACAGAGAGAGAAAAATCAGGCCCCTGTCTTGCAAACCCTAAAACTCTGTAGCGAACTTACTTGAAACTTCATTGTTCCTTCATTTTATCTCTCTTGGCACTCAAGTCAAACCTCTACCATTGTGATCCATGGAAGATTGAAGTTTCCAGCAAGCATTTCCCATCAAATCACCAAGGAAGGGAGAAATCCAAGCATCAAAGCATCAAACTCAAGTGCCTAAAAGCATAGTATCTATTGATACTTATCAAGTGTTATTTGACACTACATTCCTTGTGTCTCTTGACATAATTAAATCTTCAGCTGCTTAAATCTAAGATTTTTGGTGTTGATTTGCTACTCTAGCATGGGAAAAGACTCTCCAATTGTTCGGTTCAAAGGGGTCGGGCTTCACACCTAGCAAACCTACATCAAGCTCATTCTTTGGGCTATTACCAATGGTAAGGAGAAGAAGCCTCGGGATGCAGACCTTGTAGTTACTTGGCAAAAGAATGATGACAAAGCACATGCCATCATTAAGCTAGAATTGGATGACAGCTACATCCACCATGTGGATACCTATGAAACCTCTAATGATACATGGAAGAGATTAGATACTTTGTTTGGTGCATAATCAAAGTCATCTCAGTATGGATTACTAATTGAATTTTTCAGGCTAGATATGAAATCAAACACATCTCTTGCAACTCAAACTACATGGAAAGTATCTTAACTCAGCTTGTAGGAATTGATCTCAAGATGGATGAAGATATTTGTATTGGTGTGTTGTTAAAAAAGCCTACCTCCTGACTATAATAATGTGTTGACTACATTGATCAACATGCCTAGTCCTAAACTAGTTGGCATTAAGGCCTCCTTGCTAGAAGAAGAAAAGAAGGTAAAATCCAAAGAAGAACTAAGCACCTCTAAAGATGAAAAAATGCTATATGTAGGTACGACATGTACAAGGGCAAGAAAGATCAACCGGTATGTGACTTCCGCAAAAGGATCGGGCACATGGAGAAATTCTATCGTGCCAGGAAGAGGTCCCAAAAGGCCTATCTAGTTGCTATTAAAGAAGAAGAATACCATTGAGAAAAAGAAGACGAAGACTACCAGGAGAAGGAAAAACCTCATCAATCCTTCTATTTTGATAGACTTTCTGAGCCTTGTATTGCCTAGCCCTAGTTCTATAACCTTTGTACACTTTGTGAGACCCTTGTTACAAGCCTCTGGATGTCCACCATGTCTTTGGTATCCACACTTAGCCTTTTCTGCGACAGCCTCTGGTGTTTACCAAGTTTGTGGTGTGCCCACACTTTGCAGGTGGTTGCTCACTAAAGCATCTACACACTTTGTGCTTTTTTGGTTGTGATTGAGGAGGGGTGTTGGGATATTGGCAATCACACTCAACTTAGCCTCTTTGTATGGAGCAGTGTGGGCTCAGGATACAGAATCCCATATGCACAGTGGTGGAAAGTGCAGAGCCTAGTCTATTCCTATAAAGCATTGTACTTGCTCTCATTTTGAATACAATGTCATAGTACTTTTGTACCCCTAGCAAAGTGTCTGTGTCATTGTCAGTCCACTACACAAGATTGTGTTTATGAGTCCAAGCTTCCATCTTGGAAACTAATTCACTTGTGTGACATTTGGTCTTGATGTCTGTTACCTCATGAGCTCACTCTTCCTCTCTCAACATCCATAGCCATGCTCTAGATCCGACATTTTAACATATGGAATAGCATGAACTAGACTGTTTGGGAGTAAGTTTACTACTCTGTACTCAAACTTTGAAGGGTTGTACTTTAGATAACTAAAGGCTTCTTGCTAGAAGCCTTTGAAGGGTTGTACTTTAGATAACTAAAGATGAGTTTTTCTCACCTCAATACAGGTGGGTGCCTTCTTGCTAGAAAGGCTTGCCTCAAATAGATAAATAAGTAGATAGATCTAAAGCTTTTGGTACCTACTACTTTAGCTGTTGCAATGATTTTACAAAAAAAGCCTTAGAGTTTTCACAAAGGTCCTTAGGATATTCAAGAGAATGTGGTTTTTTTTGCATCTGAGAGGCTTTACCCATCATTTTGGCTATTCTAAGTGACCTACAAGTACTATTTGTGTAGAGGGAGCTTTGTATTTACTACTAAAAATTCTTTTGGGTTGAAATATAGGGTTCGAGCTATTGTCTCCAAAGACTTTTTCTAAGCTCTTGCCTTGGATGTAGTGTTCTCAGTTAGAAAAGATTTGAAAAGCTATACAAAGAAGAGTTTTACCAAGTAACATAAAGCATAAAAGTGAGAAATTTTCACAATGATTTTACCAGAGTTTTCTACTAACTCTTTTTATAGTATTCTTGTCTCTTGTCTATTTGATCTTATTCTTTGAACCCTAGTGTGTTACGACTTAACACTTATCCTCCTTGATATTTGGTGAACCTAATGTGAAAGTCGTTGGAAGGGTGCAAGATGGTGATGCATTTGGTTTAGGTTTCTTTGCAATAGTGGGTGATGAGATGAAGCAATTGATCTAGAATTTTAATATGTATTTTTAGTCTCAAAAATAGTTGGAATAGCAACAATGGATACAAGATTCTACAAAATTAGAATCCACAGTGGTTAAGGCTTTGCAGGGCATGAAAAATAAATTTAAATTATTTAGTAGCCATAATGTTTCAACTTACTTGCATATGTAAATGCAATGAACATGGACAATTGGGATTTCAAAGCTTGCATTGAGCTAATGGACTCAATGTGCATGAGTTAAAAGCATGCATTACTAAATTGTATCTAAAGGATCTAGATTGGGTTGAATTTAAAAAGGTTTTAAGAGAAGAGTTTCACATAGAGGATGCTAATTTGGTTGCTCATAGAATGTTCCAAGAATGGGTGACTAAGGCAAACAAAGGTCTTGTAGCCATTGAGTTGCTACATGAATTTGAAATTCAATATGATTAGTTAGATGTAGTAGAGTAGTAGGCTCAAAAGGCACATAAGATTGAGATTTTCTTAAGGCAACGTATATTGCTTTAAAGGAGAGTTTGGAAGATCCTTTGGAAGATAAAATGAGGAAAATGTAGCTTAATACAAATTGGCATCATGTAAAAGAGGCTATTGATGAACTTATGAAGAAACAAAGAAGAAGGGCTAGATTGCATATTGGGCCTTTGTGTAGCACTTCTAGCAAGACAGCATAATCTGTAATTTAGTTACCTATGCTTATGGATGTTGTACCTACAGTGAAAGAGGCTATTATGGATTATTTATTGAATGGATGCACAACCTATAGCCAAAGGTTTCAAAGTTTGATGAAAAGGGGTGGGATCCAACCCCTAAGCTTCCTTGGGAGGGCTTAACTTGTCATTGTATATGATTTGATAGCCCTTAGTATGAGAGGCAAGATTGTGACATGTATCATGATGCATTTGAGAGGGATCTTATCTTTTGGAAAGATGGTAGAATTCATGTGAAGGAAACATGTCTTCATCTCTCTCTTAAATTTGGGAAATAAGTAGTGTAAAAATTATTAGATGATATGGGTGCTAGAAATGCATATGTAGCACTACATGTTGCTACATCTGGATTATAGATAGAGAAAGTTCCTAGAAAAAAATTACTAAATAATTATAATATATTTACTCCCCTCCCACCTTTACTAACACTACTTTATCTTGATTAAGTTCTATAAAATGTTGTTCTACTTCTACTATAGAATATCAAAGATTAGTCACTTTCATATGCGATGTTTTCACTAAAACATTCACACACAACATTTTCCAAGCCTTACATGTGATATTTTTAACTGAAAACATTGTATATATGTGACTCTCACACTACTTCAAGAGCATAGAAGATTTCTACACAACTATATATAATGTTGAGAACCTAAAGATTACTAAGGAGTCCTCCTATCTTTCAATATACCCCCTTCCCCGTTTAGCACTACTAATTATCTCAATCAAGTCAAATGGTGCTTTTGCTATACTTTTGTACATTAGAAATTAATCAATACATTTTCCAAAACCCACATTTGATATTTTGCATCAACAATATACACTATATGTGAGTCTCAAATGTTTTGTATTATATACATTATAATAAAATGGAAGCATAGACATGATTAGCACACAAGCATTATTGGGCATTTTTAAGATCACATAAAAAGGTATCTTGGGTAAAAAATAATATTAAAATATGATGCATATGTCATTTTATATCGTTATTTAACTTTCGCCTTGTTAAGAAGCAAGAATGAGAATGATTCTAATATATTTTCATGTTGAAAAGTCATGAGGGTATTAAAGAGTCGTATACTAATGATTGGCTCCGTTTTTAAAGAAAATAGAATTGTGTGTGTTTTTTTAGTTATGAGGATTTTGAGAAAAAGTGACCTTATCCTACAGTTTGGGAATAAAATAATAGGTAAAATCTATTGAAAATACAAATACGAGATTTGCTTGATTGTAGAAGATCTCTTATTATGATATTATTTTGGAATGTCTTTTGAGAGAGAGAGAGAGAGAGGTGAGAGAAACCCCTTAATAAGAGGCAAAAAAGAGAGTCCATATTTCTCCTAATGGGAGAGTTCCAATTATATCAATTAGTGGTTGTGCCCTGGTTTGGAATAGTCCCAAATAACTTTTGATACTTGTTTGCACTTGTGCGAATGTTAGGTAATGATCCACACTTGAGGGGACAATTCAAGCTTTAGAGCCATTGAGTTGAATTGGAGGATATTATTACTTGTTTTGTTTTTATGTGAAAACGAAACATTTATATCATCAAGAAGAAAACATTGCATTGCTATTATCTGTTGATTTATAAACTCCTTTGGCTTATTTCTGCCATGTGCGTTGGAATTAAAGTCAATCTAAATGCACAATGCATATGCACATGGTACATGGTTGATTGTTAAGCCTCTTGATAGTAATGTCTTACACTTAATGTAGCACATGTTAGATACTGCATACATACTCATTTTCATGAGCTATGCACACTCATCTTACTAGTTGTAGCTTGGGTTTTATGTAGTAAACATGGCTATGTTGGATCTTATATAGAAATTCATATTCTTTTACTATGTAGACACTTTTTTACTAGTTATAGCACATCTGTTGACTACCTAGCCTTTGAATAAAAAGATCATTAGTTGCTAACTAGACAAATTTGAGCATTTACTAGATATGGATCCTTTTACAATCTAGGCTAGCATCTAAAGTTCCTTGTGTGGACGTAACTAGTTAGTCAATGCATTGATTGACAGCTATTGCCTCATGCATGGCGCCGGCTTTGAGTCTAGACTTGGGTCCTTGACCACAAATTTAGTCCACAACTTGTGTGTGATGCTATTCTTACATTTGGAATGATAGGCGCTATTTCCTCAATATGCATGGCTTTGAGTCTAGACTTGGGTCCTTGACCACAAGTTTAGTCCACAACTTGTGTGTGATGCTACTCTTACATTTGGACATCCCGTGGAGTCACGTTGTGAGTACCTAGTGCAACCTTGCTTGCCCTTACGTGAAATCCTTACGGCTAAAGAATACTTCCGATTGGGACACTCGAACCATTAATCCCGTGAAGTCATGTTGTTAGTACCTAGTGCAACCTTGCTTGCCCTTGTGTGAAACCCTTACATCTAAAGAACACCGCCAGGGAATAGTCATGGAGGACTTCATATATAGAATCTTGCTACCAGAATAAGCATGGTGAGCCACGATGGATCAGATGCAGGGGAGGGGGCATGCACGAGGACGCGGTGCCTGACCTATGCAAGTCGACGCGCGGGGTAGATTGTACTTAATTGTCATCACTTCTCGGTTACTGTCCATTTTTCTTCGCCGAAATTAGTCGATCGGCAGCAGCAACGTCATGACTGTAAGGAAGCTAGTAGTATTTCCATGCGCAATGTTGTTGATCCAGCTCGTCGACGTCATGAGCGTTGCAGATGCTAGTCCTTATCGTTATCGGCGATCGGAAGCTGGCGCCCGAGAAGTAATGAGGGAGGGCAGAGAGCGCAGGGAGGATGATTACCAACAGGGGAGGCAGCAATGGAGGAGAAGGCTGCAAGCATGCCAGAGCTTTATGGAGCAGCGCCCTTCTTTGATGATGAGCTCAATATATTTGTACGATGAGGAGGGGGGGCAGCAGTGCCGGCGCCCTTCCAGGCAGTGCTGCGAGAGCGTGCACAGGATCTCACCTGAGGATCGTTGCCGTGCGTTGCGCCAGGCCTTTGGATATTCCAGTACATATAATTACGTAGGCGAGCGCCGCCCGATTGAGCTCACAGCCTCCCGCCTTCTTGAGGCTTGCGACCTTCGACCTCGTCAGTGTCGTTCCACTTCTCAGGGTGGTTCTATAGAGGCCGTTGCCCGCCGACAGTAAGTCCTTATAATACGACGACGACGACTTCTTATATAACCACCTAGCTCCTGCACGACGGTTGGACTTCACAATAATAGTCGCAGTGTCACAGTTCCTATCCAGCAGCAAAATACCAGCTTGTAAGTTTTGGTTTCAAACCTTCACATCTAAATATAAATAAAATGCAATCTTCTCGTCTCTTTTACTATGCAAATTGTACCTCCGCCATGCCAAGGATTACTTTCCAAGTTAATATACATACGTAAGAGTTTTGATGGAAATAGTAAGTTTAACTTTGCAAATGGTCTCGATTTCAATGCGTTGCTAACTTTTGGACAATAAACATGTGGGATCCTAGCAACTTTTCGATCACAATGCGTGGCTAACTTTTGGACAATTAACATGTGGGATCCTAGCAACTTTTGGACATCGGGAAGATCTAAGATTGCTAATATAAAACATCATATGTAAGTTTAACTTACTTTGAAAATGGTCTTGATTAATAAATATGGTCTCTATTACTATACAACATCAAATGTAAAAGATCTCAAATTGGCATATGAGGAAGGTCTAAGATTCTTAATATAATATAAGATGCAAGTTTAAAATGGTCTCGATTAGAATATAAAACATAAAATATAAAGCTAGTTTTACTGTCTCGATTAATATAAAACATAAAATATAAAGCTAGTTTTACTTTGCAAATTGTTTTGTTTACAGTATGTCAAACTTTTGGACAAAATTAACATGGGGGACTTCACAGCAACTTTTGGACAAATTAGCATGTGAAGAGTACAAGAGTCCCATGTTTCTCAAATGATATGGGGGACTTCACAACAACTTTTGGACAAATTAGCATGTGAAGATCACAAGAGTCCCATGTTTCTCAAATGATATGGGGGACTTCACAGAAACATAATTTATGAATTCATACATTCTATGTCATACGAGTCCACATTTTTATATGAGAATGTGATTTATGTGATTCATGAGCTTACATATTTTCAATTATGAGAAACGCGGTTTACAAGTCTTATTTGATGGAAAACATCTCGTGTGGGAAAATGATTAAGTGTTAGTTTGGGCACATGGGAGGGGCTAATTTGTAAGTTTTAGCATATATTAAGGATTACTTTGAGTTTAACCTATATAGAATAATGTTAATATAGAACATTAGCATGTGAGGGAGATCCAAGAATGTTAATGTAAAACATTGGAATGTGAGGGGGATCCAACATTGGCATATGAGGAAGATCTAAGACTGTTAATATGGTTAATAAAACGTCATGTGTAAGTTTTACTTTAAAAATGTTCACATTGGCATCATGTGTAAGTTTTACTCATATATGCAACATATCAATTCATGAATCACATTCAAAGTAAGTATTACTATGTGTGAAACATTGGCATTATTGTAAGTTTAGCATATATCAAGGATTATTGAAGTTATCAATATATATAGAGAAGATTATTGATATAAAACAATATAAAACATTAAATTCTAGTTTTACTTTCCAATTGGGTTGGATTACAATATGCCAACGACTTTTGCTCTAATTAGCATGTGAGGAAGATCCCAAGAGCACCCAGGTTCATATTTCTCACATGTTAAGATGATTGATGAGTCCATAGGTTCATATTTCTCACATGATAAGATGATTGATGAGTCCATACGCTCCATATCAATATGTGACCTATGTGATCCAAGAGTTGATAGGAACGTGATTCAAGAATTTGTATGTTGCATGTATGATTATGCGATTCATCAATTCATATTGTAGTATGAAAGTGTGATGTGATGCATGAATTAATTAAAGTGTGATTTATAAGTTTTAGCATATGGAAAACAAAGGTTCTATGTGTAAGGGAAAATGATTTAAGTGGGTGCTCATATTTCTCACATGATAAGATGAGATTTGAGTCCATACGCTCCATATCAATATGTGACCTATGTGATCCAAGAGTTGATAGGAACGTGATTCAAGAATTTGTATGTTGCATATGGGTATGATTGATGTGATTCATGAATTCATTCTGTAGTATGAGTGTGATGTGATGCATGAATTTAAAGAGTGCGATTTATAAGTTTTAGCATATGGAAAACAAAGGTTCTATATGTAAGGGAAAATGATTTTAAGTGTTAGTTTTAGTTTCGGCACATGATAGATGTTAATATATACATGAAAAAAAATAGTTGCTATGCCTATGGGTCCTTATTAAGGATTAGTTTGTCTAACATATTGTATTTATATACATATTTAATATATTCATATAATTGCTTTGTGAGTTTTAATGAATGTACGAGATATTGTTGATGTTAAACTCACATACAATACAAGGGATTAGGCTCATAAATGCCCAAATAGACATTTTATAAAACTTATGAGCTTGTCTACATGTGAGCTTAGTCAAGTGATCCACTTCTAAATTTGTGTGTTTTTATATCGTGTAAATTTGAACATGCTTTGTGTGTTTTGTTTATAATATCCACAACATTTTAAAGGTAAATCTAAATGCACACCATATGCTACTTTCATGCTATAGTAAATATGAATTTAAATGAGTTATATTTGTAATTTTCACGTGCTATTAAACACAAAAATGAATGACAAATAAAAGTGGCATCAACAAGCAAAAAAACGAGGGAGCTACAACCAATTTATCCCTAGGTTCTTTTTGCTACTACTTACATGCACATTGAGCATTGTTGATATGAATCAAACCCATTTATAAAACACTATAAGTAAGAATATAGCTTAATACAACAAAATGTAAGATGCAAACATGAAGAAAGAAGAATAAGAATAGGCAAGTAGTAGCCTTTATTGCATTATAGATTATATAAGGGTCATTAGTGTATATGCCATTTTTGAAGCCATCCAGTTCAAACACCACAACTCTCAATATATAGTGATGATATTATTTTTATTTTACTAAAAATTTATTTACCATGTATAATAAACAAGCTTAACTATTGAAGTAGATGAAGATCTTTTGTTGTCACCATTTATAAGACCCACAATGAATTTTCCATCTAAAGATCTTCGATTGACACACAATGAATTTAATGGCTTCTTTGAATAGTTTACATATGGTTATTTTATATAGACACATAAATTTTTGCATAGTTGCACCTTCAACATATCCACATTAGCGATATCAACATATGTGGAATCTTGTAGTACTTGATCCAACAAAGTTGTAACCTCTTGGATTGACCTCACAACATCTTTGTATGCCTCCCTTGCGTCTCACCTTGCTTCTCTCTCTTCCATGCAAAAATGGAAGCATGCATATTGTATTATGCTCATCGAGTATTGTTATTCATTGAATACAAGAACCCCCATGGATGGTGGAAAATTGAACCTAGTAGCATGGCTACTATTGGTTGTGGTTTATGCTAGTATGTTGACCATTATTACATTTCAACTAAGAAACTTCAATTCAATGTTGCAATAATGTGTTTAAACTAATACCAAAATGTAGTTTGTAGATAAACAATTTGTATACTAACAAATGATAAAAAATCAAATAGTATTTCAAGACAAAGGCAACAAAAGTTTGCATACTCTCATAGCTCAACTTGCAAAGTTTTTCAACATGAAATGATTAGTTGTAATGATACATGCTACGCTACTTTGTATATGTACAAAGAGAATCATAATATTGCACTAGTGTTTCAGGACAAGGGAAACATACACACTGTTAAATCCTTGGCCTTCAGGATTGAGAAAATTTTTAAAGGAATTTCTCAATATTAAAAGATTGGATATTTAATAATTTATAGACTAATTCAACAAATTTATGATTTTGAGAGACTACAATATATTTTGTGGAAAGAGAAAAAATTATAAGAATGACAGACATTTACCATTAATCATAACATAAAAAAGTAATAAAGCTAATCTCTAACTAGAAAATACATGTAACTCTACCATAACCAAGTCACATTATGCATATGACTCAATGAAGCCATAGCAAAAAAAATACAATGGTGAACATGATGGACCATCAACAAATACCCCTTTTGTAATGGTGGAGCACGTAACTCACCACATGCTATAATGGGAGGACCAAAATGAGCTAGCAACAAATACCCCTTTTGCAATGGTGGAGCATGTAACTCACCACATGCTATGGTGGGAGGACCAAAATGAGCCTCAAGAAAGTTTCTTAGATTTGATAATGGAAACAAGAATCCACAAAATGTTACATCTTCATGTTTTATACCTAAGCCCTAGTTGACATGACTTTAGACTAAGACTAAGGTAAATGCTACATGATAGGTGTGTTTCATGCTTCACCATAGCATGTGGTGCATTACATGCTCCACTATTGCAAGAAGTGTGTTTCGTGTTGCACCATCATATTCCCCATTGTATTTATTGGCTATGGCCATGTTGTAACTAATATTCTAATGTAGACACTAGGGTTGAAAATGTCAATGGACAAAAATAGCTCCACTTGCTTTTGCTTAATGCTATCAAGTACTAATTGTTTCCCATTCTAAGCAAACTTCATTTGCATCTGATCCAAATCCATAGAAATCTTTCCTAGTGTCCTTAACCAACCACAGGCAATGACCACAAAATTGTCCCCATGTCCAAAGCTATAAGATGAACTTGGATAGCCAATGACCACAAAACTGTCCCCATCTCCAAAGCTATAACATTAACTTGGATAGTGCAAGAGGATGACAATTGAATCAAAGTTTGTGGGCACATCTCATTACTTATTTCAAAGGCTCCATTTTCCACTTGCACCGTCAATGGTACAGCCATATCTTTAGGTAACAACTTCATCCCATACAAAGGTAGCCATATCTTTAGGTAACAACTTCATCCCATACAAAGGTAGCCATATCTTTAGGTAACAACTTCATCCCATACAAAGGTTTGGCATTGATAAAGATCCATTGTTTGCTACCCATATCAGAAAGGATACGAGCTACCTTTCCATTAATATTCTTTTTGAGTGGAAGTTTGTTTTCTCCTCTAGAATCTTTCCAAGCATCATGAAAAAAATGTAGAGTCCCACTCGAATCAAATGGAAAACCATCCATGGAATCAAAGAATTCATAATGGCTATCTTCACCTATTTCACGTGGCTCTTTGTAGGTAGGATTTGTATTAATTTGTAAAACATTGCCCTCATGGATCTCTTCATCATTCATATCTTCAATAATGAGGCAATAATTTCCCTATTTTAAAGAGTATACCATACAAAAAAAATGAGCACTTTGTTGGAGGTATTTATGTAGGTGTTTGAATCTTTGTTTTCTTGCCTAATTCCATCACTTAATTGGTTGAAATTTTGCCATGTTTTAATAGACTAGTTTCATTTTATGGCTCCCACCACAATAGGCTGAAAAATTAGACAAATCCCTCATGTACTCTTGGTTGTATCTTTCAGCAAGATCAATAGCCTTATGTATAGTTGAGGGTTTCATGGCTCCAACCTCTAACGATAGGGATGGATCTAAACCAAAAATATATTTATTCAACTTGGTCAAATTTGAAATACCTTCAACATACATTGAGAGATTCAAGAGCATGTTTGAATAGTCCCTCACGGAAAATCCCCTTTGTTGCAGTGCATACCACTTCAACTCTTTAACTTCTACTTTTTCAATGGAGATACAAAAATTTCAACCACTATCACACTTTGAATGCTTCTCATGTTAAAAATATTTTCCCAATATTGATCATATACCTATACCTTTTATGGGTATACCCTTCAAGGTGAAGTGCAACATAATAGATTTTTGCATCATCATTACAGGAATATACATTGAATTAAAGCTCTAACTTGTTCAACCATTCCTCTAATTCAGTTTGTGATGGGTTATCTCCCTTAAAGTTTGAGATATTAATCTTCTTGTTGTATTCTTAGTCATGATGGTATCATTTCTCACTATCAGTTTGTTATCTAGGTGGTTCTTGATTCCATGTTTTTTCTATGCATTTGATATCCAAATTGATTATGACCATTCCCACAGGCTAATGGATGTCCATTAGAGTGATGCTCCATATTAGTTTGACCAAGAGATGATCTTGTCTTATCATGCTTGTCTTCATGAATGGGTTGATTATTGCCTTCAACTCTTCTATGTATACTTAAGGGTTGTGGGGATAGATTTGTAAAATGGATTGTATCCATGGTAATTATCAATTTACCTAGACTTGAAATGACTCCTTCATGTTGGTCATTGTTCCTTAGAGTGAAGTGACTGATAAGGATCTCTCAACCTTGATGGCTCACCTATCTCAAAATTTGGTCCATGTTGTTGATTTGGTTGTCAAGGCAAAGTGGGATCAATTGAATCTAAATTAAAATGAGTAGGGATTGCTATAGAGTAAATTTGTCACTTAGCAAAGTGAATGTAGCAATTAACTTGTCAAGATTTGGTTGCATACAATCATTGAGTTATTAAATCCCTTTGTTCATGCACTTTATTTCATTTGATAATTGATGATAGTCATTGGAATCATGAGATACATTATTGATGCCGTCCAAATGATGATAATTTTATGCATTAGACATACTAACCCCCACATCTTCTTGCTCATGGTTGATGGAATCATCGCAATGATTTTCTTATTTTGATAGGAATTATCATTGATAACATCCATTATTTGGTCTTTTCTCTTATTCTTTGACATAGGTGCTAAAGTGTTCTCTATGTGGCCCATTGTTAGTGTTTTAGTAATATCTTTTGATGTGAGTATCCAAATGATGAGCTTTTTGACTCTAAATGGAGGGTACATTGTCCCTTCAAGGTCGTTACCTCAGTTTTTTGTTAAGATCAATGTGAAAATTTCTATAATCACTTTTCCAAAACTATCCAAAATAGGACAACCCCTTGTTTTGACCCTATTTGATGCCTATAGTAACATGTAATCCCTATTTACCAATTGTAAAACATCTAGGAAATAGCGTAGACACCTATAGGGAATGTAAAGGAGCTTTCTTGAATTGGTAGGAGGAACCTTGATGGGACCTAAAATGGGCCGGCACTGGCTATGGCACTAGTCGAATCTCATGCATACGACAGACAACCCCACCACACGGCTCGCGGGCCAGGAGCATCTAAGACTCACTTTGCACTAAATGCTTATGACGATTTTGCATTTGTATCCAATATGTAGTCCAACGTTCACCTTCCCTTCTCCTTAGAGGGAGATCCTATAACATATAGGCATAATGCCTCGTAATACACACATAGGGAAGCACCTCTCGGCTGATTGCTGTGGCTCCACTACGACTCTCCTACACCTCGGGGATTAGCCCCAAGATGTGCCGCTAACACATATAACATTCGTACAAACTCCACTCTTTCATAATTCAGCATTCCAGGAGATTTTTGATTTGCCTCACAAAACTTTTCCCAACGGAAGTACCCGTCTAGACCTATAGCTTGGGTTTCCTGTCCTCTCAGCGTTGGTCAAAGTTTATCAATCAATTGCAATGCATTCCAGGAGATACCACGTGGCATGCTTGATGCAAGGTGTATGACAATTGTGCACAACCATTTTATGATTAAAAAACCAGCCATGTGAGGTGCGAAAAACATCCCTTTCATGAATTTTAACTAAGTGTTATGTGCTGTGCTACTCTAGGGACTAGCCCCGAAACTTCCGCGCCTATATTTAATTATGGAATGATCCCTAAATGCTATGTAAAAAGAGGGAAATCAGAATTTGTATCATTTCAGCAATTAGATTGTCACAACTTTCTCCCCCCCCCCCCCACCGTTTAGGTGTTGCTGTGGTGCATAGGTGTAAATGATTGTTTTGTATCATTTTTGTATGTAAAAAGCAATAAACACGTACTATAATACAAAGGAAGAGGCCAAACTGAGGCTTAACCTCATGATTTAAGCTCGCTAAACATTCACTCACATATATATTATTTTTCCATATATTTTGAGCGTGAAAATCCCAATTTTTCCTATTTTTTGCTTTTTTTCTATTTATTATTCATGAAAAATAGGTATTTTCCGATTTACTTGTATTGGCTTATTATTTTAATTGAAACTTAACATTTTCTCTGAGTTTATCCCATTTCCATTCCTTTTCCCCAACTCAAAATCGAAAAAACCACTAATTTCCATTAAAAATGGCATTTTGCGGGTTTTAAAGAATTAATAACCACTCTAAATCATTACGGGTTCTGCATTCATGTAGTTACAGCCCTCAAACATGATGCAAACAAGGTTCAAACAAAAATTCATCACATATGAACAACATTTGGACCATGAAACAACAAAAACAAGCAAATTTCTTCATAAAATTGGAGCATACCGCGTGTCTTGCATGTTGCGGGTTTTTTAATAATTATTCTGGGCAGCCCATAGACCAACCAACAACCATTCTTCAGTGCTGAACCTCTTTCCTCAGCCTCCTCTTCATCTTGAAGCAATCCGATCACAATCGGACAAGCATTCTTCAGCCCCTCTTCTTCTTGATTTCTTGCACATGAATTGCCTCTATGCAAGAGAAAGAGGAAAGAGAGAGAAAGACTGATTTTTTATCTCTTTGCTTAGTGCATCATTCCTTGATCCATTTGTGGCGATGGAGGGTGAAGGATAGAAGCATCTCAGGGCCAGGAGGATTCCCCTTGCCTCCACCGATCAGAAAATGCATGATGAAGGGGGGAAAATGGGGCACAAAAAACTGACGCGCCCCCCCCCCCCCTCTGCCCCCCTCCCCCACTGTTTTATTTCATGAGCTTTTAAGCTCTTACTTAGAGCTTTAAGCTTTAAACCCCAATTATCTAGTTCATGCATTTTGCTTTCACACTTCCGGCAAGTGGTTTTTTCTCTTTTGGAGGGGCAAATGACATCGGATTTGAGATCCGTCTAGACAAGTGGTTACGTGATGTCGAAATCTACAAAGCTGGGCCCCATCACGCTCTTCCCACCTTCCAGATCAAGTAGCTACTTCACAACCCCTAACCTTGCGGGCATTAAATGGGGGATCAAACGACCTCAGAACGGAGATCTGACACTTGCATTGGATTCCTGACGTCATTTTTCATCTAGGATAACTCCAGCTCGGCCATCTGCCACTGTTTGATTTCCATGAAAATAAGCATTAGCGCTTTAGGGACTTGCCACTTAAAATTGTATTGATTGCCATCACCGCCTTCGACGAAGTCTATTTTTTTCCTAAAATTCGTATTTTTTGGCTATTTTTAAGCACTTCTCGGCATAAAAAATCATCTGTCATTGGTGACCACGGGATAGGGTGACTCAACCCGTCGAATCCCACGAATAGATCTGCACATAAACAACAAAAAGGAGCATCAAGCTTATACAAAAAACACACAACACAACACATCACATCTCATACCCTACCCCCAGAAAAAACCAAGGCATGAAATCCACGAGGAGTAGGCCTAGCATAATCTGACTGAAGGCCTGAAGCTAGTCGCTAACCAACCGCTCTAACACAGCCAAACTAAAAAGAACTATCAAAGAGGTCGCCCTAAGTGGTGGTCTGACCTACCTTCCTAAGTAAGGACAACTCAACCAGGAGCTCCTACTAGGCGAGGACTCCTATAGCCTGATCAAGAAATATTTTCTTTTAGCACATTACTCTTTTAACCTCTCATTTTCCATACTCGAACGTGTAAAAAGGATGGAGCTGAGCATAGTGACCCAAGGAGAATAGGGCATCGGCCTTAGGTCCTATCTCGGTACCCAAGAATCTACCAAGCCCTCGCAAGGCGACACTTAATCCTTTTCTAACGCTCACTTTTATTTTTGCTCCAACCTTCTTATATTTTCTTTTTTTTATGAAAGATATCACCCCAAGGAAGGGCAAGGCATCGGCCCCGGGTCTTGTCTCATCCCCAGGAACCTTCCCAGCCTTCGCAAGGTGATAGACAATAGCTCAAGGATTTTCTTTCTTTCCTTTTCTATTTTTATAGGGGTTAGAACCCCTTTTTATACACCTCCGTATATTCATATATTATCTTTCAGATCTTTAGGGTTTTGTCTATTTCCATCATTATTGTAATAGGCTTCTCTAACTACCTCACAACTAGCAGGAACTCCTAGAACGGCCGTCTAGCAGGTCCGTAGAATAGGGTCACTAGAACTCCCATCTAAAACAGGTTTTTCAATGCCTAACAATGCCTTGCAGGAGGCAATGACTACTTCGACCTCCCCCCGATATACAGAACCTAAACCTGGGACTTCATGCCTTGTTTGCTGGTCCCCAACAAGAAAGAAAACCCCCTTCAAGTACACAAATACATATAACGTGAAAGAATAGACACTCATAAAGGAGAGATATCACCTGGATAGGGCCATGAGAAGCTTCCACACGGCAAAGGCTCCTTCCAAGCGCTTCTTTGAACATGTCTAGCACATGACTAAAACAAGAAACCATTAACTGTACCCATACTAAACAGACAACTGGCCCTCTTAGCCTAAAGAAATAGATTATTAAAACCTGAAAACAATTGGCTCTCTTGGCCTAAAGAAATCAGACATTAACTACTTAAAGCTACTAGCCCTCTTGGCCTAATTAAACAAACAAACTAGCTCATAGAGATCCCTCCTTGGAAGAAGGCAGATATAAGCAAATATGCTCCATTTCAAGGGGAAAAATAGGTCTCTCAGCCCTAAACTAAATGCATACACCTCTTGCATATATAGCAAGATGTGTACGCATGACATGTCGTCGGATCAACTTATGGGTCTAAGACAATAGTGGTAAATGGGTCTCGACTACTCTTTGCATTACCCATATCAACCATCGCCTGCCATATAACGCCTGGTCTGATAACATCCCCCACAAGTGACCAGGTCCTGTCTCATTATCAATAGCAATATCTGGACTAGGACCACAATTGAAAAAGAGGTCCTCTTCATAAGCAAAATTAGCTAAGGAATCCGCAAACTGATTCCAATAACGTGGAATCAGCTGAAGAGATATGCTCTCAAATTCATCAAGTAGGGTTATAGCAGTTCGATGATACATACGAAAGAGAGAATTCCGAACTGTTCATGTCCCATTGAGTTGATTTAAGATCAGTTGGGAATCCCCTTTTATTAACAACCGCCTAATGCCACCTTTCTTAGCAATATTCAATCCCATAATCAGGGCTTTATACTCGGCCATGTTGTTAGTAAATCCTACCCCGAGGTAAGCAGCTAATTTCATTGTAACTCTACGTCGGGGATCTCGGATAACTACTCCAACACTTCCTTTTCTATTAGGGCCCCTGGATGCTCCATCAAAGTATAATGTATACGTCCATAATGGGTTTACACAGCCAGCCATCAAGAACTCCCCTATTCGTAATTATGATAATCAAAGTTCAACATATTTGGAGGATGAACTGATGGCTCCATCACACCTTCTTCATTAAAGTCAACAGGGATGCTTGTCAAGATTTGTAAGTAGTGATGGCAGAAAACTTTAATTTCCCACACAAAGGTACTGTCTTCTCACTCAATCACTTTATATCCCTTTACTCCACCAGATAAGCCTCCCCTGATGATATCTTTGCTCGAGATATGGGTGCTCCAAATAAGGGATTAACCGCCCCATCAACCAATTTAAGCTCTCCTGCAATTCTCCAATTAGCCCCAGCATGAACTTGCAATGCATTTAGCATGTTAGCATATTTAGAAACAATAAGGTTTAATCTTATTAAGATTAACCTTATTCTTAAATTCTACCCCTTGTAGATTAGTTAATAGAATTGTGGACTTATTTTTACCTATCCGAACTATCTTGTAAGGGCCATCCCATCGAGGTTCTAACTTTCCTGGAAATAGCTCCCTATGCGCATTGTAATATAGAACTAACTGCCCCTTTTTAAAAGTATATTTCTTTGCTTTCAGATCATGCAACCATTTCATCCGACGTTTAGCTACCTCCTGGTGCAACAAACTCTGCAATTTGAGCTTGTCTAAGTGGGCTATAGTCGTAAACCGCTCAAATAGGGCATCTTCATCACCTAGAGAATGATTGATTGAGAATCTAATGGTCGGAAACTCAATTTCTAAGGGCAAGGCACACTCCTGCCCGTAAACTAATTTGAATGGGGTGTGGCCAGTGGCTTGTTTAAACATCGTATTATACGCCCAAACTGCCACATATAATTTTGTATCCCAGTCCCGCTTCTTTTCGAAGACTATCTTGGATAGGATATCCAGAAGCTGCTTATTAGTACTTTTGACTTGTCCATTTGCTTGTCGATTATAGGGGTCATCTTGTTATGCTTGATTTTCCAAGCTTCAGTCAGTCTTTTAATCACTTTATTTAAAAAGTGAGTTCCACGGTCTGATACTATTTCTTTTGGTGGATCAAAACGACAGATGATTTGCTCAAGTAGGAAATTGGCAGTCTCTTTTGCATTGTCATGCCTCGTCACGCTCGTGCTTCTGACCACTTTGTAAAGTAATTAGTAGCTACTATAATATATATCTTCTGAGTAGTAGACGACGGGGTGATAGGACCCACAAAATCTATGCCCCACTTCTCAAATGGAAGGATAGCCATGATAGGTGTAAGTGGATGCTTCCTATTCTCTCGACTATCATATCTTTGACACGTATCACATCTCTTGACGTACTCAAAGGAATCTTGAAAGATGGACGGCCACCAATATCCAGCTTTGAAAGCTTTATGTGCCGTTAATCGCCCAACGAAGTGCCCTCCACAAGCGGAGTCATGGCACTCTTTCAGAATAAAGGGAACCTTGTCAGACGTCACACATCAGCAATAGATATCATCAACATCCTGTGATATAATGTGCCTGCAGATCAAGGAAAATTTCAATGCATGCTATTTAATTTTCCACTTCTCCGATTTTGATAAAGCAGCTCTAGTCTCTCCCGTAGAAATATAGTGCGTTATAGCAGCATACCAGGAGGGAATAGATGTCGTATCAATCTTGAACAAAGTCTCCATGTCACTTCCTTTAGCCACGACCTCTTTTGGTTCTCCGAAATCCACAAGACGCTCTACAATGCCCTAAAGCTTCGGCAACTTGCTCTTAATCTCATAATCAAATTCTTGCAAAAGTGATTAACCACTTTGCTAAAGAGTTAGGCGATTATAACTTATTCAACAACAATTGAAGCCCTTCCGCCTTTGTATAAAAAACCACCCTCTCATAAATAATGTAGTGCCTGAACTTTTTGGTCACAAATACCATTGCAAGGCACAACTTCTCCATATAGGTGTAGTTAATTTTTTATATGCCCAACTTTCCACTAGCAAAAGCTATCGGATGGTACCACTTTTCCTCCCAAATTTGGGCCAAACAACAGCTGATACTATACATGGTTGCTGTTGAAAATATATAAAACATTTCGTCCCTTTTTGGTGCTTTAAAATAGGTGCTTTGGCAAGCTCCTACTTCACATCATCAAAAGATACTTTGCAAGCATCACTCTATGTAAACTGACAGTTTTTAAAAGACAATAGGTTCATCAGCGGTGACAACGTTCTTTTTGCCAAGGCAGGAGGATAATACCCTACTGATGACAGAAAGCTATGCACTTCCTTTGGAGTATGTGGTGGACTCATGGCAACTATGACCTTGATCTTTTCAGGATCAGCCGCAATCCCTACGGAACTAACCACATGGACTAACAAGAGCCCATAAGGGACTTTTAAGACGCACTTCCGTGGGTTAAGAGCTATGCAAAATTGTTTGCATTTGCAACACTCAAAACACTTCCGCAAAATGATCAATTGTCTATCCCTTACGGTGGCTACCCCCAGATCGTTAATGAATACTTTCAGCTCCTCTAGGGAGATGTCACCAAAGGTCTTGTTGGTTGTTCTTTGCCACGAACCAGGTGCATTACACAACCCAAATGCCATCACATGATATGCAAAGGTACCAAAGACTGTAATAAACGTCGTTTTTAACTTGTCTTGCTCAGCAATCGCCATTTGGTTATACCCTACAAAGTAGTCCATAAACGAATAGATTTCCCTACCCACTAGTTGATCCAAAATTTGGTCAATAAATGGAAACGAGTAGTAATCTTTAACAGTCGGCTTATTCAACTCTCTAAAATCTACACAAAGACGGATTTGATTATTATTATTCTTCGTGATCACAACTGGTGAGCACCATTTAGTATGCTAAACAGGAAAGATCAAACCCACTTTCCGCAGCTTCTGTAGTTCCTCGTACAACCCATCCCTTAATTCAAAAGGCATACACCTTACTTTTTGACGTACAAGGCGGGTACCTTCCTTTACAAGAATAGTATGCACTGCTAGATTGGGAGGAATACCCCAAAGTTTGTCATAGCTCCAAGCAAAGATATCACGAAACTATCGAATTAAGGACACATAATGCTCTCTTTCTTTCGAACTGAGCATGGACCCTAATTTAATTGGCCGCAAATCATTTAGCATACCAAGATCTAGCTCAATAACGTCCACGCTCTATCGACTCATTCAAGGTTATTTGATAAATATCCTCTATAGTGGACCCTTCCTTAGATCCATCGCTCGATGACGTCTCACTACCAGATAGATCATCTATTGTTTCTAGTTCAGTAGAGGATAGTGGAGCTCTCTCACTCTGAGGGGGCTCAGGGTAAGCATCCACTATTACACGATGGGCACCTCAACCTAGAATCACTCTACCAACGGGTATATCGACTTGACAATCTGTCCGTAGAATCCATGGCCTGCCTAGCAAAACTCGATAGCTAGGACGTCCTGTAAACCTTATCACCCTAAAGTCTAGATAGCATTCCATACTCGCCAACTGTAACGTGGACCTTAGTAATGCAACCTTCTGGTTGTCTTAGACTATCATCAGCCATCCTAAGAAGTGTGGAGTCATCTTTTTGGATCTCTAGACCTAACCTCTCCATCAAGTCTGAACTTATGATATTGACGGAGGATCGAGTGTCCACGATAGCGTGCTCCACTAATATTCCATCCACGTATGTTGGAACCCTAGGGCAATGCTTTTTAGCATGATCAAACCAATCTTCCCCCACTCTAGCTATGCCCAAAGGTTCTACTATATACCCTATACGCAGGATTTTCTTGAATTCCTTGCGTACTCGTGGAGAAAGTTTAATCAATTGCAGGAGGTTCACATCTGGCTTGACTTTGCAAAGGAAACTTGCTAGATCAAAGTCGTGGTAATTAGCCAAAGTTCTCTTCTCACGCCAAACCATTCTCTCCTTTGGTCTTTCAATCGGTTTTGGTGCCTCTTTTTTAGTCTTTACCTTCTTTCTTGGCAATCCTTTATCCTCCTCGGGATTGAATTTATTGCTAACAAGTCTTAACAGTCCACCTTCCTTATCAGGATTAAGGACTCACTTTTCCCTAGCATCTTGCTTAGGGCTTTCTTTGACAGGTTTTACAATTCCTTTGTCACCCTCTTTAATCTTTTGACCTCTTGTGACGGCTCGTAGATTAGAAATTTCAGCATCATTGACACGTACAGCCTCAATAAGGCTGACTCCACTGCCATGAGGTAACTCCTGTATAATAGCCTTTCCTCTTTGCAGTATTTACCTTGGTCCATTGTCTTGCTGGAGATTGTTCCCTTGTGCACGATGGTTAATTGGACCTGGTTGTTTACTCCCTTGTTGGAGAGAAGTGATCTTACTCCAATAGGTAGGAACTAAGTGGCCAGACTTCTCGCAAATATCACATTTGACATTCGGGCAATTCCTAGGGAAATGTTGGCCCCCACACCACTTACACCTGAATCTTGAGGGGCCACCCTCTTCAGGGCGTCGACTCCCTATCAAGTTCTGTTGCTTCTTAAGAAAATTGACATCTGCAGCTATTTGTCGATACTATTCAGAGATCATAGCGGTGTAGTGCTTCATCATGTCCTTAACTTCACCAAGGACATTATAAGCACTCGACTCATAGCCGCGGTCGTCAGTTTGTCATCCCATGGGCCTAACCACTTGATTAGGAATTAGTCGCTGACCAACTAGGACAAAATTAGGATTCATTGTTTGATTTCCACCACTATTTAGTGAGACCGCTTGACTAGCCATAGGCATAGTCATGCTAGGAGGGGCTGGTAACATAGGCAAATTCAACATAATACTCCCTCTGCCACTCGTATTTAACATGGGGTCCCCTTGACTCCCATTGGTCAAGGCCAAATTATTACCATTCCAATTTATCCTTGCTGCATAAGCCGCTTGCAAGCATGACTCTAATATCGGCCAAAGCAACACTACTCAGTTGCATCTGGATATTAAAATCCAATCCATGTAGGAAATTTTGCAACTGTGCAGCCGCTGGAATAGGAATATAAGCGTTAAGTTTGCGAAGAACTTGCTTTAGTTTCTTGGCATATGCCTAGACATTCTCATTTGGCTCTTGGCGTGTTACATTCAGAACACGCAACCAATATTGTCCACCCTTCTCAGGGGCAAACTCCCTACGGAAAGCCGTAAAGAATTGGGCACTGCTAGCTATGATTCTAGCTTCTAGACCGTGATACCACACTGCCGCTCTTCCTTTTAATGACATGTTGAAGAACATGATTAGGTGTTCTTCATCTTGAATTCCATAGTTGAACATGAGCATTTGAAACTCCTTAATGTGGAGTTCTCCATCTTCTTCTACTAACCCATGGAAAATGGGCAACGGTGCTCCTAATGCCGGTAAATCCGGTGTACCTGCTGGAATTGCGATAGGTTGTGCCATGGCTACAACCGGATTGACAATAGGAGTTTGTGTAGGCAACACTACACCCCCACTTGTTGTGGGTTGATTAACTGGAAATAGGGAAGTACCAAGACTTCCACTTGCACTCAAAGAGCTACTCATAACACCTAGGTTACTAGAACCACTCCCACTTATATGTAACGGGCTACTTCTTTGAGGAGAATAGCGTCTTACAATCTCCAACCATCGTTTAGCCCTCTCAGTACGTTCTGCCTTTTGTATTTCGGCTTGACGGTCCTTGTCAAAGGACATAAACCAACTATTTGGTCCCTAAAAACCCTAGATTCGAGAACCATCACTTGTTGGCAGCTCTCGGCATACCCACCACTGATGGGACCTAAAATGAGCCGGCATTGGCTATGGCACTACCCAGACCTCATGCATATGATAGACAATCCCACCCCACGGCCTCGTAGGCCAGGAGCGTCTAAGACTCACTTTGCACTAAATGCTTATGACGAATTTGCGTTTGTATCCAATATGTAGTCCAACGTTCACCTTCCCTTCTCCTCATAGGGAGATCCCATCCCTTCTGTCCAACAAAAGTATCTCTTCTGCCCTGTAGAAGTAACTGGTCCAAATCACATGGATCCACAAATTCAATCCTTTATCTAGAATAAGATCTCCCAACATGCCCAGACATTGGGGGCCACAAAGGTCTTCAACTCCATTCTAGACCTAGCAAGGGGTGTCCAAAGCTCCACCTGACCCGCAAGCTGTCTACTAGGAGTGAAACATCATTCCCATGTTGGCCTTTTCACCACTCAACCTTCGGCTCATGAATCGAGCAGTGCCCTTTTTGGATTAATCCATGATGCGATCATGGAGGTGATCCACTGTGCAATATATCCTTCCTTAATTAAATCCTTTAGGAATCAGACACAACAAGGCATCCAGCCCTAATATCATTTTCTAGGAAAGCATTCCTTTATCATCATGGAAACTTGTCATCACAGACCCTTGCCATGTATTCAGCATAAATCACAAGCACTTGGAACAATAATCCAAATTATATACATTAATACTAGTGATTAATATAGCTCATAAGTCTCGTTCACGTTGTAACTTACGTGAAGGGTGGCTACAGTCCTTGTCAATCCGAGAAAAATATCGAATTTAGGACTCTCAATTTTTATAAATAAAATATTTTTAATTAAATAAAAAGTATTATTTATTAATGTTAATTAGTTTTTACCTTAGTTTTTAGTTAGTAATCTTACTAAGTTATTATTTGATAAAGTAACTTTCAAACTAACCAACTAACTTTTATTGTGTGGAAATATTACACAGTTTCAAGTAACACTTGCGGTATCAAACCAACAAGAAGGGGACATTTTGGAAGATTCAAGTTCAATCCAAGAAGATACAAGCACAATGTCCATTGAAACTCATCTAGTGCTTTTAGCACTTATGCCATCTAACACGATCAGCTTTGCCTCTGATCAAATCTGAGTTTTTTGTGCTACTCCAGCCTCAAATCAAGGAGGGGAAGTGGACCTGCAAGGAAGATTTCAAGTTCAAAGGGCATACTAGTCACCTAATATCTCTTGATACTAATCACCTAGTGCTTCTTAGAACTTGTGCTCAACTCTTCTGCTGCTAAAATCTGAAATTTTTGGAGCTCATTTGTTGTTGATCTTGCAACCTCAGCACGGGCAAGGACTCATCAATAGCTTGATTCAATGGTGTCAAATTCCATATTTGGCAAACTAGGCTACTGATCCGGATGAAGAAAGGCTTGTGGTCAATCACAAGTGTTCAAGAGAAGAAACCAAGGGAAGCTGCACTTTCAATCATATGGGATAAAAATGATGATAAGGCTCAAGCTATTATTAAGCTCAAACTTGAGGACAACTACATTCATCATGTTGATGATTGTGAAACCTCTCAAGCAACATGGGATCGATTAGAAACCTTGTTTGGAGATCATTCAAAATCCTCCAAATATGGCTTACTGATTGAATTTTTTAGGCTTGACACGAAAAGTAGTACCTCTCTTGCAAATTATTTGAATTATATGGAAAGCTTGTTGACACAACTTGCAGGAAACAACTTGAAGATGGATGAAGACATTTGCATTGGAGTGCTTCTCAAGAGTCTTCCACATGAGTTTGATAATGTGTCTATCACATTAATCAACATGCAAAATCTGAAGCTTGTGGATATCAAAGCCTCTCTCTTGGAAGAGGAAAAGAAGATCAAGAGCAAGGAAGAAACAAGTATCCCAAGAGGAGACCAACAACTCCTTTGTGAAAGGGAAGAAGAGCATAGTCTGTGACTTTTTTAAAAAAACTGGGCATATTGAGAAATTTTGCCATGCTGAGAAAAGGTCTCAAAGAGCATATCTTGCTATAGTCAAAGAAGATGAAGACAACAATGAAGAAGAAGAAGAAGAAGAAGAAGACACCCAAGAACAAAAGGATAGGACTCAACAATCTCTCTTTTGTAGCTCATTTTCTGATAGACTTTTTAAAGTTTTAAATGTGGACTTGCCTAATGTTCCTACCATAAGCTCCTATACTCCTCATGTAACCTCTACACACTACAGCCTCTACATACTTAGTGAGGCCTTGTGATAGCCTCTAGCTTTGTACGAATGGCATGTCTACATTCAGCAAGGTTCTACTCATGACATCCATCATAGCCTCTTTGTAAGGAACAACAAGGCAAAGAAATACATTGCAAATAAAGCCTTAGACTAGGTCATGTATGCATGGTTTATTAAAACCACAGTTGGTAAATACCATGGTCACTTTCCACCTTTCTCTACCTACTACCAATACCACCTACTGTAAGCCTATAACAGGCACTCATCCCCACACTCATTTCATCAATCATTATCATTCAGTTGTACTTACATTATGCTTGGATAATATCAGTTGTTCTTCCTTTTCATTACTTATGCCTCATTATGATTGTATATTTTCTCATAAGTGATCCTCCTTAGTATGCATTCTCAATATTTTAACAAATCTTACCCAACTTGATCAGCTTGATCGACGCTCTAGTAGCCCAGGAGATGGATGAGATGTTAGGATCCAACACCAATCCCAAAAATAGTGAGCTCAACTTGGGAGACTTCCTAGTCAACATTCAGCAAATGATAAATCGATATGATTTGCAAACCAAAATAGAGCACCATAATAGACCAGTTGAGGACATCACAGCGGACGTCGAGGAAGAGCCAAGACTGGCAAAGAAAGTGATGCAAGGCATAGCCGCCTATAATCAGGAGCAACAACCTCAAAGGTTGAGGCAGGAGATAGAAATGCAAGAGGTCCAGTTAGTTTTAGTGCTTTCCAATAGAAAGAGAACATGGCCCAACAAGAGGAAAAGAAAATGATGCAAGGCATAGCCACCTATAATCAGGAGCAACAAGCTCAAAGGTTGAGGCAGGAGATAGAAATGCAAGAGGTCCAGTGAGTTTTAGTGCTTTCCAATAGAAAGAGAATATGACCCAACAAGAGGAAAAGAGTGCTTGAAGCTAAAATTATGTTGAGTGAGGTTCTCATGAAGTGACTCATAGATTACATAGTTGTAGAATAGCCTTAGCAACTTTGTTGCTAACAGGACTAGGTATTACTTTGAATTCAAAAAACCAAATGAAGATACCTATAGTTGCCAAGAAAATCGACAAGTATCAACCTGATAATGAATAATATGCTTTTGTAGAGTAGTTTGAGTAGGTATGCAAGGCGAACGGTCTAACGGACCCTGCTAAAAAAGCACACATGCTTTTGGTCTTTGCCTTAGGGATAAAGGGTGGATGTGGTTCACTAGTCTAGACAATACCAAACAATTATTTCAACAATCTCAAGAGTTTCTTCATTAAGAGATTCTTTGAGGCACGATTGTCAAATAACCTTATTGTTTGGCTAATGAACATTAGTCAAAAGGATAAGGATGATATCTAAGACTACATCACCCACATGTAGTCTCTTTAAGAGAATCCCAGCCCACAAAGTGACCTAGAAAATGAGCAGTCTCCACTGTGTTCATAAGTAGAATTAGGAGTGAAGAGCTTTACAAGGCCTTGGTGAGCAACTCGAACATGCAAAGGAACATGCTAGCTAGGCTCTTTGAAGAAGCCATACGAGTGAATGACCTACTCAGAGAGAGAAGCTCAAGGACCGCAAGCTGAGATAGCACAACCTCTAGAACCTCAGAGAGGTCCACAACCACTAGCAAGAGATTGAGCGTCAAAGTGCCCAAGAGAAAGGAAAGAATGTCAATTAGAGCCAGGAGTTAGCGAACATGAAGCTAGAGTTAGCTAAGCTTCAAGAGATGATGAGAAGGCCTACAAGACCTCACGTACAATGTGTGGATTGTGGAGGAAACCACCTTTCGGTTGACTGCATGGATTCTAGATCTAGACCCTGTCCCAATTGTAGTAGGTTTGACCATGATGTAAGGCATTGCTGATTGTTGAGGCAGTTGCCATACCCACAATCATACAATCAGCCTTATTACCTAGGGAATAGACTGTGAGCTTATAGAAGGGGAGCTCCATTAGCTATTTGAGCACCCACTAATTCATGGCCAACTATCCCTAGGATGGATATAAACCCCACAGGGATACCAAGGACACCTGGACCCTTCATGACCCATCCATCGAGTGATGCTCCAGTGCATTATGTTGAGGAGCCAAGTGAGGAAGAGGCATAGGTAAAACCTTAGGTCTCCTATGATGAAGAGGGTAATCCTATTCTAATGGATTTTAGACTAGTACTAGTGATGGTGTTAGGTCGGGGAAGGGGTAGAGGCCTAGGATATCATAAAACCAATAACCTATCTCATGTTGGACTTGCAGCCACACCCAGGACACATCTCATATTGTTTTCCTCAAAAGAACGAGAGCAAGCTAATTGATAAAAGGCTGACTTGAGATGCCTTGAGTGTGGAATCACTTATTTTTATGCCAAGTGCCCTAGGCGAAAACCGTCCAGTAGTTCAGATATCGTGCTATCCGTACCTTTGGGGATATTTGGAGTCGAGACGCTTGATGGCAAGGCCACTCCCATCTTGTTGAATATCATGACCAAGTCACAAACGAGGCATGCCAATATCTCGTTACCTAGACCACCTAGCAACCTTGATGTAGCCTCCATAGGGAAGAGGAGTCATAGGAGGAGAAGAATGAGAGTTGAGACACAAATCACACTCAAAATTGATAATGCCATTACACTACCAAAGGGCAAGCAAGTCATGGATGCAGAAGTGGAAACATCTACTCCTAAGATAGCAGAGAAGGGGAGTGTCAATGTTGGGGAATATCCCAATTAGAGGCACCGATTGGAAGTGGTTGATGAGATTAAGGAGTGGGTGAGAGAGGCCCAAGAGCACCTAAAGGATGCCAAGCCCATCCACAAAGATGAGGTCGATGAGTTCTCCAGTGTGAGCACACCCATCTCACCTACTTGCATAGAATCTAGAGAAGCATCTGCACCCCATGTCACACCATAAGATGAAGCCTAGGTGCCATAGGCATGTAGACTGCCCAAGAGCAGTGGCAAAAGAGTGTAGAGCATAATAAAAGGCAAGCGACTAGTAGCTTGCTTACATCATTGATATTGGCCCCTATGACCCTACCAATGGGGGATCTGCTTAGGCAAAGTTCCTCATTATGGAGAGTTTTAAGAAATGGGTAGAGGGATATAACAAGCCAAGAGCAGCCAATTTGCATGACCATGACACATCCACACAGATACCAAGCCTAACACTGAATTCACTGCCTAAGCCAGTGAATGTAAATGCTTTCTGGGAGGGAATAGAGATGCATCTAATCCTGCCAGTGGTAGCATTAGGAGACATCACAGGAAAGGGGATTGTAGATACAAGTGGGAGTTGATGTCCTCAGCAATGCAGTCCTACAGGCATGAGGTGATCCGCCGATGGAGATCACAAGGTTTAAAATCATGCTAGCTAATGGCATGGAAGTCAGACCATTTGAAGTGCTAAAAGATGGGCCTTTGAAGATAGTAGGAGTTTATCTTTCACTGAACTTCATAGCCATGAAGGGAGTGGACTACAACATCCTGCTAGGGCAACCTTGGATGTGGAATGCACGAGTGATAGACGATTGGAGCAATGGTCTTATATTCCTAGATAATAGGTCGGAGGTAGTAAGAGTCGAGATGGACACTTGGAAGACCACACCGTTCGACTTGGATGCCATTTTCTCTATCTTGAGGGAGACTCATAGGCTAGGAATTCGTGTGGGCTATTAATGAAGTATATTCCTTGTCTTGAAGATGAGCGAGATTGGATGCATGTGCTAGCCACTATCAATCTATTGTTTTTGGATGAAAAAGAGGATTATAAGTAGGTTACAAGGATAATAGGTGAGTTTCACAAAGCCACCATATCCCAGCTACCAAAGGGTAAAACCCCACCTTCAGTGCCACTTTGCATGATGGCCAAAAGCCCTAGTAGATGATAAACTCCTGCCCCTTTCCATATTCCTTCTAACAGACTTGAGCTCCAAGGGATTCTTGAGTACTTGATAAGGGAGCTAGCTAATAACCTAGCCCCCAATCTCAAGCCAATCCAAGATCTGATGGATGGGCCAAAATGGCAATGGGTCAAGGTGCATAGTCTAAATCTTATGTACAATTGGACACTGATCACATATGAAAAAGGGGCTAAGAATAGAGAGCTAGACAATGATGAGCAGTCAGAATGTAGTGATTCACGACGAATATAAGGATTACTACTCCATGAATGAGAAAAGTGAAGAAGAGGCTGAGATGATAGAGCACGACATAGACGTAGCCGACTGATCGAACAAATGAGTAGACTCCAAGCCACGGAGAGCCAACGCTTTTAGAACTGAAAGAGGAGTCTTCAAAACTAAATGTGATTATACTTGGTTGGATCACTTAGGCGTGATAGTCTATGAGCAAGCAATAGGGCTAGTCTAGCTTAGTGCCATGCCTCTCTTCAAGACAAAATCAACCTTAGAGTTGTGACCACCAGGGGAGACTTCCTCCTCTAGGGAGGGTTGCGAGTTTAACGTAGAATTGGAAGTAAGATCTAAGAGTGCTTTAGAGATACCTTGACCACTTAAAAACAGATGCACTAAGGGGGGATTTGTCAATCCATCTAAGGTGTAGATGGTTGAAGGAGGAAAAGAGAGAGCAACCAAAGGGGCTTGAGGCCAAACAACTAAGGAAGCCCTAGGACCTACTAAAGTGCTTCACTAAATTTAAGAAGGGATATAGGGTAGTGATCTTGTCGAGAGGACCAAAGAGGCAGGGACATGCAAGCAAATCAATAGAAGGGCTTGCTAAAGTCAAGAAAGTCAACTTAGTAGGGGAAGGGGAGAAGCCTCCACTTATGTTTATAGTTGATGACTTGACCAAGAGAGAGAAGGCCGATCTTGTTGCTCTCTTGCAAGAGTACATAAACTTGTTTGCCTAGTCCTTAGATGAACTTAAAGAAGTCGATCCAAGAGTTGTAACACATAACAGACTTTAGATACAATAGCAGTAAAGCATTGCCCTTACCCGATAAATCAAAAGTATGCTCACATTATCAATGAAGAAATTGATAAACTATTGAAGACCAGATTCATCTATGAGATTGAGCACATGAACTTGGTATCACCCATTGTGATTGTCCTAAAAAAGAACAGAAAGGTCTGAGTGTGCATTAACTACGCAAAAGGCAATGCTACAACTATGAGAGACAATTATCCATTTCCCTACACAGAGCACATGATCAAGAGAGTAGTAGGACAAGAAGCCTACAGTTTCCTCGATGGCTTGTCGGGGATTATGGCCAAGTTCAAGTGCACTCTGACGATAGACACAAGATGGAATTTATCACAAAATGTGGCATATTTGCTTACATAGTCATGCCATTTGGACTGACTAATGCACATGCCACCTTTCATAGTCATCTTCAGGGACATGCTTAGGTGAGAACTAGAGGTATTCATTGAGGACCTATATGTACAGTCTAGTTGGGCAGAACACCTAAATAAGCTTTGCACAGTCTTTGAAGAGTGTAGATTGTATAGTCTCTCTTTAAACCCCTTAAACTGCTAGTTCTGGGTAAAACACGGATGTATGCTAGGGCACATGGTGTCGAAAAATGGCATTGCCACTGACTTCTCCAAAATCAAGGTTATTGTTGACTTGCCATCAACAACAAACTATAGGGGAGTTTAGTGCTTCTTGGGACACAAAGGATACTATCGGCACTTCGTCTTGAGCCATGCATTGACTACTAGACCACTTTACAAGTTGTTGATTGTATTTAAGTGGATCGAGGAGTGCTAACACGCTTATGAGGAATTGAAAAAGGATCTCACTACTACTCCGATTTTATTTGCCCTAGATTGAAGCATGTCATTTCACATGCACATTGATGAGTCAAAGTTTGCCATGGGAGCTATTTTGTGCCAGCCTAATGAACACAATCTTGACTATCTAGTGAGATTTGCTAGTAGACAACTCATAGATACAGAGATGAACTACTCCATGATGGAGAGGGAAGGCCTAGCCATGGTATTTTCTATAAAGAAGTTTCGGCATTATCTTTTGGCTACGCCTTTCACCTTTGTGGATCATCAAGATTTTGTTTATCTTGTAAATAAACCCTACTCTACAGAATGCATAGTTAGATGGCTGCTTCTACTTTAGAGTTTAACTTTTTCGTGGTTGTACATAAGAGCAAGCAACATTACATGGCCAATCACATGTTCCACATACCCACAGGAGAAGCTACTGGTGGATAGGGGATTGCAGATGACCTACATGATGCACACCTATTTAGCATGTCCAGCAAAAAAGACTTGTTCAAGGCAGACTTAGCGCCATATTGGGTAGATGACATAGTCTAGATCTTGAAGCATGGATTACTTGAGAGACCTATTGAAAAGACCAGCTAAAGCACCTTATCCTTAAGATTCAACATTATCATTTAATTGTAGGCCAAGTCTATAGATTGGGACAGGATGCCTATTGTGAAGATGCATGTGTGAGCATGAAATGCATGATGTGCTAATTGAATCGCATGCTAGAATCACTCAAGGGCACTTCAACGAAGATACCATAGCCCGCAAGGTGCTAAAATCTCAACTGTGGTGGCCCACCCTATTCCGTGATGTTGCCAAATTTGTAAAGCATTATGATGAGTGCCATAGGACCAATGTCCCTATTCGTAAATATAAGATGGAGTTGATCCCAATCATAGCATGACAACTTTGAAAATGAAAGCAATCCTCCCCCGAATGAAAAAAACCACAAAACTGAGGACAAAGCACACAACATCTATGTGTATGTCTCCACCATTAATCTCAAAATTGAAAAGAAACCATAAATCTCTCTCTTAATAATGATCATAATCATCATCTTGGTCATCTTCATCCATATCTTCAACTATTATGCACAAAAGATAGAGGAGAGAGGAGAGAGAAATATTGGCACCATAAAGAGAGAATGTGTGAATCTTGGAGAAAGGAAGCAAAAGACACATAATCAGCCATGCACTCCACCCCATCTTTTTCCCAAAAGACACATAATCAGCTCTTGATATCCATTGCATTCTCTTTGGTATAAGCTCTTGATATGTCGCACCACAAATGTATATAAGCTCTTGATATCCATTGCATTCTCTTTGGTGCTCTCTTCCAAGGGTAATTACTCCTTTGGTTTGTAAAGAAGGCAATGGCTAACAATGCACCATAATGCTTTCTCCGTCTCTATTGCTTATTTTTCTCATATCATTCCATCCATCTCTACTCCTAAATTCTAATTTTATTTCGATTGTTGTGTCCATACCTGAAGCTACACTAGCAATGATTCACACGCTCTCTCTCTGTCTTTGCATCAAATGTGACTGAAGTGTGTGCCTGTCTGCCTACTTTTCAATTTTGTCTTCTCTTTGTGCTTGTTCTTTTCTATTTTACTACATTTCTATCCTTCAGTTGCTCTCTTTTTCTCTCTCATTGCTAAGGTTATGCTAATTAAGGAAGATGTTAAATTTATGTTGCCATTGATAAGCAACCTCTATCTCTTTTCAACATCCTTTTGCTCTAAGTACAAAAGATGAAGAACATTGATAGTTGGTTGGGAGAAACTCCTATTTTTTGGCTTAAGAGAAATCTAGAGATTCAGTGAAGAGGGGTTTCTCAGGCAGAATGTTGTGATCGAGCGAGTTCCCTATGACAAGTTCTCTATATGCATCAATTTACTCCTACACCTGTCCCTGCACTTGTGTGTCTAATTGTAGCACTCTTGTTGAGCAGTTCAAATGGCGCTCTATCTTTCTCTCCCTCTAGGACACGTAGTTTCTTCAATGCTCTACATGAGATCTTCAAGTCTCCTCATTTTCTCTTCCTTTGGTGTTTTGAGATCATCTTCTTCCCCAGCTGTGCACCAAAATGAAATCAACCCTCCCCCGAATAAAAACAACCACAAAACCAAGGACAAAGCACACAACATCTATGTGTATGGCTCCACCATTAATCTCAAAATTGAAAAGAAACCATAAATCTCTCTCTTAATAATGAGCATAATCGTCATCTTGATCATCTTCATCCATATCTTCAACCATTATGCACAAAAGACAGAGGAGAGAGGAGAGAGAAAGATTGGCACTATAAAGAGAGAATGTGTGAATCTTGGAAGAAAGGAAGCAAGAGGCACATAATCGGCCATGCACTCCACCCCACCTTTTTCCCAAAAGACACACAACCCTTCATTTTTTAATGATTTCTTTGATTTTTTTGATAAATTTGTATTTGTAAGGCCATGGCACAAAAAGAAGCTTGAACCAGCCAAGTAGAGGCTGCAAGTATGCTTGCTAGCCACAAAAACATGCAAGAAACCTTTCTTCTTCACCAAGAACCATGCCTCAAAACACAAAAGAAAGAGGCACATAAGAGATTGATAGATTCAAACCATCCTCACCCTCTTCCTCTTCCTCACTCTCCATTAGATTTTGTAATGAAGCACAAGAGAAAGGAGCAAGAACAAGAAAGATGAGAGTTGTGCCAAATGAAGGAGAGGGAGAAATGAAGCGTGAGAGGAGAAGATAAAGGAAGAGAGAAGGTGTAACCACCTCAACCTCCCACCTCCTCAAATCACCTGACAAGCCTCCTCCTTTTCTTTTCTTGATATATAAAATTGAATTTTCATACATCTTGGCTAAGGTCTAAAGACCCTTCAATTTTTGACATGGGACAAATGTATTTGACCTTTCCTTTTCTTTCAACATATTTTAAATGTAAGCCTTTTGGACTACACATTTTACATTGCTTCATATTTGAATTTTTTTTTGACAAGAGGTACATTTTCAATGAGTCATCTTACAAAAAAATGTTTCCATGTGAGAACATTTTGGTGTCTTTATTTGCACCGATTTCCCGATCATCATTCCTCCCATGCTTAAGTGTGAAGTGTCCTCGCGAAAAAATTTGAAGAAAAACCACGATCAACACTTGAAATATCTTCATTTCTTTTCTTAATTGTCTTTAAATTGTCATTGGATAGGGAAGGAAAATAACACATAAAATAGAATCACAACTAGGACGTTGAGCCTAGGTCACAAGCATACCACATAAAATCATACATCACACAAAAGATAGGGATTTTCACAAAATTTTGCATACAAGGATGAGCATCACACTCAACATAGGCTGAAAGATAACTACCAATGAAGCACATAAGAAAAACCGAGAAAAATATAAACATTAAGCACACCCTTACAAAGGATAAAACATTGAAGTTCTCCCACCCAATTTGTTTTGGAAAGGAAAAAGAGAGATGTGCTTTATTAAGGATATAAGTAAAAACAACAAAAGGTCTTGTATGTTTGAAAGAGCAAGAGTTTTCTTAGTGCGAAAAAAGGATTGAGAAGAATTGAAACATATGAACAAGGAGTTATATGCAAGAATAGTTGATTAGCAGCAACCATTTATATAATTCTTCTTTTTCTTTCACGACCTAATGGAGGATAAGGTAAGAAAATGGTTTGAATATTTGAAATGCCACATGGAAATATTAGAAGACAACTGTAGCTTGAAACCGTATGGCACAGAAGAGGCATGGGGAGATGGAGATGACAGAGACATTGGCTAGCCATTGAGGATTCAAGAAGGTGGAGGTCCTGCTGCCATATGCATATCAAGGATGATGTAGGGGCCATGCTATTGTGGGTAGGAGAGAGGAACTGGAATCTATGGATGAGTTGAGGCAAGAAGGGCATTGGTTTTGGAGGAGGAGGATGGAGCCTGGAACTCAAAGAAGAGGGGATGTGCAATTGGGTGGGATGTCACTATTTGCGTGTACTGGGATGCTGGATAGACACGACCCTTGGTAGCAACACCCATCTCCAAGTCATAGAGTGGATCAGGATCATTGCCACTTGGAGGGGATTGGAGGAGGAAAAATGGCATTGTGTGGACAAGAGTGAGAGCGGAACTATTTGGAGGTCCCATAGTGGAGGCGGATGGAATCTTTGGCTAGCCGATTGCTAGATGGGGAGGTGTGGAGATTGTGACAGGCAGGTTATGAGTAGGTTATGCACAGGAAGATTGAGGGTAAAGAGTTGAAATCCATAGTGGATTGATCATTGTCTCTTGAACATATGTTTCACAAAATTTTCAAGAAGATTCCAACTCTCCATAAATCCTTTCCTCTTCTTTTTCATCTTCATACCTTAAGGTTATAGCTGAACTAAACTCCTCTTCTTGATCCTTGTAAATCTCTTCATGAGAATGCAATTGGAACTGAAGACCTTCGTGCTAATCAGATGCAAACTCATCCTCTTGCAAATCTTGTAGCCACCTCTTTCCTGGCTAGTGCACCAAATGGATAGCACCTTGCCATGGCACAAAAAGAAGCTCAAACCGGCCAAGTAGAGGCTGCAAGTATGCTTGCTGGTGGCCACAAAAACCTGCAAGAAACCTTTCTTCTTCACCAAGAACCATGCCTCAAAACACACAAGAAAGAGGCACACAAGAGATTGATAGATTCAAACCATCCTCACCCTCTTCCTCTTCCTCACTCTCCATTAGATTTTGCAATGAAGCACAAGAGAAAGGAGCAAGAACAATAAATATGAGAGTTGTGCCAAATGAGGGAGAGGGAGAAATGAAGCGTGAGAGGAGAAGATAAAGGAAGAGAGAGGGTGTAACCACCTCAACCTCCCACCTCCTCAAATCACCCGACAAGCCTCCTCCTTTTCTTTTCTTGATATATAAAATTGAATTTTCATACATCTTGGCTAAGGTCTAAAGACTCTTCAATTTTTGAAATGGGAAAAATGTATTTGACTTTCCTTTCCTTTCAACATTTTTTAAATGTGAGCCTTTTGGACTACACATTTTACATTGCTTCATATTTGATTTTTTTTTTACAAGAGACACATTTTCAATGAGTCATTTTACACAAAATTATTTCCATGTGAGCACATTTTGGTGCCTTTATTTTCACTAATTTCCTAGTCATTAGAAAAATGGGGAGTCGACTTCATTGGGCCAATCAATCCCATGGCACAGTACTCCCAAGCCATGTACATCATAGTAGCCACTGACTATCTCACAAAATGGGCCAAAGCTCGAGCCACTAGGAAGAACGACACTAGGACTACATCTAAGTTCCTTTGGGAGCAAGTGATCTCATGATTTGGCTACCCCATTGAGCTAGTTAACAACCAAGGCATGCACTTCATTAATGAAATGATTGCTCCTTTGCTATCCACATTCCTCATCATTCATAGGAAATGATCACCTTACTACCCTCAAGCCAATGGTCAAGCGGAATCTATGAACAAAATCCTAATGAATGTCATGACTAAAGTGGTCTCTGCCTTGCGCAACAATTGGGATAACAAGCTCATGGCAGTGCTATGGGCCTATAGGATGGTAGTGGGGCAAACACCATTCAAACTAACCTAGGGACCAAAACAATCTTGCCAGTTGAGTTTTTGTTCCAAGCTTGAGAGTAGCAGTGCAAGAGAGATGGGATGGGAAGGAGGCATGGACGGAATGCCTAGTTAAGTTGGAACATCTTTTTGAGACCCGGATCTTAGCTACCCATGCCGTAATGTGTGAAAAAGCACAATGCAAGAGTTGGTTTGACAAGCATGTCAAATAGCATGACTTCGAGCAAGGCAACATTCTGTTGTTGTACTCCATAAAGAGTCGTAAGCAGAAAATGAAATTCAAAGGATTAGGGCCCTTCAAAGTCGGCAACCTTCTCTTGTTGTACTCCATAAAGAGTCGTAAGCAGAAAATGACTTCAAGCAAGGCAACCTCTTGTTGCTATACTCCATAAAGAGTCATGAGCAGAAAATGAAATTCAAAGGATTAGGGCCCTTCAAAGTCAGCAGCATTAGTAGAACTAGCAATGTTGAGCTCAAGACCTTAGAGGGTGAGGGCATAGACTTCTTCAATGTTGAGCTCAAGACCTTAGAGGGTGAGGGCATAGGCTTCTTCAATGGTAGTTGCCTCAAGAAGTACTACCCTCCAACCCATCCATTGCATGAGCCACCAATGGTGCAACCCATTGCAAATGTAAGAGTGGCCACTATCATAGAGATCAAAGATACGGATGAGGAAGCAGTAGCACCTGCTTGCTTTCAAATAACAATCTCACTGCTTGAAAAATACATGCTTTCAATGCACTTATCGATGAGGAAGCTGATTTCAACATCCTTATCCATGAGCATTGGACTCTCATTGGTTAGCCCCAATTGTATTCCATGAATGCTAAGTTCAACCCATTTGGGGGGCAATCCTACCCACTGTTGGGAAAATGCAAAGTAGTAGTCTCTATCAAGACTAAAAGCCTCCCTATGATCTATGTGCTACCTAACACTAGGGCCACTGGTAGGGAATCATTGCTAGATCCTGCAAGAAGCAAGTCCATTGCAATGTTGATTAGGACTCACAACACATTTACCTTGCTGTTGGTAGTGTTTGCATAATGATGGCCTTTAGCAAGGGCAGTGTGGCTCCATCTAAGCCTGCATAGCCACCGGTTAGGGGAACCAGTGCAAAGTCTAAGGAGGGGAATTGTGACTCGTCCCACCCCATAGGGAAAACCGGTCACAACCCAAAGGATACATGACTCAAAACCACTAAGTCATAGTGAAAATGGATGCCTAAACGACAATGGCAGCCACCTAAAAACAACCTGCACGAACCCATAATTCCCAAACATCGCACCTTAAGTCTAGGAGACAGACTCAAGGTATAGAACCAAAAGAATGGGCTGTGATGGGTGTCTAAAGCCCTATTGCATGCTCAAGGATATTATGAAGGCAAAAACTAGATTTGGTTGCCTAAGATTATGAGTGACATGTGCACCCCCCAGCCGCTAACTCTTAGCCTATCTCCAGAACCTTCTAAGATGCCTAGAATTTCCAAGTTGCTTGAACTAAAAGCCACCAAATCCATAGAACCTCAATGGGTTTATCAATCAAAACCAGAGAGCCTTATACCCCTAAATTGATGGAGCATGACACTCCCCATGTCCCTACTATTCCATAAATAGGAAGCAATGCAATCTCGAGGCCCCAAGACAAGCCCCTCACATGTCACTGATGAGAGCTCTACTAACCAATCCATGCACTAGGCATCAATCACTGAGTTATCTAGCCCAGTCAAACCCCAACCTCCCAAATGCCTTATACCCTCCTATAAGCATCAATCTAATCTCACTTTGGCCTCCCATTTAGCTGAGAATGGGGGGGGATGACTTGGTCACTAAGAGTGGTTGGACTCAGGTCTCCTAGAAGATTCTTTGGAAATTGATGTATGCACGTTGCCATGCACCTAGGAAGAATTTGAATTCATGTTCATTAAAGTCCCCATGGTAGGTGAGGAATTGATTGCCACTAAGATTTCTCGAAAGTAAGCTCATAAACGGAGGCTAATCACCTCCTATAGCAAGAGCAAAGTCTCTGTCACAGGTCAAGAGCTAGAAGAACTTGCAAAGCTAGCTAACATTGACTCTTCCTTTCTACGTAAATGGTATGCTCTCCGCCTCCAATGGGAACAAGAGGAGGGCTGCCCAATTATGATCAATGCTGACGAGTAGAGACACGCCATCAAAAACTGCTGAGTACGACCCTACCTATTGTTAGATATACTCAATGCCCCACCCTCATAAGGTGCCACCAATGATCCATGGTGCTCAAAGTTGTAAGGCCCCCATTATGAGGAGAAGCCATATGTAAGCCTGGACATTGGTTGAGTCCTGACTTGTATGTTAGATGAGGTCTATGTGACCAGATGGCAAAAAGGTGACCATTGTGGGTCTAATCTTTGGGTTAGACAGAGTAGTTAAGCTGGTAGCAATTCGAGACACATTGCATCGAGTTGTGGGGTAAGAGAGTTATCAAGGGCCCTAGCCAATGGTAAAGGAAATATTCCCTGGCCAACTAGTGGAGGTACACATGGAAGGTCAACAGACACATGGGCACATGGAAGGTCAAGAGACACATGTGCATATTGAAGGTCAAAAGACACGTGTATATGGAAGGTCAATAAACACATGGGCACATGGAAGGTCAACAGACATAGGTGCATATGGAAGGTCATCCATCATGACTCCCTTCACAAGCTATAAAAGCTAAACCCCTTCACAGCCATCAATTATCCATCTTTCACCCAGTCAGAGTTGTTCTAGCTAAGCCTTAAGCTCTTCACCTATCTTCTGTCTAGATTGCCATTTAAGCTTCACAGTGGAAGTGCATGGGTGGACAGAGCCATCTTTGTATCAGTTATTTCAAGATAAAGAAATTTTGTTATTCTTCTCTTATTTGTTGTGTACTCTCTATCTCTTTCTCAGATTCTATTTGCTCCGCTGTGTAATACATGGTATCAGAGCCCAGGTGGCTCTAGGGATCAAAGAGTGTGCAAGAGGCAAAGGATTCAACATCAAAGAGAAACGATGTTGTCTTTTGGAAGTGGTTCTGCCGCATTAGGAAGTGGTGCTAGAGGTGGTGCTGCTGTACCATCTATTCAAACACTGAGGATTTGTCCACCAACCTTCAATGAAGGCAAGTTAGATGGTATAAACTACACCTTGTGGAAGTTCAAAATTACAACTATCCTTGATTCTTATGAGCTTTTGGAGACTGTGTTGTGGACTGACGCAGAACCATAGCCTACCCTGACCCATCAAATTCTAATGTGATGATTCCTCCAAATGTAGATCTTCTACAAGCTTGGAAACGAAGGAATGTAGATGCATTGTGTGCCTTAGTTACAAGCTATTCTGACAGTGTTCTAACTTTGATTTAGCATACAACCAAAGCATCAGAGGCTTGGAATGTACTGAGGAGTTAGTATGAAACATGAAACCAAACAAGGATTCAAAACTTGGAGAATCAACTAGCAACGGAGAATTTTGTTGAAGGAGAGACGGTTGAAGCATTCATAACTCGGATTAAGAATTTGTGCGACTAGATGGCTTGTGCTGGGATACAAAAGACTAGTGAAGAGCTAGCTCAGAGGTGTCTTCGGATTTGTCCACAAAAGTTTGATGGACTAGTAACTGCCCTTAATACTCAGGTGAGACCTCAAGCTTTGACTTTTGAGGAGTTTTGTGCATTATTGATGGAGGAGGAGTTGAGGCTGAAAGCCTGAGAAGGAAGCAACAATGGAGATGCTACATTCTTTGCCAATGCAAAAGGCAAAGGTGGTTCCTCCACCAAAAATGATGGGACAAAAAGAAGAAGGGCGGTAAGAAGAAGTTTCAAGTAGAATGCTTCTACTACAAGAAGAAAGGACATGCAATTGCAGATTGTCGTGTCAAGAAGGCAGATGAAAAGAATGGTACCCTTAAAAGTAAAGGGAAAGAGAAAGCCAATACAGTTGAAGCAGAGTTGGAGTTATTCATGGCGACCATTGAGGAAGTGTGCTCCTCGGTGCAAGAAGAATCTACCACTGACTCATGGGTGTTGGATAGTGGGGCCTCCTCTCACATGACCAACAAGAAAGGTCTATAAAGTTTTATGCAGCCTCTATAAGAATCCATCACTATGATGGTTGAAAATGATGCAAAATGCCCTGCTGCGGGCACATGTACTATTTCTTTTGTTGCTGCAAATGGTAAAGTCAAAAATTTTTCAGATGTGTTGTATGTTCTTGAAATTAGGAGAATCTATTATCAGTTGCTGCCATAACTGATCTTGGTCATGAAGTGAGGTTCAAGAAGACAGGTGCAGGAATTCTTGACAGTGTTGGCAAAACTGTTGGCAAAGGAGAAAGAAAGAACAACATGTATGAGCTAAGTGCTCTTACAGCCACTACTGGAGTGGGAATAAGTAAGCTTTGGCATGAAAGGTTTGGACACATCGGATTTGCAGTGTTGAAGGAGATGCAAAAGCAAGGTATTATTGCTCACCTACCTACAGTGGGGCTGAATTGAAGGAACTATGTGAAGCTTGTATGATGGGCAAGAAACAGAGAAAGGCATTTCCATAGAAAAGCAAGAATAGAGCACAGGCTCCTCTAGAGTTGGTGCATGCTGACTTGTGCGGTAAGATGCCTACACATGCCTTGGGGGGATCTTCTTATTTTATGTTGATTGTCGACGACTATAGTAGGAAGATGTGGGTGTACTTCCTTCATGATAAGGCTCAAGCTTTTGGTAAGTTTAAAGAATGGATAAAACTTGTTGAGAATAAAATAGGGAAAAGTGTGACGAAATTTAGAATAGATGGTGGTGGTGAGTTCAACTCAAAGGAGTTTGAAGACTTTTGCAAAAGCAAAGGGATCAAGCGTCAATTGATGATGCCTCACACACCTCAGCAGAATGGTGTTGTGGAACACATGAATCACACCATTGTGGAGATGGCAAGATGCATGCTAAAGGGCAAGGGATTGCCTAACCATTTTTGGGTTGAAGCTGTTAATACTGCAGTCTACATTCTAAATCGGAGCTACACAAAGGCTCTTAAGGAAAAAACACCTCATGAGACTTACACTGGTAAGAAACCATCTATCTCACATTTTAGAATTTTTGGATGTGAATGTTATGCACATGTTCCAAATGAGAAGAGAAACAAGTTAAAATAAAAAAGCAGAAAATGTATCTTCTTGGGTTATAGTGATGAGCAGAAGGCTTACAAATTATATGAGCAAGAGGCAAAGAAGATCATCGCGAGCCATGATGTGGTGTTCAAAGAGGAGCCACATACAGTGGAGGAGGAGAAGGCAAGTTCTTCCACTTTATCATCAAAAGAAAAGAAGTAGTCCACTATGAACCTGTCCCGAGATCTGTCCCTATCCTTAAGGAGGAGGAAGCATCATCTTTAGATGATGAGGAAAAAGTTCACCAACCTGACATCACCCCACTGGAAAAGCCATTTTCGCGTTGGGTGAAGCAACTCTATGACCATAATAATCCTATGCCTACATCTGTTGAGGAGAAGGCAGGCGGACCAAGGAGGTCTCAGAGAATAGAGGAGCAAAGGAGGGCTTCTGCTCACATAGTCAATATGGCCTTGATGGTTGAGATTATGAGAGAAGTAAAGGAGCCAACTAACTTGGAAGAAGCACTTGTAGATCCAGCATGGAAGGCAGCTATGCAAGCCGAGTATAACAACATAATGAAGAATGACACTTGGGAGCTACTGGATCAAATAGCAAAGCGGAAGGTTATTGGCACCAAGTGGATCTGGAAGGTAAAGTATAAGGCTGATGGTACCTTAGAAAAGTACAAAGCCAAACTGGTTGCCCAGGGATTTTCACAGGTTGAAGGGTTTGATTTTCAAGAGTCATTTGTCCCAACTGCCAGAATGACCACTATTCGCATAGTACTTGCAGTGGCCCCCACAAGTAGTGGCCACTTTACCAAATGGATGTTAAATCAGCGTTCTTAAATGGTGACCTCAAGGAGGAGGTGTACGTGGCTCAGCCACCAGGGTTTGAGGGCCCCCATTCTGAGAACAAAGTGTGTAAGATGAAGAAGGCATTGTATGGGCTAAAACAAGCCCTCAGAGCATGGTACCAGTGGATAGATAAGTTCTTTTTAAGCTTAAACTTCAAAAGATGTGCCTTACATGCTAACTTGTATGTTTACAGGGATGGTAAAAAGTATGTAGTGATTGTCCTACATGTGGACGACCTTCTTATTACAAGTGACTATGAAGATATAATCAACCAAACTCAAAAGGCTTTGAGTTCTGAGTTTGAAATGACAGACTTAGGCTTGCTGCACTATTTTTTGGGGATTGAAGTCTGGCAAGAGCCAGGAAGGATCTTCATCTCTCAGAAGAAGTATGCATGGGAGATCTTGAAGGCGTTTGGCATGACAGAGTGCAAGGAGATAGCTACACCTATGGAGGTGAATGCAAAGTTATCCATTGAGGATACATTAGCACTAGTAGACATTGGGAGGTACAGGAGGTTGGTCAACAGTCTGATCTACTTGTGTAACACTAGACCAGATATCAGTTTTGCTGTTGGTGTTTTGAGCAGGTTCTCAAACAAACCTCATGAGAGTCATTGGAAAGCTGGGATGCGGGTGCTTAGATACTTGAAGGAAACTCTTGACTATGGTATCACATATAGTTCCAGAACTTCTCTTGTGGGGAATTGTGACTCAGATTGGGCAGGAGACAGTGATTCCAAGAAGTCAGTTTCTTGTTATTGTTTCTCTTTAGGTTCAAGAATTTTCTCTTGGATTAGTAAGAAGCAGCCAACAATGGCATTGTCTTCTACTGAAGCAGAGTACAAGGTAGCTTGTTTTGTTGCATGCGAAGCAGTATGGTTGAGAAGGATCCTATGGCATATGGGAGTGCAGGATGAAGAACCAACTATGTTGAGATGTGACAATCAAAGTTGCATCGCCATTGCCAAAAATCCAGTGTTTCATGTGCGCACCAAACATATTAAGATCCAGTATCACTATGTGTGTGATTTGATCGAGGATGGGATAGTGGAACTGGTCTACTGTCCAACAAAGGAGAATGGAGCAGATATCTTCACCAAAGCACTTACTAAGGATCTACTTCAAGTTCATCTTTAGAGACTTGGAATTGGGCTAAGGATATAGTTCACCTGTGGGTAGACATTAAGGGGGGGTGTTAGATATACTCAATGCCCCACCCTCATAAGGTGCCACCAATGATCCATGGTGCTCAAAGTTGTAAGGCCCCCATTATGAGGAGAAGCCATATGTGAGCTCGGACATTAGTTGAGTCCTGGCTTGTATGTCAAATGAGGTCTATGTGACCGGATGGCAAAAAGGTGACCGTTGTGGGTCTAATCTTTGGGTTAGACATATAGTTAAGCCGGTAGCAACTCGAGGCACATTGCATCGAGTTGCGGGATAAGAGAGTTATCAAACGTCCTAGCCAATGGTAAAGGGAATATTCCCTAGAATATTCAGTGGCCAACTAGTGGAGGTGCACATGGAAGGTCAACAGACATATGGGCACATGGAAGGTCAACAGACACATGTGCATATGGAAGGTCAATAGACACATGTGCATATGGAAGGTCAACAAACACATGAGCACATGGAAGGTCAACAGACACAAGCACATATGGAAGGTCATCCATCATGACCCCCTTCACAAGCTATAAAAGCTAAACCCCTTCACAGCCATCAATTATCCATCTTTCACCCAGTTAGAGTTGTTCCAGCTAAGCCTAAAGCTCTTCACCTATCTTCTGTCTAGATCCTCATCTAAACTTCATGGTGGAAGTGCACAGGTGGACAAAGCCATCTTTGTATCTGTTTTTTGGAGATAAAGAAATTTTGTTATTATCCTCTTATCTGTTGTGTACTCTCTATCTCTTTCTCAAATTCTGTTCGCTACGCCATGTAATGTTTTACACCTATCTGGCTCCTAACTCACTCTTCAGAGTCTCGGCCATCATGTGCAAATGACCTTTAGAGGAATATGTCATGGCCCACCCCTATTTTGATCAAATACAGACTAAGAAAGAACTATATATTGCTAGCAAAATGAACTTTGGTGACTTCCTAACTGATGTCTTGACCTACATTACACAAGTAGGCATTTGACCTCACGATATGGACCCGACTATAACCCACATGTCTACACTTGGCTCATGCAAAAGTGAAGCACTGCAGCATGAGATTAATGCCCTTAACCCTTCATCTTCCAATACTAGGAAGGATTCACATCATTCTCAAGGGGGAGTGGGTAAGGTGGAAAAGAAGACATGTCTTAAAGTCTCAATCAAATTTAAAAGCTAAAGTCTCAACCAAATTTAAAAGCAAAAATTTTCATACTACACTTAAACATTTCACATTTCCATAGCTTGCATTCATTATCTACTTATCTTCTAAGTCTCAACCAAATTTAAAAGCAAAAATTTTCATACTACACTTAAGCATTTCACCTTTCCATAGCTTGCATTCATTATCTACTTACTTATCTTCTTGAGAGTTGTCTCAAGAAAACTAATGGTGAGCATGATGTCATGATAGGAATCCAACATGGCAGGTCAAGTCAAAGGCAGCAAGTTTCCATTTATGGAAGAAGTGTCAAGATTGTGAGAGAGAAGGAAGGAGTCTCACTTGTAGCTTTCTTGCTTGCACAATGGGGGAATACACACAAAGGTGGAGGCTGAAAACAATTTTCTTCTTCTTAGTTGTGTAAGCCAAAAAGAACTCAAGTACATAGAAATAGAAGAACCCTATATATGGGTCTCAAACCAAACTCAACTAACTAAGGTGGCATACTAACTGAGCCACGAACTAGAGTAGATCAGGATAGCTGTCATCTAGCTATTATTCATGGGCAGTGTACCAACTGCATCTACAGCTAACAAGTCGGTGACATAAATGCACAACGGTCACCTTGGCATATCACGAGTGGAGCTCGATATCTCAACACTCCCCCTCGATCTCAATCCCAATTCCTGCACACCAAGCAGGTCTTTGAACTTGCGCAGCTTCTCTGCACCCAATGCCTTCGTGAATATGTCAGCTACCTGATCCTCTGTGCTGACATAAACTAGATCAATAAGACCTAGTAAAACCCTCTCCCGCACATAGTGATAATGCACCTCAATGTGCTTTGTTCTAGCATGATAGACTGGGTTATTTGCCAAGTGTATACTACTCATGTTGTCACAATAAATGACAATTAGCCCATCTATAGGCTGATGCATATCATAAAGTAGCTTATGCAACCAAGCTACCTCACATGCAGCCATTGCTGCACCCCTGTACTCAGCCTCTGTGCTCGACAAGGCAACTGTAGGCTGTTTCTTGCTGCTCCAAGTGACTGCAGCACTCCCAAAAGAGAACACATATCCATTGGTAGATCGTCTATCAGAAATAATACCAGCCCAATCAGCATCAGTGTATCCATGTAACTGTATCTGAACCCCAGTCTCATAAAATAGTCCATACTACAATGTGGACTTCACATACCTGAGTATGCGTCTAGTCGCATCCAAATGTGGTTTCCTTGGAGCCTGCATAAACTGACTTAGCAATCCAATAACATAGTCATATAAATCAAACTTCCTACTATGTGTCTGTACTTACAGCCTGTCATCCCATATTTGGACAGCATGTCCAATCCATACTGCCTCTGCAAGAGCCGTATCCCACTTGGTGATCTAATCACCTCAATGCCCAAGAAATAACGCAGCTCTTCCAAATCCTTCATCTCAAAATTCTGCTTCAATAGCATTTTCACATGAAGGATATCTTCATCACTATCACCTATCATAATCAAATCATCAACATAAATGACAAGTAGCATAATACCTTTCTCTGTTTTTCTCACATAAAGTGAGCAATCTGCCTTGGAAATCTGAAAGCCAATAGTGACAAGATATTGTCCTATCTTGTCAGACCATGCTCTAGGTGCTTGCTTCAAGCCATACAAGGCTTTCTTCAACCTGCAAACAAACTCAAGATAAACAGCATGCACATAACTTGGTGGCTGCTCCATATATACCTCTTCTTGCAAATCACCATGCAAGAAGGCATTCTTTACATCCATCTGATGTAAAGACCATTCCTTTGATGCAGCCATAGCAATGACTGCTCTTACGGTTGCCATCCCTGCAACCGGACTGAATGTTTCTTTATAATCAATGCCATATGTTTGTGCATACCCCTTGACTACTAATCTTGCCTTGTATCTATTCACAGAACCATCTACATTGTGCTTCACGTTATAAACCCACTTACAACCGATTGCATTCTTATCTTTAGGCAAAGGTAGCAATTCCCATGTAGCATTTGCTTCCAAGGCATCCATTTCTTCATCCATGGCTTTCTCCCATTTTTCTTTTCCCATGGCTTGCTCAAAAGAAGTGGGTTCTGGTTCCTGTATCACTTTGACCATATAGGCATAGTGAATGGCTATAAATCCATCATATTTCAACCTATCCACAGGATACGTAGCTCTAGTAGATCTGCGCAAAGTAGGTTTACTCCCAGGTGCTCTCAAAACATCCCTAGTCTTCCTTACTCCAGGTGTAACAATAGAAGGAATACCCAACTCATCATCAATGCTCTGTTCTGAGCCACTGGATTCACCATCCACATAAGAGTGACCTGCATTCACATCAAACATGGGCTGATCTACCTTCTCTTTTCCTTTTCGTGATACCTACATACCACTATCTGCATTGCTTTGAGAAGATTCTCCTGATCTCAATCTGCCTGTCCATGGCGAAGAATGTGAACCACTGCTAGAGGACGCTCCAGGTCCACTAATATCTTGTGACTGTTGCTGTGACTTCTGTGCAGCATTACCATTTTGTGTATCTACATTATCAATCACATTTACTGGTTTATACCAGCTACTCATCTCATAAAAAACAACATCTTTGCTCACTGTAAACTTACGAGTAGAAGGGTTATAGAATCTATACCCTTTTTGCTGCAGAGAGTAACCAATAAAGATGCACTTCTCAGTTTTTGGATCCAACTTGGATCTCAACTCATCTGGCACATGAACATAGGCAATGCAACCAAAAAATTTCAAATGAGAAATATCTAGGTTTCCTACCAGTATACCTCTTCTCTAGAGTCATGCCATGTATTGCTGCAATGGGAGTCATGTTCATTATGTAGACTACTGTAGCAACTGCCTCAGCCCAATAAAAATCTGGCAAGTCTTTTTCATTGAGCATGGCACGAGATACCTCTCCAATATGTCTATTTTTTCTTTCTGCAATTCCATTTTGTTGTGGGGTATGACTACATGAATATTGCTGCTTTATGCCATGCTCCTGCAAGAACCTTGCAAACTCATTTGAGAGGTACTCTCCCCCTCCATCTGACCTTAGGCATTTTATTTGTAGGCCTGTTTCTTTTTCAACCATAGCTTTAAGAGTTTTGAAATGCCCAAAAACTTCACTTTTCTTTTTCATAAAATACACCCAAACTTTTCTGTTATAGTCATCAATAAAAGTGACAAAATAATGACAGCCTCCAAGAGATGCAGCTTTAGTAGTCCACACATCAGAGTGGATTAATTCCAATGGCTTTTTACTCTCTTGAACATGTCTAGGAAATGGTTTCCTTGCCGATTTTCCAAATTGACAGGCTTCACATACCTTATGCATTTTTGCAACCTTGAATTTAGGCAATCCTGCAACAATATTTTGGTCTTGCATTAATTTAAGTCGCTGTACATTAACATGACCAATACATTTATGCCAGATATCAATATCTGCAACTACACTGGTCCCATGTGCAAACATTGTTGCACTCAATTCAGGCATGTTTGCGTCCAATGTAAACATTCTGCCCTTCTTCTTTCCTTTTGCTATCAAGCGACCTTTATTTTTCATATCCTCAACAAAGCATCCATGAGAATTAAATCTGACCTGCAAGCCCTGCTCAACCATTTGACCAACCAACAGAAACTAGGTTCTTGGTGATATTCGGGATATGAAATACATCTGACAGCTATTTCTTTTTCCCATCCTACATAGACAAAGGAATTTTTCCAATTTGCACAATAGGATGTGCAGTATCATCACCAGCCTCCACAAATCCTGGTTTTTCCATTTTCCTTGCATCCTGCATCCATTCTGCATGACCTGTCATGTGGTTTGATGCACCTGAGTCAACATACCACACATCGTTTCTTTCTTCTGCACTTGTCACAGAATTGGTCATGTGCTGCACCATAAACAAATGCTCATTTCTGTCATCACCCTGTCTACTAGAAGATGCATAATTTCCTTGTTGCAATTTTCCATTCATGATGTCATTCTTCTTTTTATAGCAGTCTTTAGCCATATGACCCATTTTACCACAGTAGTAGCATTCAACATTGCTGTTTGCATTTTGGTCTCTTTGCCATCCACCACGACCTCTTTGGCTCCCCCTTCCTCTAGAGTTACCACATCCTCCTCCATAGGACTGGTTTTCTTGAGTTTACTGCATATTCTGATTTCTACCACGGCCTCTAGATCGGCCTCCTCTACCTCTACCTCTACCTCTACCTCTTCCAGCATTTGAGTAGAAAACAACTTCTTTTGACGTTCCTCCTGAAGAAGATGCACCACCATTTCTCTGCTCGTCAGAAATTAGAAGAGCAATCAACTCCTCAAAATCAAAAAATCTTTCACGGATGGAAATGGATGTTCGGAACTGTGCATAATCCTTTCCTAGACCATTCAAGGTCACAGAAACTAAATCATCATCTTCCACTAGCGACCCAATGGAAGCAAGTGCATCTGCAATCTTCTTCACCTTCATGTGGTAGTCATTGATGCTCATACTTTCTCTTTGCACATTGTGCAACTCTTGCTTGAGCTGTATTTTCCTGGCTTGCGTATTTGTGCTATACATTTTTGACAAAGTATCCCATGCCTCCTTTGGCGTACTTGCATCTTGAATATGCACAATCATAGAGTCTGAAATGCTGATAGATAGCCAGTACATAACTTTCCTGGCTCTCTCATGCCATGCTTTAAATGCCTGCATTTGCTGTTGATTGGGAACATCAGGAAGAACTGGTTCCTCTTCATTTCCTGCAACGAATTCCCAATATCCTTTTCCCATAAGGAAATTCGTCATTCTGAACTTTGCTTGGAAGTTGTTCTTGTCAAGCTTTTCAGTGACAATATGTGAAAGAGAATCAGACACCATTATAGAACACTGCAAAAAATTATGTCACTGCAAAGAACACAACTTCAGCCTCACAAGGGCAAATCTACAAAACTGATGAAAGTGGTATTTGACCACACAGTCACTTCCTAGTGACGATTTTGCATCAACAGGCAACAAGGATGATTCTGTAACTCCCAATGTCTCTGCACATAGGCATACGATGCAATTTCTAGAGTAACTTTTCATCAACCTGTAGAATAGTGGTCGCACAACATAAAACAGGGCCTTTTCCTAAGTGCGTGCAAAAAACTTCCACCTCCAAAACAGGCCCCGAAATGGCCTCAAATCAAAAAAACAGAGCAACCAAGGGCTAAAGCCCTTGCCCGCAGCATATACTACCCTCTTGCTACACCGCGAAGGGCGTCTCAATCTAAGACAATGCACTCTTGCACTTTCCGACTGTGCTATCTGTGCAGAGAATTGCTCCCAAAAACAAAAAAATGAAAGCAACACTGGTCCTCTTACCAGAACACCGCGAACTTGGTTTGCTTTCTTGAGCTCCTTACCACGAATAAGGCTCTGATACTATGTCAAGATTGTGGGAGAGAAGGAAGGAGTCTCACTTGTAGCTTTCTTGCTTGCACAATGGGGGAATACACACAAAGGTGGAGGCTGAAAACAGTTTTCTTATTCTTAGTTGTGTAAGACAAAAAGAACTCGAGTACATAGAAATAGCAGAACCCTATATATGGGTCTCAAACCAAACTCAACTAACTAAGGTGGCATACTAACTGAGCCACGAACTAGAGTAGATAAGGATAGATGTCATCTAGCTATTATTCATGGGCAGTGTACCAACTGCATCTATAGCTAACAAGTCGGTGACATAAATGCACAACGGTCACCCTGGCATATCACGAGTGGAGCTCGATATCTCAACAAGAAGAGTAGGAAAAGTATAGCCTAATGGTAGAAAAAATGGCCTACAACCAATGTAAGTTTAGGAACATCATGAACTTGGAAGATGTGGTGGAAGAACAAGCTATGAAGTAGATCATCGACCAATGCAACTTGAGAAAGTATGTAGAGAAGGTGGGCAAGGTGTGGATTATAGCAAGTGCATGGAATTCCTGTGAACTTTTGGGGCTAATAGGAACCGTGGCATTGCAACGGTGAGAAAATGAGAAGAAACCCAAAGGGTCTAAGTTGAACTGAGCCCCGAAATGGTGGAAAGAGCACTAGGCTTGGTCAACAAAATTGAGAGGTGGCCTAAAAGAGATGTCTACACAAAATGCTAAGAATGGACAAGGCCCTGGTCTGCATCAATGATGAAGTCAGCCTAGCCAACATTCCACATACAGAGGTCAGGCAAAGACAATCCATGCTCTATTCTCTAGTCAGAAGTACAATGCTTTAATGAGCAAGATTTGAGTGCCATGGCTTGAGAGCCTCATGGACAAGTCCACGAAGTGAATTGGAACGGCTATGTGTGGAAAACCATTGAAGCTTCAACAAAGGCACTAGCCACTTATGCAAGACTAGTAGGTAGAGAGTCCTCGGCTTCCACAATTGGGAATGCATGGAATAAATCATCATGCAAGGCCTCAAGCATAGGATTCAGATGTGTGCTCATCACAATTATCCAGGAGACCGTTGGAGACTTGGAGAACCTTAAAGTAGTGGAAGAGGCCCTAGAGCACTCCCCTGCCCATGAGTCACCAGCTCCATCACCACTACAAGTGCAAACTCTAGTCTCCTTCTCCACAGGTAGCCTAGAGATGAAGAGGCAACAAGGGTGCAAAGAGAAGAAACTAAGCAAGCTGTAAGAAAGAGGAAGTAGCTAGAGGAGGAGGAGAGGTTGAAAAGAGAAGATGATGAGCAGTTTTCCCTGGCCATGAGGCTGTCAATTGAGGAGGCCTCCCGCCCTCAAGATCCAATAGAGAGAAGCCCAAAAGAAGAACCATGAACAAGAATTGTTGTAGAAGAGAGGTCTCAAGAACCCATCGTGATGGGCAAGGGAAAGGGCCTGCTACACCCACTATGTCCAGCCTTAATTGTCACACTTGCTACCACTCTCTAGAGACCTCAGAAGTCCAAGTGGACCAAAGCAATGTGGTGGCATGGGTGTAGTACTTACCGAGATCAAAGCAACTAGGCCTAATGCCTAGTGATGGAGCTCCTATGTTAGGGGAAAAGAGGTAGACCGATAGGGGATGCTGAATCTAAAAAAGAACCAAGAAAGCCCAAAGTAGAAATATCAATGGCATCCATGCTGCTAGTCTTGCCCCACCAGTGGATAATTATGATGAATATGTATAGGAGCTCCAAGGACAGTTGGAAAAGATGAAAATGAAAGAAAGGCCACTATGGCGCAGAGTTGGAGGTTGAAAAAGAGGCACTCATTTCCTATTAGCTCAAGAAGACGAAGAAGTGACTATTTATCATAGGTAGTTAAATGACCTAAAGAAGGAATTAGAAGCAAATAAGGAGGAGGATGTGAGAAAAGAAAAAGAAGGCACACAAGAACTTCTATTGTAAAGGACAGAAGGGTAGGCTAGGAAGATCCGGTTGGAGAAGATAGAGGAGGAAATGAGCTTTGAAATGGATTTTTAAAGCCTCATGCAAGGATAGAAGGACATGGAAGAGGTCCTTCAGCAATTAAAGAAGACTACAGATGAGTTCATAGAGGAGCTGAAAAGAGTGAAGACTCAAGCTCATGCACAATATTGTAAAGAGAAAATGCAAAAAGATCTAGTCCTGAAAGAACTACAAGGAGGCTGAGACACAGAAGGATGGGGTGCCTATGCAAAAGCTGCTAGAGACAGAGAATGGACTCCTCGAGACCCTCCAAGAGGGGCATGAAAGACTACATGAAGAGCTGAATTGTGATAAACAAGACAAGGTAAAAATCCAGAAAGAACAAGAAGAAGTGATGGTGATTTTATCAAGAAAGTTGGGCAACAGTCAAGGAAGGATGGAGGAGAAGGCCAAGGCCTAGGAAGAGAGAAATAGTGGAAGAGTCAATGACTTGGCTAAATGCCTCACTCTAGTAGAAAGTGGAAAAATCATGGCAAAAGCAAGAGCAAAAGTAGCAAAGGAGGGGCTAGAGGTCCAACAATAGGCCTTTCTAAAAACTGTGCTTCATGTACCTCACGCGAGAGTTGAGGACGATGTAGGAGGCCTAAAGAAGAAACTGGAAATCACAAGAAGAGCCATCAAGAATGGGCTCCAAGAACACACCCCTAGAACCAGCTCAAGCCTAAGTCTAGAACAACAAAGGCAGATTCAATTGCAAGCAGGGCTCTCTCGAGAAGACTTAGAGTAGTTCGGAATTAGAGACCAAGGACAATAGGAATAGCCAACCACCACCCAAGCAGAACCATCAATAGAGGAAGGCTCAAATTTGGAGCTGCTTGATGACCCTGAAGGTCATTTTGCTGAACAGAGCCCACCCTCGCCTCCATCAACAGAAGTAGATGACCAAGAGGAAGACCCGACCGCCTTGGAAAGAATAATTGAGGAAAAAAAAACGCAAGGAATCGGATGATCTCATAAGGAGAAAATTTAATGTTAGGCCACAAGAAAGACTCGATGTCCAAATGCTATAAAGTGATGAACAATTGCAAATCAATTGGACATGGGAGTTGAATCACTGAGAGCAATGGAAGAATAGGTGCACACCATTTGAATTCAAATTCTTCTACCACCCTAATTATTTGAATAAGGTGCTACCTCCATAAGTGATTGAAGGGGCCATAGAGATCTCCAAGAGGCTAGGAAAGTGGTGGCAAGATGAGAGAGTAAATAATCCCACATTATGGAGAAGAGAACCTGCTTGATACTAGGAGGATAAGGTGATGGAGAAGCCAAGAAAAGTCAAAGGCTACGAGTCCTATCCTAAATGGCATCGGAAGATTTGGGACAAAAACTTTGAGGCATGGATGGCCTTTTTTAATACTCTCCCATATAAAAGGAATGACTTGACCACCTATATGGCTTACCCAAGGTGCCACGGTGTGGATTTTGATGAGGGGAGGCATGGCAGTACGACTTTCCCTTGATATATAACATCAACGTCTCCAACCCTGAAAAATGCATTGTTTTTGGATCCCAAGACCTCTGACCTTCCATCACTCACTTTCTAGATGAGTTCATGGCATGCCCCGACCTCGCCTTCCTTACCACTTGTAATTACATGCATCTCTTATGAATCCTATTAAGACAAATGCTAGTACCACAAGAAGAGTGCCTTCCAATGCTCTATTTTGACATCAATGTAGGGATAGAAAACCTATGCAATGACTAACCTCATGCGAGGGCTTCTCTCTTGCCAACATTTTGCATGAGTCGCTTAGAAGATATGAGTGATAGTAGATTCTCAAAATGTAACCATCCTTTCCTCTCTACTACCCCACTCAATGTAAGGATTAATTAGAAGGATTACATGATAAGCCTTGCATTTCTTAGGAAATCCCTTAGGCCCCCTCGTGAAGCTCCTAAAGAGCATGAGGATGATATCTAGCTTGTCTCCTTCTGCTTGTACCAAAAAGAAAAATAAAAAATAAAAAATAAAACAAAGAAAAAAAAGAAGAAAAGAAAAGAAAAGACATATTGAAGAAAAAGGAAAAGAAAAAATGAAGTCCACTATAGCACTAGAGTGCCACAACCACTACACCTAGGGGTTCTCAAGTTAGGTACCTCTAGTGTCCTTGGTTGGCCAGCTCCATGCCTAACCCCCTAGCCCTTTTGTGCCCTCACTTCACACTTAGGGCTCATCAAGGGTAGGACACACCTAGGGAGGTCACATCGCCTATGGTTAGATCTATCTCCCTAGGCTACACCCACCACCACACTTTCTCTTTACACTAACTAGGTCCTCAAGTGTGGGACAACACCCCAAGATTTCTTGTGGTTTGACCCACCTCCTAGTTTTACTGGCATGGACACAATGTACTACACGACAAGGTAGACACAGCCCCTAAGTAGGGCATCTTCTTTTCTTTTTTAGGTGAATTCGATCAACTGCAACAACCAATCGACTTTAGAGGCCCCATGACCCACTCAATCAACTCTCAGCCTCCACAATCTCAAGCATTTTGATATCCTTCTTCTCCACATCCAATCCCCGCAAGGCCCCATCATTGACCTCCATGGCAACCCTTCAATCACCCGAGCCCTCATCAACAAAGCCCACAAGTGCCATGGGACTGGCACTCAGCTAGGAGGGGGGTAACGTTAACCCTAGTGCATGAAAGAAAAAAATAAAAAAGAAGGAAGCAAAAGAAAAGTTTAGAATATAGGGCAAAGTGGAAAAATACAGCCCAATAGTATAGCAAAAATAAGAGAGAAAATGACCAAAAGCGCAAAGATACTTTAAGAACCCAATGCGAGTGGAAAAATGGAAGGTGCACATTTTTAAATGCAAAGGCGTCCCTAAATCTTTGTAAAAAAATGCTAGGCTCCCTCATGTGCAATTTGTAAAAAGTAGACAGATGAAGCCACAATGTAAATAGAAGGGAATATGAAAAGAGGACCCAGGCCAAATGACCGATCATGAAAAAAAGGGGTGGGCATGCAAAAAGGATCAGGGCATGTATAAAATCTAAAAAGTGAACAGAGAAGCTCATTCTTGTATATGGCCAAAACTAGCTCTTTTCTTATCTTCTTCTTCTTGTTCTTACTTGCTTGAGCTTATGCTTGAGAGAGGGAGTGTGAGGAAGTGAGTGTGTGAGGGTGAGGGACCATGGTGGAGAAGCTCTCCATCTTCTCCCCTATTCTTCTTGTTCTCTTCTCTTATCTTGTCTCACATATGACAGTGGAGTATGGAGCTTGGAGCTTGAGGATCGGGCTTGCTTGAGCTTGCACCTTGGATCATAGAGCTATTGGAGTGCTTGAGGGAGGAGGTACTTGATCAAGCATGGAGATAAGCTCACTACACTTGTAAGTGTGAGAGAGTGTACGGCTATGTGAGAGGTAGCTATTGTACTTGACGTGAAATGCTTGAAGTAATAAGTGGTCCGTGGGTCTTCATGGTAGAGCATGAGCTCCCACACCATCAAATTAAGGGGTTTGGTTAAGTGAGAAAAAGAGGAAAGACATGTCATAGGCCAATAAGGTTTTGAAAGATATGGAAGAAATTAGAAAACTTAGGGATTTGATGGATTTTGAATTGTAGGCATTGAAGAGGTGCAAATTATAAGAAGAGTGGTTCTCATTAATGAGATGGAGAAACTTAATCTTTAACAAGGGAATGATTGTTGATCATAATGACATTTCTCATGCCTTCATAAGTAGCTTGCACATCAAAAGACTCAAGGGAAGCCTTATTGCATTACAACAAGATAGTGAAACATGGATTAGAGACAAAATATTATTAGCTAAAAGTTTTGAGAATTCTTTGGCTTTCTTTATAGTGCATATCTAGAAGAATATCTCAAAATTCAGAAGCAATTAGTAACATTGTCAAGCCTATAAAAAAAGTCATTATTCTAGAAGAATATGCATTATTGCTTAAACCATTTACATAGGAAGAAGCATTTAAAAGCTTTAGGGAAATAAAATTTCTTGGCATTGGTGAAATCAATGTGCACATACTAAAGAAATTCTCTGCTCAATGAACTAGCAAATATTGAGAATGATAAATGAATATTGGAGTGAAGAAACTCTACCTCTGTCATGAAGTAAGAGTGTGACAACTCTACTTGCCCAATGCACTGAGTTTATTGATTGTTGGTCCATCTCATTGACAAACCCTAGTAACAAAATCCTCACAAAGGCTCTTGCAATGAGAATGGGTCTACTAGTGCAAAGGCACCTCAACAAGCACAAGAAATATGAATTCATAGAGGGAAAAAGTTTGCTTGACAACATCCATAACACCATGATGGTAGTGGAATGGTCAAAACTTCCAAGTTGACTATTGTAATACTTTAACTCGGTGTGGAGAAGGCTTTTGATAGAGTGAAATGCCTCTATATTAGGGAATGATGAGGAAAGTGGGTTTTGATGAAAAAATTGCTACTAGTTTTTCTTTTTTTTTGGTGGGACTAGATGCTCAAACATTAATGAATGGAGCCATGTTGGATTTGATTGGCATTGGAATGGGAGCTAGACAAGGGTGTCCCTTGAGTCCTTTGCTATTTTATTACCATTGTTATGCAACATTTTGTTTTGCACGATGGATGCTATGGAAATTAAAGGGGACCTTAAAGGAGTGAACTATAAAGGTTGCCAAGGGTAAGGATATATAGATGATGTGATGTCACTTAGAGTTGACAAGAAAAATGTGGATAGAGCTTTAGAGCTTCTTCATGTCTCCTTGATATATATAGTGAGGTAGTGGGTTTCTCCATCAACTACAGGAATTCGTCACTCATAAATTGGAAAGTGAGCATATTTAATAGAGGAAGGGTCTTTAGATATTTGGAATTCTTGATAGGGAATGACATCAAGAAAAGAAACCACACCAATAGGGTCATGGAAAAGTTAGAAGAAGAATAAGAAGTTGGTGCCTCACCAATCAACCTATACATGCCAAGATAAAATTGCTAAAAATATTCATCAATGTGGCATTGTCTTTTTTATGTGTCTTTGATAAGCTCAAATTCAACTTAGTCCCAAGAAAGGGATTCCTTAGTTGGAGGTTCTTTTATGTAGTGGGTGGCAAGAGCAAGTATGTTGCCACCATTGCCATGAAATTACTCAAATGGAGTAAGGGCAAGGGCAGCTTGTGGCTACTAGTGCCAAACATGATAGTGAATACCACTAGGGATAAATTCCTTAGTAGATGCACCATGGATTGTTTATTGGAGGAATTTTTGGCATGTGAAAATACTAATATTTTGACAATTGAAAATAGTCAAAAGAGCATTTTCTTTCAAGATAGGTAATATTCAAAGTTAAGGTCACTAGGCATGTTGCTACACTTTTGAATTATTGGGGGAGCCTCTTAGCCAAAGTAGAATGGAATAGGGTTGATAGAATGTGATAATGTGTTTTGGTCATAGAGTTATAGCCCTAGCTGGGAATTGTTTTGAGGAGAAGGGATTTACATTTAGTCAAGTTGAGCTTTAGCAAGTTTAATGATTGGAATAATCCTAAGGGAATTTCAAGTCCTTTTAGTAGGTTAAATGTGAGATAGGTTTGCCTACCTCATACTGTTGAGCCAAACACACCAACAATCGGAACTTTGGATGGACTTCTATTGTTTTAGAAGAGCTGTAACTCACTTTGGCGACAATCTCTCACCTTGTCTCTCAACACTCCACTCTAAGTAACCAAGCATCCTTCTCTCCAACCGAAGAAAGCAAGAACACAAGGCTAGTTCAAGTTGTAGTGAACTCACCCAACTTACCTTTCGAAGGCTTGAAGATGGTTCCATGACCACAATCAACATGATCCAATGCCATTTTTCCTTTGCATCCACCATTGAGTACACCACCAAGTCGAAGAGCTAGTGGAAAAGATAAGAAAATCAAGATGACCACGAAGAGCTTCACCTTCCCTCAATCCCTCGCTCAACACACCTCTCACTCTCTCCCTCTCAATCACTCTCAACACAATGGAATCAAGATGATAGAATGTAAAGATAGAATAGAAAGCTTGAGTAGTCACACTGATAGAGCTTTTGTAGTATGGATGTGCCAAAAGGGTGAATACAACTGAGACCTCCCACCCTTATATAGACCAAGAATTAGGGCTAGGGTTAGGGTTTGCATTTTTCATTTCGGGTTTGCGCCTCTTTTGCATTTTGTGTTAAGGGTTTCCACAATTATGAATTAGGGTTTTCACACTCTCTTGGACATTATACCCACTTACTAGGCTCTAGGCTAGTCAATCATCATTGCATGCTTCAACCTTAGCCTAAATAGATCAAAATCTAATCACAAATCCATGTGTGCAACCCATGCAACACTTGTGGGTGTGACAAATACAACTACATGAGATAAATACAATGTGCACGGGAGTGAGCTCAACTCTCACAAAGGATTACATCCATGATAATATTATGATGTCCATAATCCAAAATAGTAGCCGACACTTGCGCTTTTTGCAACCTTATCAAAATATCATTAACATTATTTCCCCCCTAGATGAGTGCTAGTCCCATTGCACTCATGTCATAGGTAGCATGTTCTAGCTTGCACCGAAGATGTAGAATTATGGGAGCAGTTTGGGAAGAAGTAGTGGTCCTGATGGAGGAGTACAAAGGTTGCTGATGAAGAACTTTGGTTGTGGAAGATCAAAATATTTTGTCTGCTGTGGTTGGGACAGATGATGTTACTGGTACAATGGTAGGTGGTGACTAATGTTGTTGTTGGTGACAATCCTGGTGATTCTAAAGATACACTTGAGGGTTGATCCTGGTGATGGAGACAGCTAGAATGGTCATTGGAAATGACTAGGATATTACAAAAGATGGGAGATTTAATGTTAAGGTAGAAGTGATGGCTCATAATTCTCCATGAACTTTTGTAGCTACAAACTAAAACCTCACGTGTAATCACTTCCTAGGGAAAATCAGTAGTCTTCTGCTCATGCACACGACATATGATTTTGTTGATTGGGGAGATGGGTCAAACTAGGTTGGGGAGATGGGTCGAGGCTTAAAGTGTTGTCCCACACTTGAGGACCCAAAACCATGAATAGGTTACGGTGCAACTATACTGTGAGTGCATGCACATACATAGTCTAATACATAGTTATAAGATTGCTTCAAGGGTGCTTCTGATGATGTTGGTAGAGGAAGCAAGGAATCTTAAGCTGATGAGGATGGGAAGAATTGTCATTACTGAGGGAAAAGGGATTGTTGATGAAGAGGATGGAAAAACACCAATGAGAGAGGGATAGGAGCTAGAGAGTCCAATCCAATATGCTCTTGAAGCGTGTGGTTCTTTGTTGGTTCAACCATTCATGGTAGGTGATGCAATTGGGATCTCTAGACTAAAGAATCTTTTCCACCTTGTGTTGGAGTGGAGTTGCAGGTACTATGATGAAATGGAGTGGAAAGGAAAAAAGTGCAAGTGACTCAGGGAGATAAGTCTAACCTAGGTGAGAGCCGAGACTCCCTAGGTATGTCTTGACCTTGATGTGCCCTAAGAAAATGTGTAGGAAAATGGAAAAAGGGATAGAGGTTAGAGTCGGAGCTAGCCGATCGAAGCCACTAGATGCATCCAACTAGAGGACCCCTAGGTGCAGTGTAGTGCATGTGAGTGCATATGTCTTTTTCTCTCTTTTTTTTATTTTTTTTATTTTGATAAGTCAAGTAACAACGATGATATACAATAAGGCATGCTACCTTACAAGGAGAAATGGAAGTAGGAGATTAGAAGACTAATTGCAAATAATAAAACTTGTCGCATAAGATGATTGGTGCACTAAGGTGCATACAATGAAGATTTGAACATTGAGCCTAAACATTGAAGCACATTGCCACATTGTTGATGAAGCTATTGTTTAAGAAGAACCTGCACATGTTGATGAAGAACTATATGCTCATTGATGAAGCAATTTGCAACTACTCGTAAGGAAGTAGATGACCATTAGATGTTGTAGTTAAGGTATGCTGTCATTGAAGAAATCAGAACCTCATTGTTGATGGTTCTTTAAATTTTGTGTTTCTTCACAGGGGCTCCAAGTTAAATTTTTTGTCTTGATTGGCCTTTGAATGTCTTGACGTGATGCCTCTCGAGCTTGAGATCTTCAGGCAGGTTCTGATGCTAGTGTTAGCTTCAAGTATTTAATCTTGCTGCAGCTTAGGATATTCATGGAAAGCTTCTATTGCCGATGATATTGTCTTCAAGCCGTGAGGTTCTTTGCATTGCTTTGTCACCTATTGTTTTCCTACATTCACTTGGTGGAACTTTAAGAGTACCATGCAGTGGATTCAAGGGAAAACTATAGAAATAATTTCGAACAACTTTCTTATTCCTTGAATTTCACAATCACACGAGGAGTGAAAGGGTTTCAGCTTGTACCTCTTGTTTTTTTATTTTCTTCCCTCGCATAATATGTAGCGTCATTTCTAAAGTTAGAGGGACTTTTGCTCTTGTTAGTGTAACAAATTAAGATAAAGAAAAATATGTACAAAGAAACTAATACTAAAAAGAAAAAAGAGTATTTTGCAAATTTTGGGATCCACCAGTCATAGAAATTTGGATTGTACTTCGATTCAACAAAAGCATAAAACTCAAGTGGTTTGGTAACCACTCCACAAATGTAGGTAATCAAATCACCAAGCAAAGAGGGTCCTGCAAAGTGACTAGCAATGTGTAGTTCCTCTTCAATTAGAATCTTGTCAAGAAATAGGTGATATATCAACTTTCATGGCAAGGCAAGATTTGGAGCTAGGATGATAGAGTGCAGTAAGTGAAGTGGTCTCTTAGTGAGTTGGGTTAGCTTGAAGTATATTGATTGTATGGCGTTGCTCAATTGTGGTCATAAGACAACTGCCATCACAAGCAATCTCAAGTTAATGAGAAAACCACTTCTGCAAGAACAGACTTGAGGAATGACAATTTTGCTCAAGCTCATTAAGTATCAATTGGTCTTGGATTTTGGTCACAGAAGCATAACAAGGAATAAATCAACATGACAACAAGTGCACTTGAGGGAGAGTCCTAACATATTCCTCCTGAATCAAGAGGCTTTTATAAAAAAGATGTTCATTGTCCTCCCAAGTGGAATGCCATTTAGAAGCAACCTGAACTGTCTCATCATGAGCAAGGCCTAGATCAATCATTGCAAACAACTTGGCATAAGTAGTATATATTGCCTCAAATTAGAGTAGGCATTTTGTTTCAGAGGGATTGAACTTCTTTGCCAAATGAGTAGCCATGGTACTCAATGGTCGACATACTAGCAAAGGCTTGATGCCAGAAGGAGAGTCAGATTTAGTAGGGCTGATATGAAGATCTGTCTTAGCAACCTCCTCAGAAGCATCTCAAGGTTCAACAAGCTCAATTGGGACTAACTGGTGGGGTGACTTAGTAGAGACATTAGTGGTGTTGGACCCAGGATCTGTAGTTGCAAGCATACCTCTTTGAGCCATTGTGCCTAAGTTAGCAAAAGGTTTATATACATCACCTTGTGTCACATCATCTGATGAAGATTCAGGCATTGCAGTACTAGAAGCAAAGGTAATATTTGGTGTTGTGTCATACAACCATGGAAAAAACCATTCATAGAAATTAGGATTGTATTCTAATGAAGCATGCTCATCAAGAAGTTGTGGGTCATGGGTGAGACAAAATATATATCTAGTGACATCAACCATCATGTCTCCTTGTCCTAATTAACTTGCAATGTGTAGCTCTTCCACTGAAACAAGTTTGTCAGATAAGGGATCAAGTTTAGCCAATTTAGAAATGTTGACACCATGGGCAAGTGCAAGCACTCGGAGAGATGTAGGAGCAACATATGTAGGATCATGAATTGAAGTCCAAAGTGCCTTTCTTTGCTCAACAATTGTCATTAGTAGCTACCATATTGTGTAGCTAACCCTAGACTAGAATACCATTTTGGTTCAAACTCATTTTGCCCTTCTACTTTCTTGGCCAATGCCACAACATCTTCCCAACTTGTTGTGTGCTTCCCAATATAGAACATAGGAATTAAGCGATGCTTCTCATGCTCTACCTTGGTCATTTGCTTTATAAATTCTCTCACAACTGCTGAATAAATACAATTTCTTTTTATTGCTTTGACCATGTCAAAGGCTTTTCTAAGAGTTCCTAATGCTCGGAGTCTCAATTCCAAGGTCAGTGTGAACATATGCATAAGCAAGTGAAGTCAAGAGTATTTCATCTAGTTCTTGAGAACTCATAGCTTTTGATTGATCTTTGTGTTGTCCCCTCTTTTCTAGTGCCATGGGACTGGCACTCATCTAGAGGGGAAATAATGTTAACAATATTTTGAGAAGGCTACAAAAAGTGCACATGTTTGCTATTATTTTGGATTATGGACATCATCATATTATCATGGATGTTTTCCTTTGTGAGAGCCGAGTGGGCTCACTCCTGTGCACATTGTATTTATCTCCTGTAGTTGTATTTGTCGCATCTACAAGTGTTTCGTGGGTTGTGCACATGGATTTGTGATTCGATTAGCATAGGCTTGGTCTATTTAGGCTAAGGTTGAATTGTGCAATGATGATTGACCAGCCTAGAGCTCACTAAGTGGGTATGATGCCCAAGAGAGGGTGCAAACCCTATTTCATAGTTGTGGAAACCCTAAATGCAAAATGCAAAAGGGGCACAAACTGTAAACGTGAAACACAAACCCTAACCCTAACCCTAATCTCTTGCCCCTTCTAGATACAATTCTATGCCCAACAACTTGAGAAGTTGTGGTAGTGTTTCTAGTTGTTGTGGTCTTTCCTTTGGTTTGAGGAGGCTTACTATTGAGTGGTTCTCTCTTGTTCTCATGTGCCTTGAGTAGTTCATTAAGAACTCTCTGGTTGTCCTCTCTAGGCATTTGATCTCACTCTGAGACAAGCTTCTTGCCGTTCTCTCTAGAGAAGAGACAAGGTCCCCTTTGCTGAAAATAGTGACTATCTCCATGTCTCGTAAGCATAGATGTATACATGGTGTGCTTCATAGTCCACAATGCATGTGGTTGCACACTTGAAAGGTCTTCCAAGAAAGACTTCCTTTCCCATATCTTCTTGATTTGGAAGCACATAAAACACTGTGGGCATGCTTTCAATCTCCATAGCCAAGAGAATTTTGCACCATCCTAAGAGGGAATATAGGTTGATCCTCCATACATATTGATAGCTGCATTGGTTGGGATGAGTTTAGGTTGTTCAATCTTATTCCATACCTCATAGGTCAAGATATTGTAATTTGAACCTTCGTCTATGAGAGTGTCAATGATGAGCTCTCACTTGGCAGTTAGTTGGACCCTAAGATATGTAGGAAGGATTAGCTCTTCATCTTCTCGGTCAATGTTTGTGGCTTGGACCTTTCGTATATTAGGCATGGTAGACTTAGTTAGGGTACTACATGAAACCTTGCATGTTGGAAAATCATGATACATGTGAGTGATGTTACACTCAATGCATCTAAGGTCAGTCCTTGAAAATTTATCTATCACCATCTGTTCTACTAGCTTTGGCCTAGGCTCTTGTGTTGCTAGCTCTGGCAACATGTGAATGGATAGATGGATGGGAATGTTCACTTGTTTGTATTGACTCATCAAGTTTTAGAACTTTGAGACCTAAGGTTGAGTCCACTATGAGGCACGTCAATAGAGTGTAAGGCTCTTAATAGCAATATGACATGCTCATTATTATACCAAACATCATCATATTTCACATCATTATACCAAACATAATGCAAGAACTTTCAAGTTATTTAGAACTACCATAAACATAAACTAAAAGAAACTTCATAATATAAGCCCATAGCTCACTCTAGATTACACCTCATAATAGATTGATGATAGTCCTTGTTGGGAAGAAGCTCATATGCCACCACATTGAAGTTAATGGAGGATAATGGATGATTTTTGTGGTCCTCGTGCTAGTCAAGGTTGTTTACAGAATGCCCATAATGTCAAGTTGATCCTCTGCATAGATGATCTTTGAGTAGCTTCTTCCATCAATTTTGTGGCATCACATGGTAGTCATTCTAGACACCTAAATAGCCATATGCTTCCATATAATAAAGTAGTTAGTGTCCCACACAATAGCAACATGATAAAAAGTCATCATGAAATTGATCTTTTATTTGTAGTAAGGATCAAGCCTTCATGGATAGCTCCTCAACATTGAACCAACAATAGGATTCTTCCAAAAAAGCTTGCAAGCTTTCTCTTCTTATTTAAATTGTTTCAATACTCCCCTCATGACCAGAGCATATGTGCTAGTACCTCTAAGGAGATAGATAGATTCTAACAGCCCTTCTCTAAGAAGAAATTGAGGTTTCACTCCTTCAAAATTGAATCCTCTAGTGTTTTATGCAACCATCCTTGGAATCTGACAAGTTAGTTGCCCGCTTTTTTCCTACCCCTACATATCTCTGATGTATGAAATAGATAGCCTGCATGCCTACCCTAAAAACATCTCCACGAAGGATATGCCAACCCTCTTCTATACATGTGACATCTTTCTTGCTCTTCTTATACAACTGCTCCTCCTTTCAATGCTATTGCTGTCCTTTTTTTAAAGCAAATCTGTTCTGTGATTTGCTTACTACTTCTTTATCCTTTCTTCTTCCAAATCAGTGATCTCTGAAGCTTGCTTTTAAATGATAAATTGTAGCTTTTCTCTAGATTCCTTGGAGGGTAACCTTGGTATTAACCGATGGAGTACATGATATAGAAGACTCCCATGGTCAATAACATAAAAAACAGAATGGGAGAGATTTGTATTGTAGACACAATGACCTGTAAAAGTACTTCTTCCCCTCATTCCTTCATGGTTTGAGGCTCCATGATCTTCTCCACTCTTGCTAGCTCTCTCAGCATCACACAGAATCTCCACTCTTTCATTTTATTACAGTCCCAATGAGTTTTCATTATAGCAAGATTTTTATTAAATTCACCTTTAAAAGAAGAATATCAATACCATCCCTCTTCCATTTAGACGTTGTTGATTCCCTTCACCTCATGCCTGACACATGAACCTATTACTGACTTTCTCCTGCAACTACCTAAGAGAATGAGATCTCTTGAAAGATTTAAAACACACTCAAATGCTTCATACAACTCACAAAAATATTTTTCCCATGAGACTAGTCAGTACCAAAGAGAGCATCATGTCTACTAATTGTCTGAATGCATTCGCAGCATGACTGTGAGTAGAGAATTCCAAAAAACATAGCCTCATTTTGACACTCCATTTGTTCTCAGCATATTTTGACCACTTTGACCACTTTGACCATTTGTTCTCCATTTAGCCTCTACTCAGGTAAGGTATCTTCCTCCTCTCCCTCTCCCTTGACCTCCTCCTCAGCATCATCTTCTTCATATCGATCATCCTTAGTCTTCTACATCCTGGAAACTGCTCCAATCCTCTTCTATTTGTGATCTCAACATCCTCCCCTCACTGTGCAATTTTGAACCTCCAATTTTGACCATTTGATCTAGTGTCTTCTACCTAAATCTTGCTCAAAATTGCATTCTCTCTCTTTCTACTTTTTGAATTTTTTTGAATTTACCTCACTCCTCTACAGTCCCTATTCACATACCAATAATCTATAGATATGCAAGCAAGCTCATACATACCAAAAACATGCATATATATACATATGTATGTATGCATATATGTATTAGGCACATGATGTTCACTTAGGAAAAGATGAATGCATTCAAACAAGTGCGTAAAAAAAGGTGCAATTAGTGCATCTTCTCGTTGGATGGAAGTAATTTGTGAAGTAGGGGTATACGAAGCCCCAATGCGTGTGCTAAAAAACAATGTGTAGTTAAGTGCTTGTGACCCTTTAATCCTAGTGAACTGCATGTGTTAATGGTCCAAAAAAATTTACCTTATCCTCTTATTGCTTAGCCTTGTGCATTGAGGTTCCTTTGAGCCTATACACATGACCAAATCTTGGCATACAAGATTGTGTGCATTATGGAAATTCAAAACCAATATAAGGTTTAAGCTCCTTACCTATTGGAGATCGAGTTCTTTTCCAATGATCAAAACTCAAATGCCACTATCACACAAACAAAAAAGTCCAAAATCCTAGCCATCCTATGTAAATTTAAGAAATTTTTAGGTTTAGCAGAAGCACATATAACACCTTCTCGATGCACATGGAGATTGCTTCAAGTGAGTAAGGTTGTTTGGGTATGAAAAAGTTACATATTCAATATTCTATGAATTGGCCCTATTTCACTGACCCAAAGAGAAAGAGTTTCCAAAACATGCATATATGTGTTCTAGACAAAGGAAGTTTACCATTACTCTTAGCCCCCTCAAGTGTGCATGCGTACAAATACACTTATACTTCCCAATACTCCTTGTGCACCCTCCAAGAAGACCAATCAAGATGTGGTGTCCAATTTTGGACCTTTCCTAAATCATTTCTTTTGTGTGTGTGTGTGTGTGTGTGTGTGTGTGTGTGTGTGTGTGTGTGTGTGTGTGTGTGTGTGTGTGTGTGTGTGTGTGTGTGTGTGTGTGTGTGTGTGTGTGTGTGTGTGTGTGTGTGTGTGTGTGTGTGTGTGTGTGTGTGTGTGTGTGTGTGTGTGTGTGTGTGTGTGTGTGTGTGTGTGTGTGTGTGTGTGTGTGTGTGTGTGTGTGTGTGTGTGTGTGTGTGTGTGTGTGTGTGTGCAAGTGCAATAGAGAAAGAGAGATTCCATACGGAGATGCAAACATGTCCAAATATATTTTTGAGTAACTTGATTTGTGACGAATTCTCTTGCGAGGATGCTCCTAAAAATTAATGAGAGCTCCATATAGAATGGGTGTGGGCTAGATTAGAAGTCAATCAATCAACTAGGGTAGCCAAGTGGTGCAAAGCATCAGCCTAAACCTAGTGCAATGCATTGGAAGAATCTAGGCTTAGAGTGTCTAGTGTCATTTATGCTAGTGCTACAATAAAATTGGTCATAGTGATGTTAATGAGACATGAACTTGAGTGCTCTTTTACATGAATCATTGAGGCCAAGGGTAGGTTAATGATGATACAATGTATAACCAATGGTAATCCTACAAATTTATCAATATATAAGCTCTTAGACATTGAAATAAAGGGTTATATTAAGTATGGACATCTTTGTGCAATTACCCCGCAACAATACCCCCCTGGGCCACGTCTCCCATAGTCCATTTTCTAAGGTAGGTTGCCACCAAAATCTTGATAATGATAGCCCATAGTTGTTGTGCATCCAACCTCTTAAGCAATTGAAACACTAAGGAATATGCTCTCTCTTTTGGTTTCATTAATCTAAGTCCTCCTTTTGACCTCTCAGCTTATAACCAATTCCCATGCTACAACATGCCATCGATATTTGTTTCCTTCATGTTTGAGTTAGTCTTAATTTTCATAGTCATCTTGGTAGACCTGCAAACTTGAACTTTAAGTTGTTTGCACTTGCATTGTTACTCCTCGTGCTACCAACCCTAAACCCTAATACCAACATTGAGGTTGTACAATGCATGAGAAGCCCATCTACTACAACACTCTATTTGTCTTGCTTTCAAAGAAATTGTCCACCCTTTTGTTGATGATTTGTTGCAATCACTGGTTCTATTTGTACCAGCCTCTTTTCATAGTTTGGTCGCCTTCTTTAGCATGGTCTTCTTGTCAATGCAAGTCCATGATATCATTTTCCTCGCTTGAAAGACAATAGTAGCCCCTACTCAAGGTTCTCATGGGCCCACCATAATTTGTTCCTTCTTTTCTTATCCAAGAATAGGGCCCCTTTTTTGTTTTGTTTGGTCATCTATAGCTTTCTTGATGATGCATAATAGAATTGTCATACAATTGGCAAGAGGTTGACAAATTGTTGAATTGTCATACCCCTAGTTTTAGTGTGTTGTTACATTTCTAGGATGAAAGGGCCAACAATAGTATATCTAAAGTCTCTTGATTAATAGCACTAGATAAGAAAGTTTGGACACTGCATAAGGTAATGCATCTAAGGTCTCTTGATTAATAGCACTACATAAGAAATTTTGGTCACAAAGTTTTTGCATGACAAAAAAGCATGTGCATTGTACTTGCTTCAAAACCATTTTAGTGACTTCCATTAGACCATGGATGATGAAATTTGGATGCAATGTGTAAAAACAATAACTTCCTATACATTAAGATAATTGGGCTAGTAAGAGCACATCAACACATCAACATTCTATATGTTTTACACTCTTTGAGACTATCTTTACTTGTTGGAAGCTATCTTAGTATTGGCCCTCACTAGTGTAAACCTTTTATTTAAGATATCCAACTCTTGTTTGAACAAAGTTGCAAACAAAAACATATGCATGAGAATCATTGGCTTGTAATTGATTAGAAGGAGAATCACTTTCGTGAGGTTTCCTCAAAAGATTTTCTCCCTCGTCTTGAGATATCTCCACTTCTTTGACAAGTTTGTTAATGTCATACTCATTAGAAAGTTTTGAAGGTTTACAAAAACCTTGTTTCTAATCCAATAGCTATTTTCAAACTCTTTTTTATTACATTATGTGAATTAACTTCTCTTTGTGCATGTGTGTGTGTGTGTGCATGCATGTGTGTGTATGCACATGCATGCATGCATGTATGTACGGATGCACATTGGTGTGTAGAATATGTATATATATGTACATATATAAAGAAAGTGCATTTATGTATATGTACATGTATATGTATATGCATGTACATGTATGAAGAAAGTGCATGTTATGTTAAAGATAAAAACAAAACATAAGGTTTTTACAATAGTTATTATTTGGAAGCTTAACCTGTGCCTTATGATAGTAGGGTAATATCACTTTTGAAGGTGTGTGTTACAAAATCCTATCGTCATGACTTACATAGCTACTTACTAATAATGCGTCCCTTGCATCTTAAATTGGAGTGTTCTCAAAAATACTCTTTTATACCTCCTAAGAAGAGAAAAGAATGCCATCAACTATTCATCATGGTCATACTACTTTGAGCCTAGTTTCATATATGTATGTATGTATGTATGTATGTATGTATGTATGTATAGATAGAGGAATTAAAAAAATAACAAATCAAACCATCATGCTACATGCATAATCTATCTATTAATAATAAAATAAGTATAAACAATCTTGATAGTTGCCTTTAGAGAATACTTTAGTCCTGAATGTGTCTGTTGCTTTTGATTAACTTCTGATAGAAGAAGGAAGATTCATTCCATCTTTTTCACATCTTTGTGAGTGAGAGAAAGAGAGAGCATGCAGCTCCACAAAATAATGTAACAATCACTCTTTCTCTTCTTTTGAGTTGGCTTTACAAAAGCTAAGTCCAAGTGCTTGACCACTTTAGAGAATGTCTCTTCAATGTTAGGTATTTTCACCCATGAGTCACCCATCCTCCACCTCTTGTATGAGAGAGAGTGTGTGTGAGTGAGAGAGAGAGAGAGAGAGTGAGTGAGAATACTACCCTAAATATTAGGGGTACTATGTTTACTTGTTGAGGTTCATCATATAACCCTTTTGTTAAAGATCCAGGCCAGTTTTATGATTTAATAATACCCTTTTATAAAAACTTTACATGTTCAATATAAAGACCCCTTTTGTGAATAGATTTATTGCTTTTACAATATTGCCTTCTGTAAATGTACATCTATAAGCTTATGTATTTTTATATTCCCTTTTTTTGAACTCACGTTACACACATTTTTATACATAGTGATCCCCCCCCTTTGAGACCAAGTACAACTAGAGCTAGGAAAAATTTAGCTCCATTTTGCAGACCATTGCTATCAAATACTTGAAGGTCTACTAGAAAGATAACCCAAAACTAAGCTCCTTACAATCTACAACCAAACCTAAGCTAAAAACATAGAACGAATTACAAAGTAGCTTCTCAAAGCATATTGTTGACATTAAGATTAAATTCATCCTTGTTGTTGTGGATCCTACGGATAATAACCATATATATGGGCTTAATAGTGATACGTCGGGCACGAATGGCTAAAAGTTGACAATCATCCATTAGATCAATCAAGTAACTTTCAACTGCTTCTTGGAGAGTAAGCAAGGCTTGGCTTGACCATCGCCCCACATTCCTTTCGTGGTTCCTTGAAAAGAACTTGTGATGATACCCTAATTGCAGATCTTGTAGTATTTCTCGCACCAACCTAGAGAATGTTGCCTTAGGAATAATCAAGTTGGCACTCTTTTGGAATTTCCTTATCTCACGTAGCACAGCTGTACCTCGGTCTCCATCTTCGCTTCTTATGTGTTGGAGGACGTGTATTACTAGTAGTGGGAGGTGGAGCAACTGGAGCATGTGGGCCACCATTTCTGGACAATGGCAAACCATCATTAGTGACCACACTAGGGCCACCATTGTTGGGCACAGTAGGGCCACCATTGTTAGCTGCAGTAGGGCCATCATTGTTGGCCACCACCAAGGGACCTTTGTCACTCATAGTACGCTCACTAGATTTGGAAGAGTGTTGCTCTTGTAGGTGCCTTCTTGATAGAAATCTTGGAACATGCCATGGTTGTCATGATAAAGGATAGAAAGGTGGAGGGTAGAGTGAAGAGTAATGGGAAAAAATGAAAGGAGAGACTTGACTTAAGTACGAAACTTGTAAACTTACTGTGGTGTAAATGAACTTTAAAATTATCATTTCATTTCATTTCTCCACCCCATCCCTGCCTCTCTCTGTCTCCTACCCCTCCCCCTCCCCCCCTCCCCCCTGCCTCATGCCCCTCTCTATCTAGGCCAATGAATGTTCCAAGGTTTGGAATTTTCATATCTTTGTCTTAGGATTTCGAAATCGACTTTTCATAATTAGAAAACATAGTTCAAAATTGACTTTGAAAAACATAGTGACAAACCTTCAAAATTTTAAACAAAATTTGCAAGACATCTCATGTTAAAGATAGGAGTATTGATGTGTCATATACTGGGTACCTAGGCTCTCTCGTGGATTCTAAATGCATCAAAAGTATTATCTTTGTCTAGGTCTCCATTTCTTGCCATCTCTCTCTTGGGTTGCCAACCATTCTGCATGGTGTTGTCTAGCTATGTTGTTTCCATATCTTGCTTTTCTCACTTCATATATTACCCTACTTATAAATTCTGCTTGAGAGGTTTTGGACTTCTTTTCTTTTTCCTCGTATCATATCTCTAATCTCCTATACCACCATTGTAATAATTGCCTCATAGATTTGGAATCATTGATGCCACCTCCATGATCAATTTCCTTTTGAAAAGCATAGCAAGCTTGCCAATGACATCATTCCATGCCTTGAGTTGACCATACTGCCAAACTTCCTTGATTTGCAAAGTATGGACCATGTGCTTCAAGTATATGCTGTACAAGAAGAGATATTAGAAACAAAAACTAATTCAAAATGACGATATTTTTTTGTAATGGTGACAATACTGACCATGTAATGTGTTATACTATTTTTAGTCCATGCCTCCACCATGGACTTATGAAATCTAGCAACTGTCTCTTTAAATGTATTGGTATCACCATCCTTAAACCTCAACTTTTGTGAGAGAGCTACTAATCTATCTAGGTGTATCCACACTTCTGTCTTTGCAATCCTCATTTGTCCCCCATTGCTCCAATTCAGAACAACGAGGTGCAACTTTTTCCATGCTTCATACTTCTCTCGTTATTTTAGAAGTATATTGCCTTCCTCATCTCGAGGTGGAGAAATAAACTTCCTCACCTTGTGGTGCGCAGATCGGTCGCAGATAGCTCACGTGGTGAATCCCGGAAGGTCCCCAAGAACAAAGTACTCTACTTTTTAGCACAAAAACCCATGTAAAAGCAAGCACGACATGAAGCAAGAGACAAATTGGGTTCAATCTCCCCCATGCCTTGTGTGAGCGCTTCACAAAGCATGTATTTAATGTATATTTCCAATCTTCATGCTCAAAAATAGCCCAATTACAAAAAATATGACAAGCTTTTAGCTTTTGAGTTTGCTTTCTACCAAAAATAAGAAAATAAAGCTAATGGACGGTGCCCATAGAGTCTGGCACGCCCAATCTCAATGTCCAAATAGAAATAACATATCCAAGCGCATAAGCGCATACAAAATAATAATAAATAATCAATGTCTCTATAGACATAACAAAATATAGGCGTGGCGCCTATCAAAATATAGTCCAAAGGTCGAAAACCCGCTAGACTCCAATGCTTTCCTCCGCCACTGCTGCTATCTCTACACATCAACTGAAGCATTCACAATCGTTAGTAAAATAACACAATTAAACCAACAAAAGTGAATACCTAGCAGTCTTCAGCTACATAAATAAATCAACTGGTTAGAAATAAATCCTAACCTTAATTTATTACGAGTGCGCACTCTAAACTCATAAACGTTTATTGATTTAATATGCATTTTGCGGAATCACCCGCTATGGAATCACCCATGTACACACTAAATTAATGAAACGCCTGAAAAGGACAGGCGTCCCCATCAACTTCTCGCACAAAGAATCCTCTTTGCGTATGAGCCCCGGTCATCTAAGTTTACGGAATCCACCGTAAAACCTCACGGAATCCACCGTGGAATATGCCTCCTGGCATCATACCCCCGGGGTGGGATAGCAATTGACCTCAATTGCTATTAGCTCAATGTGGAGCTAACAGAGTGGGGAAAGCATTTAGGTCTCTAGCGTGCATCCATTGTGCTTCCTCTACAGGATGGTTCTTAAATTTTACTAGATATCTAGAATACCTTCGGCCAGTTCTAGTGGTCATGTAGTCAGTGTCTATAATGGCTTCTGGTTCAAGTATTTCAGTCTCTTCTTCTAGTAAAGGTGGGTTTTCATAGACAGGGTGGATAGGTAATTGTCCTCTAAATGGTCTCAATAAACTAATATGAAATGTATTATGAATTTTCCAATGAGATGGCAGTTCTAACTTGAATGCATTGTCATTAATCTTATGAACGATTCTAAATGGTCCGTAGAATCTAGGAGCTAATTTGACAACTGGATGTCTATCTACACTTTGCAGTCTACGCTTTTCTATTCTAAGCCAAACATAATCATCAACTTTGAAATTCATGGCTTGTCTTTTCTTGTTGGCTTGTTTGGTATATGATTGTTGGGCTTTAGCAATCATATCCTTGACCTCATCAAAAATAGTGTTATGCATAACAGCAATATCATCGGCATTTTGTATTCTATTAGACAAAGAGGCAACAGGTGTAGATAATCTATATCCATAAATAACTTCAAAATGTGCTTTCTTTGTAGATGTGTGCGGTGTATTGTTATATGCAAACTGTAATAAATGCAAATGGGTATCCCATGTCTGAGGTTTAGAGATAGTGTATGCACGTAAAAGATCTAGAATAGTGCTATTTGTGGCTTCTGTTTGTCCATTTGTTTCTGGATGAAATGCAGATGAGAAATCAATCTTTGTGCCTAGATTTGCAAACAGTGTAATCCAAAAATTATTACAAAATCTAGAATCTCTATCTGAAATAATCACTTTCGGCAATCCATGGTTAGTAAAAACAGTTTTCAAAAATAACTGTGCTGCTTGTGATGCTGTTAAAGTTTTCTTACATGCAATGAAATATGCTTGCTTACTAAATCTATCTACAATTGTCCAAATCATGTCATGGTTAGATTTAGTATTTGGTAAGCCAGTAATGAAATCCATAGATATATGTTCCCAAGGTTTAGATGGAATAGATAAAGGCATTAATAATCCATACTGTTTACCATGATGTCTCTTTATTCTTTGACAAATCAGACATTCAGAAACAAAATTAGATACATCTGCATCCATATGCGGCCAATAAAAATCTTCAGTTAACATGCGTAATGTAGAAATGATACCTCTATGACCTTGATATGGGGGACAATGAATTTCATTCAAAACAAAAGATCGGAATGGAATAGTAACACACAGTCTCTTTTCAAAGAACATGAATCCATCATTATATGACAATGAATCAACAGGAATGAAATTATTTTGAACTAATTTTTGCCAATCAGAATGAAAAGTAATATCCTGGTGATATGTGTCTTTCATAGCAATTAAAGAATCAAAAGATATGATAGAAATGTTATGAATTGCAGGTCTTCTACTTAATGCATCAGCAACTACATTTTCTTTTCCAGGTTGGTATTGAATAATAGGATGGAAACTTTGAATGAATGAAGCCCATTTGATATGACGGTCAGAAATTTGGGGTTGACTAAGTAGATGTCTAATGCTTTGCTGGTCGGTCTTTATCATGAATTCTGAACCCATTAAATAATGCTTCCATTGTTTTAATGCTTGGACAACTGCTAAGAGTTCCTTGTCATAAGTGGAATATTTGAGCTCAGAGGGTTTCAGCTTAGAACTAGAATATGCTATTGGATGGTTGTCTTACATAAGCACGGCTCCTATTCCTGATCCGCTAGTATCGGTCACAACTAGAAAGAATGGTCTGTTAAAGTCAGGCAATTGTAGAACAGGGGCATTGGTCAATGCACGTTTGAGTAAGTCAAAGGATTTCTGTTGGTTTTCAGTCCATTGATAAACAATGCCTTTCTTAAGAAGTTTGGTCAATTGTAAAGCAAGTAATGAGAAATTACGTACAAACTTCCTATAGAAACTAGCAAGACCAAGGAATGAGCGTAATTCATGTACATTTTTAGGAACAGGCCAATGCAATATTGCATCAATTTTCTTAGGATCAACTTTTATTCCTTCTTTTGATACAATATGACCTAGATATTCTATTTCTGTCTTAAAGAATTCACTCTTGTCAGGATTTGCAAACAATTGATTTTCTTTCAGTAATTGAAAAACTAATGATAAATGCTCATAATGCTCTTTTTCGCTTTGACTGAACACTAAAATATCATCAAAGAAAACAATGACACAATATTGATATTTTAGAAAAATATGGTTCATCATTCTACTGAAAGTAGCAGGTGCATTAGTTAATCCAAATGGCATAACTAAGAATTCGTAATGGCCAAACTGTGTCCTGAATGCAGTCTTAAATATGTCAGATCTATCAAGCCTCACCTGATGATATCCAGACTTAAGGTCAATTTTACTAAATATAGAAGATCCTTGCAGTTTGTCCATAAGGTCATCAACTCTAGGTATAGGATACCTATTCTTTACAGTGATCTTGTTTAATGCTCGGTAGTCAATACACATCCGATAAGTATTATTCTTTTTCTTGACTAGGAGCACAGGTGCACCGAATGGAGAACTGCTAGGTCGAATTAAGCCTCTATTTAGTAATTCTTCTACTTGACTCTGGATTTCTTTTTGCTCTATTTGATTGTGCCTATATGGGGCTTTGCAAGGTGGTTGTGTGCCAGGTATTAGGTCAATCTTATGGTCTTCTGGACGTGATGGAGGTAAACCTGGTGGTAGGTCTTCTGCAAAACAGTCCTTAAAATATGCGAGAAATTCCTTATGCCTAGGGTGCAGATGAGTTTCTTTTGCGTGCAATTCATTTACCCAAATGAGATATGATTTAGTATTCTTACGTAGTGCACGTTTTGCTTGAGTATGCGAAAGCAGTGGAAACATATGAGATGCATGCATACCAAACAATGTAATGGATTTTCCTTGTAAATTAATATTCATTGTGTGTGTGGAATAATCTATATTGGGATTATGTTGGTGTCTCCATGGCATTCCTAGAATAATGTCGCTAGACTGTAATGGGACAACTAAGAAATTTCTTCTTTCAATATATGAACCAATTTGAATTTCTAAATCTTGAACTTCTTGTGTGCCATTGTACCTAGTGCCTAAAAATGCAGCTTTTATGCGATAGTGCGTAGGTACAGTATGCAATTTCAATTCCTTTACCAATTTTGCTGAAATAAAGTCATGCGTACTACCGTCATCATGCAGTATAGTTCTTTCTTTTCCATGCACCATACATTTCATAGTCACAAGATAGTCTACTTGTGATACATATATTGTTAAGATCTAGAAGTTCAATGGACAATAACTAGGACTATAATTGTAGGATTGTGACATGGTATAACAAATATAGGAGATGGTCTAATTTATTGGTATAGTAGGGTTTAAAAGATTATATGGTAATCAAAAACAAAATTTGTAAGAGTAAACTTTGAGACATATGTGTAAGTTTTTTAATCACATGCCAACATGTTTAAGATTGAGCTATTAAAGTGTTTAAATTATAGATAAATTGTGTTTATGGCTATGCTTATAGGTGCATGTCCATGCTAGCATAATCTACACTTACGAATGCATTGAAACTACAAGAGTAATCTCTATTCATGGTTGTGCTTACACGTGGGTCACATTCTATAAAGGCTAAGATTTAAAAACACAAAAAAAGAATCATAAATAGTGAGAACAAATAGAAACTCTAAAGAAGAATGAAAATCCTAAGGCTAAATCATAAGCTTTAAAGGACCAAAACAAATTTATGCAAACAATGGATACTTAAGAAATGGGAAATGAAATATACCTTAGATTGTTGGAGAGGATAGTTCTCTTAGCATTGAAAATGCTTCCATGCTTTGAAAATGAACTGAGACACCTTGTAATAGCTTGGATCACATTTGTGTGTGTGTGTGTGTGTGTGTGCACGCCTACTATCTATGCATTTGCCCCAATGATCCTCTTTTTGGGATTTGAGAATACCTACATTTGATGTGGATGTTTCAAAATGTGCAGATGTAGAAGCACATTTAAAAGTAGGTCTAGTGTAAAAAAGTACTTTTTCTTCTAGTAAATGCCTATTTCTGGGCATTTTTTCATTTCTTCTCAAAGCTCTAGTTTTGTCCTTGTGCACTCTTCTCCTTCCCTCCAGAATATGGTTTCTTGCATACGAATTCTTCTGAAGCAACACTAAGTACTATCTACAACAATCTCTACCCTACTACAAGCAATCTCAAGAGTGATTTTGATAGCATTTGCTGAAATTAAATAATCTATATCTAAAACACTCTCTACCCTACGACAAGAAATCTCCCTCTTTCATATGCATCAATGATTTGGATGCTTACAAAAGCTTCATTCGACTCAACTCTTGGAGTATATTCATAACCATAATGGGAGGATTTGAAGCCTATTAGAGCCACGTGGATAGCTACAATCTGGTGCAATTTGTGCTATATTTCAAGCCTTCTTTTTAGCAAATCGATTCCTTGATGCTTCACATTTTCAATCCTATGCTTTAAGCCTACTATGAAGTTCCTCTCCTCAACTATTGAAGGCATTTCTTCATAACCCTAACTATTGTTAAAATAGGGCAGCCATGAATCTTGACTCCATTGCAAGCTCTTTGATTCTTAATGACTTCTTTAAATATTAGTCATATCTTTACTCTTCAGTAGTCAAGGCAAGCTATTATGCAAGGATTTAGCATTTTCTCTCTCTTTGGGAGCCATATTCTCCTTTAAGGTTAAATGGATAGTAGGACCTTTCAAAGGTCTTCATAAATGTTAAAGTTTATTGAAGATTTCTTTCAATCATCATCAACAAACTCTACTACAACAATCCTATTAAAGCATTAAGTAGGGATTCAAGCTTGGAAGCATTCCTCGATGCTTGAGGCTACAATGGTGCTCTAAATTTTTATTTCTAGAGGTTCAATTTCTTCATCCTAAAAATTGAGATTTCTTGAAGACCATTATTGCATCAATCTTTCACCATCCATTGTATGATATTTGATTTAAATTGATGCATCAAGTCCACAACAAGCCTATGAAGAGATAATTCACTAATTATTGATCCCTCCATCTTAGCCACTTTTGTTGAACCTTGTTCCATTTGTTATTATGGAGGTTCAAAATAAAATCTATCAATGTATTAGAGTCATTATCTTTGTTAGAATACTTGCTTTCTTCAAATCAGTAGCCTAATTGCCTCTTTGAAGTTTTCTTTTGAGTGCAATCTTATCTAAAATTTATCTATTTCTAATCCTTAATCTTGATTGGTTATGCTTGAGCATTGACAAAAATAAATCCATTTTAAAAAAGAGTGAGGGAAATCTAGTGAATCAATAATTTGCCATAGTAATCCCTCTCTCATCCATTTGATATCTTCATTTTATCCCTATTGCATCTTGTGAAAGGATGAAAAGAAATTAATCCATGCATCTTACCAATGTTCGATCAATTTAGCATTGAGCTACCATGCTCATTTTCCAATTAAGCAAAAGTTGGATACTAAATGAGGTAGTAGGAAAATAGTGGGGTGACCCTCCCATACTACTAAACATAAAAGGGGTGCACAAAAAGGCCTAAGGTGGAACTTTGTACACCCCCCAGTGGACTTGAGGCCATTTAAAGAGCTTTGGCTGCAGCTATATCTCTCAATATGGCTACCCAATATTGGAGATTGAAGATCTTTTGAAAATCTATAGTAGTTGAAGGTAGTTCTTAATTGTCATAGACTTGTTACATGGTTCTAAACAAAGAATTACAAACCTATAGGTATTTAAGGTGCTTATAGTGCTACAAAAATTATTGTAGGGTATTTTTAGTATCATTTTGATCCCCATAGGTTTGACAAATGATTTTTGATGCCAAGAAGTGCTTAAAAATAACCAAAAATTACGAATTTTAGGGAAAAAATAGACTTCATCGAAGGCGGCAGTGGCAATCAATACGATATTAAGTGGCAAGTCCCTAAAGCGCTAGTGCTTATTTTCATGGAAATTAAACAGTGGCGAATGGCCGAGCTGGAGTTTACCTAGATGCAAAATGACGTCAGGAGGCCAACGCAAGTGTCAGATCTCCGTTCCGAGGTCATTTGATCCCCCAAATAATCCCCGCAAGGTTCAATTCAAAGTTGTGAAGTAGCTACTGGATCTCGAAGCCGGGAAGAGTGTGATGGACCCTAGCTTTGTAGATTTCGATGTCACGGAACAACCTGTCCAGATGGATCTTGAATCCGATGTCGTTTGCCCCTCCAAAAGCGAAAAAACCACTTGCCGGAAGTGTGAAAGCAAAATGTATGAACTAGATAATTGGGATTTAAAGCTTAAAGCTCTAATTAAGAGCTTAAAAGCTCACGAAATGAAACAGTGAGGGGGGGCGTCAGTTTTTTGCGCCCCATTTCCCCCCCTTCATCATGCATTTTCTGATCGGTGGAGGCAGGGGGAATCCTCATGGCCCTGAGATGCTTCTATCCTTCGCCCTCCATCCCCATAAATGGATCAAGGAATGATGCACTGAGCAAAGAGATCAAAAACCAATATTTCTCTCTCCTCCCTCTCTCTCCTGCATAGAGGCAATTCATATGTAAGAAATCAAGAATAAGAGGGGCTGAAGAATGTTTGTCTGATTGTGATCGGATTGCTTCAAGATGAAGAGGAGGTTGAGGAAAGAGGTTCAGCACTGAAGAATGGTTGTTGGTCGGTCTGTGGGCTACCCAGAGTAATTATTAAAAAACCCACAACACTCAAGACACGCGCGGTATGCTCCAATTTTATGAAGAAATTTGCCTGTTTTTGTTGTTTCATGGTCCAAATGTTGTTCATATGCGATCAATTTTTGTTTAAACCTTGTTTGCATCATGTTCGAGGGCTGTAACTACATAAATGCAGAACCCGTAATGATTTAGCGTCATTATTAATTCTTTAAAACTTGCAAAATGTCATTTTTAATGGAAATTAGTGGGTTTTTTTATTTTGAGTTGGGGAAAAGGAATGGAAATGGGATGAACTCAGAGAAAATGTTAAGTTTCAGTCAAAATAATAAGCCAATACAAATAAATCAAAAAATACCTATTTTCCATGAATAATAAATAAAAAATAGCAAAAAAGGAAAATTTAGAGTTTTCCCGCTAAAAAAATATGGAAAATTAATATTTATGTGTGTGAATGTTTGGAGAGGTTAAAGCATGAGTTTAAGCGTTAGTTTGGTCTCGTCCTTTGTGTTATAGTACGTGTTTATTGCTTTTTATATACAAAAATGATACAAAGCAACCATTTACACCTATGCACCGCAACAACACCTAAACGATGAGGGGGGGAGGAAGTTTGTGCGACGATCTAATTGCTGAAAATATACAAATTCTGATTTTCCTCTTTTTATATAGCATTTAGGGATTGTTCCATAATTAAATATAGGCGACTAGTAGCACGGAAGTTCCGGTGCTAGTCCCTAAAGCAGCACGGTAAGTAACGCTTAGTTAAAATTCATGAAAGGGCTATTTTTCACACCTCACATGGCTGGTTTTTTAATCATAAAATGGTTGTGCACAATTTTCATACACCTTGCATCAAGCATGCCTGCAATGCATTGCAATTGATTGATAAACTTTGACCAACGCTGAGAGGACATGAAACCCAAGCTGTAGGTCTAAACAAATGCTTCCATTGGGGAAAGTTTTGTGAGGCAAATCAAAAATCTCCTAGAACGTTGAATTATGAAAGAGTGGAGTTTGTACGAATGTTATATGTGTTAGTGACGCATCTTGGGGCTAATCCCCGAGGTGTAGGAGAGTCGCAGTGGAGCTACGGCAATCAGCCGAGAAGTGCTTCCCTATGTGTGTATTACAAGGCAAACAACATGGGAGTAGTGATCACCCCTAATGGATTGACCATTGTAGCTCAAATACGTGGGAAAAAGATCCATTTATTACCACTATCATAGAGCATTTGAGAAGGGTGAAGAAACCATTTCCAAACATGCACCGTTGCAAAACTCACTCGATGAAATGCTAACTAATGTGGTCATATGCCTTATTATCTAGTTCCATGTTGATGAGGCAAAACCCTCCTCCCAATTACTTGCATAGTCATTTTCAAAGAGCTGATTTAGGATTGGAAAGAACGTTTACATTAATTATCGCAACTTAATTGAGCATGTTTTGAGATAATGAGCGTACTAGTGAAATTTCATTCATTGCATTCATCTTAGGTAATCAATTCAAATTGCACTTAGAAGCTGTTAAATTGCACATAAATTGCATGGAAATTTCATGCTAATACTTATATGAAAAGTTTAAGGAATACGCATTAAACTGCAATTAGAAGATTACATTTTCAATATGACATATAAGACTAAATCAACATTTGCGATTGTTTAGTGTCATGAAAAAAATATGGTATCGGTGTGGCTGATAATAGGCGCTCTTCAATATTGATGGCTCTCCTTTCTCAAAGGTTGACATTATTGGCTGATCAACTCCTTTTCCTTTCATGTTGGTTGGCTGTGGGTTGAAGTATTTCCAATATGAGATGTGAGTAAATTTGGCATAGAAGGTGTGATTTGAGTTCTCTTGTATGGGCGGGAGCCAAAGATTAACTTGAAGATAAGTTAAGGAACTTGTTTGAACTTGTTTGTCAATAGATTGCTTGCTCTGTTTTCATTTCTGTGCTATAAGTTATGCAAACAAACCATGTTACCTAAAAGGCTTAATTATTGAAGCTGACTTTAAGTGTCACACATAAATATGGTAGGACCTAATTAGAAAACTAAAGCTATTGAGGGAAGCGGGTGGGCAGAACCCTCGACGGGTCTGTCTTATGGCGGCAGGGTGGCCCCAGAGAACTGAGAGGCTTCTCACAAGATTTTACAATCATTCGACCTTTAGGTATTGTTAGGTTAGAGCCCGATTCATGCCGTTTTAGGGGATCGGAATGGGACTATGCCCTACAAGCAAAGAGATTGAGCGGTGCATCCCTCTTGTTTCCCATTCTCTTTGAACCAAGTGCAACATGGGTTTGCTTTGGCTTGGGTATCTTTGCATAAAGTAGGATTTCCAGGATCCAATGCTAGAATGCTGCTAGGAGACCTTGGCCACTAGGAGCCCAGATTCCAAGTCGATCCTAGTGGGTTCGGCCATGAACATTCCATTGTGAGGTGGATTCGGGAAACCCTAGGCGACAAAACTCGAAACATTCCTTGGGAGTGCCGGGCAGTGACACTTAGATTCATTCCTTGATAGACGGCTAAAAGCGTGCCTGGACAGCCAATGGGCGGGCACCTCATAGTTGGTATCAGAGCAAAACTTCGTAATGATGCGTGATCGATTAATGTATAGTTTGTAGATATATCCTAAATAGAATAACCTAAATGGTATGGCTTGATTGTTAGGCACCTCCTGCACCCACAAATGCTAACATGCAAGAGAAAAAATTTCTTCTCAAGCAAATTAAGGCACTCGAGTTTGATGGAGAAGAAATAGATGTTGTAGCAGAGGCAGAGATATGGATTGAGTCTATGGATGATTATTTCTCTACTTCAGGAACTGCCTCCATGAATCAAGCAATGATTGGTAAACTGAAGTTAGTTGGCCAGGCTTGATTATGGTGGAAGCAATGGTGCAAAGATCAAGGTGTTTCTAAAGCCACTGTCACTTGGGCTCAGCTGAAAGATGTTGTACACGGACGATACCTTCCGCCAACCTACTAGACTTTGAGGATGAATGAATTTTTCAAGCTCAAGCAACTTGAATTAAGCTTGGAAGCTTACTAATCAAAGTTTGTAACCCTACTAAAATATGCGCCACCTATGGATATTGCAGAGCAAGTATCCAAGTTTTGCCATGGCCTAAACACTCCTCTGAACCACTGTCTTGAAGCAATGCACCCAATGGACTTGTAAGATGCATTATTCCGAGCAAATCCAATCGTCCAAGAACTTGGATTGGGAAATTATGACAAAGATGTTTCTCGAGATCAGGGAAAGAGATGCCACACATGCCGAGAGATAGGGCACATCCATAGGAGATGTCCCTACCGTCTCAATGCTTCCATTGCAATGAGCTAGGGCATGTCCAAGCAGATTGCCCTGACTTAAGTTTGAAAGACATTAAATCTCCAAGAAAACGAAGCTACACAAGTGCGGTCTTCTGATATATAGAGGAATCAAATGAAGACAAAGATCTAGAATCTACAACACCTCTTCAGGATGATTAGAAATCCTAGAAAATTTATCCTCGTGAAATACAACTTGTATTGGAATAAACTTTACTCTTGTAACTACAGTTAACCTGAGTAATATGAGTTGCATCTATTTTGAGCCTAGAACTTGTAAATGATTAGAGATACACTGGCAAGGAATGACAATATAAATTCCAATGAATTTTTATTTAGTCATTGCTTCTCAACTAATATAGATTGGGTCTTACTCGAATGTCGAAGCTTGGAAGTATTCTTTAGTATTACAAGCAAAGCCAATTGTCCAAGGAGCTCAGTCCCGAACTAAGAAGAGGACAATCTGGGAATGTAGTTTCCAAGATAAAGGACCACTCCAATCTACTAAAAGGATCCTAGGACAATTTGGTCTAAAGAAGAAAATCCTACCAAGGACAACCAATAATCTTGTGACCACAAGTGATAAAGTTCTGCGATGTTTCTATTGCAGGGAGTTAGGTCATTTGAAAAGGGAATGTCCAAAGCACCCTAAACACCGATGCTTCGAAGTGCCACAACATTGGACATAACTACATCAATTGTCCCAACAAAACTCGAAGAGAACTTAAGCTTACAAGAAATGAAGTTGTACAAGCTCCAGTGATCTAGAATATACAAGATGCTTAGGAAAAACCTAGAAGATATCCATGAGATGTAACTACAATAAATTTTCTCTTGTAATCAAGACTCGGATATATCAAATACAATAGGTCGTTGTTTTAAAAGACCACATGCATGTGAGTGATCAGAATAGCGCAACGAAAGCATGGTGGGCCCATAACCCACAGGTTCCAAAATGATAACCCTGGTTTCTTTCAAGATGAGGACATCTCAATTTCTCTAAGGGGAGGAGGATGTAATATTTCCACACAATAATTAGTTGGTTAGTTCGAAAGTTAGTTAGTCAACTAATAAGTTAGTAAGATTACTAACTAAAGAATAACTAAGGTAAAAACTAATTAATATTAATAAATAATAATTTTTATTTAATTAAAAATATTTTATTTAGAAAAACGAGAGTCCTAAATCCGATATTTTTCTCGGATTGACAAGGACTGTAGCCACCCTTCACGTAAGTTACAATGTGAATGAGACTTATGAGCTATATTAATCACTAGTATTAATGTGTATCGTTTGGATGATTGTTCCAAGTGCTTGTGATTTATATTGAATGCATGGCAAGGGTTTGTGATTACAAGTTGCCATGGGAATAAAGGAATGTTTTCCTAGAAAATGATATTAGGGCTAGATGCCTTGTTGTGCTGGATTCCTAAAGGATTTAATTAAGGAAGGATATATTGCACAGGTGGATCACCTCCATGATCGCATTGCGGATTAGCCCAAAGAGGGCATTGCTCGATTCATGGGCTGAAGGTCGAGTGGTGAAAAGGCCAACACGCGAATGATGTTTCGCTCCTAAACAGCTTGCGGGTCAGGTGGAGCTCTGGACACCCCTTGCTAGGTCTAGAATGGAGTTGAAGACCTTAGTGGCCCCCAATGTCTAGGCATGTTGGGAGATCCTATTCTAGATAAAGGATTGAATTTGTGGTGCCATGTGATTTGGACCAGTTACTTCTGCAGGGCAGAAGAGATACTTTTGTTGGATAGAAATGATACATAATTTCTCCTTTATGGACGGGAGACAAAGTTTAACTTGAAGATAAGTTAAGGAACTTGTTTGAACTTGTTTGTCAATAGATTGCTTGCTTTTTTTTCGTGTCTGTGCTATAAGTTATGCGAACGAACCATGTTCCCTAAAAGGATTAATTAATGAAGCTAACTTTAAGTGTCACACATAAATGTGATAGGACCTAATTAGAAAACTAAAGCTACTGAGGGAAGTGGGTGGGCGGAACCCCCGACAAGTCTATCCTACGACAGGGTGGTCCCAGAGAACTGGGAGGCTTCTCACAAGATTTTACCGTCATTCGACCTTAAGGTATTAATAGGTTAGAAATTGATTCATGTCGTTTTAGGGGACCGGAATGGGACTATGCCCTACAAGCAAAGAGATTGAGCGGCACATCCCTCTCGTTTCCCATTCTCTTTGAACCAAGTGCGGCATGGGTTTGCTTCGGAAAGGTATCTCTGCATAAAGTAGGATTTCCAGGATCTGACACTAGAATGCTATTAGGAGACCTTGGCCACTAGGAGCCCAGATTTCAGGTCGATCCTAGTGGGTTCGGCAGTGAACATGCCGTTGCGAGGTGGATTCGGGAAACCTAGGTGAAACATTCCCTGGGAGTGCTGGGCAGCTACGCTTAGATTCATTCCTCGATAGACTGCTAAAATCGTGCTTGGATATCCAATGGGCAGGCACCTCACATTGAGTAAGAAATCTAACTCAATTGGCAAAAACTCCAATTGACTAAAAGGAGTGAGAAAATGAAGTGAAGTAGAAGCTTGAAGTTGAAAGAGCTATGGCTTCTCTATTAGGGTTACAACAAGCAACTGATTTTTTTATTATTGCAGCACGTAGACTTAATCATTTTCCAAAATTTTTATATGGATAGAAAGCCTATCTCATGGGCTCTCAAAACACCATGGTGCTTATCAAGAATCGTGGACTGCATGCACGGCATTAGTAGTACGACAATTGCAGGCGCATTCTGGGTAGCAAACTGATTCACACACAATGTTGGAGCAAAGAGGTGATAATTTTGGGCTTTGAGGTGATAGGGAGCAGCACGTGGAGAAGAGGAAGAGTTCCCTAGAAGAAAGTACGAGCTAAAAAGGCCTAGTTTGAGAGATTCAAGTGCTCCACTAAAGGTGGGTGGCTATGGAGGTAGGTGAGACATTCATGGGGAAGTGGAGGGAGACAGAAATTCAAACTGAAATGACCCAATCAGTAGCCTAATGACTCATTAACTTGAAACCCACTCTGATACCATGTTAAAATATTGAGAATGCATATTAAAGAGGATCACTGAGGAGCAAATATACAATCATAATGAGGTATAAGTAATGACAAGAGAGAACAATTGATATTATCCAAGCATAATGCAAGTACAACTAAATGATAATGATTGATGAAATGAGTGTGGGGATGAGTGCCTTTTATAGGCTTACAATAGGTGGTATTGGTGGGTGGAGAATAGTGGAAAGTGACCATGGTATTTACCAACTGTGGTTTTAATAAACCATGCATACATGACCTGGTCTAAGGCTTTATTTACAATGTGTTTCTTTGCCTTGTTGTACCTTACAAAGAGGCTATGGTGGATGTGATTGCACATTTCTCAACAAGATTGAGTCCCTAATCGTGTCAGCTCCTAGTGCTCTCTAGGAGACTTGCTCTGAGGCTTATTGTCCTCGGTCATGCATTCAAGATTTGGGGATCTTCTCCGATTAGTGGGTTCATTCGGTCTTCCTTATCTTGCATGTGAGTTCCTTATTATTTTAGACAATTCTCAATTTTAAGTGCACTCAACTGCTCATGGGGCTCTTTCTTCTATGCGTGGTGCAAATCAAAATTTTAGTTTTCTAGGTGCACTTCAAGTGATTATTTATGGAGTGTGTAGCCATGATGAAAACAATGTGATACAACACACACTTTTCTAATTGGCTTCTACAGGTGTGGTGGTCACTCTAATAGGTTCATTTGGGTCCTCTGAGATGCTTCGAATGGGTGGTCTAAGAGGTTGCATTCTAGCCACTTCCATAGGCCACTAAGTCACTAGTTTTGGAGTATGGGAGCTCTATGAGCCTTTCGATGTCTCTAGAGGCCTATGGGGGTGTTACCCAACTCCGAGTTGCATCTAGGACACACTAGTTTTGTCAACTTTCAACTTCTATTTTCAATGTTTGAGTATCAGGCATCCAATCACCAAAATTGAACTCTCTGATTCTAGTATGTCCGAGTGGTTGACTTGGATGGTCTGAGTCTGAGGGATCGAGTCAGCAGACTATCTGAGTTTGAGTGCCCAATTTTGGGCATTTGACTATTTCAAGTCCAAGTTTGAGTACGACAATCTGAATAGGGTGGTCCGAGTCCAGAGACTCGGACGAATGAGATGTGTCCGAGTGGACAAATGGTCCAAGTGTCTGAGTCTAGTGACTCAGACAAGGTGTATCCAAACATATGAAATTTGGATAGTTTCGACTAGGGAAATCGGACCCTATGGCATGTATCCGATTACGGCAACAGGTTACAAATGACAAAAATTCTTTAAAAATCCTACATGTGCCTTGCTAATGATTGCAACTAGGGTGCTGACAGTAATCAACAAGCACCAAGCAACATCCAAAATATACCTAAAGGGCCAAAATATACTACGATGAAGATTGCCATGCACAATCTCTCCTCTTTGCATGTAACTCTCTCTCTGTTACTCTCAAGTTCTCTCTCTCTCTCACTCTCAAATGAGCAAATGAGCTCTCCAACCTATTCTTGGCCTATTAAAGCCCTTCTCTACTCAGTTTTAATCTTCCCTCTTTCTTCCTTTTGATGCATTATACATTAGAGCTCTTTTTCTCTCCCTTTTTCCCTATTTAGCCTGTTTACAACAATAGAAACCCTATTGTGCATAACCTTCTTTTTCTTGTCTTCTTCATTATCCTAATGCATTCAAATCACAACCAAATCCCTACACTAATCTGACCTACTCATCTAGATCCAAAAAAATCACAAAACTTACTTGGCAAGGAGATCAAATATCTATTCAAACTCCTTTGCTTCCTACCTATCTACCTCAGGTACTGGTTCAAGGAAAACCCTACTTCAATGCTCGATTCAGAGCACCTAAGCACTCAAAGCTTGAATTTTTAGGTCCCAACAATGGAACTCAAATGTGGAAGCTTACACTTGACCATCAAGACCCACAAACTGCTTATTTCTTCAAGTGTTTCAAGCCAAGTGCAATGGTTCGTTCGCTCTCACATAGACATATGTGCTCTCACACCTATGAGTGTAGGGAGCTTACCTCCATGGTTGATCAATTTTCTCCTCCCTCAAGCACTCCGGTAGCTCCACGATCCAAGGTGCAATCTCAAGAAAGCTCGATCCTCAAGCTCCAAGCTCTGTGCTCCATTGTTGCACGTGAGACAGAAGAAGAGAAGAGAATAAGAAGAAGAGGGGAGAATATGAAGAGTTTCTCCACCATGGTCCCTCACCCTCACATACTAACTCCCTCACACTCCCTCTCTCAAGCACAAGCTCAAGCAAGTAAGAACAACAAAAAGAAGAGAAGAGGAGAGCTAGTTTTGGCCACACACAGGAATGAGCTCCTCTATTTACTTTTTGGCTTTTATACATGCCGTAATCCCTTTTGGGCACCCACCCCTTTTTTACGTGACTGGCCATTTGGCCTAGGTCCTCTTTTCCTATTCTCTTCTATTTACATTATGGCTTCACCTATGCCCATCTACTTTTTACAAATTGCACAGAAGGGAGCTTGTCACTTTTTTATAAAGATTTAGGGGCACCTTTGCATTAAAAAATGTGCCTCTTTCATTTTTTCATGCGCCTTGGGTTTTTAAGGTGTATTTGCACTTTTGGCCCTTTTCTCTCTTATTTCTTCTATCAGGCCACCTTTTTTCAATTTTCCCTGTATTTTAAAAGATTCTTTTGCTTCCTTCTTTTTTATTTTTTGCCTTTCTTGCACTGAGGCTGACAAATAGCATCTATTAGATGGTAGCAAAGAAATTTGATGGATCACAAAGCATGTTATGTAGGTCCTCTTTGAGCTTCCCTGGGACACCTGAGAACATGTGCTAGAATGGGGCTTGATTGAATGTTTAGGATTGATAGTTAAGGAGTTATGAGCTCACTTTGTATATCTCAACCCAACAAACTTGAGTTGGAAATTAACATGTTGATGGTTGGATAGCAAGCACAAATTCAACTAGTAGTCGGTAGCCAGTACCTATTATTGTTGTATTGATCGAGTTTGAACTAAAAGCCACTCTCTCTAAGAGAGTTAAATGTGTGCATCAGAATTTCAATGCAAAGATTATCAATCATATCTACAAGTCCTACTAGATTGGCAACATCCCAAACTTTAGTTCACCTCTAAATAGTGTTGTTGAAGTGGGAGAGGCCTTCACTGTTGAAAATGATATTGAAATCCCCTTTGACTAGCTCATTGAAATTAGGCAAGTTTTTGCCATCATAGCACCCTGAATCTTCTATCATTGGCCCCATATAAATAAAAAATGAAAACCCTTTCATTTTCCCATTTGATGGATAGGGTAACTATATACCTCCATCATCTAATTTGAATTCACATAGTGGCTCCTAATATGCTTTGATAATAGTCAAACACCTAGATTTTTTATGCCACCTAAGAAGTAGGAGTAAGTCTTGTGGGAAAATGTAGAGATTTTCTACTTATACAATTTGTGTTTCTACACTAAGAACACAACAATAATATGTTTATAAACCCAATGACAAAAAATACTTCTCTTTACTTCCCCATTGAGGCCCTTAGCATTGAGTAATGATATCTTAATATGGACCTACATCATTGTTATTTGTGTGGTGATTGTTTAGAGATTGTTTTTGATTGAATACCTTTTTTATGTATTTGAAAGCGACAAAATCTTCAACCCAATTGCTCTTATGAGTTTTCCCTACAAACCCAATTGTAGTCCTTACCCATTGTAGTGAGCCATGTTAGGGCCACTCGATGCCATTTGAATTTTGGCATCTATACACAAATATTGCATGTCCAAGTGATAGAGAGAAATCTTGTTGAGATGTGTAAAGGATCGTCTCTATTCTTGGGAATCAAGGATTTTCTCTAAAAGTTCTTAATCTATGGTGGGTTGACAGAGGTACTCTCCAACATAGTGCCCTTGTTATGGACTTTCCATTGCCTCTCCCTTCTATTTTTACTATGTGCATCCTTCCTCTCATTTTTCTTTGTTAAAAGAGACCTTCTTACTTTTTCCTTAATTTTATTTATTATTTTTTGCCTCGGCCCATGGGGGTTTGGGTTGATTTTTCCTAGTGGTTTCTTATTGCATTTGACTAATAGTATATTCCCCATCTTCTAATCTAAGAGATTCCTAGTAGTGGCTCCAAGTTCCACAATGAGAACATGCACCTATCAGCTTGCTTCAAATAAGCTTTTGTTCAAGCTTACCAACATAATTGATGCTAAGAGGCATATTCCACGGTGGATTCCGTGAGGTTTTGCGGTGGATTCCGTGAGGTTTTGCGGTGGATTCCGTAAAATTATATTTATTGTCGGGGCTCATACACAAGGTGGATTCCTTGTGCGAAAAGTCAATAGGGACGCCTGTCCTTTTCGGGCATCTTGTTAACTTAATGTGCAAGTGTGTGATTCCATAGCAAGTGATTTCGCAAAATACATATTTAAATTAATGGACGTTTATGAGTTTAGAGTGTGCACTTGTAATAAATTAAGGTTAGGATTGACTTCTAACCAATTTATTTATTTTGTAGCTGAAGACTGCTAGGTATTCACTTTTATCGATTTAATTTTATTTTTTTCTAACAATTGTAAATGCTTCAATTGATGTGTAGAGCAGGCAGCGGTGGTATTGCACTAGGCGATAGCATATATTCAAGTTATTTAGAAGAAATTGTCATTTTTGATGGGCGCGCATCTTAGGCGTGGCGCCAATATTTATTTTGATGCACTTATTTATTGAAGTGCCTGACATTTATTTATTATTTTTTATGTGCATAGGTGCATGATTTAAATATTTGTTATTGGACATTGTATTTGGGCACAGACCGACTCTTTGGGTGCCCAATAGCTTCAATTATTTAGTGGGACAAAAGCAAACACAAAAGCTAAAGCGTGCTAATTGTAGATTTGGCTATTTTTTGAGCTTGGAGAGGAATAATATATCACATACATGCTTTCTGGAGTGCTCACACAAGGCATGGGGTGAGATTGTATCAAATTAGTCTTTTGCTTCATGCCGTGCAAGTCTTCTCTCTTGTTTTTTGTGCCAAAGTAGAGTTCTTTTGTTCTTGGGGACCTTCCCGCACTCACTACGCATGCATACAGCAACCGATCTGTGCACCAGTGGTATCAGAGCGAAGCTGAGATCGAGAGCTTCCAATCGCTTACCATCTCGCGCCGAAGACGGAGCTCTTGGAATGATCGAGCTCTACAGTCAGTCTCGTGGCAATCTGTCAATACCAGTGTGTTCATGGCAATGAAGAACCCCCTGCTACGCTATTGGATCATGAAGGACCGGCCTCTATAGACGGAGGACCACGCAGGAAGCTTCTTTATCAACATGTTTTTTTTTTTCAAAGACCAGAGAAGCAGATAAGTCAATTTCATAAAGTTTCATTAGAAAGCTTAATAAGCTTTCTAAAAAAGCTTATCTTCAACAAATTTTGACGTCTGTGGTAGCAGGACGTACTACCTATTGTCAATGTCGTTTAAAACATACCGTCGTCCTGGATTTAGAAAAAATGATTAAGTTAAAGCTTTAAGCTTTAAGCTTACTAAAGCTCAAAGTCTACTAAGTCACAAAGGTCAAAATCTCAAGATTCAATCTCTCCCATAGTTATTGTTCATATACAGTTAGTCCTGGATGGGTTTTTACTTCCATCGAAGCCCATGTTCACACCTGTGGACTGATAGAGCCAAATTCCAGCAAACAGCTATAGGTAATCTGCACGCATGAATTATCTTCTTGGAAGACGACCGTGATATCAAATTCCGCATCCACAAAGAAGAAATACTGCAAAAATCCTTTTTTTTAATAGAAATAAGCCTTGTAAACCCGACTTTGAGCTATGCTCATCCTGCTAACAAGATATCGAGTGTGTGAGGTCTTTTGGAATTTTGCAGGATGTCCGATCAAACCATGGAAGATTTTATGGCTGAAGGTGACCTACCCAAACCAACAATGGAGCAAAAATTGGACTTAATTATGATGCAGCTTCAAGAGGAACGAAGAGCACGTCAAACTTTGCAAGCTCAATTGGCCAATCTTGAACGATCTACCGCCAACCAAGATGGACCGCAATCTGAAGATCTTATACGACGTACGATCGATGCAATACTTGAAGCACAATCTATTCGGAAAGAAACAAAGATAAGTAAAAGAAATTTCAAATTTTGTAATTTCAATGAGTCACGTGATGGTGAGACTGTACTTGCTTTTATCAGTCAATTTGATGATTATTTCCATGAAGAACAGTATACTGAGAAAGACAAAATTAAGTGTGTCACTAATCATCTAGTGGACAAAGCATTCCTATGGTGGACTGTTGTCTACAAGAGTATTGATTGTCCTACTACTTGGGAGACTTTCCAAAAGAAATTTTTGCAGAATTTCCTTCCACCCCAATTCCACGAAAAAGCAATCACACAATGGGATCTTCTGCAAAACAGAGGGATCGTGAGCCTATTTCACAATATACCGAGCGTTTTTTGAATGCTTTATTACAACTTCGAATGCTCGAAGATGTACCTGAGGCAACCCATAAACACAAGTTTATGTCTGGCTTACTTGGACATTTTTTTGCGGAGGTCAACATGTTCAAGCCAACGACTCTCGAATATGCAATTTCCTTGGCCCATGACACTAAAGACAAAATTCGAGGACGAGAGAAGCGACCACAACAATTTCAAACTAATGGTAACTTTGGTTCAAAACAATTCAATTCAAATTTTCGAAGATTCAATCAAAACCGTTTTCTTCCATCTTCATTCCGTAAATCTTGGACACGACCACCTGCTTTACCATCAAATACAAACCCAAACCCTAAGCCATCTTTCCAGCAAAATTCAAACATTCCTAAACTTCCCACTATTACCAACAATGTATCTACAGCCAAACCCATAGTCTGTTACAAATGTCATCAACCAGGTGGACATCTAGCGGCAAATTATCAATAAAAAAAGCCAACTATACACATCAATTATTTGGGAGCGATAGAAGATGAAGAACATGAAGAAATGCCAGATTTCACGGAAGACGATGACGATATTGGTACTACTTCAAATACTTTACCAGGTATGCCAAATCCCCATTCTTTATTAACGATGAAATGTCTTGTACATGGTAAAGAAAAGACTGTTTTACATGATGATGGGAGCATACACGACTTTATTTCTGGAAAATTGGTCAAGGAATTGAATTTACATACTGTTTCTACACATTATCGCATCAAGGCTGCATTCCTAGACACTAGATACAATGGAACACAAGAAGTGCATGACTTAGAAATTAAAATTGGTGATTATGTTGAACGTAGAAATTTCTTAGTTGTGCCTTTGCAATCTAGTGACATTATCTTAGGAATGCCTTGACATTATCACTACAATCCTGATATAGATTATTCCATGCATTCAATGAAGATTCATTCTAATGGGAAACAGATCACATTGCATGATATACGCACTTTTGATAAATTTCCATTGCTTAGCCATACACAAGCTAAACGTGAATTATGAAAAGGTAGCAAATCCTATTTAATATGGGTGAATGAAATTGAAGCTAAAGAAAATCAAATGCATCCTAAGCATGCACAATTTATTTCACAATTTCAATATTGTTTTGCTGCTAACTCACCACTTGGATTACCACATATACGTCCCGAAGATCACAAAATAGACCTAATTCCTAGATCACAACCATCATGTAAAGCACCATATAGACATAACCAAATAGAACAGAAAGAAATTCAAGCCCAAGTTGAAGAATTGTTAAACCGAGGACTCATTAGACCTAGTAGTTCTCCATTTGGTGCACCTGTCCTATTAGTGAAGAAGAAAAACAATATATATCGCATGTGCATTGATTATCATGCCCTAAATAAGATCACTGTTAAGAACAGATATCCGATTCCTAGGGTAGATGATCTTATGGATCTGCAATATTTAGCAAGATAGATCTTAAATCTGGATACTATTAAGTAAGATTGGACACAACTGATATATTCAAAACTGCATTTAGAACACAATTTGGACACTATGAATTCCTTGTTATGCCTTTTGGTTTAACTAATGCACCAGCCACATTCAGTCGTATGATGAATCGCATATTTTTGAACCATCAGCATTGTGTCATTGTTTTCTTTGATGACATATTGGTTTTCAGTAAGAATGAAAACAAACATTATGAACATTTATCTTTGGTTTTCAAATTATTGAAAGAGAATCAATTATATACTAATCGTGAAAAGAGTGAATTTTTCCAAACACAAATTGAATACCTAGGACATATTGTTTCATCTAAAGGTATTAAAGTTGACCCTAAAAAGATAGAAGCAATTTTGAATTGACCTATACCTAAAAATGTGCACAAATTACGTTCTTTCTTAGGTCTTGCTAGCTTTTACAAAAAATATGTGAGAAATTTTTCATTGCTTGCATTACCTTTGACAAAATTATTAAAGAAAGGCATTGTATATCATTGGTCCGACAATCAACAAAAGTCCTTTGATTTACTGAAACATGCTTTAACTCATGCTCCTGTATTGCAATTACCTGACTTCAATAGACCATTTTTCCTAGTAGTCATTGATGCTAGTGGATCTGGAATAGGAGCAGTGCTTATGCAAGATTCTCATCCCATAGCCTACTCTAGCTGCAAACTTAACCCCTCTGAACTTAACTATTCTACCTATGATAAGGAAATGCTAGTTGTAGTACAAGCTTTACATCAATGGAAACACTATTTAATGGGATCTGAATTCATGATCAAAACTGACCAACAAAGCATTAAACATCTCCTTAGTCAACCACAAATATTTGACCAATACATTAAATGGGCAGCTTTTATTCAAAGTTTTCATCCACTCATACAATATCAACCCGGAAAAGAGAATGTTGTTGCTGATGCTTTAAGTAGAAGACCGACTATCCATGATATTTCTATGATATCTTTTGACTCTCTTCTCCCTATGAAAGATACTTATGACCAAGACCCTAGTTTTCAAGCTGATTGGAATAAATTAGTTACAAATAACTGGATTCCCATTGATTCATTATCTTACACTGATGGATTTATGTTTTATGAAAAAATATTATGTGTAACTTTTCCATTTCGATCATTTGTTTTACATGAAATTCATTGTCCCCCATACCAAGGCCATAGAGGATTTATTTCTACTTTGCGCACACTGATTGAAGATTTTTATTGGCCACATATGGAATCTAATGTATCTAACTTCATATCTGAATGCTTAATTTTCCAAAGAGTTAAACAACACCATGGTAAACAATATGGTTTATTAATACCCTTACCAATTCTAGAACGATCATGGGAACATATCTCAATGGATTTTATCACTGGTTTACCTAAGACTAAAGCTAATCATGACATGATTTGGACTATTGTCAATAGGTTTAGCAAACAAACATATTTCATTCCATGCAAGAATACGTTAACTGCATCTCAAGCTACTCAATTGTTCTTGAAAACTGTTTTCACTAATCATGGTTTGCCAAAACTTATTATTTCTGACCATGATTCTAGATTTTGTATAATTTTTGGATTACTTTGTTTACTAATTTAGGAACAAAGATTGATTTTTCATCTGCATTTCATCCTAAAACAAATGGGCAAACAGAAGGTACTAACAGTACCGTTTTAGATCTTTTGCATGCATACAATTTCAAAACTACAAACATGGGATGCACATTTACATTTACTTCAGTTTGCACACAATAACACACCACATACAGGTACACAGAAAGCACCATTTGAAATTATTTATGGATATAGATTACCTACACCTATTACATCATTGTCAAACAAAGTTCAAGTTGCTGATGATATTGCTAGCATGCATGCTACTATTTTTTATGAAGTTAAAGATATGATTGCCAAAGCCCAACAATCATACACAAAACAAACCAAAAAGAAAAGAAAAGCTATGAGTTTCAAAGTTGATGATTATGTTTGATTACGAATTAAAAAGTGAAGATTACAAAGTTTTGATAAACACCCTGTTGTAAAGTTAGCTCCTAGATTTTATGGACCTTTCAAGATCATTCACAAAATCAATGATAATGCATTTAAACTAGAATTACCACAACACTGGAAAATCCACAACACTTTTCATATCAGTTTATTACGATGACAGCAACCCTCCCACGGCAGGAAATGAACATGAAACCAAGGTAGAAGCATGCAAAATCTATGCACATGGCTGAGCCATTAATCTCAAAAACTGAAAAGAAACCATAAATCTTCCACTTAATAATGAACAAACTCGTTATCTTCATCATCTTCATCCATAGCTTCAACCATTATGCAAGAACAAAAGGGAAAAGAAGAATTTCTGCACAAAAGACAGAGGAGAGAGAAGAGAGAACAACTTTTTGCACCACCAAAAAGGAGAATGTGCCATCGGACAAGAGAGGGAAGGGAAAAGAGACACATAACCACTCGTGCACTCCACCCCACCTCTTCCCCAAAAAGCACACCCCTTCGTATTTTTATTATTTCTTTGAAACTTTGATACATTTGATATTGTAAGACCTTTGGCCTTTAATTTTGAGTATTCATACCCTTCACCAATGCATGCACATAACACTTTTGTGTATATCATTTATTTATGATGGATGTGGATGTGGCCCCCTCATGTAAGTGTGTATTTTAGTGATTTTGGAACAATGTAAATGTTATCCCCTTTACAAAAGATGAATTTATGATATATGCATGGACATTTTTGTGCCTTGTTTTTATGCTTCTTTGGGTATCATCATATTCCTCCCACACTGAAACGTGAAGCGTCCTCGCGAACCTTGTCAAAGAAAAACCACTGTCTAACACAAAACATTTCCAAAATTGTTAGTAAAACAACTTCGATCATAAGGCCTAGCCATGGTAGGGTATGGGACTCCAAACCATGACCACCAGAGTAAGGGAACTCCTGCCTCAAATACTCCCACACTGAAAAACTTGTATAATCTCCAAAAGATAGGGTTCTATCTTTCACAAGGAATCATGAGCACAACTCCTCCATCCCAATGTAGAAAGAAAGACGTATCTGCCAAACACTTCAAAGTTAGTCGAAACAAAAGGGTTAGGGCATATATATGTGTGTGTCTTTAGGTATCTTCCAATGTATGGGTCTATTAGTTTAGTTTGATGTGAGGACAAAGCTTTAATAAAGAGTTAAAACCTTGTAAAAATGATTTCATTTTGGATATGAATGATAGAGTGTGTGGGTTATTAAGCTTTAGGTTATCTTTTTTAGTGTTTTTTTTTCTTTTCTTTTAAATTTAACATTTATTGTGGCTATTGTTTCTTGGAAAATGAGGGTAAGAAGAAATATAATATGGTATGGCCACCAGATGGAGCATCAGGAGGGGGGTTAGATTATTACAGAATCTGGAGATAGAGTGTTTATCAACTTGAAGCCCGTTAAGGTCAGGAATATCCAAACTCCGCGTGGCAAAAGGCTCCCAAAAAGAGAGTCACATGAAGTGTAAGTGCCAAAGCTACCATTAGTACCGATAATGCGGGAGAGGCAAGCGGAGCGACCAACGCAACAAATGCCCCTACGATCACGAATCAAACCCAGGTTCTTTTTGAATATCCCAAGTTTTATAATCAATGTTGATTAAGGATATTTTGTATTATTTCTAGAAGAAGAAATAAAGGGGTAGCTACATGCATGGAACAAGAACAAGCCTTAGGACTTTTTGTTTACTCCAAGTGCTAGGTTGCATGCATGAAATGGTAGAATATGGAGTTCGCATAAGTTTATATGCATGGAATGATAGCTTTTACACACATAAAATGATAAGGTTTTTGCATTATTTCACATAAAATAATAGTTTTTAAACTAGTTCAGTGCATGAATAGTCATTTAGGATTCATGCTTCGCAATCATGATTAAAAGAAACACATGAAATGTTAGTTTTCGTTTGTAAGATGCAATTGCACCGATGGATAGAAACCTAGACTTTCATATACACAAGTCACATCTGATCTGGTGCATTAGGAATAAGTATTCATTGCCAGAATTAAAGGTCATTTAGGATGTACAAATATACTAAATGCACCATGCGCATGATGGGAAAGGATGATTAGAAAACTTTACATAATACCACACTAAGAGAGATGGAAGGGATGCATGCATCTAGACCGTATCCTGAAGGTCTAGATGAAGAATCTTGCATTGCCAAGTGTGTTAACTGAACTTGGTTAGAACTGGAAGAATAAAATACCCTTGGTTGGGTTGCGAATAAGGCATGTCCGTTGCCTTGGTTGACCAATTAATGCTTTGAGTTAGGGTTAAGATACTATAAGGTAAAACCCAAGGGGAAGAGGAAGTAAAAATGAGTCAGCTTACCAAGAACATTTTCTTGCATGATCTTGTTTGAGATTATTGGGATCTGGCCAAGTCGCGAAGGATCCAGGATCGGGTGCTGGGAACATCCGGGAAAAAGGAATCACACCTTTGCAGTTGGTCATACAAAGGGCCTCCGAAATGTTTGTGATTGTACACTTAGGTATATTATTTGATCTCCTTTGCTCAAGGAACTAATTCAAGGAAAAACACTTAATGTTTTAGGTTAAAAGCCTGGAGGGAGAGGCAGGAACAATTACCTCCGACTGTTTGCTTGGCCCTATCCAAGGGGGTTGTTAGCCGCGCCGGGTATATGGACCTAACCCGCCGCGAGAGGTCTCTCCGTGGGTGCTGCTTGGAGCGGGAGGACGCTTGGGTGCTAGGGGAGGCTCTGGCTTTAAATTCCTTGCCTCTAGATCTCGCACAAGAGGTCGACGTGACTCGAGATGGGATCTCGAGGCCTGTGTACTAGTCAACGGGCGGAACTTGGAGTGGCAATCATGTAGATTGCTGGGATAGCCTTTGGGCATGATAATTGATGTACTCCGGGATTATGATAAATAAAGAACTGATATTTGAGAAAAAGGAACTTGCTTGACATTGGTTTTGTGTCAGTACCTAAGTTATGTAAAGGAACCCGTGATTTGATTAATTAAGGAAGTTGCTTTTGCATGTCAAACGTAATGTGATAGGTAATTAGATAACTAAAGCAAACTGAGGAAAGTGCGGTGGATGTGACTTAGGTCCGTCCTATGAAAGGGTGGTCCCAGTTAGCTGGGAACTTTTCTCAAATGACGAGATAACGAGACTATAAAGACCTAGCATTAGTAGGGTTAGAATCCCAATTTATGCTATTTTAGGGGAAAGGAATGGGACTATGCCTTATGGAAGAGAGGTTGAGCTTCGCATCCCTCTCATTTCCCATTCTCCATGAACCAAGTGCAGCATGAATCCACTTCGACTCTATTGTTCCTACGCAAAGTGGTTCACATGCTAGCTACTTCCTAGAGACCTTGCTGATTGGAAAGGAACCCTGACTTCAGGTCAATCCTAAGGGGGAATGGCCGGACACTTCCGCTCGGGGCAGAATCGGAAAGACCTAGATCACAACCCTGTGACATTACTTGTGAGTGCCAGGTGGAGCTTTCTAGACCCTCTTCCCGATGGGCTGCTAAGACGTGTCCCACAAGTGGACGAGCGGACACATTACAAAATGTTGGCCTCCATAGTAGATTTGGTCCACTTAATCATCTTGTTTAACTATAGAATTAAACCAAGTAGGACTTCCATCACTTGGTGGCTTTCCCTATGAAGAAAACAAAGCAATTCTGATATTGAAATGCAGCACATTGTTATGGACCTTCACTAAATTCTGTGTGACTTTTTTTCATGAGCCATCCTTTCTATCTTCCATGTTCTTCCTAAGCGTCTTAGCCAAAAGCTCAAAATCAATCTATAGGTTAGCTACAACGTAAAGTTTGTAGGCTTCTTGTTAGTCAATAGTGGATGTCTTCTCTAGCAAGTCACTCACCTTTGTGTTCATGCCTTTGCAAGTTAGCAGAGACTCCATCAAGCTTTGGTTGACTTCTCTTATGCTTGTGTGAGGTCAATCCTCCATTGCTTCTTGTGTTGATATCTTCCATTGCCCATCTTGTAAGTCAAGTGGGCTCAAAATATTCTAAACCAAGCCCCACGTATCAACATGCATGCAAGATTGGAAGCATTGAACTATAATGATAAATAACTTTTAATTCACCATAACCTTCACATCCTCTCACAAGAACCCTTCCACCCTTTAAAATGCTACACATTTTATTTACATGAAGTGAAGAAGGCTATGCATTTTCTAATCCAAATAAGCACACTCTTACTCATTGTCAATCCCATTCATGCAAAGTGGTCTCAAAATAACACAACCACCCTACATTTATCCTTTCCTTTCACGGTTTTCCTCACTTTAGAATTTTGACTAGCAAAGCATGACATGATAAGTGTGCTGAAAGAAGGAGGGTAAGCTAGCCATCTACTTCTTACAAATTTATAGAATTTGACCTAGTTTAGTTACACAACTTACCCCAATTTACTTATATTTTCATATAAATTTTATTATCATCACAATTGTTAAATATGTATGTTTTATGAACTCCTTGTCTAGAATCACCTTAATCACCCAACAAATAGCTCCTTTCATATCACAAAATTAGTCCCAATTTGTAATTAATCTATGTTTTGGATTGTGTGTACCTATTTTTTTAAATCAATACAAATGCCTAAATGTTTAAACTAGTAGTACATGGTTAATGTGAACATTGAAAGGGTGATCACATCAAGATATCTTGTTTTATATACATAGAGAGAGAGAGAGAGAGAGAGAGAGAGAGAGAGAGAGAGAGAGAGAGAGAGAGAGAGAGAGAGAGAGAGAGAGAGAGACTATTCAATGGACTATGTCTACTTAGTTGTGAAAATAAACATGGATGCCGAAATGTTTTGTAGTAGTAGTACATGGAAAGGGTGATCCATGCAAGATATCTTGTATGCCTAAAGATTCTATACTAGTAGTGCATGGTCAATGTAGACATTGAAAGGGTTAACAATGCAAGATAAGTTATGAGAGAGAGAGAGAGAGATTGAGAATGCCTTAAATGTCAGTAAAGTGGCACCCCTACCCTAGCAACAAAAGTTCCATTGCGGTTCAACTTTTGTATACCAATAATATTAGCATTTCACATAAAACGTTATGAGTTATTGGTGGTAAGCATACTAGATATGAGCAATCACAAAATTAACTTAGGTTCCCCATATCTTTAGCAGATTATCAAGGTTTTTTGCCAAACAAGGAAAGATCCCTTGAGTCTAGCAAATATAAATAGTCTATGAGACCAAAATGGGTAGAGAAGGGCTAGAAACTTTAGCCAAGCATGTAACAAGAAAGGGAAAACATAAATGGTATATGGATCATGTGACAAAGGAACATGAAATAAAAATAAGCAGGGTCAGTACTTGATTTTTAATTATTGACTATTTGGTGAACATATCACATTTGAGCTATAACATAAAGTAAGAGATCCAAAGAGCCTTGATCATCACAATGACACCAGGAAAAGACTAATCAAATATGTTTATTTCTATGTACATTCACTATGATAAGTTTCCTTTGCAATATACCCACCTAGAAAAACCAAGGAGTAATGATTGGTAGTTGGCCAATTGCATATTCTAAGTGGCACCGATCAAATCTCGTGGAACATTGTGGTGCTAGCCACTTTTGATTAATGGCAATGCTAAGACTACTTTTAGACCAACTTCGAGTGGTGAACTAAGATGCGAAATAGATGGAATTTAATTTTATATACCACTTAGCAACTATTACTCAGTAGTCATGGAAAAGAATCAAGATATGATGATGGTTTCCAAATAGACTCCTCCATGGGCAAACCTTGCCATTTAATAAGGTATTCCATCAGTGAACGGTTCCTTAAAACCTTTTCTCTTTTGCCAATAATCTCTTCAAGCTCATAAATGATGAGACCATCTTCATCTATGGGAGGTAACTCCTCTAAAATATTTATGGCTAGATCCACATATTTGATAAGTTGCAAAACATGGAAGTTAGAATGAATCCTTGTTGAAGAAGGAAAATCAAGCTTGTATGCAAGCTCACCAACTCGTTTGAGGATTTGATAAGGTTGATAATAACGATGAGCCAACTTATTATGACCACATTTGAGAGAATCATACCTAGATTTAGGCACTTTAAGAAATATCCAATCTCCTTCTTCAAACTCCAAAAGACTCATCTTTTTATCAACATAAGCTTCATAACATCTTGTGCCTTTCTAATGTTTTCATTGCATTGATGTAAAAGAGCCAACTTATTATGAACGCCTTTGAGAGAAGCATACCTAGATTTAAGCACTTTAAGAAATATCAAATCTCCTTCTTCAAAATCCAAAGGCCTCCTCTTTTCATCAAAATAAGCCTTCATAACATCTTGTGCCTTTCTAATGTTTTCTTTGCATTGATGTAAAAGAGCTTCCATTTTGTCAACTTCAACCTTGGCTTGGGGATTCACATCTTCATGAAAGAGAGCTAAAGGTATTTGCACTTTATATCCGTAAAGCACTTCAAATGGCAACATCCCAATGCTCATATGATGAGTGTTATTATAACAAAATTAAGCAAGATATAGCCAATGATCCCATGAAGCTTGAGTGTCATGGAAAAAATGTCAAACGTAGACTTCTAACCATTTATTGACATGCTCCGTTTGGGGATGATATGCCATGCTGGGAGTAAAAATTGTTCCCATAGAAGTGAACAAGCTCCTCCAAAAACTTCCCATGAACTTAGTATCACGATCGGACATTATCTTCAATGGCATACCATGGCATCGTGTGATGAAATTCATGCCTATGTCTGTCCATTTTCCTTGAGGAATGGGTAATGGATGAAGCAAACCTCCAGGTAGAAGTGTGGAATCCTTATTTTGTTGACATGGTAAAAACTTCATGATATAATCTTTAACATCCCTCCACATGTCCTTTCAATAGAAGCTCTTATGGATATTGTCAAATGTTTTGAACAACCCATGGTGTCTCGCTAAAGGCAAAGAGTGCATGTCATGCAAGATACGGTCTTTGAAAGAAGGTTGTGGTGTCAAGTAGACTCTACCATGATACCATAAAAGACCATTGTACCATTTGAAATTGGGATACTATTCTCCTTTGCCTTGCTAATATTCCTTCATCATCTTTAATGCTTGCTCATCAAGCAAATACTCTTCTTGGATATCATGTATCCAATCCTTATGCAAAATTGAAATTTTAGAGATGGAACATGTCCACATTCTTGATAAAGCATTTGCCACAATATTATCTTTTCCAGACATATAGGATATTTCAAAATCATAGCTTTGAAGAGTAGCTAGCCACCTCCTTTGTTTAGGAGACAAATTTGGTTGGGAAATGAAATATTTCAGCACACCGTGATCAGTTTTAACCTTGAAATGGCTGCCATATATATAGTAATGCCACTTTTTAAAAACATGCAAAATTTCCAACATCTCTTATTCATAGACATGTAGTTGACGCTCCTTATCATCAAGCTTACGACTTTCATAAGCTTTAACTCCATGCTCTTGATATAAAATAGCCCCAACTCCCATCCCACTAGCGTTTGCACATATAATGAATTCCAAAGAAATCCGGGCATACAAGAATAGGTGTTGAAACTAAGAGAGATTTCAGTTCATTGAAACTCTTGTCAGCTATGGAGTCTCAAAATAAAGCCTCTTTCTTTAGCCTATCGGTCAAAGGAGCCACCACATGAGCATAATTTTTTATAAACCTCCTATAGAGGAAGAAAATCCAAGGAAACCCCCCAAAGAAGTAGAATTTGTAGGAGTAGGCCACTCTTTGACACATTTCACTTTGTTGGGATCCACTCAAATGTCTTGCTCTCCTACAATGTGACCCAAGTATTCCACTTCATCTTCCATGAAAGAACACTTTGACATTTTGGCAAAGATTGTATGTCTTCTTAATATGTCAAAGACCTCTCATACATGCATCAAACGCTCCTCCTTGGATTTGCTATAAGTGAGGATATCATCAAAGAATACAAGGATTGTTTTGAACAAGAAAGAATGCAATATTTTATTCGTGAGAGCTTGAAAAGTAGTGGGCATATTTGAAAGTCCAAATGGCATGACCAAGAAGTGGTATAACCTTCTTTCAATCCTAAAGGTTGTTTTATACTCGTCTCCTCCTTTATTCTAATTTGGTGATAGCTCCAGTCTTGGTAAAGACCTTTGTATCTTTGAGCTCATCCAAAAAGTCATCAATGTGTGGTATTGGGTATCTATTCTTCATCATGGACTTGTTTAACTCCCTATAATCAATGCACATGTGAAAATATCCATCCTTCTTCTTATCCAAGAGCACGGAAGAGGCAAACCGCAATTGACTTGGCTGAATTAAATCCATTTACAACAACTCTTTGACTTGTCGCTCCACCTCTTCCCTTTCAAACTTTGATAAGCAATAGTAGGGAGGTTTGTTGATGAGTTTTGTATTAGGCAACAAATCAATAGGGTGGTCAATCTCTCTCTTTGGAGGCAAAGATGATAGTGGCTGAAATAAATCTGTGTACTCCTCCAATAGCTCCTCTAACCTTGGATCCCTTTTCTTTGAAGAAGAAGATGGCTAATTTGGTAGTTTCTCTTCATCTATTTTTGCAAGCAAAAGAGTGAAGCTACATGATCTTACATTGATTTCTTTTCGTAACTTCTTCATGGATATGAGTTCCATTTTTTTTTACCAATGCCCTTCAAATCTATGTGATGTCCATTCCATTTGACTTCATTTGCATGTTTTCCAAGTCTAATGAAATTTCCCAATGGACATTAACCAATCACAACCAATGATAGCATCTATAGGTCCCATTTCTAAAGTAATCAAGTCCACTTGTATGGTATATGAAGGAGATAAGGTGATAGGAGTGCATAGGCACACTTGAGTGCATGCGAGAAGCAAGCTTTTTGAGCGAGCTTTTCTGGGCAACCTCCATTTCTTGTTCCACATACTCCACTTATTCCACTCCTTGATTTTTTTTACCTCCACCACCACTACCACAACAACTTCCTTCACCGCCACTGTCGTAGCTGCCACTACTACCACCACCACCATGGCTACCTCCACCACCACTACCACCATCTTTACCGCCACTGCCAATACCATTGCTACCTCCACCACCACTACCATTATCCCCACCACCTCCACGATTGCCACCACTACCTCTCTCTCTCTCTCTCTCTCTCTCTCTCTCTCTCTCTCTCTCTCTCTCTCTCTCTCTCTCTCTCTCTCTCTCTCTCTCTCTCTCTCTCTCTCTCTCTCTCTCTCTCTCTCTCTCTCTCTCTCTCTCTCTCTCTCTATCTCTCTCTCTCTCTCTCTCTCTCTCTCTCTCTCTCTCTCTCTCTCTCTCTCATAATGCGAATGCTTGGGTAGCCACTCAATGTTTTAAGAACTTTAATTTCAATGCATTGATAGCTCTCTCTCCTTTCCCCCCCTCTCCCCAACAAATATGATACAAGACAATTCATACAAGCAATCCAAATGTACATTTATATTGTGTTAACTCTGGGAAACGTAATTTTTCTTATCAAATTAAGAGAGACAAGTTCATTAAAGGCTTGCCATCCAAATGGATTGTGTAACAGTGACTTCTTAACAAAATAAAATGTGATTGTGCTGAGAGGTAGTGTTGGCATTGCATTGCTTGTCACTATATAGGTGGTGTTGGAAAAGTTCTTCTGCTTCCAAATAAAATGTGCAAGTTTTCTTCTGTGAGTGTGGATTGGTGTATAAACATGTTGGCATTTGCATCCATCCCAAACACTCGGAGGTACACATAGTATAGGTGCTTGCATGCCAAATACGTTTTTCCTTCTGTGGCACGGTCTAAGAAATCCCAGTAATTACATGTTGGATTCTTTGCAATGTGCATATCATAACACTCATGCATGACACTTGAGTTAGCTGTCTCTAGTTTGAAAACATCATGCTTCAAGGCCTTCACCACTGTGTGGCCCTTCATAGTTGCATCTAGAGCCAACATTGAGTCTATCCTTTTCCATGCAGCCTATGAATCTACACGAGCCCTCATTAATATCTACTTCTTGTGCTACCTTTTGTAAAACAAACCTACCACTCTCCAACATGTGGATTTTTTCTACGGTCAAATTAATGCCTCATGCCACTAGCCATACTTGTGGAACCTTGGGCAGTGTGTGTTGAATGGAAGAACAAATGTTCCATGTATGGTCCACACTATCATTACAAAATCACATGAACCGGCACCGCATTCCATGTTGATTGCTAGCTTCTCCTCTTGAGCTAGACCACTCCATGATGCCCCAAAATGAAGGTGCAGGTACCCCATGTGATGTATTTTTTATAGGTTTTTTGCATTTTCCCTCTCTAGCTCCCAACCATCCTTGACATTGTACACGGCTGCAAGAAGCAAGAATCCTTGTTATAGCCCAAACGGTGTCATGAAGGACTGTCTCCACCACCATTTCCTCTGAACAATTTGGTGATACTTCCCTTGATTGGTCGAAAGGAAAATAGTCCTCAAAGTTTAGTTTTTTTATATCCTTTCTTTAGGTATGTTTTCAGGCACATACTTAGGCCTATGAGAGGCGTTGGCTTCCTCTTGAACCCCACTTTCCCATCAACCTTGTGTTTTCTTACTACAATCACATTGTCCCCTCAAAAATAGGGACGCTTATGCAATTCACTTCCTCTTGCCACCTCCTCAACCATCCTTACCATTGCTCAATATGTGGGGGGCTAATTCCTTGTTGTAGTCGACTCAAAATCTTCTCTGCATTGGATCTTGCACCATGGAACTTTCCACCAAAATGAATGCATGTCATTTTGTGCTCTGTAGTAGAGCATTGGCCAAATCAGTGACACATGCATCATGCAAGTTGATAGATCCCTTAAACCCCGCCCCTACCAACCAACTTGCATGCATTGGCTCTGCCAAGTTTGTGGTTGGCATATGAGCAATGTCCTCCACCACCTGGACAAAAATATAGCACGAGAAGGTATGGAGTGTAAGAAAACAAATGTACCACATGTCACATCCTACTATTACAAAAACTAGTCTTACCCCGACAAAGTGTCGCCTCCAACATGGATATCTGATATGCCACCAACTAATCCAACAATCCATTTCTGGTATATTGCAATCCGCAACTTTCCTTGAGATCCACCAAGCCCGACTTTCCTTGAGATCCACCAAGCCCGAATGAATTGATATTGTATTGTTGCATAATCATCCATGACCACACACCTCCACATGCGGCACAAGCACTTATGCTCATCTTGAAAACTCCTATGCACATATTGTGATGTGTGTATTTGGAGACTTTGTTCCCAATGAAATAAGCAAGATCTCTCCCTCCTTACATTATGTTGTCCAGACCACCATTGAACACTATGCAGATGGCCCTCCAATTGGCAGTTGCCTTGTCTACCATGAATCCTCAAAAATCAGCACTTGGGTGTCCACACTTCTCCATGACCTCATTCATCTTTATCCAAAAAAGAGCTTGTGCATCTGTATCCTCTTCCTTCATCTCACATATTGCCAGAGTCATCAACTCTTGTACACTATAGAAACATAAGAAAGGAATGAGAGAGTAAGGAGAACTATGTTACTTAAGTTTGTGTTGTGACGATAGAATCAAGTAAGAGAAACTACCTTGGATCATACACATGTGATGCCATGGTAGTCCAATCATTAATGCAATGCATGTTGTTAAAGCATACCCAGCTATTACATAGGTCCCCAATGCCATTCCTTTGCATACAATTCACTTAGTCAACCCCTGAAGCTGGCCTAGTTGTTGACATTTTGAATCAAAAACACCTACTATCATTGTCAATGGCTTGCCCAGAAAATAGGCTACCATGGAAAAATCTATATGCACAATGTTGCTTTAACTTTAGAAGACAAGATTCTATTCCCTGATCACTCTCAAGGTGTGTTGCATGGACCATGTGTTTAAATCTGCATGCACTAAATATTGATCTTCACATGCATGGCATTTTAAAGATATTTTGAAATGTGTTGTGAATTGAATAATATGTTATCTATTCCTCTGAATGAGTGGTTGGAGTTCCTCGAGCATCTCAGTGTCGAACATGGGGACACCTTGCTCACGAACCAAGGCACCCATCACTAGCCTTCTAGCCACAGTCATTTGCAGGTATCGATGTCCAACTGCACTAAACTCTCTTACCATTTCCTCTACGGTCTTTCGCACCTCTTTGACATTAGCTCTACATGTGCCTCTTTGCACCTCATGGTTATGTGTGCCTTGATGAATAAATTGCCTTAACATTGGCCTTGCTGACATCACATATTACACTACACACTCATACTTGGAGAGCAAGATGGGGGGGGTTCTTACAATAGAAGCATCCAAGGCTTCCGAGACCAACAACTGACATTTCAATAGTCGATATGGTGGTACTGAGTTTACATGCA